>NC_140456.1:27990075-28730075 GCF_963576455.1 Neolamprologus multifasciatus | reverse complement strand
AGATCGGACAAAACCAAACAGAAAGGTGTGTATTAAGTCTGTATTAGATCCGTTTATATGTCATCAAGCTGCTTGATGTGAATGTTCTCCTGTCTCCCAGTTTTCAATCCTGCAGAAGTTGGAGCAGAAGGAAAAGGCTACATCTGGAAGGCCAGCAGTCTGGATGACACAGAGGAAGAGGAGCTGTCGCAGTGCCTCTGGGGTAGAGCACCAGTTCATCGTCATGGAACTGGCATTTCCCATGATGCTTCAGCTGAAGTCCCAGCATGCTTGTTTTCGTGTGTTCCCAGGCTTGGTGTTGAACCCAGACCCTGAGAGTGACAGTGAAGACAGCGACACTGATGACCCCGATGACCCGGTGATTCCTTCCCCTGAGATGGACGATGTCAAAGGTGAGAGGGCATGTCTCATTTAGCTAGCCTGCATGTGGAACTATAATACTGCCCCCTACTGGCCCGAAAATGACAACACAAACTGCAAAACGAATAATAATACTAATACATGTTCTTTTTCCTTATGTAGTCTTCCACATGGAGGTGCTCGGGACCCTGCAGAGAGGTTTGGAGGAGAACATCAGCTGTGACAACCTCGTACTTGAGATCAACTCTCTAAAGTAAGGGGGAACTGACTCACACCTGTGTTGCTCATCTTTGCAGTGATTGTTGCTTAGTTTGACATTTCCCACTCCCCCTTCAACCCCCCCTTTTCCAGGTATGCCTACAATATCAGTCTGAAAGAGGTGATGCAGATTTTAACCCGAGTGGTACTGGAGTACCCTTTCCAGCAGCAGGGCCCACATCTCACCCCTTCACAATACGTTACTCTGCTTCTGCCGGTGAATAAGATACAAATCTATTACTTTTAATATGACAAAACAGAAGCTCAGAAAACCCCCAAAAAACTCTTAATTATTTTCCATTTCTTTTTTTCTTCTTTTTTCTTTGTGCTGCTGTCAGCTATTGAAGAAATGGGCGCCAGTGTTTAAGAATTATGTGAAGAGAGCACAGGACCATCTAGACTGCCTGTCTGCCTTTGAGGAACACTTCCTGGAGCAGGAGAGCCACTGGGCTGCTATGGTCAAGGTCAGGAGCAATGAGCACTGATACGTGCAAAACTGCATTGTTAAAATTAATGGTTTGAATTGTTTGCTGTGTCTTTATCCAGCCTGTTAGGATGAGGATGAATATGCTGCTTTGTTTGTAACTCAGGTCCTCATGAATATGTACGAGCTGGAAATCTTGGAGGAGGAAATGATACTGCGCTGGTTCTCTCAGGGAGCCACCAGTGACAAAAGCAGACAGCTCCGCAAAAACCAAGGGGTAAGTACAGTGTGAACTACAGGAGACAGCGCAGAGCAGCAACAAAGTTTAAGCTCAGTATTCACGTTATGAACAAGTTTAGTGTAAATGTATGTATATGTAAAGAAAGGAATTACAGTACTGTGCAAATGTACAGTCGAGCTACCCCCCAATTTTTTATATTGTCTTTCCAAGAGGCCCAGACATTCCTGTAATATTTTAATTCTCCAGGCTTTCTGAAACTCTTTCAGTTTTTCTTCAGACATTGGCTGCTTTTTCACTCACTTGTAGTCCAGTCCTTGTAACTGATCTTTTTCAGAGGAATCCGTTTTGTCTGTTAAGCCACTTAACACCAACCTATGACCTGTGAAGGCATCTAACTATAAACCAGTGCTGTTTAAACATAGCAGACCAAAGAACCAATTTTAAATTTATATATATATATCCTGCAAAGATGTGACTGAGAGAACCTTTAGTTGATCCATCTACTGTTCATGAAGCCTCATAAGAAACTGTCAGTAGAAAAGTGGCTGTCAAGAAGCCACTCTTAAGGAAGTGAAACAGGGAGACAAGGCTGAGGTTTGCCAAATTACACAAGAAGTGCTCTGAAAATTATTGGTGACAGATCTTATAGACTGATGAATGCAAATTTGAAACTTTCTGGTTCACGTTGTTGACAGTATGTATGGAGGTCAAGAGAGAGGTACAACAGTGTCTGCAGCCATCTGTATTACAGTGTGGAGGCTCATTCGTGGTTTGGAGATGCATTGCTCCCAGTGGTGTTGGGGATCTTGTCAAAATTGGTACTCTCAGATTTTGATTTCTAATACAGTAGCATCTGATTGGCAACAACTTAATCTTTCACCATGATAATGATCTCAAATACACTACCAAAGCATTAAAAACACAACTGCGACAATTGTGTATCCACACCTGGATACAAAAACATGTAGTGAAACACTATCATTATGATGGACTGGCCTCCCCAGAGCCCAGATCTAACATTATTGAAGCAGTGTGGGATCATCTTGATAGAAAACAGAACAAAGGGTGCTGTATGTATGTTTGAGAAAACAGCCTATAAACTGATATATATATTCCTTCCTCATTTACTCACACCTGAGCCTGAGTATAGTTTTACATTCACGGACTCTGCAGCAGTTTCATGGTTTCTAACAACAATTTATCTCCAACAGCTGCAGAAATTCATCAAGTGGTTGGAAGAGGCTGAGGAGTCTTCAGATGAGGATGGAGAGTAATGACGAGCAGTTTAACCCTGGAGAACCCATGGGGTCAAATTTGACCCTTGTTTTACCCTTCTCCATCTAGTTACCATCTGGACCTGCTCTATGCAGCTGAAGTGGACATATTTTAATCACATTATGCCACGGCGTCTAAAGGCTGGTGTGAATGTCAATATCCAAATAAAGGACCTGTGGTCTGCTTGGAATAAAAGTTTTAACAGACAACTGTGTCATTTTTTATTTATTTAATGAAACTGATTGTTCACTTTAAAAACAGAACAGAAGGAAAGTATCCAAGAGGTAGGAGATTGTAGTATAATAAGATTTCAAGCCTCCCTGTCTCACCTGTCAACATTTGACAAAAATGAAACATTTCATTAATTCTCTGGGCAGATTCAGAGAACGCTTTTCTTTATGCGAACATGCTTCCTTCCATCTTGGCTACTCTATGCAAGGATGTAGGAGGTGCATGGAAGGATACACCTCTTTACTTTTGACCATAAGCTGTATTAAAGATACTTGAAGCCTCTTTATGGTGGAGGTGGAATGATTTCATGGTCAGCAGAGGACAGAGTTTGCATAAGGAATGCACCAACAGTAAAAGTAAAGCATAAACTGCAATCATTACAAATAACAGCTTGAATGTACAGTGTGTGTGTTAACAACCCAAGAGTAAAATTACACTTCATGAAATGTCACAAAAAACAAAACAAAAAGCAAAAAATAAAAAAAAATAAAAAAATCACAGTAGCGCACAGGTTTCAGCCTGCCTGTAACAAACCAAACCAGTCGAACTCCTCTTTAAGCATGTTTACATGCTTCTGAACTGAATCTTTATCTAATTAACTTAGAGAACACTTATTACAATTTTCATTTAGCAGATCTGAAGTATTCAGCTCAGTACGGTGGCTGAGAGGGACAAAATACTTCAAAATGCATTTTAAAATGCAGAACTATTATGAATTTGGCTTCTTTTGTTTTACTGATGTTACATTTACAGTTTTGTTTATGTGTATTAAGAAAAGTTTAATTCGCACCAGTGTTTCTAATTTTTCACCCCGATGGTCATGATTGGAAATCCCTAAGCTTGCCTTGGAACATGACAGGAAACTGCCCGTGAGCGTTGTAACTACTCAAAATATGCAAGAGAATTATGTCAGCACTGATAGTTTGTTAAAGAATCTATGAAAGAACACCAAAGGCATTGAAAAGGCTGTGACACAACTTTAGCAACCGGTAAAACCCGCACCAAACCCATCATCTTCTGCCCTAATTTGATCGTTCGTCTCGCTTATCCATCAAGCTACGAATGACACAGGCCAGAACTACAGTTCCAGTTATCCCAGTAAAGGCAGACAGCACCTTCCACATGGTGGCTGACGACCTGTGGCTGTCCAAAAAGCTATTGTGGTCAGTGGGCACTAGGATGTATTTGCGGCCACCCCTCGGGGCCTGTAGCCTCATCACCTGGCCTCGCTCCAGCACCACCTCGCCGAACCCCGTCATGGTGGTCCCCACGTGCAGCATTTCCTCCGTCTCCTCCTTCGACACCGGTTTCTCCCCACCCACGGTTTGCAGCAATGCGTTCACAAGGTCCTCCTCAGCATTTCTCATTTTGTAATAAACCCTTTTCAGAAAGCAGCCGGAGGCCTCTAAAGGGTTGTGCACCTTCACACTTGCATCAGAGATGTAGGCGTCTTGGCTGATCAGACTGAAGGGCACAGAGTTGTTGCTCTCTTTTTTAGACCCTATCCGGGAGTTCCTGTAAGAGAATGCGTTCTCAGTAGAGCAGAAGATTAATAAACAGACATTTGTGGTGTATTATTTAGTGGTATTCACCATTTCGCAGCACTGGGGTCCCAGTATTTCCAATGCTCCACTGTAACAATCTTCTGAATTACACCGTAGCATCGTGGGATGAACTGGCTGGTCAGAGGCTCCCCATCTGCCTGGACCTGACCTTAAACCAGATATGTAGGAAATCATTAGTCTTCGTGAAACTATCTCTCCAGGACTGAGCTCATTCAGTGTGTTGACATATTTCTACCTTCAACAGCAACATACTGGAGCCGTCTGTGGGGAGCGGCATTCAGCACCCTGACCAAATCTTCATCTGGTCTGAAAACAGGGATTTCCTAAAAATGGAGAAGATTGACTTGAATGATAAAGGCCAGACTGTATGTAAGGTTTACAGCAGACATGTCGCTTGCCTTTAGCGCTTTCAACTCTCTCTCCTTCTCTTTGCACAGGTGATAAAACAGGCCGGAGAAGGCAAAGCTGGACCCGATACCAATCAGAACCAGAGGGTTCACGGGAAGGTCGCTCATATCTGTAGCTGTGAGGAGAAATCACACACAGCTGAGTGGAAAGTTAACAGGATCCAGTGAACCAGTGACGAGCAGTGTCACTGTTGCACCTGGCAACCCCGACCTTAACGAAACGGGTCCAGGAAGTTATTTCCGGGTTGTAAAGTTCGTTAACACAGAAAAAATAAACAGCACGTACAGAACCACCTGTCAAAACCTCTGAAAATGTTCGGTGACTTTGGTTTTAAAACCCCTTTAAAGCCCCACTGCGAGATATCATTTTATCAGCATCTTTACTGCTACAGGATTACTCCATAGAGTTCAGTTTAGTGCTGGTTGACTGTCATGTCTCTCTCTTATGACGTCTCTGCCTTTGCAGTGTACCTATAAACATCTTGTAATGCTGCACTGTCATTACATAAAATTGCGAAAAAGTAACACAAAGCTTACCTGTTAAAACTACCAAGTAAAAGAGCCACACTTTAAAAGAAAACAGAAAACAAAAGCCGTCAGTTACTTCGTCTACACTTCCGTTTTTACCGGGTTACGTCACGTTTAATTAACCAATAGAATGTGAGCGGATTTTTTTGCAATCATGCCGTTTGACCGCTTCGTGGCAGCACGACATATGTGGTTAGTTTATTAGGCTAAAAAAAAAAAAAAACCCAAAAAACTTTAAATATAGAAAATCAAAGGATTGGTATGCTTGGTATAAACTTACCAATCAGGTAAATTTCATTTGACCAGATTCCATTAAATTTAACGTTTTTCAAACCTTCGTGGAAAATGTACATGTAATCATATTAGTTAAACTCAGCATTGCTCTTTCTGGGGTCAAAAAACCTTGCAGTGTTATAGCTGTACACAGATACATGTAACAGCTTCACCTCTGACTGAAAGGTTTATTATATAGTTTTTATTTACTTATTACTTATGCACTTTTTGAGAATTTGTACTGTTGCTTGTATGATTTATATTTTGTTCTATGTCGTTATTGTTGAGAGCTTTGAAAAAAAGAAAATCAGATGCACCTATCAAAGCTCTCCTGTGTCATTAAAACTACATTTTGCTATTCACAGTTGTACAAGTGCTCATTAACATCAGCCAAACACATAGCAGCAACCCAATGGATTTAGGTGTGCAGACATGGTTAAGATCACCTGCTGAAGTTGATACCAAGCATCAGAGTGGGGAGGAAAGGTGTTTTAAGTACTGGAAAAAGACCCTCAGTGGAGAATGGCCAGACTGCTTTGAGTTGAGAAGAAGGAAATAGTAACTCAAATAACCACTTGTAACCAACCAAGGAACAGAGGTGGGACGTAATGAATTACAAATACTTACCGGTCTTAAGTGCAGTTTTCAGGTATCTGTACTTGGGTAGTGTTTTTTCTGATTACTTGTTTCAAGTGTAATTTCAAATGTTATAATTCTATGTGCAACATAGAAATCAACAAACATCAGAAAACACATAAACTGTGTGTGGTTTGTCTCAGTGTGTTGCTAGCTGTATTTCGCAGGGAGAGAAAAGACAGAAAACTAACTTCACTCAGAGATGGAGAAAGATAAGAAAAGGGGGCAGGAGAGGAAGAGGAGAGGTTAGATTTAAAGATAAGGACTGATCAGTGGTGTTTGATTAACTGGAAAATTTAAGCTAAGCTTACATAAGTAAGGCACTAAATAAGCTCTAAGTCCTCATGTTTATAAATCAAGATTGGGTCTGTTTTTTATGTTGTGAAACCTGCTGCAAAACAAACTAAGGTAGACTGATGTGTTATCTAAAGGCTGCATGAAAATCCTCAGGAGGTTAGTGCAGTATAAACAGGTTAGTTTGCTGTACTGTGATGGGTTTAAAGTAAAGAACAGAGTTAAGTTACATGAACTGTAGCAGAGATTCATATAGATTTTAGCTGATGACGCTTAGATTCTGTCTTCATACCAACTTTATATGTTCTAAAAAAAACCAACATAAACGGTGTACTGTCACTGTAGAAGATGGAAATCAGCCAGGACAACACATGAAGCATCTGCTCACATCTGGCTGAATTAAGTTGTGTACATGCACAGAGAGCGGTAGGTCAGCTCATCAGAGCCTGTAAACTAAGAAAATCTACTGGAGCTCTCAGTAAAAATTATTGTGACATATGATTCTTTTCCCACACTGAGCCATAACAACCGATTTTAAGGTTCCCCACCTGACCTTTATTAGTCCCACACGTGGGAAATTTGTTTTGTCACAGCAGGAAGTGGACAGTGCAAAAGTTATGAAGCAAAAATTAGAATACAATAAAAATAAATACAGTACACAACTGTACAGAATAGAATAAAATAAAATACTATATACAGTAGAATAAAATAGAATAAAATATACAATAAGATAAAAATAGAATACAAATGCTATATACAACTGAGTAAAAATACAACGATGCCAGAAAAGATTATTGCACATTAGTGTTATTGCACATTTGTGGATGTGTGTGTTTGATCAGTTGGAGTCTTTGTTGTACAGTCTGACAGCAGTGGGGAGGAAAGACCTGCGAAATCTCTCCGTCCCACACTGTGGGTGCTGCAGTCTCCCACTGAAGGAGCTGTTCAGTCAGAGTCTCCTGCATGGGGTGGGAGATGTTGTCCAACAGGGATAACAGTTTAGCCGCCATTCTCCTGTCACTCACCACCTCCACTGGGTCCAGAGGGCATCCTAGAACAGAGCTGATAAAGCCCTCTTTAACCCCTGACTGTACACACTTTTCTGTTTATAGGCAAAGTCACCCTCTAAAATGATCCATCCATCTTCTTCCGCTTTATCCGGGGGCGGGTCGTGGGGGCAGCAGCCTAAGCAGAGAAGCCCAGACCTCCCTCTCCCCAGCCACCTCCTCCAGCTTATCCGGGGGAACACAAGGCGTTCCCAGGCCAGCCGAGAGATATAATCTCTCCAGCGTGTCCTGGGTCCGCCCCGTCCCGGTGGGACATGAAGACAGAATGTCTGTACTTTTACCAAGTATGAGGTATGAAGAAAAGCATCTCTGAACACACTTGTTGAACCATGAAGCCGATGAGGTACAGCAGCAGAAGACCACATCGGGCACCACTCAGGAAACGGAGGCTGCAGTTCACATGGGATTGGAAAAATGTTGCCTGATGACATTTGGATGGTAGGGTCAGAATTTCATGGGGGTGAAAAGTAAACAACACGAAAAGGCAGATCCATCCTGCTTTGAATCAGTGGTTTAGGCTGCTGGTCGTGGTGCAATGGTGTGAGAGATATTTTCTTGGCACACTTTGGGCCCCTAATTACCAAGAGAGCACACAGCCTACCTGAGTATTGTTGCTGGTCATGTTCATCTCTTTCTTACCACAGTGTTCCCATCTTCTGATAGGTAAGATAAATAGGATAACACACCATATCACATGATCTCAAGCTGGTTTCTTGAACATGACAGCGGCTCCACAGTCACTAGATCTCAATCCAATCGAGCATCTTTGGGATGTGGTGGAACAGGAGATTCAGATTATACACAGCTGATAAATCTGCAGGAATTGTGTGATTGATTCTGTCATGTAAATATGGACCAGATGTGTAATCAAGGAAAAGGAGAAAGAAGAGGGAGGTCCTTTTCCATCGGGCTGATAGAAGTTTAGAAAAAATCAAAGGGCGGTGGTAGGCAATGAGTCAAGACTAGCAAATAACATCATTTATTTACAATAAGACAATCCCAGGGGATTTTAAAAAACTAAAAACTAAACCCAGGCTACAAGTCCCACTTATATATCACATGCACAGGTGCAGGTGCAGCAGTCTTGAAAAAGATGCCCTAGCACCAACCATCACAGAAATCACTTTTTTCATCGGTTATAGCTTGCTGGGAAAGGCCTTACTGGGTCCAACTCCCTTGCCATGCAGAATACACACACAGAATAAAACATTAAAACTACCCCCCACCCCAACAAATGAGAAGAAGAAGAAGAATCCTTGTATTGTCATTATGTTTTTATGTTTGAAGCTTGTTCAATCTTTTTTCTATTAAGAATTAAGGCAGTTCTGAAGGCAAAATGCAGTTCAATCTAGTGCTAGTAAGGTGTACCTAATAAAGTGTCCAATTAGTACTGATAATAATTCTACTATATAGTGACATTAACTCAAATCTGTTGATGGATAATGAAATGCCCATAATTAGTCATGTAAAGTCAGGTTTATTTATATGACCAAATACTGATGGACACAGAGTCTGTCAGTGGGTTTTACAGACTTGCAGCAGGACTAGGAGAGGTCAAGATTATCAACAGACACGAAATAAGACAATTTTGACTTTGTGGATAACAGCTTGGACCTACTTGTTTTGGGTTCAAATCAAACATAAAGACAAAAATCCCCTTTAACTGCAAATTCAAAATGTACAACTTGTTCGCGTGCATCCCACTACTTTTACTGGATTTTTATCAGTTACATTTGCTGTAAAAGCCCTGCTGTGTTTTTTTCATGCCTTGTTCTCTGAGAAGACAGCTTGTCCTTCACACAACTTCAAATGTTTACTACTGCTTGTTGTGGTGGTGTTATACTGATTAATGCTGCCAATCTCAATGATACAGTCATGCCTGGTGATTTACAGACATGAGCCATGATGGATTTGGGAAGCTGAAACACTGTACCTCTTCTCATTACTGGTTGCATATTCATAAACGTCGTAGAAAAATGAATAAAGTTTGTGTTTGGTCACTATGTCTGTGTAAGTTCTCAGTCATCCAGAGCATGCTTATATAAGCAGGTTGGAAAGAAAAGCAACCTGACTTTTTTAAGTTTCTTGGAGACGTTTGACCTCTCATCTCAGAAGCTTCTTCAGTTCTAGGACAAAAGTCCCAGATTTTAACCCTGGTGGAAGTTGTCCCTTAATAGGGTCGTTGCCCCACTGATGATCACGTGCCTCATCACATGAGCCAAGGTGTGAAAGAGGGTGTGGGTCATTATCAGCAGAGGTTTGGGGTGAAACCTTTGTGAGACCTTGCCTCACCCTACCATGTGATCCATTGAGATCAACTGATGTAAGATATGAGTGGGCATTAAGGCGCCTGGGAAGGGATCTCAAACCTGGATTGTAAGTGGCAGAGAGTTGGTGTCGTAAGCCACTCCGTCTATTCAAAGATGGTCGTTCACAGTGAACATAGATGGCTTCTTTCTGTGTTTGTGTTGGTTAATCTGGTAGAAACAGCCCGCCCAAGCTGATCCAACCACTGTTCAGCATGGTTAAGGTCATTAACATCCTCCCCACTCCCAAATTCTGGAAGTAGTCTCTGATAAACCCCAGTCTGTGGGGGCGAGCATTTTCATCTTGAAGGATAGAGTTCAGACACAGACAGTGGAGATGTGGGATTGCTGCTAGTTGCAGAATCTCGTTTTCGATAATTCTCTGGATTTAGATTGCCTCCAATGATGACAAGCTTTGTTTGTGACAAGTCTGCACTTTATCATTGTATCCATCAGAAAAGCATTCTCCACGTCTTCTCCACACTTTCACCCTACGGTTCTAACACCATAGGCAGAATCTGGCCCATCAGGTTCCAGTGCTCATGTTGTCGACACCTGATGGGCCTATGAGACCGGAGATTGTCTGGATAGAGAGCCATATCATCCTGCAAACCTTGACTGCAAATCTATAGACAGCTGCCTAAAATTCCCAAGGGCTGACAGGGTGAGGAAACTTCTTGTGGTGACTTTTTCTTGGGATGCCCACTTTGCAGCCTGTATCTGTCACCCCCTGTTGGCCTTCAGTTTAAAGAAGGCTCTAGGCCAGGTTTCCAATTTCTGTCCTCGAGAGCTACTGTCTGGCAGCTTTCAGATGCATCCTTGTTCCAACAAACCTGTATCAAATGAATGGCTTCTTACCAGGCCTTTACCAAACTTGATGGCACACTGAAGAGATAATTCAGCCATTTGATTCAGCTGTGTTCGAGTTGGGCTGTTGCTAAAAGCTGCAGCGCAGTAGCTCTCAAGGACTGGAGTTGGAGACCCCTGCTCTAGGCTCTATCCAGATCAGTTAAATGTGGCACCCACTGTCCACTATAGCAGGGTCCATTTTCACAGATGCTGCTAATCAGCAGTGTTGGGAAGGTTACTTTTAAAATGTATTCCATTACAGAATACAGAATACATGCCCCAAAATGTATTCTGTAACGTATTCCGTTAAGTTACTCAATGAGAGTAACGTATTCTGAATACTTTGGATTACTTAATATATTATCATGCTGTTTACAACTACATGAATGTACTATTGCTGTGATTTATTACTGTTACTGAAGGTCCGCGGCTCCGAACCGTAGTAAAGGGACCTCTGACTAATACGTTGGGTTCTGTGTCGGGCTCGTAGCCGAAAACTAGCTTTACTTTGTTGTCTGGGTCAACTTTGCTAGCG
Source organism: Neolamprologus multifasciatus (assembly GCF_963576455.1). Classification (NCBI taxonomy): domain Eukaryota; kingdom Metazoa; phylum Chordata; class Actinopteri; order Cichliformes; family Cichlidae; genus Neolamprologus; species Neolamprologus multifasciatus. The sequence continues at coordinate 28,718,826 of NC_140456.1, read as the reverse complement.
AGAGACAGAGAGAGGCGTTGAAAGGCTGCTCCAACGGAACTTATTGTTTTTGGAGGAAAACACGAACACGGTGTACAGTCGAGTCTTAATAGCTTACTTACAACTGGGCTCGTCAGGCACTCTTCTTGGCTGCAGTGGTTATTATTATATTTACATGCTTCCAGCTCCCATTTTTGCTCGATGACAGCTCGTACTTTTCCTTTTTCTCCCTCCCTTGCTCACAGACACATAACGGGTATGCCAGTCCATTCTCCCTGCAGCACGGACTACACTGCCTATGATGCTACATTCTTTAGAGCTATACCTGTAGCATTCTGCCTGTTAACTTAGCACAACAAAAACAAAAAGGCTTCTCTCACCCAGGAAACACAGAGAGAGAGCATCACCACGTAACCATGGCAACCGTAACGCTGCCACCTGGAACAACAGAACGTAGCTGTCAAACAAAAACCCAAACAGGCCTGACCCGCGACAACATGAAACACGGAAGTACCGCCGTGTAATCCATTTATTTAAACAAAGTAACTGTATTCTAAATACCACCTTTTTAAACGGTAACTGTAACGGACTACAGTTGCTCATATTTTGTATTTTAAATACGTAACGGCGGTACATGTATTCCGTTACTCCCCAACACTGCTAATCAGACACCTGAAGGTCAGCACCTGGGGTACCAGAACCAGAAGTGAGACAGTAGAATAAGCTGTTTGGCATTAGCACTGAAAATATGTCAAGTTTTTCATGGGCACAAACCATATATTCAACTCTGCTGCTCAACTCAAATGCATTTTCCTTACAAATCTGCAACAATTTAAGAGGAAATAAACAGGCTTTGCAGTGGTATAAGATTTATTGCCAAGAAGCGTTGTTACAACAAAGAAAGAATCAACCAAACAAACACAAGTTTCCTTACTGCTGTGCTAAGTTTATTAACTGTCTATTCTGTGTTCTGGGTGGGAAAAGTCACTCTTGTTCTCTCTTGGTCATGTTCTTTTCTAACCTGTCAATGATCTCAGATTTATCTTGTGTTTCCTGGAGAGGGCCAGGTCACCTGTCTGCAGCAGATAAGCCTCTGACTGTGCTTCATTCACACTCCGATCCACAAATGAATTATCAGCCAAAGAGCCAGCTTCCTTTTTCTCCACTTTTGCATAATGCTAATTACAACACTACATCCTCTTTTGGTAAACAACATTTGTCTCTGAATACACACCTGTTTTAAATGCACACTCATACTTTCTCATGCCATTTGTTTCTCACATTCCTGCATTGTGACCAGACTATTTGTCGGTTAATGAAAAGAGAACTGAAAATGTGTCTCGTCGAGACAGAAGTATTTTCTCTGCATTCAGTTTCACAGACATAGAGAGAGGGAGAGAGCAGTGCAGAAAAAGCTAGAGGAAAGAGAGCAAGGAGAGGCGAGAGATGACATACAGCAGAAGAATTTCTTCATTTAAAGCTTCTTTTGTATCTTTATTTGTGTACTTAATACTCATCCTGATTCAGGTGTTGCTTCCTCTTCAGTATTTCTGTCCTTGACTGCCCACTGAAAGCAGAAAAATGGTATTCGTCTCGCAGTAGTGACGTCAATTTTCACATTGTTGGAACACCAATCAAACAGATGTAGTGGCACCGCCGCACCGCTCTCATGGCAGCAGTGGGCACAGATAACTGATTAAGTTACGAAACTGGATGAAAACTGTGAGCCTGAACTGCTTTGGCTCTGTGGGAATGAAGACGTTTAAAAAAAGGAATGGTGCAGTCCAGTCAAAATAAAAAGTCAGACATAATCTCGCCTTTGGCTAATGATTAGTTGCAGTTCTTATTTAAAGAGCAGAAAGTATTCCAGAATTCTGCTATCTTACTTTCATATCACTAAATCCTCTAATATTTGTTTTAAAGTTGCACACACCCTTTGGCTTTTCCTTTCACTGGAAAGTGAGAACTGGTAGAAGACACACTGTTTCATGGCAGCCGGTGTGGTTGTTTATTTCCTGCTGTTACTATTTATAATATTTCTGCTTAAAATAACCAGAAATTATGTGATATCAGTTTTGTAGTGATAAAAATTCCCAGTCATGCAAGAGCTCTGCAAAGCTGTTGTATGTCTTGGTGATGCTTTCAGTTGCATGCTGATGTCAGTGTTGCTCACAATGCCCTTGTTAGGCCTTCAGCTGGATTTTTGATGGATGTAGCTTTGAAACTTTCAGAATTCATTAGTCAAAACAAGATTATTACAGACTTCTCAATGAGCACAGTGGCCTCTATCATCTGTTAATGGAGGAAGTTAGGAGTCACCAGGTCTCTTCCTAGAGCTGGCCGTCGAGCCAATCTGAGTGATTGGAGAGAAGGACCTTCGTCAGGGAAGTGACCAAGAACTTGATGGTCTCTCTGACAGAGCTTCAGCATTGTTCTCTGGACAGAGGAACACCTTCCAGAAGGTCGACCAAGGACGACCATGGTACAGTGGCCAGACAGAAGTCACCGCTCAGTAAAAGGCACATAACAGTCTACCTGAGGTTGTCAAAAGGCACCTGAAGGACTCTCAAACCATGAGAAACAAAATAACCGGTCTAATAAAACAAAGATCAAACTCTTTGACCTTAATGAAAACAAATCTGAAGCAATGTGTAAAAAACTGTCCTTCGTTTTTTACACATTGCTTCAGTGGCTTGTACAGACACTTTTAGCAGAAATAACATGACTCTCACATCATGATGAAGGAAATTTGGCCCACTTCTCGGCTTCAGTTTGCAGAATTTTACAGGATTTGATTTATACACAGCTCTCCAAGCATTTTAGTCAGATTGAGGTCTGGTCTTTGACTATAGCCATTGCAACACCTTGATTGTTTTCTCTTTCAGCCAGTCTCTTGTAGACTTGCTGCTGTGCTTGAGATCTTTGTCATGTTTCATGATCCAATTTCAGCCAAGCTTTAGCTCTTGTGCAGATGTCCTCACATTTGACTCTAGAATACTTGAGTTGATGAGTTGATGGTCAGCTCAAGAACTGCAAGGTTCCCTCAAGGTCAATCATCACCTTTCCACCACTGTGCTATCTTTTTAGAGAGATGAGACTTTGTCCTGGCAACCATCCCAAACAAGCCACACTCTTTCAGTCTTTTTGTAATTGTGCTGTCATGAAATTTAACATTTAAGCTGCTAACTGAGGCCTAGAGTGTGGGGCGATCGTGGCTTGGATTGGGATTGGGAGTTCGCCTTGTAATCGGAAGGTTGCCGGTTTGAGCCTCGGCTTGGACAGTCTCAGTCGTTGTGTCCTTGGGCAAGACACTTTCACACACCAGTGTGTGAATGGGGGATGACTGAATGTGTAAAGCGCTTTGAGGTCCTTAGGGACTAGTAAAACACTATACAAATACAGGACATTTACCATTTAGAGAGTCTGAGATGGAGCTCTTGGGTTTTTTGACATTTTTCTGACTTTGGTGTGAATTTGCTGTGAGGTTCTTGGGTAGATTAACAGCTGTCTGTTTTCACATGTGAATACTCTGTTCACTGTAGAATTAGAGACTTTAGATTGTTTGGAAGTGGCTTTATAATCCTTCCGAGGTTGCTTCTCTGGGATTATTGCTAACGTTTTTCTTCCTTGGCACTGTGTTAACATACACCTGAATGCTCCCGATCAACTAATTGCCAAAACTTCTTTCATAGAGGTGCTCACACTTTCTGATGATTAATTAATAAAGTTCCTTCATACTGCACTCATAAACAGATTTACATTGCTTTTAGTTTCCCTGCTGCCAATCATAATTTCAACCTAATGACTCTGGTGTATCTTTATAATTACCATCACTGACTGTGTTAAAAATTCAAGGCGTTAACTGACAGCTTAAGTCTGTATTAAATGAACCTCACAGGCTGCTTGTGAGGAGTTATGTTTCAGCTTGTGTGTTAAAGCCAGCAGTTTACATAGCAATTATCTGCAGTAAGCAACTCCCATTTTAATTTGGAGCAGTTGTTGCTTTCATGGCAGCAAATGAGGATTCTGATTGTCATCATATTTCACCCTGACATCACGTTTAGGTTTTGCACAAGATGCTGTTGGACTGCTTGATAGCACAAACCTGTACGATGTCTCTTATTTTACTGTGAGCCAACAAAAAGAAACAGAGAATCGGGGCTTATGACAAAAGGTGCTTTTAATTTGCAAGACAATAGCAACGAAAGACGACTGCTGTCAGCATGTTTAGGAAAGTGGCAAAATGACTGCTCTAATGAAACCACTTGTCACTACGATGAGAGAGGTATTAATAATTCATCACATTTCTGACAAATGAGCTATCTGAAAAGCTTTCTGTTTAGCAACATGACTGTACACGTAGCCCAAACCTGATAAACACCAAAGGTTCAAAATCAAAAAAGCTTTCTATCGTCTCTAAAATTCCACAGGCCTTACCTATCAGAACTCAAAAGCCCCAAAATGTTGCTTTTCTTCCAGAGGAAGGTTATTCTGGCATCAATCAAAGCTTTCATAAGCCTTTGTGAGTCACCTCCTGATAGTAAAACCAGACAAGTAAAGGACACACTAAAAAACACAGTAAAGCATGTGGTGCCACTGGAAGAGTCTGCACATTTAAAGTAAGGCCTTGGTCTGGGTTTTAATACCAGCAGTGAGTATTCTTCGTGTTTTCAGTCTGCACCGTTTATCTGCAATCCTTTGAGGACATTCAATACAACATGCTGTAATCACATTCACATGCATATGAGCTCTATTCTTTGACTGTTTACTGAATCTTATATAGGAACAGTGTGCCGGCTATGACAGGCTTCATTTCCAGGAACTAACAAAATAATTTTTATGTGTGTAAATAAAGAGGTCATGTGAATTTCTTTATGCTCTTCTGTTTGTTTTTTTAAGAAAACATGCATGGATGGTTCTAAAATGACCTATGATAAAGCGGTGACAGTGCAGAATTGCCCCTTCCACTCACCCCATGGGACAAGCTTCAGATGTGACGTCCTAATGCAGTGAAACTAGTGACCCATTCTATGACTGTGTCACAGTGTTGTTAGTCACCTTAATGACAATAATTTTACTATTCATTTTTGATGGACTATCAGTTACTATCCTTTACTTTCTCAAAACTACCACAACCAAACTCAATCGAGTTAATGGAAGATGCTGGTCGTGGTTGGAAACCTGCTTTCAAACATGACAACAAAGTATGGAGGCTAATTTTTGTCTTCATGCTGGGAATAATTAATGGTCATTAATAATTAATTAAGTTACTGCAACCATGCAACATGGGTAATTGCATGCAGCTCTCTTACTTTACTAAAGTCAGAGGAAACACTTTGAAAGCTACAAGCATGCAATGCTATTTTAATTGGTGTTAAGTTTGGTCAGAGTTAGATTACAGGCTGGTGAGTCTTGTTTATTGGTCCTTACAGATCCTTTTGTGGAAATGGACTTGTTCTTATATAGCGCTTTTCTACTCTGGCTTTTCTACTCTGTCTGAGCACTCAAAGCGCTTTATAGAACTAATTCATTCACCCAATCACACCCATTCACACAAGCACTTTTTTCTGACCTAAGTGCTAAGTAGTCTACCATACACATTCACACTCCGATGGATGCATCGGAGAGCAACGCGTATCTTGCCCAAGGATATTTGGCATGCAGACTGGAGCAGCCTGGGATCGAACCGACCTTCTGGTTAGTGGCTGACCTGCTCTGCCACCTGAGCTACAGCCACCCCAGCTCTGTCACTGTGCAGCTCTGTCACTGTGACTTGTGCAATGTGGAAAATGTATATGAGTTTCAAATTGCCTGGATTCACCTGCTACAGTAGTTCTACCAGTTCTTTGCCATCCCTCCAGCTGGCGATGCCCTAAAGGTCAGGTTAGTTAGTTTATGCAAAAAAAAAAAAAAAAATCATGAGAGCAGAAGGAAAACATTCTACGGAAGCGTAGAGCTGCCACCCAGGCAAAAGAAAAATACAAGTGTATCACGTTATAACGTGAAAAGTTTATTGTTCTAACAAGATACTTTTCCTGTTTGTACAATATACTATCATGTTTGTACAATATACTTTTCACGTTTGAACAACATAATATCACGTTATTACAATATAATATTTATATTGTACGAACGTGATAATTATATTGTACGAACGTGATAATTATGTATATTGTAATAACGTGATATTATGTTGTTCAAACGTGAAAGGTATATTGTACAAACATGATAGTATATTGTACAAACAGGAAAAGTATCTTGTTAGAACAATAAACTTTTCACGTTATAACGTGATACACTTGTATTTTTCTTTAGCCTGGGTGGCAGCTCTACGCTTCCGTAACATTCAGTACTATGCAAGCTGCTGTATTTTAACTTCTCCATGGATGCAGTTTCTATGCAGTAGCGGTTTTAGATACGGGCGACACGGGCAGTTGCCCGGGGCGGCATCGTGGTGGGGGGCGGCATTATGGGCATCGGTAAAAAAAAAATAAATGCTTGTACTCATGCTGCCCCGACATCATGCGAGCCCATATTGGGAATGGCACAGGCACCGATCGATTTTCTATCGCCCATGGGAGTAAGGGCGCCCTCCGTTTGCGAGGTGCGCCTGCTGCTTGCGGCACAGGGAGGAGAGGGCGGGGCGGCGGGGGATTCTCTGGCTGGCTGGAGCAGCATCTAATAACCAGCTCGCAAAATAAAACTAAATAAAAACAAACTAACAAACACGAAAACACCAGACATCATGATACAGACTTATAATTTGCACCGATGTTTTTTCGAAATTCTGTATGCAAGTGAGCGAGAGAGCCCTCGGTGCGCCTGCTTGCTGCTGAAGTCAAAGTAAACTTTATTGTCATCTCCGCTACATACAGTCCAGTATATAGAGAGACGAGACGACGAGGCTCCAGTTACAGCAGTGCAAGTAAACAAACAATAAATATTTAAGAGTAAAAAAAAAAAAAAAATACACTTTAGGACTCGGGGTAAAGGGATCAATAACAATTGAAAATGTATATTTTATATTTTGTTTATTTAAAGTCTCACACACAACCCGTTTTTAAAGTTTAAAAAAAGAGAAAAGAAGAGGAGGAGTGTAGCGACTTCCACAGTCGCTAGAGGCCGGGGACTGAGCCTGCCTATTTGCCTGTCAACTTTACGCAGTAATGCCAGAGGTGGAATTGCTTGCTTGTTTATTAAAGTGCTTGAAAAGTTTACAGAGCAATGTGATCGGCTCGCGATTCAAACTCTTAAAACATCACAGGCTCTAATGCAACAAGGGGAAACTCGTTGTGCTGCGGTCAACAAAAACTACGGCTACCCAGCCCTCCTCTCTGTCAAAAGCAAACCAGTGAATGACAGACTGACAACGCCCTCTTAATGTCACCGCTAGCACCCACGTGACTCCTGTTACACATTACCATAGCAACCAAACAAATAAAAACCCAGTGATCCTTAAAATTCAATACATTTAATTATGGCTCCTACAAGGAGGAACGAGCAAAAGATACAGGTAAGCAGATGTGTCATTGGATAATGGCAGGTCATGTATCCTAAAACATTAAGAATCAGAATACTTTCTTAATCCCTAAGGAAATTATGTGGGTTACAGTTCCTCCAAGAAGAAATGGTAAAAATAGTAACAGTAACAGACTAAACTCCAACCAATATATACAATAATATAATATTAATTAGTCAGTGTCAATTGTTGATTTGTCCTGTTCTCATTGTATGACAAAGTATGATGTCTGTTTAGTAGCCGTTTGCATACAACGTTTGCATACTATGCATACTCTCTCCCTCTTCATATATCTGTGTGTATGTGTGTATGTGTGTGTGTGTGTGTGGGGGGGGGGGGGGGGGCGCCAGAGGGGGTCTTCGCCCAGGGCGCCTAACAGGCTAGGACCGCCACTGTTTCTATGGGATCCCCACCTCTGACAAAATCTTCCTGCTAAATAATGACAGCCCCTGACTGCCCCCAATCTGTATGACGTAGTCTAAAAGACAAAACAAAAATATAAATACAAATAAATAAAGTACAAGTCTCTCTTTCTGTCATACCCCGTTTTTACGGTAGCATTGAGAGTTCAGCCACAGTTTAAAAGTACTTTTATTGTTTTCTTCATTTGAATCGACAAATACAGTAAATTTAATCTTTTTTCTTTGTAGGCGTCAACGCCCTCGCGCACTGACGTTCACAGGTGACGTTTCATTGGTTACTCGTTGGCTGTTCAAGGTAAATCCTGTGTGGGAGGGGGTGGGGGAGCAGGAGGAGGGAGACTTCAGGAGCGGAGCAGTTCACGCAGCTCAGAGCGCAAGACCGCGCAAAGTCAGCCGGTGCACTCTTGCAGTCCTGGGACGGATTATCATTGTACTGTCACCAATTTTTTTTCTTCCTAAAACTATTTTTTAATGGTTTATATATTTCACTGGATATGTTGGTGGGATTTTCAAATGGCATTTTCCTCCTGTTCTCCTGCGTGTTGCTGGAACCCGTGAGTACACTCCGCTTAAAAACTTGACTTTTTCTCATGACCTGATCTTGGGCTCGCTGTCAACAGTGCCACAGCTGCTTGCCTGATTTAGCAGCGTAAGCTTGACCACGCAGGTCACTGCGATAAGCCAGCAAACGGGTTCAGGGCTGATACGCATGCGGTCCTCCAGAGGTGTGGATGCAGGGCGCACCGCTGTGCCCCAGTGTGCAACTTAATTCCGTTTAGCATGTGTGGATGACGGGACTAATTTGGGTGTTTTTTTTAAGGGTTTATTTTCTTTCTTTCTTTTTAAACCTAAATTTATGGAACGAAGTTCAATTTCAGATAGTTCTTCGCTCCAGGTTTCTGTTTTTAGCAGCAAACAAAACGGTGGTCCTTGACTGGGATTGTTATTCAGCGACATTCATTGTCCTTTTATGACCAAGGTTAAGATGCATTACCAGGCGAAACAATGAACTTGGTTTTCCTTCAGGACACCATGGTAACGGCCCCATTTGTCTGCCTCTGCAGCCTCTCTGGTCCTCACCATGATTCTCTTCAAACTGTCTAATGTAGAGAAGCATGAATCATACTGGAATTTAGATAAAAACCCCTACAATAGAACACCTGCACATCATCATCTGTGCAAACTCACAGACTGTTGGGCTCTTTAGCACATGAGTTTGATAATAAGAACGATGATTAGGCTGATGAAAGTTTCCCCCTCTCCAACTTGCTTAAGGCTGCACTGATTGGTTAATGACAACCTGTTGTCTGGCCATCATCATGGGTGAAGTGATGCTGCAGAGCCTGCAGGTGCAAGATAAATCATAATCTAAATGAGGAAGTCATCTTCTGTATGGGAGAAAACTGGAGAAACTGGAGTCCTATGGGCTCATTTCATGGCTAACGATAGCCACAGAATACCGACTGATTAATGCGATAGAGAGGAGACTCATATATCCAAGTAAGAGCAGTAAATCTTCTGCTCCTGCAGATGGTCTGTATACGTCCCAATGGTAAATCCTCATATTTCACACCGAGTCACTTCATAATTCCCAGTACATCATGAGGAATGAGGAATATAACGGAACGGGTCATCTCACGCGTCAAAGTTAAAGATTCACTTTTTGAAGTTCATGAAAAAAATCTTTGCAACAACATTTGCTTTAAAGATTAACAATTTGTCAAATGGTGCCAAAGTTTTTTTTTGCATGCACCTGCACCCTTTCAGTGCTGCTAACACTTTTTAAAAGGCGACCACTGGCCAAAGAGAAGTACGTAAAATACATGCAAATACTCTCTTCACAGGTGTTTGCAGTGGCCACACAGATGTGCGACATGATGAATGAAATCGATAAGGAGAGGATCATATGCGAGTCTCAGATTGAAAACAGAACAACAGGTATGTCAGATGCTTCGTATGTGCTTACCACGAGCTACTTATTCTGTCTCATCTTAACTCACTAATGATACAAGTGAGCTCTGATTGAAGTGACACAGTGAACTCCAAAGACAACAAAAGCTGTCCAACCTCGTCTGGCTTTAGATTACACCTTGCATGATTGAACACTGTTTTCCACCTAATGTCAGCCCCTTGTCACATATGCAGATTCAGTTACAGAGAAAACTGATCCCGTTTTTCATTTATAAGAAATGCTATTAACAGCATTATTATTGCTATATTATTGCTATTATTGCAGCACATTATACACTGTGTACATGAAGATAATTGTGTTTCATAGAGCCTCTGTGAGTCACTGAGACACTGTTGGAGGCATTATGGGACTCTGTTTGTTTCCACGCAATGCAAAAGTAATTAAACTCTCATTATGTTCTTAATTTAAATTTGCAATAGGTTTAAATGTTGTCAGATCCTCAGGGTAATCATGCAAATGTACACTGGTAAGGAGATTTTTCATTGTGACAAACTGTTGAGCAGGTGCGCTGTGAAAGTGGCGTGAGCCGATTGTGCATCCCGGGAGGATACACACTGTGGACAGACACGGAGATCTGTTGAATTCAAATAACAGCGTGTAACGAAGGGCACAGAGCTTTTTTATTAGTCATCGTGACAGCATGTTAACTCAGGTCATCTGCTGTTATGGGCCCAGCATGGCTGTAATGCCAGCTGACCTAAACTCACACGTTTTGGCTGCCATGGGAACGCCCGTGCTCCGCCTTCACCTTAAACAGGCTGCTGTTTCCCACTTGAGGGGATTCATGTGTGAAACACTGAGCAAAATGTGAGCAAAATTAAGTTTCTCTCTATCTTTGGGCATGTGAGTTTAGGTAACATACTTGTTTTTGGTCCCTCTCCTTCTTTGTCTCTCTCTAGGTTGCAGTAGGATTTGGGACAAAATCACCTGCTGGCCCAGTGCTGATGTGGGAGAGGTGGTAACCATCCTTTGCCCCAAATTTCTCTTCTTTCACTCCGAGGATGATCGTGAACGTAAGAATCAAGCTTGCAATATACGTTGCATATAGGTGTGTGTTTTAAAGAGAGTTAGAAGAGAAAAAGCATATTAGTTAATTTTACTCTTAGAAGGTTACAGTAATAAGTTAGTATTTAGTTATTTGACTAGAAAAAGTGAAAGCACAGGGTAGAATCCATACATTTGTGGTGGAAAGTCACTGACACCTATTGGTAAATACATAGAGAAATTATAGAAGATCTTAAAATGCCCATTTTTGCAAAGGTATCAGCATCAGCACTAAATTAAAGGGCAGTTTCTTTATACTTGCTTCACCTCTCCATCAAGCTTCATGAATGAGTAATCTTGCAGACAGACAGACAACACTGAATATGCACCTCAGTGATTTCTTAAATATATGTGTGACTTAAAAAATATTTACAAGCAGAGTTAAAGCTGCTCTAAGTCATCTTTTGATATAAACAACAAATCTAATATCAAGTCATAAAAGTAAAAAATGTTACCTGTAGCAAATGAATGCACAGATTTATCATCCATTCAGTCCCCACTAGCAGAACGTAGAAACAGTCTGAGGAAATTTCCCCCAGAATTGCAGGTGACCAAAATCAAGCTCAGAGGACAGAAAATATTGGTTTTACTTTCGTCATGCAGACGGAAACAGAACTCAGTATCTGCAGAATGCAGTGGTTTGCTAACATTCGCTAACTTTGTGTATAACGTAGTAATATGACAATGATCTTTATTGCAGTGGTTGATGTTACAGGGCCACAAACCAGTTGACCATTTTTGAATTTCAAAGCCTTATGTTTTGTATTTCTGGCTGTTGTCAGGGTAGCCTCAGGCTAAAGAATAATTTGCCTTCATCTCATCCAGTTTACTCTTAATGTTCTTGATTGTAATTTAGAATCTCCAACTAAACTACCATGTTTTGGGGCTGTGGGAGGAAGCCAGAAAGTATCCTTGCAGGAACACACAGAAAGGCCCCAAGAGGCTAGTGGCTTTGAACTTTTGACCTCCTTTCTGTGAGAGAACAGTGCTTTCCACCCCACCACCGTGGCACTATTGTTGTAACCAAGGTGTGCATATGAGAATCTCAGAACACACAAATTGCCGCTCTGGAAAGCAGATGGGCTAAAGCAGGAGAAGACCCGGTGCCACTTCTGTCAGCTAAGAACAGGAAACTGAGACTACACTTTGCACAGGCTTGAAAAAAATTGGACAACAGAAGATTGGAAAAATGTTGCCTGGTCTGATAAAGCTTCGATTTTTGCTGCAGCATTCAGATGGCAGGGTCAGAAATTGGTGTAGACAACATGCAAGTCAACAGTTCAGGCTGGTGATGGTACCGTGGGATGGAGGACATTTTCTTGGCTCGTCACAAAGCTCAGCTCATTTCAAAATGGTTTCTTGAACATGACAGTGAATTCAGGAATGTTTCCAGCATCTTGTTCAGCTTGTGCCACTGACAATTAAAGCAGTTCTGAAGGGAAAAGGGGGTCCAGCCTGGTACTAGCAAGGTGTATCTAATAAAGTGGCCTGTGAATAGTCACTTAGTTGCTAAGATGCCTTAAAGTCTCTAAAAAATAACGAATCTATCTGAGAATTTTAATGTAGTTCGGCAAAAATGCCACATACAACATAATAAAAACAATTTCAGTCTTAAACAGCCTATAAATAGTACATCACATGATTACTAAGCCTCGTAATGCCATTTTTCTTTTTTATGTCTGTATCCCTGAGTCTGAGATTAACCTGAAATTAAATGCGTATTCATGGAAACATGAGTTAAGCATGGGATATTAAAATGAATCAGAGAGATGCTGGCGTGCTGCTCATCTCGATCCCTCCTTAACTTCCATTTTGTTGTTATTGTTCCAAATATCCCTGCTATTGAGCCTGTGCCAGTATCATCACGCTCCATATCTGAGACCAGAAATAGAAATTATGGAGTGTCCTAGTGGCTCATACCCATGATGCTATTTTGGCCCTACATCTTATCTTTTCTACCACCACATCTTGAATATCATAAATAATACAATAAATTCAAAACAGTAGCAGGAAACAAGATAACAACTTCCAATGTAGACGCCATACACTCATTAAAGAGCCACACTGGTTATTTGTTCTTTATTTGGTGAAAGCCTAACAGGGAAGTTGTGCTAATTATCTGTAAAGGAAAACACTTTCCTGGGAATTTTCTGGCTGAATTGCACCATGTCTGTACAGTAGTTCCTGGGAATGTACCCCTTTGAGTTTCCTCAACATCTCCATTTGTCAATAATTGCCACGTAGCGTCTCCTCAGTTAATCATGAAGTAAGAGTTGATGGAGATGTTTATTTGTAGTTGACTGGCAAAGGGGCTTTAATTTAAAATTGGAGCCTTGAGAAATGTAACAGGAACAAACAGCCATAGCTGTAAAATCCCAGGTGTGGCTCTTTATAAAGCTATGCTAATCATAAAAAAAGAAGAAGTTTGTAGTGGCTAAATTTACCACGCTTTGTGTAATATTTATTGGTGGTGACAACAAAGCTGCATGTTTGAGCTGTTTGTTTTCAAAAATAATATTTTCTTGATTTATTTGTGTTTGTAAAGTTGCGGTTGGTCCGTTAGCTCAGCTCCTGCTGCTGATAAGACAGTGAAAACACATGAATAAACCTCTCTCTTCTATATTTTGAACATAGTGGCCAAGTTGTAGCACTAAAGGAGACGCTATACACCGATCAGACATAACATTATGACCACCTGTCTAGTATTGTGTTGGTCCCCCTTATGCTGCCAAAACAACCCTGAACCATCGACGTTAGCAACCGATCCTTTAAGTCCTGTAAGTTGTGAGGTGGAGCCTCCATGGATCACACTTGTTTGTCCAGCGCATCCCAAAGATGTTAGTTTGGATTGAAATCTGGCCAAGTCAACACCTCAAACATGTTGTGCTCCTCAAACCGTTCCTGAACCATTTTTGCTTTTAGCCACAGCTATCAGGGGATACAGTTTCCATGAAAGATGGCCGCCCCTCCCTGAGCCTGGTTCTGCCGGAGGTTTCTTCCTGTTAAAGGGGAGTTTTTCCTTCCCACTGTCGCCAAAGTGCTTGCTCATAGGGGGTCATATGATTGTTGGGTTTTTCTCTGTATCTATGAAGCGCCTTGAGGCGACTTTTGTTGTGATTTGGCGCTATATAAATAAAATTGAATTGAATTGAATTGAATGAAAGGGTGCACATGGTCTCCAACAATGGTTTGATAGGTAGTACGTGTCAAAGTAACATCCACATGGATGGCAGGACCCAAAGTTTCCCAGCAGAACATTTCCCAAACCATCATACTGCGTCTGCTGGCTTGCCTTCTTCCCATAATGCATCCTGGTTCCAGGTGTTCTCCAGGTAAGTGACGCTTTCTTTTACATCCATGTGATGTAAAAGAAAGTTACTCAGTCACCTTCTTCCATTGCTCCATGGTCCAGTTGTGGTGCTCGCGTGGCCATTGTTGCCAGTTTACAGCCTATACACAACGACTGATGTCTGTGTAGTCTGACACCTTTCTATCATAACCAACATAAACTTTTTGGGCAGTCTGAGCTTCCGTAGGTCATCTGTTGTACCGGTGCCCACGTGCATCAATAACCCTTGGTCATCCATGACCCTGTCGCAGGTTCACCACAGTTTCTTCCTTGGACCACTTGTGAAAGAGACTAACCACCGCAGACCAGGAACACCTCACAAGAGCTGCACTTTTGGAGATGTTCTGACGTTCAGTCGTGTAGCCATCATAATCTGGCCCTTGTGAAACTCACTCAAATCCTTACGATTTAAGGACAAAATGTTCTCTTGCTCCCTAATATATCCCACCTACTAACAGGAGCCATGAAGAATAGATGACCAGTGTTATTCACTTTATGAATGATGATGTCAGTGCTCATAATGTTATGCATGCTCAGTCTACACCAGTAAACATAATATTTGAAAATTCAAATTTGATATCATGTTAGTACTACCCATAATATCCTGACTCCCCTGCTCCGAGTGGACTTCAGTCGTTAATTAAAGATGAATTTGGCTAATAGCCCTTCTGGATATTTTGTATAGATAGATGTATAGCTGTAATAATAATATCATAAAAGTGAATTGTTTTGGTCAACAGGATCAAATAATGAAAATCAAGACTGAACAACACATGTGAATCCACCCATGTATTACCCACTTTTATAGTGGTACATAGCCTGAGCTCTGTTCTATGTGCACTGCTTGTCTTTGGGAATGTACAGGACACTTTTCAGTACAGCATATTTTCTACGCCCACATTTAACCCCAGAGCCATTATACGGTTCTATATCCGGATAATGGCGTGCAATGTCTTGCTACCATCTCCGGGTTGAATTGTAGGTTTCCTCAAATGTTGTCCAACAGTCTGGAACAGACGTTGAGGTATGTTTGCTAATATTTGATGGGTGTGCCAAAAGTCTTACCCTGTCAGCAGCTGCAAATACTGTAAATATATATATAACCCCTGACATTTAAAAAAGATGGAGAGCAAAATAAACGAGCTGCCACAGGTGTAGCACACCTGCACTCGTACTTGTTAATGAAAACACTGCTTGTATCATGTACTGAACCTGGAAAGGAGGTCCTATAGCCGTAATCTAGCCAGTACTTGTGGATTATGCAGGGTACATTAGAACATTTTGTACCATCGAGTAAATATCAGCTACATGAACACTCAGTAAGGGGAAGAAAGGTTGTGTGGGAAGCTGTTATGTGGCCCAGATGGGAGATAGTATGATATGAGAGCGGATAGCACTCCAGGGAAAAGACGGGGCAGATGAAGAATCACTGGATCTGTGGGGTTGAAGTCAGAGGAGGCATATTTCACAGACATGTCAGGAGGTTTACAGGATCAACAGCCCCCTCTGTGCAGTGTTGTGCTGCATTGATGTGGACCATATCAATTATGCAGCAAATCACCTTATCAGCACAGGTCTCTGATGGTTAAACCTGGTCTACATTCAGGTCATGAAAGAAGGACTAATGAAGTGGTGATGAACGGTCCAGATATCTGTGCAAGAAAGCAGGAAAAAAAAACGTTTAAGTCATTCAACCACTGTGTATTTTTCCTGTTATTTAGTTGTCGAAAGCTCTTTAAGGCCTTGGCAGGTTACAGACACACGATGCATACATTCTTCTTTGTAAGCGTTTTTCACAGAATGTCATGAAGTCTAACTTAACCTCACTCCTGAGAATCGTTGCAAAAGACTGAAGGTATTGACACATCCCGGGCTATTCATTTTATAAGCCTCACACACAAAAACAAGCATTGCGAAACATGGTGCCATAGAGATTCGGGGTCATAAATTTAGTTGAGACAGAGTTGCCATTCTCATGAACTCTTTACCTAGCAGATCTAACACAAACATGCAGCCATTCATCTCTTTTAATAGTGCTCACCCTCTCTACAGGCTGAGAATGACAGAGTGCCCAGCTGTCAACAGGTTCACCTACATGCATGAATTTGACATGAAGTTGATTTATAATAATACTATGGATCAAACATTTGGATATACTTAGATAGGATAAGGCTTTGACTGTACAATACTGGCGGGAAAAGCCAAGAAGTAAAAAGAAAATAAAAATGATTATGTGGTGATGAACTTGAACACTGAAAATCCTTGCAGTCATGTTTTGGGGAATGATGAAAGCATTCTTCTGGCAATCCCTCAAACAGGCTAAATCCAGTGGTGGCATGGGCTGAAACAGCAGGGGCTTAGCTTCGCCTTTGTGTCTTGTCATGTTGTTTGAGGAAGCTAAGCCTCCGTCTTCTCTGCGTTACGCTGCTCAGGTATTTGTGAGCGAACCAAATTTTGGTGCCAAATACATTCTAAGACTTTGGCTTGTTGGTCATTTCCCAACTCGGTGCTGATTCGATAGCGGCTGCGGAGTGATACGATTGCGCCATGTGTGGAATGTCCTACATTTTGATTTCCACAGCAGCATTCAGGACGTGGATTAATTTGTCACCAGATCACGGAGCTTCTATTCTTTACTGGTAGGAAGGGAGATGAGGAAAGAAGTATGACACAATAAGAGACTGAACAAAAAGCACGGAGCAGTCAATCCATGCTTCAAGATTAGACGCTCATGAAGGGAGGGACATGAGTTTTCAGGTCTAATTAGTTCATGGATCCATTTCTAGCTTTCGTCACACTGTAAAAATCTAAATCCTCTCTGTATCATATGGCACATATTCTGCCTTTCCATTACATAAAGACGTAAATAGGACCTAAAAAGAGGCCTTTTCAATTCTTTTTGCTTTTGCTTTTCCACAAAACTTTGGAAATAGAAACTTTCTGCTGTAATCTGCCTAGCACTGAGGTCTGACCTGTACTGTACAGAGCTCCACTTATCTGTGCAGGGTCCTGCACTCAGCTAAGCAGAAGTGCAAAAGTATAGACATTCTATACTTACATAGAAGTTCAGATACTAGTGTTAAAAATACTCCAGAAAGGCTCTTAAATGTACTCAAAGTAAGAAAGTGAAAAGTAGCTCCTTGAAGAACATTTATAACACCTATTTTTGTGCAACACTATCTGAACCTTGTGCTCTATCATTGTAAAAATAAAATAATATTAGTAGATGTGAATATAAACTTTATTCCAGTCTAAATTTGAATTCCAATAAAGCTTGAATCAGGTAAGTAGAACATGAGCAGAGAAAAAGAAAGAAAATGAAAAAACAGCTCTATTTTGTGTTTCTTACATTGTAGAGGGTGACGTTGCCTCTAAACATGAAAGAGGTTAAATGGGAGGATTCAGCATGTGGGGAACCCTGAAATCAGTTGGCTCAGTGTGGGGAAAAGAATCATAAATCACAATAATTTCTATTGGGAGCTCCAGTAGATTTTCTTAGTGTAAAGGCTGTGACCAGCTGACCTGCTGCTCTTTGTGGATGTACACAACTTAATTCAACCAGATGTAAGCAGATGTTTTATGAGTTGTCTTGGCTGATTTCCATCCTCCACACTGACAGTACAGTGTGTATTCTGTCTTTTTTCTAGAAGGTATAAAATTGGTATGAAGGTGAAATTTGCTGAATGAATCTCAGCATCATCAGCTTAACTTCAGATTCATGTCTGCTACACTTTATGTAACCTAACTCTGACCATGAAACCACAGCCACTGTGCACCAGTCACACACAGTTCTTTACTTTAAACCCCTCACAGCAAACTAACCTGTTTATTCTGGCGATCGTGGCTCAAGAGTTGGGAGTTTGCCTTGTAATCGGAAGGTTGTGGGTTCGAGCCCCAGCTTGGACAGTCTCGGTCGGTGTGTCCTTGGGCAAGACACTTCACCCGTTGCCTACTGGTGATGGTCAGAGGGCCCGGTGGCGCCAGTGTCCGGCAGCCTCGCCTCTGTCAGTGCGCCCCAGGGTGGTTGTGGCTACAATGTAGCTGCCATCACCAGTGTGTGAATGTGTGGATGACCGGATATGTAAAGCGCTTTGGGGTCCTTAGGGACTAGTAAAGCGCTATATAAATACAGACCATTTACCATATTCTGCAGAGGATTTTCATGCAACCTTTAAATAACACAGCGAGTCTACGTCAGTTTGTTTAGCAGCAGGTTTCACAATATGAAAAAACATAATGTCATGTGTACAGACCAGATATCTGATTTAAAAATGTGAGAACTTACACGTAAGCTTTAAATTTCCAGTTTATCACACACCAATGATCAGTCCTTATCTTTAACCCCTCTTCTTCCTTTCCTGTTCTGTCTTTCTTATCTTTCTCCATCTCTGAGTGAAGTTAGCTCTTTCTTTTCTCTTCCTGTAAAATACACCACAGGAATACTGGACCTTTAGCAACACACTGTGAGACAAACTGCACACAAACAGTTTATGTGTTTGCTGATGTTTGTTGAGCTGATAGAAGCGTTGGATTTGAAATTACCTGAGAATTAAAAAAGATCACTTCTGTGGGGCTAGCTAGATGCTGAAGTACCGCAAACATAACTTATGGACACCTGCAGTTGTTCCAGAAAAGAAAAATAATAATAAAAAAATAAATAAAAATGCAGACCCACTCAACCCCTGACTATGGCCCACACCTTTGCCTCTTTCATCTGTTTTATATCACATCTCCTGGTGATTAATACACAAGCAGGACTGCCTTTCACGTGTTTCTGTTTAGGCTCAAATCGGTTTGATGTTTGGAGGCTCGCACTGACGAAGCTAAGCTCCATTCTCCTGTAGAGCAGGACTCTGCTGAACAGCACTTTACTCAAGATTAAAGATCTACAGACATATCTAATCTTCAGCACTTCCAATACAGTAAATCTCTGGCCTGCTGTACGCTACTCCGGACAACTACTGGACTCAGCTTTAACCCAAAAAGCCTTACTTTATCTTGCTGTAATTTCATTTACTTCATTGTTCTCGCAAGTTTGACTCTACACTTAATTTTAAAAAGTTCTATCTTTTGTTACCGCAAATCTGCAACACTGCATTTTGGTCCTGCAGTTTCTTAATTGTCAGTCTAAATGCACCTTTCACCTCTGCCCTCTGTGGGCAGAACAGACCAAAATATCCCTGCTTGACTGATGGCCACCTGGTGTTTGTGTGTACACCCTTCACATAATTAAGAAACAGATGGAAGCAAGTGCACATGGGAATTGCCTCAGCATCTCTGTGCCAGTTGGGCGGCTGAGCCCCTTCAGTCATTCATTCTGTTTCCTTTGATTATTTGGGTGTATTCCAGGGAGACATGAGTCTCAGCATGTTTTAATTCAATGCAGTGGTATGTCTGCCCTGCAGCTCTTACAACTCCCATCTCAACAAGCACTTTATTGTACTGTTAAAGGATAGCAGGAAGAGCGGCGTAAAGTAATACGAATAATTTCCAGTGTTGTTCCTCTGTCCCTTTGCTCATTAGGTAACCTGTCAAAGACCTGCACCGCAGATGGTTGGACCTCAGTCAGCATGGACTCCTACATAGCAGACTGTGGATATAATCCCAACACCACCATGGATAGCCATGAAGTGAGTGTGGCAACTGGAACTTTAAGTGAAATGTCCCATACCTGATGAACTGTGTACTGAAACGTATTGTTACAGGAGGTATTCTTCCACGCCATCAAAGTGGGATACACCATCGGTCACAGCGTGTCGCTCATCTCTCTGACAGTCGCTATCGTCATATTGTGTCTCTTCCGGTAAGGTGATCCATCGTAACACTGCTCAATGTTCCCACATAAAGACAATCAAACACCTATTAAAGCAAGAAAACCCTGTCGATCTCTCATTTCCTACCATGCTTCCTGCATTTTATTGAGGTCTTACAGTCTTTTCACACAGCAATGTAACCGGATTAAGTGGGAGAAGTCGTCCAAATGTGGGTGGGTGCAAGCAGTCACCAAGTCAAACCGTGAAGTCAGATCACTTAGATGAGCATCTGTTATTCACTGTATGCTCTGTCCTAACCTTAAGGTCACAAGGTCGTGGAGAAAAACGCATGTGAGTGATTGTTGGCGTGGATCATTAGAACAGGTTTAAGCGGCAAGTGTGTGTAGCGTCTAATAAACATCAGCTGGCTGTGCTTGCATTTCAGGCTGTTTGTGTGTCGCGGGCTAAACAGCAAGCGCTGTGTTTACTCTTTGGGTTTTTTGACATGCGATCGGGTTTGCATTCTGGAGCGGAGACGCAGGATGTTGGCAGCGCCTGCTGTTTATGTCGGGGTGCAGATGCGGCGTACATGCAGTGATACTTCATCTCAGCTCAACCGTCCTGCTGCGTTTACGCAACTCACCCCAGGTCATCGTGTCACGGGGAAGGTATTTGTTTGAAAGCAGGCAAAAGAGAGAATTTACATTAGTGACATTTTCTCAGCACCCCCTGCTTCTCTCCCCCTACACACCGATTTGTTCTTGTTTGTTTCCTTGCTCCGCATCCCTGATAAATATTATGTCCCTGAAAAGGCTACATCCAAAGTGGGAGACATGCAGAAAGAAAGCCTTTATGTCACAATTTAAATGAATTGTGACATTTAGATAGCAGCACAGCAGAGCACAGTGGTAGGAAATTACAAGGCGATAATCATGTACACTAAGTGCTTAGAATAGCTGCTGTCCTGAGCTGAAAAGCACATCTGTTCTATGCTCCTCTGAACTAAGTCAGTGAAGTTTCTAGTGCATATTCTCTTGATACACTTTTTTTCTGATGATTTCCGAGAACCATGAGGAGCTCATTCACTGTAACCAGTCGGGAGTATTTTGCCTGTTCATTTTCTGTGTATTTGTATTCTTCTTCAGGAAGCTGCAGTGCACAAGAAACTACATCCACATGCATCTGTTTGTGTCTTTCATACTGAAAGCTGTGACTGTTTTCATCAAGGACGTGGTTCTGTACGAAGTCGGCGAGACAGATTGCCAAGCATCTGTGAGTACGCCGTTCACCGTCCTTTCTCTTTGCTGCTGAAAGCTCTGCAGGATGATTTTTCTATTATTGGACTGGTTGCGCGAATTGATTTCCCTCTCTGCCTAACTGAAGTTCGGCATCGTTGCTCAGCAGCTGCTTTCCCACTCTGACTTTAATGCTTTGTCTCAAAGTTTACTCAGCGTTCTGGGTGTAGCAGTGTTTGCCGAGGCACTTCTGCTCTTAAAATGATGTTTCCCTTTTCATCTGTGCACCAGGATGTTGTGAGAGTTCCTGTTTGCCAAACATTAAGCCTGAACTTGAACATTAAGCCTGAACTACAGACAGCTTTGTCAATAAATCACATTCAGAGTGCTGTATTGACTTTATTACCACAACATGCCACAACGTCATAACTGATAAGTTAAGTATTTAGATAAGCTCCTAGATGTGGCATTGCTCCCTGTTATGTGATTGATCAAGTCACCAACGTTAGTGCTGTTTTCTTGCCACTTTATTACCAGAGAGGACTGGATCAACTCGCTGTAAATCACCCGCTTTACTATATCGCTAAGTGCTGTTGCTTTATGGCTGAGTTTAGACATTTCTCCTTCAGGGTACACCGGCTGTCCTGACCTAAACACAGCTGCTAAATATCTCACAGATTTCTAAACTCCTCAGTGAAAAAGCGAAAACAAAAGGAGTAAACTTTTGTTTACTTGGTGTAAGGCACACTACTTAGCTTGTAAAAATACAGTTGGGGTGAAAGCGGAAAACCTCGTGCAAAATAACACAGAGAGTTGCAAGAACACACATTCCTAGTTTTAATCTAACCCTGGTGTTGTGTCACCACTTCATTTATGTGGATACCAAAATAACTATAGACAGACCTGATAAAATGAAAATATGTCCTGTTTAATAATAATGTCATTTCAGGACATTATAAAAACCTGGTCTTTAGAAGGTCTTAAAATACAACCTAAGCAGAAATATAAAACATGACATATTAAATACAATTTAAACCAAAATCCAAGATGCAGTGTGTAAAAATTAACTACACCCTCACTGCTTCCAATTAAGGAAGGAATTACATGGATAGGTAGACTGTTCAATGCTCAGAGAAACTGCGAAAAATCCAAGGGCTACATTTTAAACTCAATAGACCTCAGTTAGTGTGTTAAATGTTAAAGTTCAGGACAGTATATTTAGAAAAGGACTGAACCAGGGTTCAAGTATTGTCAGGACAAAGCCTCTTTCTTTTAAAAACCAACTGTCAAGCACGGTGGAGGAAGCATTATGATTTCGGCTTTGCTTTGCAGCCACAGGACCTGTGAGTCAACCATGAACTCCTCTGTATGCCAAAGTATTCTAGACTCAGATGTGAGGCCAACAGCTGAAGCCTGGCTGAAACTGGACCAAGTAACAGGATGATGATCTGGCAAATCTACAACAGAATGGCAGAAAAAGAAAAGGTTTCAATAATTACAGTCCAGATCTCAACCTGACTGAAATGCACAGGGCAGGAAGGAAGGAGGACCCAAATGCAGGACTCACAGACGGAGGGTTAAACTTAAAGCACAGCTTTATTCCTGGGAAAAATCTTGAATACAGAAAACAAAAAGCGAAGCATAATAACTAGAGCTAACAAACTCAGGACTCAAGGAACTGGAAAACAAGAAACCTAAACTAACAATCAGGAGCTACGGAGACTAGGAACACAGAGGAAACGCACAGCACTGAGGAGGTGTGTGAAGGTTAACGACGTGACAACAAGCAGGGGAAGACTGAGGACTAAAATACACAGGAGGATCACGAGAGGATGAGGAGCAGGAAAGAAAACTAGATACACTGACATAGGACACAGACTATGAAAATAAAACAGGAAATACAAGTAGGAAGTACATAGGAAAGCATGTACTATTTACTTCCTATTTACATAGGAAGTAAATAGGAAGTACACTCAGACACATGACTGACTGGGGAACAAGAGAATAAACCCGAGGGCAGAACTAAATCTAAGAACTAGAAATCACAAACCCAGAAGAACTAGAGAGCTACAAATGCAAAACAGAAACCGAAACATGGTCATAAACCAGGATGAAACCAAAGATTACTAATCCCCATCCTCTCGTGATCCTACCAGTGTATAATGATAAAAAAATCAAAACACTGGGTCACCAACCCAGGACCCTGACAGCACTACTAGGCCCTTAAGAGAACTGTGCATAAATGAATGCCTGCAAACTTCAATGAACTGAAGCAATGTTGCACAGAAGAGTGGGCCAATAACGTCAACCCAGCAGGACAGAGAGTACCAAGCAATGTTACATTTGATAACAATGAAGAAGATGGAAAAATAATAGAACAACAGTATTGTTTGATAACACTGAAATAAAACTAAGTTGCAAACATATGCATTTAATGTGTATCAAGTGTGATTGTTTATCTTAGATAAGCGAGAATGAACCTGATGTTAGTGGAACAGAAGCTCCCTGACAGCGTTAGAGAGGCTGGTTCTGTGTAATGTTTTACACTGACTGCACTTTGTCTGTTAAATATGTTAAATATTCACATTGTTCACAACAAGAAAACAAGTCCTATTTTTTATTAGCTTGGTCCACGGGGACTAAAACTGGCCTGGCTAGTTTAAAATGTCTAGTCTGTTATGTCGTCCTCATCTTTTTAAAGGTCAATGCATTTCCTCTGGATATACCTTTAAAGTGTGAATGTTTTAGGTAAAAAATACATCTCTGCAGCCGTGTTTAACGTGATATGAACGACAAGTTAAGTAAATAATGCCATCAGAATTGAACCATATGTTGCTGCTGTACAATAAGGCAAATTCCACAGTAAAAAGGATTTATTTTAAACTTGATATCTAATACAAGCATCTTAGGGCACTTCTGCAAACAACGCTGGTTTTAGTTTTGAAACCTTGTTCATGTGTGCATACAGCAGGACAAAACTGAGACTTTTGGAAATGATGGTCCAGGCACCCACGTGTGCTTCCTGTTTATTCGTCTCAAAAGCGAATCTAACACATTATGGATCGGCTTACAAATCTTGTTGTGATGTCATCTTTCTTGTGTGGGTACTCCACTCTGCCACCTGCTCAATTATATGCTTTTAGCAATAGCTGCAATTCACAATCATTAGCTGAAAGTGCTTTATGTTGTGAGGTATAACCAATGTTCCCTCTAATTTTTCATGTGTCTGAGCAAACACACAAACCTCCTCCCTTGGACCACTGTGAGCAACATTAGACGTGTGCACTGTGGTCACGCCAGCATCGAATCCATCCAAGTTACATGGTTTATTAAAATAATCAAATTACAGCGTTTACATTTATGTTAGACTACTTTTAATTAACTGCTTTAGCCCACTTGAAATGAAAATTTTAAAAAAATGAAAATCTTGAAAACAAAACTTTCTTTTTTTCTTTTCTTTTTTTAAAATAAAGCTCTGACTTATATTATGAGTCTGTGGTCTGGGAGAGACTCCTGTAACTCTCTGTCTGCAAAATACAGTAAATAATGACAAATGTTGGGCAATTAATTATATAGTTACTTCTTCAAAAAAGTAACTGAGTTATGCAAACAAAGTTTTTGCAGCTGTTTACCTAAAAATGCAGTCAAATTTGATGCCACACAAATTATTTGTGCCACTCCAAAAAACAATTTCTGTCCACTATGAGATAAAGGAGAACAACAGCCTGATACATGCAGGCCTGACAACAGGAGATGTATCACTGCTGTAACACCTGTAACATTCAGCAGTCGCCTCATTGTTCTGACACACAACAAAACTACTGACTACACTACACACTAACTACACAAGATTTGCGCTGAACGTCTCAAATCTCTCACATCTCAAAACACTGCCGTCACTCCTAAAACTTCCCCCCTTCCTAAACAACAAAATGCCATGTTGCCATATTATTTTTTGATTGGTCGACATGGTACATTTTTCCACCAATAGGAAAGAGTGGGTTTTTTTGGTTTTGTTTTTGCTCACAGGCGTTTTCCTTATAAAACACAGTTTTTACCGTTTCTTCCCGCAGTAAATATAAACAACGATAGTATTCAGGAAGAAAACCAAACATTGCATATATTTGTTTTTATCATAACTCTGGTTTTACGTGGCCTATCAACACAATTTAAAAACTGGTATAAAGTCCACACTTTTTCCGTCAGTTGTTCCGTCTGTCCTGCTCACATCTCCAGTATAACAGTTGTCTATGTGCAGCACTTGGTGAGAGTGGGAAGGAAGAACTCCCTTTTAACAGTTAGACACCTCAAGGCTCCAGGGAGAGGCAGACATCTGAGGGTGAGGAGAAAGAAACAAGAGAAAAGAGGACCACACACAGATCTTGAACAGCAAATAAAACAAAACAAAGAACAATAAGCGACAATAAACAGAAGTTAATGACACACGACGCTGGAACTTGTTATAATGTTGTACTGTGGAAGTCACTCATTTTCAAGTTACTGTTGGTTCAAAGTGCTGAAGTTAGACTTCTGACTGGAACATATAACACAAGCATATTTTGCATATCTATTTAATTTTGTTGCTTACCAAGTTCTCGACTGCCCCAGTCCCAGTTTATTTGTCAGCCCTGGAACTCTAACCCTAAGTTGTTTGCTTAGCTCAGCTGATTAACAGCTTTAGGCCGTCTTGATAGTGAGAGTGGAATTTTAGGCTTCTTCTAGTTCTGTTTAACTCAATAACAATATTTGCCTGAAAGCATTTTCCCATTTGGCATTTTAAGTTATGGTGCAGACATTGCAGTGGGTCAGTGTGGACTATGTTAAACCTATCAGCAGTGGTTTCTCCTAATATTGGCGCAAGGAGCTTTAAACTTGGATTTCAGTTACATTTACTGCAGATTACAGATCTAAATGGTCAAATACTCTGTCAGTATAATCAGCCCAACTACAAGATAGCACGTGTATTGACCTTTAATTGTTATTTTTTGTGCCCTTGGGATTAGTTTGCTAAAAACGTCCTCAAGTAACCTTATGAATCATTTAAATGGAAATAGATTTATATATGTATCTACATTCATTTGCACATTTCTGGTAAAGCCAATAACATGTTAATGTTTTTTAGGTGGGCTGCAAGGCAGTGATGGTTTTGTTCCACTACGGGGTCATGGCCAGTTACTTCTGGCTGCTTGTGGAGGGCCTCTATCTTCATGCTTTGTTAGCTGTGTCCTTCTTCTCTGAGAGAAAGTACTTCTGGTGGTACATCCTCATTGGGTGGGGTAAGTGTTAGCTCTCATGCCAGTTATTGATGAGTAGGCTTACAGCTCAGAATCTCATTTGCAAGGGGATCGGATGTGTCCATTTGTCTGTAGTGTCAGTGCAGCCATCAGGCAACCTGAATGCGTTTATTAGTCTTTGTTACAACCACTGGATCCGTCCTGAAGCCTATTGCAGCTGGCATAAGGCAAGAGGCTGGATACTTCCTGGACTGGTGGTTGGGCCTTCACAGGGCCAAGACAGAAATCAGTCACACTTTCATACTTGCAGCCAACTTAGACTCATCAGTTACCCTAACATGCATATCATGGGACTATGGGAGGGAACTGGAGTATATATTATTTTATGTAAAAGAGGTTTAATACATGCAGCTGCTTCAGAGAAATACTGAACTTTCAATCTGCACATGAATGAGTTTTCTTTAGTTTAGCAGCAGCAGGCAGCTGGCACCCGTCCTCGTTGTTATAATTCAGTCAAAGAGTCCCGCAATGCTTTTGGAAGGCAAATAGCTTTATGTATGTATGGCAAACGTAACATATAAATAAATTAAATTCTTTGCCGAACTTAGAGATCAAACAAGTAGACCTGAACCGCTATATTTCAATTTCAACAGCAATATGGTCCCTGCTTTCATCAAAATTCATATATTCATAAAAAGGTGCTAGGTGGAACCTTTGAGGAGTTTCATCTTAATTTCAGTTAAAATCTGAAAATATTTTACCTTTTGATCCTTCAGTTGCCTTTGACGTATATATTCAACAATATTTATTTTCCCTTCACAGTGAAATAAATCTAGAAATAGGCTTGAAATGTTGTGTCTGCAAGCAGGAAAATGGAAACAAGCCTTTCCCACAGAGACCCAGGATGAATCAGTATTGGCACAGAGCACACATGAGTCGTGTTAAGAATGATAAGTATAGCTAAAAAGCAATATTGCTTCAGCTGTAAACCCACACATAACAGTGTGCTCATGCCCAAATGTGGTACAGATAAATAAATAAGTGCAAAATAATCTATAAAATAAATCACAGAGCTGATCATTTCTCTCTGAGAAACAGAGATCATTTTAATGTTGAAATAACTTAGAGGTAATTCTGTTTGTGTTGTAATTTGTCTGCAGGGGCCCCGACCATCTTTATCTCAGCGTGGGCGATGACGAAGGCTTTTTTAGATTACCCTGGGTGAGTTCATCTTCATCATGTTTTCTTGTTGATTAAAGTGAAGTTATCATTTGGGATGCACTGATTGTGAAAGTCTTAGCCAATACTGATGCAGATATTAGAATTACAGTTCTGTGCAAAAGTCTTGAGCCATGCCTTATTACTTTAGATTTTGCTTTGAAAATAAGTGCGACTTTTTGAAGCGTGCATACATACATGGAAATATAAGAAGAAACCAGAGTTTGTATCATTGTAACGATTTTCAATATTTGGTATGAACAAACTTTCATGTAATTTCTTTAAGAAGTCTTCATGAAAAGTAAAGGGACCGTCAAAGCTCCTCTTCTTTCATCCATTACAAAGATTAACAGCTGGTCTTCGGAGCATTTTCGCTGCCTCTATTTACAGTCCAGTGATGTTTTTTTATGATCTCTTATTGAGAACTTCTTGTTTGCATTTCCTTTTTTCCTGTCAGATGCTGGGAGACAATTGATGACAGCCCTTGGTGGATCATCAAAACCCCCATTTTAATCACCATACTTGTGAGTCAGTGCAGCTCTTTGTGAGTAACATTCCAATCTCAGCTTAATGCAAAATTAACCAGTCTGCTACTTTCGTGGCAGGTGAACTTTTTCCTCTTCATTTGTATCATCCGGATTTTACGCCAGAAGATGAATTGCCCAGACATTGGAAGAAAGGAGTCCAATCAATACTCGTAGGTATTCAGTGCAAAATGTCAGCATCTTGATCATAGTGCGGGCTGCAGTCATTTCTTATCAGGTGATGCTAATTTAATGAATTTTGCTGCTGTTAGGTTTTTATTTTGACTAAGCTCTTGCACAGTGACAGATACTCGACTCTGGCCTTTGTGGACGTTAACACGGCTGAACACGAGCTTTCTCTTTACTTCTTTTTCCTCCCATCTCATGTTTTTAGGAGACTGGCTAAATCAACTCTGTTGTTGATTCCTCTCTTTGGCATAAACTACATTCTTTTTGCTTTCATCCCCGATGACATTCACCCACAAGTGAGGATGGTGTTCGATCTTATTCTCGGGTCATTTCAGGTAACGTCCCTGCATTAAGTCTGCAACACTTTCCAAATGGTGCACAGAAGCAGGCAGCACTACTTATAGATGAATGTGTGGATTTTAGGCTTGAAATATTGCGTTTTAGACGGAACCGCTGCCGCAAGTGGACATCCTTTCATTTGATTGCAAAGTTTTATGAAGATAGTTTGTCAGATGGAGCAAATGAATGCTTGGTTTTGCTGACATGTTTAACTTTGTACGCTTCAATAATGAGTTTGCTCGTTTGCTGAGCATTAAATTGAATGTAAACTCTGAGAGCAAAGTGCAATGATGGAAGCTGTGCAATGGAAAGTATTCTCAATTTATAACCGTTGTAGTTCAAAGTGATATCTCCTGGGAACATTTCCCAGGGGATCTGGATGATAAACTTGCTGTCTGAGCCTGAAGTTGGTCGTCATTTTACCATCATTATTCATACGCAAGTATTTTGAGTGTTTCCCCAGCTGTGCGATCATACTTATATTTCTGTGCAACAACAGCTCTTACAGGGTGGTGTGTGTGTGTGTTTTTTCCATCTCTTCAACAGGGTTTTGTGGTTGCTGTCTTGTACTGCTTTCTAAATGGAGAGGTGAGTAAATTCTAACAAAACAAAGCTCTCTAAGATAAATTAGCTAAATCCTGTGTTTCATGCCTGCTTAACGATGCTCCTTGTGCTGTTTGTCTACCTCTCTGCTTGTCCTGCAGGTGCAGTCGGAGATTAAGCGTAAGTGGCGCAGGTGGATGCTGCAGAGGTTTCTGGGTGCTGATACTAAGTACCAGCAGCCCTCCATGGGCAGCAACGGCAACAACTTCAGCACCCAGATCACCATGATGACCAAATGCAGCCCCACAACACGCCGGACATCTGCGTGTCAGGAGCGCCTCTCGTCCATCTGATATCCAGTTAAAGTTACTGTCGCTCTTTGATTTAAATCCTTAGGCACCGAATGTGTGGCTCGCATACGCTGTTGCCACAGGATCGATATTGGTTACTGAGTATTTTTAGCGATTGCCTGTCAAAAATTGAGTGAGACTGAATTTTTCTTGCCAGAATTGAAAGGTAAAACCGCTGTAATGAGAGGCCTTTGGTCAGGGAGGTCTGCACCAACAATCTGGTTTCTGATATTTGTATGAAAGCCAATGTCATGTGGAAATATGTACAGATGGGCTCATACTGCATATTAGTGCTTTGTTGATATCTGGAACTGGAAAAGGCTACAGGCAAGTTATAAAAAGTCGGTCCTCGGTGTAACAATAATGACAGTAACGTGCAGAGAGAAAGCTCTTCTTAACCCTCATGGACACTGAAGTGAATTCAATGTCCTCTGACCAATAACACCAGAGACGAGCTGCAAGATGTTTATCAAAAGGGTGTGTGACAGAAGAGGTCTCCAACCACTAATGGCCCATGTTGCTTAAGGGAACAATGGAAGCAGCTTTATTGACTGTGTCAGGCTGCTGTGAACCGTCAGAGGATGAATCTAAAGCACAGGCAGTGCAGCGGAGGTTCCTAATGCTGCCTATGACAGTTTTATTCAGGGGATACTCTGCTGAATTACTGCCGGCTAACATTCCAGAGGAGAGACTGAACCTCCTGCTTGTGAAATTCAGTTCAGATTACAGAGGTTTTTAGTTTTTGTCTGAGTGCGCAGTCAGATAACAGATGGACCAGCTGTATTCTATTAATCCACAACTTATAAGACTGTAAATAAATACGCAGTAACAACAACTTACTTCCATTAACTGGATTGCATGGATAGTTTATTCCGCTGCATTTATTTTAAACGTATTCATCTATTTTAATTCTCTAGTGAGACAAGCAGGTCAAAGTTTTCATTAGCTGTAAAATATCTTGTTACTTACAACATGAATTGGCATGCTCACGGATCCCAGACTTTTCCCACTGGTCCCACACAATAGTCTGTATATAAAAGATGGAGGGGGCCACCGTGACATCGCCTGTGGGTTTGTGAACTCCTGTTCTAACTGTGGCTGTTGCAATGTTGGGTTTTTGAAGCTAGAAGTGACCATATTTACACAAGGATTATTAACGAATGCAAGCAAGCTTTGCTAGCAAGTTGCATTTGTAAAACGCGTGGATGCATAACACAGAGAGATGCATAAAAATGAATGTTAGGCATACAAATATAATAACAGGATATCATACACCGAAACTTCTTGGACTGTCTGTTAGAACTTTATGCAACAGCAGAGACACGGTGTAGACGTCCACTTCAGTGACTTGAATGAGCTGAGGAGAGGCCTGGCAGAGAGTTTGTTGGCACCGACCTGCCACTCAGCTGACTACGGTCCTAATAATGTATTAAAACAGAGATTAATACAATGTAAATGAGCGAGGAATTTTAGAAAAACAAAATCACCCCTTGTACATCAAAATTAGTTGAGACGTTCACGTTTCCCTCAGGTTGTAACAACATGATTACTCAGCGTTCTTCATAATCAGGTCAAAGTATTTATTTTGCCAAATTAGTTCATTTGTGGCCAAATATAGGCAACACTTATAGCTTCAGCTGTCGTTTCTGTTTAGTGCTAATTGAGAGATGTGAGACTAACATCGTAAACATTTCACCTGCTGTTACTCGGAGCACGTTTACATAAATGCTAGCACTGAGCACCGCCTGCCTGGCTTTGGAGCTCACTGACAATTTATAAAGCTAAAAGACATCACAATTGTTGGCGTCACGTTAACATTGCAACGCATTTTCTGCAGAATAGTTTTGTACGCTCACATGTTCGATTCCGTCAGAGTCATGCTGGTGCTTATTTTAGTTCCAGTTTTTGGTTTTTGTGGTGTGTGTTGTAAACTGAAACTGAGGTAAAGCTAACCTAAAAGTACCTCAGACAGGGAGCTAGTGATGTGGATAAAGAGTTGGTTTCTTGTGAGTTTTACGGTGATGCTCTTTAGTGCTCAGGTGTCAACTGGAAATAAGTGTTTACATTTGAAAGTACTTCCTTACTCGTGATATTTGCTTACTGTCAGTGTAGAGTTGACAGTGTCTCTCTTGTGTTGCCATGTAAATACGTTATTGAACAAAATGTTTAATGAAGTTGAATAAAATCATTTGCACTGTGAGGACGGCTCCAGCATTGTTCATGCACTGAAAGCAAGATAACAATCTGATATTTTATTACCATTAAAATGAAGCATTACAGACAATAAACATCAAGAAATGATATTACAAAAACATGTACAAAGGAACACTGTAGCATTTTAGAAAATACATTTTTGTGCGATGTTCTAACTCGTGTCCTGCTACAGCATGTATATGTCTCCCCCTACTGCAAAAGAGAGATAAAACTCTTTTGATGCTTATTTCATAACACTCTTTTCCATCCCCGGGCACCACGTTCACTCCTTACCCTGAAACATTCTCTGACCCTCAGCTAATCAGTGCATCCGTTTAACACAGCGCTAAAGTTACGATTCACCTCATGGCAGTTTGGTACAGTTATAACTTGGTGAGTCGCAGAGTGTTGAGACGCACTGAAAGAATAGTGGATCCCTCCGCATAGCTAATCTCACGCAGTATCCCAGTCCAGCACTTGTCTGACTCATCGTGTCTGTAGAGAAGATAAATAAGTCAGCTGAGTTCTCCTCATAGCATCTTAGGAAAGCATGCAGTAATAACAAATGCAATCTCAATATTTTTCATCTAGACTGAATGATTAGGCACAAAAGGAATTCCTGACAGCTGTGTATCAAATGAAGCTATTATTAACAGCACCGTAGACAGCAGCCATTATTATACCTCACAACAAATGTTTTGAAAAGATCCTAATCCTTCAGCTTTAGATGCAAATCTTTTTACAACATGTCAAAATTGTAGTTTAGGTCAAATGTTTTTATTTTTAACATAAATGAAGGTTACTAATTATTCAGTGATTTTCCTGCTATTCTGCTCTTATTTGATGTGCGGCCTCAGATTGTGCTTTGTTGCGGAAATCTTACCTCAAGAAATGTTTAAAAACATATAAAATGGTCCAAATATTGTAAAATTAATTTCTTTGCTATAATTTACCAAAATTCCCTGGAAAATAATCCATGAATATGGAGTAAGTTTAGATTTCTCCTACATCACTAAAATAATCATCTTCACTGTGAAGTGTTGGTTGAAAATTGCTTTCAATTCAGTTTTGTTCATTTAGCACCAAATCAAAACAGTTACTTTAAGGTGCTTTATATTATAAAGTAAAGACTCTATAATGACACAGAGAAAACCTCAACAATCAGTCGACCCCCTGTGAGCAAGCACTTGGCGACAAGTACCAGCAATTAAATGTCCTAATAAGTACAGATTATAAAAAAGATGAAAAATCTTTGAGCAAATACCAGATAAGCTGTAATTGCATAGACATGTATGCTTAAAGACATAAAGAGGTTAATTTAATGAGTTACAGTGAAAGGAAATGCTAATGGTAACATAAACTGAAATGTCCATTTTACTATTAACTGAAGTGTCTGTTAATGCTACTGAAAATACAGAAAAACAGGAGCACTGGGACCCTGTAACAGCAGCGAGCTTCTCAGACTACCATGAGAATTTAACGTAAACCTATTGTGCTCATTTACAACTCCAGAATATTATTCTTGTATTTTAACTTTGCATTGTTCAGAATTGTTGTATTTGTATAGGTCTTATTTATCCCATAGTGGACCTTGGTGTCGCCTTTCAGTTCATCCACTATGTAAAACAAGCTCCTTCGGTGTCCTTTCCCCTGTCTGACATCAGCTGCCCCTCCTAAGCAGAGGTTTTGAACAGCAGGACAGTGGGGCCTCTGTGCTTACAACCAATCAGGTTGATTGAAACTAATCAGGCTGTGCGTCTCTCGTCATCGTGCAGAGTGAAAAGGAAAAAACAAAACACCAACAATTGGATTTGAGTGTTTAGAGCAGCCCGAATCCCTAGTTTTGGCTCATAAGGATTGTTTGTACATGACTCCATTATTTATACTTTGGACATGTTTAATATAAGCCTTTGTAACAGCAGACTTTATAAACTTTAAATACAGCCTTTCACTCTGAAACTTTTACAAGGAGTCTGAATAAAACTTTACTGTTGGATAAAATTATTCAGTAAAATCCGCTCATTAAAATCCCTTCATCACCAAAATGATCATTTGTGTGTATAAAGTGATTCTCCTCCTTTTTTGTTTTTCTGTGACCTTACATTCAGTTGTTATGTCTAGTAGGCTCTCACCTCCAAATGTCAGTCATCTCTGTTGGGACGGGCTCCTCACTGGTTTCACTGGGCATCATGGCAAAGCCGCCCACAGCGTACAGGAACCCCCCCATTGAGATCAGATTAAGGGAACTGCGCTTCTGAGGGAACTCTGTGAACTCAGACCACCTGGAATAACAGGACAATAAGGACACAAACACACATGGGGACGTGATGGTGTTAAACAAGCTTCAATAATACTGAATGACACCCGTACCAGTACCACGAGTGGAGTTTTATGATCTAATGATCTCTTGTTTGTGCTCAGTGAGTCATTTCACTAATGCGAACAGATGCTTCCCTTTGTTACGAGTAGATAAAGCGGGTTATATATATGTAATAAAGCGAGTCATATATATATATAATAAAACATTGTCTCACTTGTTGCTGGCAATGTCGTAGACCTCCACAGAGCTGGTGAGGCCTGAGTCTGTGACTCCTGTTACCACAAAGATCTGGTCGTTGTGGACGGTGATACCAAACAGAGAGCGGGCTGTTTTCAGAGGGGCCAGGTCCTTCCATTCAAACTTAGTGGGATTGTAGACACACACTCTTCTCATGCACTTCCTACACACACACGTGCGCAAACACGCATGTGCAAACAAACAGACAAAATATGCTTTTTTAAATGGATTATTTGAGTTCATGCATAACTTTCGTCATATATGTTCTAATCCTGTTCATTTCTGATGTTTTTGAATTTGCAGGAGCCAGGACTGTTTATTTATTTGTTTTTTAAGTTGGTTGGTTTTTGGTCTGATCCCCATTAAAATAACAAAATGAAAAATTGTGCTCAGCCACCGCAGACTTTAAAAGTTCTGTTTTGCCAAAGTTATACACTGAGTTACAAAATCTGCAGAACACAAAATAATTAAATAATAATCAAATAAAACTATGAGACTGATGAATGAGGTTTAATAATGATTTTTCTTTTTTTACCTACCGACATTTTCATAAAAATGTGGGCTTTTAAAGCCTGTAGTGCACTTACCTGCTTTCAGACTTTCCTCCAATGATGTAAACAAGCCCTTTGTGTGATACAGTTCCATGGCCATACACCTCATAAGGCAGGGGATCAGATTCTCCCCATTTGAAAGACCTGTGTAGATGTGCAAATGAAAAAGAACATGTACCATCATGATAAAGTGAGTGACTCATGCAAACTGTGATTCTAAGAAGAAACGAGGCTTGGGAGTTGCTGTTTTGTTCCTTTTATAAGGAAAACACACATTTCCGGACTTGATGATTTTGAATTTTAAGGTCAAAGTTTAAACAAATTGTATTTACTATCGTATGCAATTATATTTTCAAGAGAGATGGTCATAATTTAGATAAGATGTGCATTTTCCATTGCACTAGAGCATATGAAACTTACTGTCTGTCATAGATCATGACTGAGCTCAGTGCGTGCTCGCCGTCCTTCAGTTCCTTTCCTCCAACAACAAAGATTGAGTTTTCAGCTTCAGTCAGGCCAAACAGACAGCGTGGGTTGGGTTGTGAAGGCATCCCTAACCAGTCTGAACTGACTGGGTCAAACTGGGGATAAAAAAAAAGTGATGTGAGAGGAATTAAATACAAAAGAATCCAGAAATCTTTTTAAAATAGCTTAAGATTTGAAAAGGAGCCATCGTCAGAGTTCAGGTTGTAAAGAGCTACAAATGGTTTTCATAAACTACACACTACCTGCAGGAAGTAGGAGCTGAATGGTTCATCTTTGTCCTCTTCATTGTAGAGAAGTCCTCCCACAACAAACACTTGGTTCTCTCTTGTCACCAGGCTGCAGTGATTCTTGGGAATTTCAGTGGATTCTGACACAACAAAGCACTCGTTTCCTGCCGGGTCATAGGCCACAGTCCCTGTGTCGCTGATCATAAGTATGAGGTCCATCTCAAACATCCCAAAACGAGGATTGTTGTTGAGTATGCCTGGCAGGTAACCGTCCTCATCATCTTCCTCATCCTCACTGCCTTCACCCCCCTTTGCCCCATCTATTGCAGGCTTCTTCGGCTTAGGGAGCCGCCCTCTGTGAGCGTCCCTGACGAGATCCAGCTCCTTCTTGATGTCCTGGCTGAAGCGGATGTACTGGTGACGCTCCACTTTTTCTTTGAAGTAATCCAAAGGCATGAGTCTGAAGCGAACACAGTGCAACAGCTCGGGCAGATCTTTGACCCGATTGGTCTCGTCATGCTTGACCCAGTCCATCAGGGATTCAAACACCTGCTCCTCCCGCTCAACATTAAGGGCGTCTGAGGTGATGATGATGGCCACCTCGCTGGGAGCTAGCTGCAGAAAGTCTTGGTCCCTGACAACAACCTGGTAGCGCTCGCAGATGAAGTCTCTCGCGGCAAGAGCAAGCTTGGGACTGTCCAGAAGCAGCCCCAGTCTGAAGATAGCCAAGCAATTCCCGAGCACCAACTTTTCTTGGAGATAGGACACACACACAGAGAAGATGGAGGGGATCTGGTACATGTTGGCGACCATGAATATATCTTGGACATTCTGTTCTGTCAGATTAATGTCAGATGTATACAAGTACCGCAGGATCATCTCCATAACCCCAGGCTCCACATTTTTGAGGACAACCTCCTTCTTCTTGCTCTCCTCCAAGTTAGACAGGAACATAGCCTTGAAGAAGGGGCTGCTAGCTGCCAGAACCAAGCGGTGGCAGGGGAACTCCTTGTCCTGGATTTTGAGGACGCAATCCACAAATCTGTCATTTTCTAAGAGGTCACACAGTCCATCCTGAAGCAGGGTCTGCTGGTACATCCGAGGTTGCTCCACTGGATCTATAGTCATGGCAGACATTTTGTTCTGTTGCCGTGTGCGGGTTGGGTTTCGTGGGCTCCCTACTTGCTCCCCACAACAGAGCGAGACTTTCAGTGCTCACAGGGTGGCTCAGTTTGCCCTGAATAGTCTCGTGTAGTTGGATGGCTTGTGGCTGCAGCTGTCTGTGGCTGTCAGCCACTACGCAAGTCAGGGGTATTTATAGACAGGACCCTCACAAAGCTGAGGCATCCAACTTGGTGGACAGGGGGACCTATCCTCTGCTGCACCACACAGACCCCCACAAACAGCTGAATGACAGGGGCTGTTAAATCCAGAAGAACAACTCATCGAGCAGCTTCGCTGGGTCTGATCACAGCGACACTTTCACACACACACGTAATCAAATATTGATTTAATTTGTGATCACACTGGCCTCACACAGAATCAGTTTATCATATTGTAAGTATATTAATAGAGGTATAGAAGTATATGAGTAGTGCCAACTCATATCATAAAACAAATATATACAGAGGGAGGAAATATCCGAAGTTTTAATATTTGTTAGTTTAAAAAATTAATATGACTCGCCTGATGAGGCTTTGATGGACTGTGGGTCAACTGCTTTGTGTTCTCTTTTTTATCGTAATACCTGTACTGTGTTTTCCTAATTCTCGCCCCTGACAGATCCCTTCCAGATCATCAGTCTGTAGTTGTTCCTTCAACTGAAATCTTCACAGTTGGTGTATAAAAACAGTGCCGAGGTTAGTTCCAGCACATTGTGATTAAAATATTTTTCAACCTGTTCCAGCCACAATTACAAAAAACAAGCAAAGGTTTTAATATTTTATACATCTGGTATAAATGAGGATTATTATTATTATCTGATATCCCACATTTTACTTATTCCATATGTATGTATGTACACATGTGCCAACATTAAGTGATTTGCAACAATGATGTATACTAAGTGACAAACAGTACTGGCATCTAGTGGTTGAAAGGGAGTCTGAAAAATGTGACCAGTGCATCACATATATGTAGAAGGTATAGAACAGGGGTGGGCAACTCCAGGCCTCGAATGTCAGTGTCCTGCGGGTTTTAGATGTGTCCTTGATCCAATACAGCTGATTCAAATGGCTAAATGACCTCCTCAACATCTCTTGAAGTTCTCCAGAGGCCTGAAAATGAACTAATCATCTGATTCAGGTGTGTTGACCCAGGGTGTGATTTAAAATCTGCAGGACACCAGCCCTCGAGGCCTGGAGTGGCCTAACCCTGGTATAGAATAAAAAGTCATGATCAGGGATGTCTAACAAAAGCCCCGGGTACCAGAATCAAGCCAGCAAAGAATACAGTCTGAAAGGCTTTGGAAAATGTGAAGGAGGATATAAACGTTTTATCTATAATTTCACAGCTTTTACAGTTTTTCTTATTGTTAAAGACCTCCCACATGACGCCCCATACCATACAAAAACAAGATTCCTGTTTTTCACCGCCTACCATACAGATATGCACTAAAACATTTGTCTAGGCAATGAAACCTAAACTTTTATGTAATATAATCCATTTCTCATGTTGAAAAACTAAGAAATACTGTCGTAAATGCACCTTTTTCCCCCACATTAATCCTTCCCTGTCATGGTCCTGAGTCTGAGGACTCGGTGTTTTGTGTTTCTTTATATTCTTCTATATTCTTGTTTATTCTGCCTTGTCTTTTGTTTAGGTTTGCTATGTGTCAGTGTGTTTGTTGCATGCCTGCCTGTGTTCCCTCTGTCTGTCCATGCTTCTCTGTGTCTGTTAGTTTCCTGTTTTATTCTGAAAGTTCATGTCTCATGTCAATGTGTTCAGTTTTACCTTTCTCCTGTCTCGTTGGCCTAATTTCTCCCAGCTGTGTCTCCCTCCTGTTGTCCATTTCCTAATTACTCCCCTGTGTATTTAAGCCCTGTGTTTCTCTGTGAACCTCCCGTGTAGTCTGCATTATTCCATGTTTCTTTGTGTCTCTCTGCTCCTCGCTCCATGTCGTATTAGTTTTCCCAGTTTAGGTTTATGTTCGGTTCTGCCCACACCTTGGTTTTGTGCACTGTAAATAAAACCCACTTGCACCTCCGCCATTGTCTGCTATTGGATCCTTTCTCACCCTCCACACGACTGCCGCCCCAGCCGTGACATTCCCAGGGAATAAACGTGTAATTGAATGATAGAAAGGGGAGTTTCACTGGTCCAAGCTCAAAGTGCGCTCGCTCGGCCCACAAGGTAAAAGAGATTTGACATGCCCGGGCCATATAAAGGTTTACACCACTATAGCATCAGCGTCTGATTTATGAACCTCAAACTCAAAACAGTTCAAAGTTTAAAATCTCACATAGCCTTATTCTTTGCCAAGCTTCTTCTTTTTTTGTCACTATACAAATAAACTAAGACGACACATTGTAGCTGCATAAAGCTTCAGCATAGCGGACGTTTTGGGTTGTCAGCAGCATTAAAAAAAAATAAAAGTTTAAGTAATTGTGTTAAATAATTCTCTGTTCTCTGTGCCAGTAAACCTCAACATGAAGCCAACAATGCTTTTTGGGTGTCACACTGTAGTGGTTACTGACGTCACAAAACTCTAAAAGATTAGAGAAGATAACCCACCTCATAATACGGCCTGGCCAAACTGGTTTCATAAAAGGGACACTCATCAGCAAATACAAGTGAATTACTTAATTTGACCCAGGCTTTTCTAAGAGGGCATGTTTTAACCATCCTGACATGTAGTGTAGCCTGTTAGCAAAGAAGTGGTTTTGTCCCACTTCTGTTGTTGATGTGTTTTTTTCTCTCCCTCTTTCTTTCTTCCCAACTTCTCTTTCTTTGTTATCTTTTCTGTTCAGTCTTGTCCGTTGTGATTATAATAACTCAAAATTAAAAATCCTGATAAAATTCTGATGAAACATAACTATCAAGTGGACCATTATAGCAAATACGGTAATGGTCCACGTGGGAAAGTAAATCTGTGTGGCATTTTTTGGCCTTAAGACAACAATTGCTACACTGTCGGACAGGCCAAAAGAAAAGTTTAGCAAACATTGGATGTTTTTAATCATCCATGCTGTAACTACAAAGGAAATAGCAGAAATTAACTTTGGACAAACTGGGCCATCTGGTGGTGATGAATGGCAGTGTCTCACAAATCAGCAGGAAAGCCTTTTTCGTCTATTCAAAGAGAATGAATTTGTTCAAATGTTTTAATGCAGACCGTCCTGAACATGGTGCATACATGTATACACAGCAATCTCACTGCAAATAGCAACCAAACAAACTCACAGCAGGAGTGTCCCTTCTGGACGAAACACGACTTTATTACAAGTCAAACATTTGAAATGAACATGTTTAATGAATACCCAAAACTGGGAAAAAGCATTGCATCGAGTTTTTTTTTTCTCTCTATCTCTGACTGCTGCACTGAAGACACACAGCAGGTTTTGTTGACAGGCAGCAAAACACTGACCCATGTCCCCTGCTGGGCTTCTGGCCTTTCAAGTGGGGGTCTTTATTATGCGAGTGAGGGCCGAGGAGAGATGGACCAAAATGCCACACCTACAGTAATCTCCTGTGGACAGTAGTAGAGTAAGGCAGTCATTCTTTGAATGGTTTCCAGTGACTTAGCTACATTCAGTACTCAGTATCACAGGAGATCTGATACATAATCAAACTAAAATACCAGTGCTTTACCCTCATATATATTTTTCTTAGTAAGAGTAAAACAATTATACTGTACATCACAATCAGC
Organism: Neolamprologus multifasciatus; assembly: GCF_963576455.1. Classification (NCBI taxonomy): domain Eukaryota; kingdom Metazoa; phylum Chordata; class Actinopteri; order Cichliformes; family Cichlidae; genus Neolamprologus; species Neolamprologus multifasciatus. The sequence continues at coordinate 28,678,275 of NC_140456.1, read as the reverse complement.
TGCAAGCTATGTGGAGGACCTCCATAGCACCTTTTTTTAATTTTCTTTATTGCACTCCATTTATGACGCCCTGATTTCAAGTTTTCTTCAAGTTTTACCCTTTTAGCTTGATTACAGATCAATAAGATTGGATCTCAACCATCTCAATGAAATAAAAAACAAAGATGGTGATAAAAAAGGAAGAAGAAATAAAAAGGAGAACAGAACCACACAGACCAAAAGTAATTCTTCCTTTACAATACTATATGTCCTTAAGTACTTTTAAACATAGTTTTAGTTAGTTTATATATATATATATATATATATATATATATATATATATATATATATATATATACACATACACATATATATATATATATTTATATATATAGATAGATAGATAGATAGAGATATATATGCATATATATATATATATGTTTTGTTTTTTTTTTAAACAATCTTTAGTCCAGATCGATACAAATACTAAATGCACTGTCGGTGGGTTTGTGCCAAAGTACGTGTTGATTATCAACAGCAAGTGCACTTGCGGATTTTTCACAGTTCGAATCATTGCCTCGCTTCCGACAAACAAAAGGAAAAACACCGGCTTGTGAACAATATAGGTGCTGAATGGCTGTTAACCAGCATGGTTCTGTTACAGCTTGCAAGGCCGAGGATAGAACCACGTGAGCGCCCATTGACCATTAAGTCTGTGAAACTGTTTCTCTGCCAGGTTATTCTGCTTTGTCTTTGCCACCATCTACTGGCTTCACTGGCTCTGGATCTTCCAGCAAGGCTTGTTGTCTCTCTCGTTCCTTCACCAGCTGCACACCACAGTAGGTCACGAGTAACACAGAGAGGGTCGACAGAGGAAAACCTAACAATATGACAAAGAAGAAGGAGGAAGGGGGGGGGTGAGAACATTAAAGCACAACTTTAAAGGAAAAACTGCAGATAATCCAGTGAACAAGCCCTGTCAGAGTTGTGTCACAGAATGTTTAATGCTATGAAGAAAACAGAAGCGATGCTGAAGTCAAATGATCTGTGGAGCATTAAGCCCCTCAAGTTTTTTCTTTTCTTGTTTTTCTGTGCTTTTGGAACTGAGAAAAACCCCTGTTTTTTATTCATACTGATGTTGTTCCCCACCTTTAAAAATCAGTCTCCTTCCCACCATTTTGGCAAACTCCAAACTGTTCAGGGAGAGAACATTGTAGAGGACGATAGCCCAGAAGTTGGCCGCATTGAACAAACCGCGGATCCTGCGTGACATGGCTTCACCCATGGCACTCTAACAGAAGACATACAACAGAGCACAATATTACAACTAACATATAAAAAAGAAAAAATGTAATTCTGCTGCCATCCTGCAGACCTGTGATATGTTTGATAGATGCTTAGTCCATCTTTAAATTTTGTCTATTATATTTTTGGGGCAAATATAGTAGATCCACTTCTTTTAATAACAGCTTTTTAAATGAATAAAAATAGTTCCACACCTCAAAATCGTATCGCTCAGCTTACTTTTGATCCTGTTGCTCTCAGGTCAGTACTGTATTATTCTTAGCCCATCAAACTAAGAAATGGATCTGTTAAGTTGATAACCACCAGTTTTATTTATTAACTGCCAGTTCACTCCCCTTTATAATGTAAGGTACAACATTAAAGAGAATTAGATAATAGCCCCTGAGGATCACTTGGCAACAGTGAGAAGGAAGAACTTCCTTTAGACAGGAAGAGAACTCTGGTAGACCCAGACTCAGGGAGCGACAGAAATCTGCCGTGACCAGTTGGGGTGTTGGGGGAAAGAGGAGAGAAACAAGAAGGGCACGGGGAAACAAGGACCAAATACACACTATTCTGTCTCAGTCCATTACGCAGCTTCCACAAAGTGTGATAGGGTGACTTAAAATCAGTGCTCATTAAATACCAAGAATAGACTATCATTGATGAAGAAGAGATTCTGTATCCAGTGACTAAATGTGATGACAAAATGTTGATAGATTCCTGTGTTTGTGTCAAGATTCTAAAGATTTTTTTTTTACCAAGTAATTAAATTTTTTCTTTAAATGTATCAAATACAAATTGTTATTCAAGGCAAGAATTTTCATCCATGCTCAAACATGCCTAGGGGCCTTAGTATTTGCCTTATCGTTTCTCACCTCTATGGTAGAAAGTGGTGGAAAGGAGAATAACTTGGCCACCCACAGCTCAAAGTTGAGACCAAAGCAGTTGAAAAAGGACCAGATATAAACCAGTTCACATGGGCCCAGCCACAGGGTGGTGACGGAAAAAGTGCAGATGGTTGCAAGAAGTTCTTTGAAGATTTGATCGTGATTTCCACCAATGTAGTCGTAAACATACCTGCACGCGACACAACGATGAGTCAAAATCATCTCGTCTATACCGCGTTCGGTTCTTTATGCCCATGAATTTAAATCATCCATGCACTCACTTGCACAGCCAGTCATTGATGCCTCTGTCAAAGTGCCTACAAAAGACACAAAGTTTCATGAATACTTGAATACACTTTGCAGAGCGAACCAAAAAACTACACTGTGGTTTCACACTGCTGATGCAAGTCGCACGTACGTCTCAGCAAAGACGTAAAGCATGGTGATACACTTGGGAGGCTGAGGAGGGTCCAGGTGATCCAGCATTGCCACGGTGTTGATGACGCCGAACATTACAGCCGCTTTCACCCAGTCATACACCAAGTTGGAATAAGCCAGTCCAGCTGTGAATCACATAAAAACAAATCTGAATCTTTCCTAATTAGAATATATCCCACAGTCTTTTCAGGCATTTATTTAAAGTCCTGCCTCTGAGAAAACCTCCAGTAGCAGATTAACTTGAAATGATGTCTCATTACAATGTTAGATTATTCATTTTTTCACAGATTTTCCTTGGAAATAGTATGATTTTAGGGAATAACAATAACAATAACAATGTTATTTCAAACCACAAAAAGTCAAATGACTGAAGCAAGAAAACTTCAGTGCAAGTGCGAAAGAAAGGAAAAAGCTTTGGATTTAATTACTCACCCAGAGACCAGTCAGAAAGCTTGGCGACCAGCTTCATGTCACTGGGTATCGTCAGAATGTAAAGGTAGTGGAAGAAGACATCCACCACGAGAATACCTCCCAGGTGCAACAAGGCCTTGATGGTGATGTTCCACATTTCCCTCTCTTTACGGATCAGCTGAGTGTTATTTGCCTGCAGAACAAAAGCTTCCACTAAACCCACATATCACATGCTGTTGTTGGAATTATATAATAATGTATACTTTATTGATCCCCGTGGGGAAATTACTCTCTCTGCATTTGAGTGAGGGCAGCCACTAAGCAGGCGCGTAGGGACACTGTGTAGGGATGGTACCTTGCTCAGGGATTCGAGCCCCTGACCTTCCGATCATGGGGCGACCACTCTACCTACTAAGCTATCCCTGCCATATTCCATAGAAACTTGAATATTTGATGATTACACCATTCAGAATAGCAGAGTTACAGATTTGTAACTATTTTTGGACCAATTAATTATTCACATTAATAAAATAGTTAATTAAAGAATAGATGTACCTACTGTTGATTAAAAAACACCAGTTTATCTTTATATTCTGTTTGATTTCAATCCTCACCTGGGCATGAAACCGGTCGAATGTCATTATCGGTCCAAAGAAGAAGAATGGGAGGTAGAAGTTGTATTTCACCAGGTCTGAAAACGTGTAGTTGCCTTCCTTCTTCTCGCAGTTCTCTAAAGCAAAACTCATACAGCGCATGATGCTGAAGCCACAACCGCCATAGAACAGGATATCTTGGAGGCTGAAGGAACCAGTTACCAAGGCTTCCTGTTGGGGGGATAAAAGTTATTCTGAGCCTCAAACACCAGTCTGCATAAGGACGACAATAACAATCTGGCAGAAGCTGTATGCTGTCAGTACTGTAATCATGTGCCCATACATTACATATTAGACCAAATACTATAATTTGTAATGTTATCTATAGTGTTTCGGGATCGTTCTCCGGTTTGGTAATGCTTATAAGATCACCTACAGCTGAAACCTTTCACAGGGGTGTGGATAAAGGGGGGCCAACAACAACTGTGTGTAGCAATGTGAACACTATGATGCTACAGGGCATTCACGTTTTCTAGTGCATGTTTAGGGAGGCTGGAGGTCTGTCTGCATTTAAATTCAACCAATTTTCAAATGGTTTTATTGGTTGTTTCTTTCTAATAAACCTCACTTATTACCAGTGGGCTTCAATAACTGCTTCTGAGTCTGAATCACCACATTTTGGAAAATCCTGGAAACACCCCTACAAACTCAGCTAAACTCCAGAAAGGTTGTAGTTCATTTTTATTTATATAGCACCAAATCACAAATGAAGTCGTCTTAAGGCGTTTTATATTGTAAGGTAAAGACCCTACAATAATACAGAGACAACCCAAACAATCAAATGACCCCTTATGAGCAAGCACTGAGAGAAAGTGGGAAGGAAAAACTCCCTTTTAACAGGAAGCAACCTCCAGCAGAACCAGGCTCAGGGACGGGCAGAAAGAATTTTCATTAGGATCATTGGGAAGAAATGTGGTGGTCGAGCACAAATGTTGTAGTATTTATTACATGCGTCGCTGGACTTTGGAAGTAGGTGAAGTTGTTAAACTTCTACTTTGCTACCATTCCCTCACCTGCCAGGAGTTAAAGGGCTCCAGCTTGATGGAGGCCAGCGTACACAAGCCTGCAGCGAAGCACATCCATTTACTTTTGAATATAGCCACGCTGTATAGTATGATGCAATGAGAAAGAACCAGAGCCAAGAAAGTCCAGCCCATCGTAACCAGGACTGCCAAACCTCCATACACCCCAAAGACCAAGGATCTGTGCTGTGGATAAGAAGGAACCAGAATTAATCAAGATATCAGGATATAGTTCAGAATTCAGGAACACACATGAAGAGTGGTGTTAGTATAATAACACTCATGAAACTGCAAAAAATAAAAAATACCTAAGGATGGGAAGATTAAATTACAGGGCAATGAAAACAAATCTACAGTCCACATATGCACAATTTAAATGAAATGCATGGCAAATGTTGTTAAAATTCTAAGATCTTTTAATGTTACCTTACATCCATTTATACCAATCTTCATTGTAAACATGAAACAAGACAGAAAACATGTTTAAAACACGATGAACTGTTTTAAATATGTCCAGATATTCACAGCAGAGACGCAACAGATGGGAACTTGGTATCAAAGAAAGCAGCTCATGCTGTGTTGAGTCAATCTGTCAGGCCTTGAGGTTCAAATAAAAGCCACAAGAAACATTTTTGTTCTGGAACAGAAAAACATCTCATTGAATAAAAATGGAATAAAACTACATTTAATTAATCACTTCAAGGCCTTCTGTTCACATCAGCAGAATGCAGCTTTGCATTTACTGTAATATCTTTCTTCACACTTGAGCACACACAAATATGTATTTCATACATATTTACAGAGAAAAGCACCATGAGCCTGCACATGTATTTATTCAAAACCCAGGAGTATGTCGTGAGCATTCACATCCGCGCACCTTTGGAGCCACCAGGGAAAATATCTTGGCAAAGATCACATGACCAACGAGAGCAAAAAGGATATGATTGCGGAATGTCGTGAACCACATCACCCATTCGAAGTCCGCAGCATCCTACAGCAAGGAAAAATGCATTAGGATCAAATAACAACCGCTCACTTAACATGGCGCTATGCAGCTGTATAGAGAATACATGAAGAAGAGGGATTTACCATTTTCCTGCCAAAATAATGCCATCCTGGTTTGACGCTTTCTTTGAAGGACTTTCTGTTTGCATTTTCTGAAAAAACGAACAAACAAAAAAAACGATAATCTCCATTTGTGCATGCTGAGGTGATTTATTAATAATGCAAAACAGCTTTAAGTAATGGCAGGACACTGTAAAGCCTCTGTGTTGGGGAATCCAGGCTTTGAGCAGCTTTGTTTTGGGCATTTTTATATGAGCTGGTTATTCCTCTGTAAGAAAACAGTCGTGCAGGTAGTCACAGCTTGAATAGCTTTGGTGTGTTCATTGGATTATTGCAAATTTAAGTGCCTGAGAGCACTTCTGGTCTATTTTATAACACCAAATATTACATAATACACTCACTGCAGAGCTTTCTATTCTGACCCTGACATCTAGTCTCATGTAGACATAATCTTGTTGCAGGAGAGTAGTTTTCTATATAACCTGAACAAAGCGCTAACACATAAATGACTTTTATGTCATGGTTTTTCCAGCCAAAGCTGGAGAAGCCTCAAAATGTAAGGGTCATTCGGGGAAAGCCTCTTACTTCTGGGAACACAGCCAAACTACTATTGCCAGTATACAGCGCTACTGTAGCGTGCAGACCTGAGTATTACAAATGACCATTTTAAGAGACAGAAACTGAAGGAGAAAAAATATCTGGACTAAAATGATGATTGACATCTAGACTGTATGACAGCACAGACGGTGACAGACAGCACCAGTCACCCGATTGCACTCAGTCCACTCAGATCAGTTTGTGAAGAGGCTGGTCGAAGCATGTCATAGTCTGAATACATGCAAACATTTGGTGTTGTTTCAGGATGAAGGGTTTGGAATTAGTTGGCTCAGTGTAACTTAGTCAGAAATATCTCCATCTGGGAAATAAGTGGACCATTTTTTCAAATTGTCTTCACATAATAAGAACACGCAGGAGTTCCTTGGGGGGAAGCAGTCTCTTTTCATCTACTAAATGAACTTTGTTCTGCCCTGTTTTAGGTTAAATGGAGCACTGTTGTAGGATGTAGGACGGTGCTTTTTGAGGCAGTTTTTAAATTGCATTGGAATTGAATTGCATTGTCACTTGGCTTTCAGTGACATTTATCAGATCATGAGTGAAAATTGTGCTCCTAAAGCTGATAGTAGGTGCATAAAAGTGTCCATTCACTCCGACTTTAGGGAATATTAGTGGATTTCAATTAACCTCTATAAATGTTAAAGCACTGTGATATTGATTTTTTTGGACTTTCTTAGTTACACCGACAGCCTGTGTGTGTGTGTGTGTGTGTGTGTGTGTGTGTGTGTGTGTGTGTGTGTGTGTGTGTGTGTGTGTGTGCACGCATGCATGCACTCCGGACATCTCTTGACATGTTGTGCACTCACCACTTGAAGCTTCAAATATCCAACTGCCTGCCCATATCAAGGCCACAGCAAGTACAGCTGTGTAGAGATACAGCTCATATCTAGGGAGGGCAGTCTTGATCCCCATGGTGAATCTGCACACTTGAAGCCTAATGGGTTGAAAAGCAATTAGCCACATAATGTTAGACCTAAGTGAAGGGAACCAGTATAAATGAACAGAAAACAAAACAAAAAAAAGGAAAACTCTAAGAGAAATGCGATAGCAGGGTTAAAAGGTTTATTTTACTGAACCAGGTTATTCTTTGGAAATTGTTACATTGTTGTTTGCTGTGACATGTCAGTATGAAAGCATGCACTTTGGCAGGTTCCTCGATAAATAAAATGCTCCGCAGGATTAACCGTACAAAACATGAGGAGAAACCCAGTACAGTTTATTTTTATGGTAGATGTCCTTGGCAGTGTTACCCTGTGAAAATCAGCCTGTGCCTATAGAAACTATACACCCACAAAAACGGGTCAGCACAGTAATAACACAAGTTCCTGGCTGGTCTGAGACAGACCGGGGTGTATTTTACTAATAAGCTTCCCGGATCGACAGCCCAGTGACTTAAATAGGACTTCAGAGCTCTGGCTCCTCGGAATCAGCACCGTCAGCTGCGCAACCCTACCTCTCCTTCCTATTATAGTACTGTCTTGCAGTTGGTTTGCTGTACAGCAGGGCAGCTGCAGTGCTATGTGATCTGAGAGGCGCTGGGGACTCACTTCACAGAATAATTAGCCCTAACTGGAATGGCCAAGAATGGCGCACTGGAGTGGGAAAACCGTTAGTTTTCAGGTGGACAGCCCGGGTTCCTGGCTGTGTTAGTGCGTGTGTTTCATGCTCATGTGGCGCACTTTGAGTTGAACTTAAAGGAGTTGGACGAACAAGTGTGGCATGCCAGTGCCAAGATGTAACCATGGCTATGCAGATCCCCCGCAAAGCGGCATGCATACAAATTGAGGCTTACTTTTTCAATGCTCTGTGCGCACAGAGTCGATAACACATCGGCTGTTTGTTCTGATTGTTCCCCCCCTGGTGGTTTCCGTCATATTTATCACTTTGCATTAATACAAGACTTGTTTTACTAACCTTATATCCGCTTTACACTGTCAGGGTGAGGGCAGCACTACAGCCAGTTCTTCAATAGACCAAAGAAATTGGGGGAAAGCAGGTGGCGGCAAAAGCAGATTTCATTTCATTCGTCTTGCGGGGGCTTTGCCGCTGCCTCTGATCACCAGCCTCTGGCAGTCAGGATGTTGCGGACCCAACGAAAGGAGGAGGAAGAGGAGGAGGAGGAGGAGGGGGGATATATTTATCCACCACTACTGCACCGCAATGAGGGGTGGCCCACACCGTGTCCATCGGATCTTACTCACAAACATGGTTTATAACGACGAAAAAAGAAAGTCAATCAGTAGCAATTAGCCTAATTGAGAGCCAATCAAAGATAGAATGGATCTGACTTGATAAATTATATGCGGATGTTAAAAGTGCAATGAAATATGATTGCACTTACTATTACAGACCCAAGTCTTTCACGTTTTCAGGTTAGATGCAACAAAGGCAGTGTTTCTACAATTTGAAAGAAATTGGGTTTTTTCTGTTTTTAAAAACAATTGTCTGTACTGTGATATCGTCGAAGACCGCCACATTATAAAACGCATTAAATGCCTAAGGAATTTGGGGAATTTTCATATATTAGTCAATGCTTTCCCGTTTCAGCACACACACATCACATCTGCGTCTTTCTATTTTTAATCACTCACAACATAAAATGTCATTTGTCAAGAAACCACCCACTCCAAATCACACTGCGACTGATGGGATTGAATGCATGCAGGCGCTGTTTCATAGTTACTAAGGCAGCATTGTTGTCATTTAGACACTAGGTGTCGCTCCCGGTTTATTAAAAATGACAAGGGTGCCTGAATACCAGGGGTTTTTGGATCGTCGTCAAGTATTTGCTCGGTTTGTTGTTTGCCTGGGAGCGGTGTTAAATCTATAGCTTAGTGTCACTATAAACGGCCCCATTAAGCATATTCTGTTTGGGAGAGTTCCCCCAAATGCTAATAGTAAAGAGCCACAGTCTGTTGCCTGCGGACAGCAGTAATTACAGCCCAAGAAAGCCGCGTCCAGCCAGCTGCATGGTTTGAGCAATGTAGTGCGGCGAGTTTGTGCTGCCTGCCTGAGAGAATCCATCACAGAAACAAACCGCCCCCTCCCACTCACGGTGCCCCCGCTTCAGATGCAACTCAAAATACATAAAGCCTCCATGTTGCACAGGGAATGTAGGGCCAGCACACATGAACCGACTGCCTAAAAGTGTCTGGTAACTTTAACGCCGAACAACCTGCGGTCGTTGCATGTTTTTTTGAACTAGAACAACCATCTGGGCTTCCAAGCATTTTCAGCGGTGCTCCAGACACGGCCTTGCATTTTGGATAATCGAAGGTTTGCGGCTAACTCGCTAACCTAAGCTACTTGCTAACTTCAGTTAGTTAGCAATTTCAGCGTCTTTTCTATTTATTTGTTTTTTATAGTCACGCACGCTCCTCGTGTTGCCCACAAACATAGTTGTTTGTAGCGATGGTAGTTTTCGGAAAGCCATAAATGACAGACATTATCTGGCTTCCATTCACCACTGTGCTAGCTGGCTGGCTACCACCGCTGCCACAACCCCTTCGCCTCGGACGCTTTCCTGGCTTCGTGGGCTAGCTGGTTACCTTCATCTTAAACAGCTAGCTAACAGTAGCTAGCAAAGGAAGCAAGCGCGCTTGTACTATTGACATTGTGGGAACTAAAACAGGAATAATCAATCGTCTAAATGGACCACATGTCCATAATAACCCAAGTTTCTAACCCCAAGGAGGAGGAAATAATATCATTTAACCAGGAAAAAGGTAAGGAAAAAGTCAATTTATGGTACATAACTAATGCTAGCTGGCTGACTACTTTTCTCTGTTGACGTTAGCTTTTATTCGCACTTGCTAGCTGTTGTAGTAGTTAAAGACCTCAGTTGCCTTTGTGTGAAAAGATGGAAACACGTCTTTTGTTGAAAAAGAAAAAAAACTCAACTACGCAACAAGTTTATCAGTGGGGCCTTGCCCGGGTAAGTTCTCCAACTAGGATAACGTTTGTTCATTGCGTTTTCAAAATGAAGAGCGCTCCAGCGCGTTTTTTCCCCTTTAACATTTACGAAAATTCACTGTCTGCGTCAAATTAAAGCACATTTTGTAAAAGTATTTGCAATAATACATCTGGAAAGTACACTTCTCTTTATGCGTTTGGACTATATAACTGGACCATATGATCTGACAGCTCTGACAGTTGATTCATGTATGGATCGAGTTCTCGGTGGTTTGGATTGAGGTTAGCAAGAAGTTCCTAAGGACGAAGCTAATACGCGGACTAAAGAGAACCGTGCTGCTGGTGTTGTGTATCGATTCAGTTTTACTTCATGCACGTAGTAAAGCTATCTGTGCAGCTTATGGGAAACTTATTCGGTTTGTCTGAGATGCAAACAGTGAAACTGTTTTATCCGCGCTTATTGTTTCTCGTGAAGTTTGTGTTATGCAGTGAAATTAACCTCCAGTTTTAGGTCTTTTCCTATATGTATCACTTCTAAACAATATTCTCTTCTCTGTAATAGATGGGTTTGGTTTTTTTTAAGTGCTTCTTCAACGTGAATGACTCCTCCACAAGCCCATAGCTCCTAATATCCAGTGATTCTCATTCCTGGCGCCCTTTGACACTTTACCTATGCACCGGGTCATCCTGGTGCATAGGGTGTGTATCAATATCACATCTCAAACTTCTCTTCTCAGACCATCAGTAATGTGAGAACTTGAGTCTTTGAAGCACAACAATGCATTTGCCTGTAAGCTATAAAAGTGACCCAGAGTAACTGCTGTGGATTCTGTGTCACTTGAATATACGTGGGTGTCTTGGGAGGTTATTCTTGCATGTGTGCTGGAGTTTAACACTTAAGGTGGAGTTATATGGCAATTAAACTAATCATATGCCACTACGGTGATATAACAGTGTTAAGACAGCTTGCTAGTTCGGTAAGCATATACCATGTTTAGCAAGCCTGTTACAGATAGTTGGTCTGCTTCTGAAGACATGCACTTTACTGCACCCAGGTAGTATTTTAGTATGATTTCAGTGTGTTTGCCAACAGAGGCGGTCGAGTACAAGCATTCACTCTGCTAGAATTCATTGTTTGCGTGTTGGGTTGCTGCATGAAATGACATAAGACTAGGTGCGAGAGTGTGCGTGTAACAAGACACAGTTGAGTTACAGGATGAAATAGAGCAGTGACGTGGATGCTCGCTTCTCACAACAAATAATATAATCAGTATAAAGATTGTATAAGTCTTTGTCCTTTCTCCCCTTTGTTCTTAATCTGGAAAAATGGCAATTCAATTTCAGAATCTGCCAAAAAAAATGTCAGGGTGCAGGTGGGTCTTCACAAGATACAGGTGGGGCAAAACAGATGGCAGGACAGAAGGACTGTGCATATAAATTACAACAAACATGTGGTAACAGCACTTGTTTTTTGTTTTTTATTTCAGTCTCTCTTCTTTTTTCTTTCCTAATTAGCAGCCAGTTTTGTGAATAGAATTTAGAGATTTATTTTGCCAAATAAAACTGTCCACATTTGGCACTTGGTGGAAGTTTATAATTACATAATTTAAAGTCTATAAATATTTAACAGCATTATTTCTATACACATTTTCTGATGTAAATACAAAGTCAGATTGTCATCTGTCTATTGGAGATCACCTAACATGTAGCCCATGCGGCCATCTGTCTTAAAGGAATTAAATAGGTAGTCTTCCAATAGCCTGAACAGGCGCCAAACTGTCTGGGCAAAAACTGACCACCTTTGCTCTTAATGTTCCTCTGCTGGCTGTCTTACAACATGTGCCTGCCTCTCACACTGGTTTGGCTCCCAAGCAGCAGCAGCAGCCTATATATAGACCTACAGTCTTGCTGGGAAGGGCACTAACCCCAGAGCCTAGTGTAACTACTTGTAAGATGAAAGTGATCATTTTCTGTGTTGTCACAGACATACTTTGAAAGGGGGAAAAAAACAAAACAGCTCTTCATTTCCAAACAGAGGCCATCAGAGCAGTGATTTCTGTGGGTCTTTTTCTTGAATTTGGAGAGTCTTGTTGATTTCAACAATTTAAACTTGCCACTCTGCTGAGATTGTTGTAATGAGATCTTATTAATACGTCTGTGAGATGGATGGAGTGTTACACATGATCCATTTACTGTTATGATAAATTCCTTGCTAATAGTGTTGGAAGATTGATTCATATGGGGTGACCTTGACTGAGCCCTCTTCTAGCCTCTTCTGCTATTAAGTTCTGGGGTTTCCTGTCTATATTTGTTTAACCTCATGAACACATTGAATTTAAATAAAAAGAAGGAAGCACTAAATAAATTCAAATATGCTACAGATTTAGCTTTAATTAAGTCCTCGATTAGCAAAATAGGATATAAATATTTCCCAAGCATTAAACTTGTCAAGATTAATATTAATATTTTAGAAAAGCACCAAAATATATGTATCTATTGGAAATTACTTATATTTTGTACTATGTATTCAACTTTTAATAAGTTTTTGTTTTTCTGTGGTTCAAAATTTAGTGGAAAAATTGCAGGAATACATTTTTTAGTTGTAGTTTAAAATACTGTCTTAATTCTTTTGGTCCCATTTAGTTCTCAGCCAGTTCCACATTTTCCAATCCATGGGACTTATAAGCCTACAAGCTTATCAGTTGCCAATGCCAGGATCTTTTTGTTTGCTTTAAAGTGGGCTGCACATTACAAAAGAGTGATAGCAAACTCATGGCAGTGGAGTATCCACATATCCTCACTTAAGCTACTAAAAGACTTCATTTAGGGAATCTACTAAAAGAAGACCCCTTTCCGCACTAAGAAAAGTTCAATAAAGGAAAAAAAAAACAACAACAACAAAAAACAGCACAGCACTGGGGTTGGCTATCACTAAAGTCTTAATGGCACTATCGGTTCTCTCATGGGTTACTGATCAGTTTTCTGCCTGGCCAAAAAACAGTTCTGCATAGGTTTTCACAGTCAATGCAACAGTTTTATTACTTGTATCTAAAAACAGTCTAAAAACACAGAAACGGAGCAGAAAAAAAGGTATCCGTGCTACTCAGTACTGAAAGAGTTGAAAGGTGTTGTTTAGAAAAACGTCTCTTGCCGTGGAAACTTGGAGATTGCACTGCTTACAGGAGGTGGTGTGGAATTGGTTAAGCTTCTCTTTGACTAATCCTTAGTCAAATCTGTAGACTGTGTCAACAGTCACAAACCCACCCAGGAGTTGGTAGATTTTGTCACATGTGCGCTGGATGGCTGACCTTTTTTTCATCACTCAGCTGAGATGCATGTATGGAAGCAAATTACCACATTAGTCAGATCGGACATTAGGCAGTCTTTAACCTGCAGCCCTCTAGTATAATGTCCATGTGATGTCACGTTGTGTCAGTGTGGGGAATAATGCAGTTAATAATTTGGAGCATTCAGTGCGTGGTGCTGTCTCCTGAATGTTGTATACATGCACCCATGCAGCTGTCTCGCTTATACCACACAGTATTTCCAGTACTCTCAATGTGTTTGAAGCGGACTACTGTTATGAAATGACAATTGTGTAAAATATCCACATGGCATTCTCCTGATTCAGTGTGATCTGATGGAAACAGTTTAGGAAACAACAAAAGAATTATCAAGTAGAATGAGAGGTCATGTCTCTTGGTCTGACCCTTACCTGAGCTTAGAGAAAAGTCAAACAACACTGGGAATATTTTTGCTCTTTCCAAAATGTGTTTGGTTTGTTTTTCTGGAATGTGTTGTGAGTAAAGGTACTTGTGCTTGTGAAGTTCACCACCTCATTAGTGAACTACAGCTCTGCTTTTATGCCAGGTGAGTGATATATTTGAGACAAAGTTGTACTTTGTGCCTGACTCAGTAGTCCTGTGAATTTGCTAAGGGTCTTTGTGCAGGAATCAGTACCACGAATGGTTGTAGTGATGAGTCACAGGGAGCTGACAACTGCCTCTCTGTCCCAGTTTTACAGAGCTGAAATGAAAACGTAAAGCCCTGTTTAAGCAAAAAAACAAAAACAAAAAACGTTTTGTGCTGCTGATTATGGCCAGATAAAAACTGAGCTCAGTGTAGCCACTTTGAGTATTTTTAACTTAAGCCTGTAAAACACAGAAAACAATGTGGGCAATGTTGATTCAGAGCAATTTGAAAACTTCTGAAGAAAACATTCTTCATTTTCAAGCTGGTAATTTTCCAAACAAATTTCTAAATGTGTTTGCTGCCTTGGTATTTCGTGGTTGTTACAATGTTGTTTTTGCTGGTTTGGGTCTCTCTGGATTGAAACATTGGGTTGTAGCAAGATATCCACATGCTTCAGCTTTCTTAGAAGACGCAATAAATCTGTTGTTGTTGTTGTTGTTGTTGTTGTTTCTTTTCCTTGTCGATGGCTGCAGATTATAGTCCACTCGTCTTGGAAGAGCTTATGGCACTGATAAGATGCAACTTAGATACCCAGTAAAATATGCCCTTGCTTGAAAGGCTGTAATTAACATTACTGGAAGACAGTGATAGAGGGAAATGACAGAGAAGCTCGGGAGTGCAGAAAGTGTTTAATGTAGCTGTGACATGCTGTTAGTCAGTTAGCTTCTGATAGCTTTACTGTAAGAGCGAGCTATTAATCCGTTGAAATGCATTATGTGCTTGCTCCATATCCTAACATGTTAAGAGATTGTTGTTGCTTTTGTGGCCTCAAGATCCTGTGATGCACAAAACTGTTTTATAATAAAGCACTAAACAGAGATGGCAAGTTGCAGAAATATTTTGCTCCGAATGTGTTTTTTGTTTTGTTTTTTTTAGACATTTACACATTTGTTTAAGGTCCGTAGTACAAAGTGGCACGATATCAAGATACCAAAAGACATGACATAATGCTATTCACTCTTCACAGTCCTCAGTTGCAAAAGCATTCTGGTGGGCTGGGCAGGGGGAATGGGTGGAGAGGAATGCAGCCTTGTATAGGCTCTGAGGGGTCTGAGGGCCTCCCACCTCCTCCTTCTCTGCTTCTCTTGTGCATGATCGGGCTGCTTCAGTCACTCACCTGCCAGTTGAAATGTTGGAGGGAATCAAGTCAAGTTTTCAAAATGGTGGTAGCCACAAAAGCAAATATGAAAAAATAAAGGAGAGAGAGAACAAAAGAGTGAAGTGGGTACACCCTCCGAGTTGTCACTATTAATAAAAGCTCAGTGTCTCATTTAGGCCACGCTTCGTGGTTCAGGAATGAGAGGCGATTTGGAATCGGAGCAGAGCATGCTCTGAACTGTCACTGAGTGTGATTGATGAGGTCACCCGGCCAGCTAAGTTATTTTCTGATCAGTGGTTCAGCCAGGGCGAGCGCACAAAACAAAACCTAATGCCATTTAATCAGACTGTAAAGGTCTCACCTATTGTTGTCATTCAGTATGGCTCACACCACTGTGGCCACTTAGGAAGATTTGTGGCTAACACATGTCCGTTTTATTAAAACAGGATCTACACCCCGGTATGCAAATATTCAGATGTAAAGGGTGCACAGTTTCATCCTGCTGCGTTTTTATCGTAGAACGTCAGTTTGCATATCCGCTTGTTCATCCTCTATTCTTCCACCCCCTTCCTGTTATTTTTGCCAGCGTCCCAGTCAAACAGCAGCCTAAAGAAGCAGAGGAGCCGAGGCATCTTCAGCACGTTTTTCTGCTGCTTCCGCAACTACAATGTGGACTCTCCAGCCACCAACACCAACGCCAGCTCCCCGCCTCCACCAGTTGAGGAGAACGGATCGCCTCCCAAGGTGAGCTGTTCCACCACTAAACTGTTGCTTGTTGTCCTGTTGAGGACTCTAGAAATATCAGTTTGCAAGTCTTTTCCATCTGTTGTAAACTGTCTGTTTTTGTGAGTAGTATTTTCTCTTTGTGCTATCTCTGTCAATGTGTCATTGTTTTTTGGGGGGTTTCTCCTTTGTTTTACTTCCTACCCCTCACCCTGTTTTTGTATGTGTTGTAGTGTGACCAGGTCGAGGTCATCCCTGTCCCTAGTGTATGTATTGCCTTTTTTTTCTTTTCCTTTGCATGCAGGGTGAGTGGGCTGGTGGCACATCCTGTCTGTGTGGGCTCCACTGCTCCTCAGAGAGCTCTAGCTCTGCTACCGTACCGCAGTTCACTCTCAGCCGATCGTAGCGCTGTCTGGCTGTGTAGAAGGTGTACGTGCACCTTTGGGTTTTAATGTCTCAGTGCTTCATCTGCATTAGTGACATTTTGTGGTTTGTATGCTCTCAGAAACACTGTAACACTAACCAGCTAACATTTTTAAGTGCAAACCTGTTTCTGTTAATTGCCTCTGGAGCTTCTACGCAAGGCATTAAACCATTTATTGTGCTACTTATCTATGCAGTTTAGTAATTTTGAGAGTGAGAATTAACATTAGCTCCTAGTCTTTCAGTTTGGCTACTCAGCTACAGACTTAAAGTAATTAATCCTGTCACTCAAGTAGGGCTGTTCGATATAACGATATATATCGGATGACGATATAAAAACGTCTATCGTTTCATTTTACGCTATCGTTTGTTTCATGGTGTCGCAAAATAAACTGTTTGCAGTAATATTTTTTCATCGTTTTGATGGTCACTGTAGTGGCTATATTAATTTCTTAAAGTTCTCTCTTTCTCTTATATTTTATATAACCACACTACGGACGGACAAGCGCCTGTTTTTATGTGTTGTGGTTAGCAACAACGACGGTAACACCATTGTGTCCGCTTGTTTATGTTCCACATAAACCTTTCACAATAAAGCTCAAGATCCTGTTGAGACTTTTCAAAATAAACTGAATCACGTGACAGAGCAGATTATTTACGGATGAGAAGTAAAAAAGAGCCGCCAGGTGCTAAAAAATAAACCTTAGACTCAAACGTTAGAACAGGCTTTTTCCCGCAGCACGCCGTGTAATAAATACTCACAAAGAAAACAGCGGCCGTTACAACCTATGTCTAAAATGTATCGTTTCATGCATCGGTTAAAACGCTCGACTCCAGCTACATGACGTGCAGCTGGAAACACTTCCTGCAAGTCGAGCTGCCCGAGATTCACATAATTTACAGAAAATGTCACATTTTTGTGATTTATATCATTATCGGGATGATAGAATTCTTATATCGGGATATGAGATTTTGGTCATATCGCACAGCCCTACACTCAAGGAAGGACTGAGATGTGATTCGGTGATCTGTGACCCATCCAAGGAAAAGTTGGTGAGAATAACCAACAGTGATTTGATATAATTTCATTCTAAAAGAGCATCCAGTCAATTCCAGCACTGAGCCATAGTTCTCACTTCACACTCTCACACTGGCATTTCCAAACTTAACACAGTTAAGTTTGATTGATCCCAGCAAAATTAGGATGGCTTAACAGCAGCAGACAGCTTTATGCATGATACAGATTTGTGAAATCTAACTTGACCTAATAAAGTTGTAAAGAGATGAAAGGGTTTTTTGTTTGTTTGTTTTGGCTTGAATTCTGTAGTGTCACTGATCTCAGTTGGTTTTTCAAAAAACTATCTCCTCTAACATGGTTTTGGCTTTTTGTTGGCTTAAACCTTACTTAATGCAAAGTGTACAGCATTCACGTTCTCTCTTTGGCTCTGCCTGTCCTTCTCTCTCATGTACTGCTCTCTGACATTATCTGACTTGTGCTCCCTATAGCCGCCAGCCAAATACCTCCTACCAGAGATGAAAATATCTGACTATGGCAAAAAGTGTGTGGTGATTGACTTGGATGAAACACTTGTCCACAGTTCATTTAAGGTAAGAAGGGGCTAAAGCTACTGTTGAAATTCTGCACAGTATGAGCACTTTTACTACCAGGTTTAACTAAAAGCCAATATTAGCTTTGCCTATATTTCTGCAAACCATTGTTTAGTTTATGTCTATACATTGTCATTATTTCCAAAGTTCCGCTAATGATACACAGGAAGTTGAAGCTGTTTGAATCCATGACATCACTGTGTACACAAAAGAACGAGATGAGCAGGTGGCAGAGGATGTGAGCGAGCGTAATATTACAGTACTGATTGTGGCTTATAATGGGTACATGATTGTAACAGGGAAATGCTGACAACCAGGCTGTGTTGGCAACCATCTCCATTCGATAAAACATATTTTTTGCACTGAAGAATACTTTCTGTGCACTTTCTTCTTCTTCTTTTTTTTAATCTTCAAGCTGTCCACTTCTGTCGTAGGTCAAATGCTCTGTCTGCTGTCTTAAATTACTACAGAGGTTAAAGGAGGGCAGTGATGATAAAGGTTGTTTTAGCAAAACATACTTTTTTTTTTGCCCTCAGAGATTAGACAGTCTGCAAATTGAGTTTGTGTTAATAGTACGACCTCTGGGGGTCAGTTGGGGTAGTACAACATAAGTAATTGTATTTTTTTCCCACAGCCTATCAGCAACGCTGATTTCATTGTCCCAGTAGAGATCGATGGTACAGTTCATCAGGTATTGTAGATTTCTTTAAAAACTAATAAATTGTATTGAAGTTTGTCTCTTTAATAGGGGGGATTCCATTTGGTTCTGATGTGAAGATCCTGAAGAAAAGGCTGTTATCCAGTTCAAGTAATCCAGGATAGGCTGTGTGTATCCTGGATGGCCTATTCATGATTACTTGCACTGGGTGGCAGCCACTGTGCGAAGGGGATGTGTGGGGCATCTAAAGTTATGTGACATGGTAAACAGTCTGATCATTTTGAATAATTCCAGAAATGAGTAACAGGAATTATTTTGTACCAATCCTGAAGTTTTCTCATATATTTTCTTATAAATGACACTGTTCACCTAAAGTGTCCTCAGTACAGATAATGTATTTGTAGTGTTTGACACTCCTGTCACACCACGGTTTGTTTTGTTGTTGTTGTTTTGTTTTGAAACCTGGTCTTAAAAGCGATCTATCTTGCAGGTGTATGTGCTGAAAAGACCACACGTGGATGAGTTTCTTCAAAAGATGGGAGAACTATTTGAATGTGTGCTCTTCACAGCCAGTCTTGCCAAGGTATGTTCAAATGTGGACATGTTTTCTGTTTTGACGTGTGTTTTGGTTACAAGCCAGTGGTACCTGTGGAACTGTGAACATTGTTAATTTTCTGCTTTCTGAATTTTACATCTCCATTATTATGCTCTGCATCTGTCACTCCGTCATGTTAGCCAGTAATGCATGGGTAAGTGTAATGAATGAGGCAAAAGAAACTGTGCTGTGGGAATGATTCCTCTCTAGAAACAGATATTCCTTAAAAGCTAGAATGCGCTTTTCTGTGTTATGGCATAGTGGCACCTTCCCTGTTAATCAAGTGCTGTTATGAGGGACACCATGCTTTGCTTCCTTTTGGAAACCTAGTGTAGCGTTTAGCTTTTGTGAGTTGTTTTTGTTTCTAGTTGAAACATGTGATCATAAAGATGTGATGTATATCATCCCAACATTCACAAGTCATATTAGTCTTATTATATTCCTTGTTTTAAAAACAGTTTGCTTCTCCTCTGTTTGTTTTGCTTGGATAGTATGCAGACCCTGTGGCAGACCTGCTAGACCAGTGGGGCGTGTTTCAAGCGCGGCTCTTCAGAGAATCCTGTGTTTTTCACCGAGGCAACTACGTCAAAGATCTCAGCCGGCTGGGGCGAGAGCTCCGCAATGTTATCATTGTTGATAATTCACCTGCTTCTTATATTTTCCATCCAGAAAATGCTGTAAGTTCCCAATCCTCCAATATATTTGTTACATTCAGCACTACATCTGTTAGACTCTGAAATTTTCTTGCCACAAAGTAGCCTTCTGTTGCATGCTGAATATGATGATGGAAAACAACAGAAGTTAGAAAGAGGAGGGGAAAAAAAGGCAGGTTCCTTCAGCTGCTCTTTGCTGCAGAAGCTGAGTTGCTCTGGGGTTCTTGAAAATATCCCAGCAGTGATCTTTTGGATTTAAATAAGCCTCATACTTGTACAGGACATAGTTTTTTCTTTTTTTTTTTTCTCTTTAGAATCTCGTGTAATTTTAGCAGTGTGCTTTGAAACGTCACCTGGCTGGAATAATCCTCTCTTTTGTCAAACATCTGCAGTTAGTATTTTGGTGTAGCCTCAGGCATTCACAGTGCCGCCTATTAAATGTCATTTGTGTCTTTGTCTGCCCAACACCTTTTGCTCTCATGCTGCTTCACATCATCACACTCGCACCTCTGGTTTTCACGGTCTCTGGTGATCCTGGCCACCAGATACATTTCACTGAGCCAGACGTGACAGTCTTAAGCCTTTAGGTTTTATTTTCTTCCCGAAGCCCTTCCATAGAGTGTGACATTATGCAAAATACCTGTATCTGAAGGTATTTTACTGCCTGTGGCATCATTTTAGGAGGATCGCCTCTGCAGCCTTTCTTAACAGCACTGTGAGTCTTTGTGTTCCTCCTGATTTCTGCAGCAGCTGTGTTTTGGACTCATGCTGAGTTGGTCACTGATTTTCCCCACCATTTTCCAGCTTTGTCTCACCATCACATTTCCTCTGGCTGTGAGGCAGGGCAGACACTAAGAAAGTTCTTGTGCTCATAGATCATTTTATAACAATGTTCATACTTTGTTTTTGTTTTGTTTTTATTATACAACTTAGTTTTGTGTTTCTGACTTGTGTGTCAGGGATTAGTTTCTGTTTTAAAGTACTTGCTTCTCGTCTTTAAAATAATTATGTTATTGAGCGGTTACATGATTTCTTTGGTTTCTTGTGGTATTTATCAATCAGGAACAGAATAATTTATTAAGAGCACTAGAATTCATTTTCTCCAGTAGTGTCTGCATTTTTATGCTGTAATTGTAGTTTTTGAGTTTAGTTTTCTAGTCTAAGATCTATTCTAACTTTTCCTGTTGATCTGATGTCATGGTTGAGCACAGTAGTCATTCAGCTCTACATCTTAAGGCTAACTTTCAGTGGTTTGTGCCTCTCCTCAGGTCCCAGTTCAGTCCTGGTTTGACGATATGAATGACACAGAACTCCTGGACCTGCTGCCTTTCTTTGAGGGACTCAGCAAAGAAGAAGAGGTTTACGGAGTCCTGCAGAATCTAAGGAGCAGGTAGCAGGACAGCCCACACTACCGCCTGTGCCCACCAGTCTCCTGTATTGATCTCTCTTCCCTTCTACGACCTTATCTCTCAGACTCGGGCAGATCCTCCCAAACGCCCCCTAAGGGGACGCCTTGGAGTCTCACTGTGGAAAACATCATAACCCTGTCTCTGATCTCATCTCCTGGCGACCGGCTGCCTTCTGAGTGCCATCAGAAAAACAAAAACATTCAAAATCCCAGGAGCACTGTGTCTCACAAAAATAATAAAAACCACACCAGAAAGTATGTAGAGTGTCCTAAGCTGATAATATCGGGGACAAAATACTAAGAGGAACGAACTTTAATCTTTATTTTCAAATCAACCAAGTATTACTATTTGGTGAAGTGCTTATTTTAAACGCAAAGAAAAAAAAAAACGACAACAAAAACAACTTTTTGTCTGAGATTTCTTTTGTGGTACCACACAAAAGTCTGAAAAGATTTTGTCCTCATATTGTTGCTATGCAGGCAATTTCTGGTAGTAGAAAGGACTGTGATTCTCTTTTCATACTTAATGAAGTGCCTTGTGTGACTGTTGTTTATATGGGGAGATATTTTCTACATGGCATATTTCCAGAGTACTCTGGTCTTTTCACATACAGATATGCTTTAAAGTGGACACACAAATATCTTTATATGAAAGTTTGAATTCACTATTTTGTTTTTTTTGGTCATCAAACGCTGGGCAGTTGTCTCATAGTGTTCTTCTGTTTTCCCAGTAAGCTTGTGCCATTATATAGATGTGACTTTGTTTCTTTCAGCTTTCATTATAAGTAGAAATGGTTGATTTTGTTTTAGGAAACGGAGGATGTATGCAGTTGCGACATTCACGCCCCACCTGCAGCAAGTCCAGTAGTTCTTTGCGCTTAATTTCATCCGAAAGCTCGGCTAAAAATGTGCCATTTCCTTGTCTTTTTTTTTTTTATTTAATAATTTGCCAAATAAGGAACTTTTCTTTCTTTTCTTTTTTTTTTTAAACAGGCTTCATATCCATACCAGGGTTGAGCTACAACTGTTAGTCTATTAGTTGTAAGAATAACATGATAGGTTTTATTATTTTGACAAATAGATGTCAAATTTGTTTGTTTTAATATTACAAGATCAGATGGCTAGCTTTTAATCACTTTTTTAAAAAAAACCTCTTGTGTGTGTGCATGCACACAAGTGGTGCAGCTTCACCCTTAGAGGGCAGAACTTCCTCTGAAATTGTACACATTTGCAAAGGTGTTATTTAGTTTTTTAAACTGGTCCAGGATCTTACAGCAAATTGGTCGAGTGCCATGTTTTCAGTTTTTCCATGTCATCAGTGTCTTTACAGAATAGAGTTGAGTGTCAGAGTCTGGACAGTGTTTAAATCACACCATTCCCCTGATGTACAGTGGTGGCCTGCCCTTGTCCAGCCCTCGTAATTTAAAAAAAAAAAAAAAATCTAATGGAAATGCCACCTGCGGCGTTTTTTCCCAGACTCCTTTTTTCTCCTTCCTTTTTTAAACTGCTCTTCACCTCAGTGCCTACATATGAGAGGAGCCCAGCAAACTGAATGCTGCAACATTAGCTTCCATGGCAATAACCGCTTTTATTTTGGAGGGGGAGGGTGGTTTGGGCACTTGGGTTAGAGCACTTGAATAAATTAACCAGTGAGGGTTTGTTAAAGTAAGACCACTCTAACATTCACTGTCCACATGAGTGGATCCAGAAACCGGACATCAATGTAATATTTAGATCTACTAGTTTGTTTTTTGGTCTGGTGACATGTAAGTGTTGCAGTGCTGAAACAACTTGAATTTTGATTGGTTTATCTCAGAAACAGTAGCCAAACATGTGGTTACCTGTGTCTCCATAGTAACAAACCCCTGTTGTGGAGCAAAAGGACGCCTTCCAAGCCTGCAGATGGGTGCTCAGTCCGGGCCCATCCAGACAGCCCCCTCCTCCAAAAACAATGTTTGGGTCCAGCTCTAAATGAAACACTACTGGGGCACTGCATCAGGACTGTGAACAACCTCATCATGGCATTAATGCCTTACTGCCTGTGGAGGCACAAAGCAATGTTTCTTCATTATTTCCAAGGTTACACCTCCATGTTTTAGCATCATCTCTCTAGTATTTTCTTATGGAGTGTGAAAAGTGATCAGCCATATATGTAGAGCATATTTGGCTCTGGTGGGTTGTGTAACAGTAAAATGGAGCATGTGAAAAGCTCTATGGTGCCATCTAGGGATTGTTTGCCTCCAACAAACCTTTACTGCTTGGTTTGTGGGTCATGGGGTTTATATTTAAGAGACACTAATAATTTCCAACTTTACGCCCCCAGTTAAAAGGCTGCTGCTCCTTCAGACATTTTCATTCTCTTCGCATAAGCATTTGTGTTGCGAGTGTGCAGCTCACGATGGTTTCAGTGCAATGTTTTTGTTTTTAAATAAGAAGCGTTTGGTCTTCTCAACCTCTCAATGATGACCTTTCTCTGAAAATGTTGTTTGTATCATTGTGATATATTTTTCTACCTACATGTTGTCAGTATTTGGGTTTGAAAAGTTGCATATTACCCATTATATCCAGCTTTTTGTTCCTATATCCTTTCAGATCGGTATTGTCCTGCTCTCTTGCCTTTGGTAAGAAAAATAAGTCAGGTCTCGTCCCACCTATCGGGACGATTGTGAGCATGTGTGCGTGTATGTTCGTTCATGTGTGCTGCCTTTCACTTTTCCTTTTGTCACTTCACTCATAATCACACATTCTTCATTTTGTATTAAGTTAACACCAAAGTTCTAAAACACTTGATTTATTTTATTTTTTTTTAAATCAATTTCCTCACTTTGTTTTGTTTTTTTTTCCTACTTTGGCAGCATGTCATTCTGAGCATCACCTTCTCCCTTTATTTTCTTTAATAAATGGCTTCATTGAAACAATTTTGTCATGTCTTTTTTTTTCTTCCTCTGTCCCCCATCACACATCTGCTGTGGTTCATGAATTAAGGCCAAAGATCCTCACTTAAGTCTGGTGTGACTGCGGTTTCCACCGTCTCTGATGTACCTCATATGGTATGTTTACTGAAAGTTGAGAGAGAATGTCACCGTTTTCTGTCTTTTACAGTCGACCTGATTTATTTTTACCGTTCCTTTCAGACATGTCACAATAAAAGCACATTTTTGGAGGATTGTTGCCTGTCTTCTGTCATCAGACTAACACCATCTGTTTCTGTTTTGTCTTAGTGAGCTGGCAGCGGTGGGTTCATGTTTTCTTATAACAAGCTGAAAAATGGCAACGGCGTGATTAACCTTTGGGCTCTGCTAACCTTGTTTAGGTACTACATGGTTAACTCTTTGTTTGGTAGTGTACGGTGGATATTTAGAGCTTTGACTAACAAAACTGCCAGTCTGGCAACAACCAAACGCTCTTGTGAAGCTGATGACGGTGGAAAGGGTAGCTGTCTGTTGGAAGAAGCCCTGCAATGCATTTTTGTACAAACTATTTTTGAGCAACTTTACATAATTAAGATGTAAAATAACTCCTAAAGGTTTTCATTCAACAGGAGCTCTCCGTTTGTGTGCATCGTTGCTGTGACTGTTTACATAGGGTGTATCCAAAGTTCACAAGGTAGTTTCCTTCTAGGGAAAGGCAGATGTGGCTCACTGCAAACTGGTTTCTAGTATTGTTTACATAAAATTAAATAGTTCATCGAGATATTTCAGCCGGAGACAGGTACATACAGGTATCATCGCTGTCACAGTCGGGAGATTGGGGAGGTTTATAAGCACTATAATGCTGCATCATTCATTGTCGCTCCACTGGATGAGGACTGTTAAGTCATGGATGAATACAGTGCTTTATGATGATTGTGTTTAACATTTTTATGTGTTCATATTGATTTACAAAAAGAGGCAAAGTCAAGATGTTACATGAGAAATAATCATAATGGATGACAAAAATTACTGATGAAAACAAAGACCATAGCTTTCACATTGGCCTGTGCTTCTCTAAAAGTCAAAACTGTCATTTGGATGAAAAGGTTAAAAAAAAGACATTGAACAGACTAAAAATAAGGGACAAAAGCAGTTTAAAAAGTTTCATCCTAATGCAAACTGAAGTTGGTATGTAGTGAGTGCTGCTTGTACAAATTAACCCAATTTGTAAAGTGAAGTGTCATATATACAGGGAGTGTTAAAGTCTAGGGAGCCCTAGAGTGTGTGCGTGTGTACCCACCTCCCAATACAACCAACATCCAGCTGCAAATCAGAATCTCTAGACTGAAGAGAGAAAAGTCGCAATTCGACTTTGACTAGAATTAAAGCAATAAGTTAATCATGAGCTAAAACTGTGAAGCCAAAACGAAAGCTAAAATTTTAAAACATGGCTGTAGAAAGGAGGTCCTAGAGTTGGAGACTTCTTATTCGGCATCCAGGACCATAATGTGTACAAAAAGTCCGGCTGAGGGGAGTAGGTCTCCGTTCTTATTGAACAGCGGCACGTGTCTGTATCCTGTGTGGGAGCACAAAGGGGCTGCGGTCAGTGATGGCACAGGACAACATGAAGTGCTCCTTGTGGAGCGGATGAATTGGGTTCTCTATGTCACACCACAGAGAAGGGACACTTCCCCATCTCTGTTTTCATACTTCATAAATGAATAACTGACTATCAGTGGTTTCACAACACTGGATTATAGTAAGAAGAAAAAAAAAAGGACTTGACAAATACAGCAAAACTCACCCATTTTCAAGCTGTTGAAGGGAAGCGTGTACTGCCCGACAAAGTCATTATCAGAACTGGAGTCATAGTCTTCGATGCTGAAGCGGACCAATGCTAGTTCCGGCACATACACGTCAAACTGGAAGTTCTCATTCCAGGAAGGGTTAAAGCCTTCAAAACAGAAAATTTTGTATTGTCTTGATTCATCGCGGACACATTAAAATAAAACAAAGGACGTGAACGTGAGGTACCGTTGTTATCAAAAGGTTCGGTCTCTCTCTCTGCGACATCAGCTGGCACTCCATAGATTTCCACTTTAACCAGCGGGTCTACTATGGAGGACTTCTTCTGGTTCACTTTGGGAAGCTGCTGGGCTGATATGACCTATTGGCAGGTGAAGAATGATCTCAATGGGACTCAAAGGAAATCAAATAACTCCAGTGTGTGTCTGCACAATGAAGACCTCACCATGACATGCAGGGTCTTGTGCTTCAGCCAGTCTCCTCGGGTCAGGGTGATGGGGTCAAACTCTGTGGCTACATCCCTCATGAAGGCTGGTTTCAGGATGTAGCCGCTTTTGCCATTAACCAGGAATCTGCCCTGGTTCATATCCATGTCTGTATAGGGAGTCTGGAAGTTTAAGGCCACTTAAAAAAAACAAAAAGAGAATAAAGTGAACACGAGCTCTTGGCCATTGCTGTATAATTATCAGTGTTTACTTCCTCTGTTAGCCATTACCAATTTGGCAGCCAGCATTCCACAGAGGCACCGGGTTGTAGTTTGAGGAGTCGGTCCTGGAGCCAGCTGGATAGATGCGACTAAACTTTTCCACATTATGGCGCACATAGGCGTTTGCTGTGGGGGGGGGAGGACACAAGATTTATTGACAGTGCTTAATCAAAGTTTGTGAGTTCCTCATGGTTTCTCTTCCTTTACCTGACTCCTCTGCCAGCTTCATGGCCTTCCCCTCCTTGAAAGATGCCATTTCATAAAAGCTCAGGTTTTTTTGGGCATCTTCGAAGCCGTGGAAGTGGACGCTCTTAAGGTAGATGACCATGTCGGACAGCTCCTTCGCTAGCGTCAGCTTTTTCTTTGAAATATTGCGCAGAATTTAAGGGTGAGTAAACATCACATGTGTGGTAATGTGCTTATTTTCATGGGCTCAACTACCTTTGTATTCTTCTCCTTTTGCATATCCTCATCATTCGACTCTTCCTCCTCCGTCACATCGGTGTCATCTGCAGCTGCCTCAGCAAAAGTGTCTTCCAGTTTGTTTAAACGTTTCCCTTTGATCAGGAACTTCCCCTTTAGCTCCTGAGGGACGGTACAAGCACACACACACACACACACAAACCATTTATCTCCTATGATCGGTTCAGACTTGACAATCCTCCTGATGAAACTAGTGAAACGGATGCTAACCTCAGGAGATGGGAAATTTTTGGGCATGCCATCACCCAGAGGAGAGGTGATGAGTGCACTGCCAAGGATGGAGCTCATGTGGCGGGCCATGACTTTCTGCTGTTCCACACTGCAGTGGTTCTCCAAGGAGAGAATCACTGGATATTGGGATGTCTGAGGAAAAGCAGGCAACCCCCCCAAAACAAACACATATATAAATACGTGTGTTGCTGGATGTTGTGTGAAGACATGCTGGATACCAACAGATGCTAAACATACCTTGAAGGCATGCTCACTGATGGCTTTGATCACATCTTTAAAGAGGATCTTGGAGGTGAGAGTGTAGCCGTGGTAGATCACGGGCTCATTATCCGATCCGTCCCAGCAGTCCAGCTCCACACAGCGGCAGCCTTTCTGCAGAGCCCTGAGAGTGTTGGAGTGAGCATTAGTGACCAAATATGCTGTTTAAACTAACAGTTCAATCAGTGAAACGCCGCAACGTGGCGAGAGATGGTTACAAGAAACTATTTAAAAATCCACGTTTAATGAATTGGTCTCAGTGATTCAAGAATTAACAGATTATATGGCACATAAACACATACTACCCTCACTGCCCGCTTAGCACAATTAACCAAGACGTTAAAGGACATCATCATTTTTAGCCTTTGACTCTAGTAGACTAACTTCGCATGACTTGCAGTTCAAAATGAGCTTTTTTTGTCTTAAATGAAACAAGCCATTTTAGTTCCCTTCCGTTTAAGGTAAATTTCTTCCCCTCACAAATGCAGGATTTGAACAGATGGGTGGGGTATTTGGAAGACCCCTTCTCTAAGACAGATATATATCAACAGATCAGAGAAATCTGATGTCTGACCTTTGTTCTCGTTATTTTAAGTGTTGGCCATGTTTAATGCTGAGCTTCCACCATTGTAATAACAACTATAGAACTAAAAAACGAGAACAAGTATGAAAGGTCCTGTTTAAAGTCAGTAAAAGCGATGGACTTCCTACTGACAAAAACAGTGCTGCTGTCTTTTCATGCCTATTTCATGTTAGTGACTGCACTGTGAGTTAATGTTTTGGGTTGTTTGTTTTGATGGTGCAGCTGAGTGCTTCCAACAGTTATTTTTTAGCTGATCTGGGGTTGAAAAATGAGATTACATCTCTGTGGTTCCTTTGCACACCGATAGGAAGATGACTAAAGATCAAGTTTGGATAAATAACTATCCAAAAACTTTCATCAAGGACAAATTACTGAATCTCAGGATGTGTTACCTAATGTACGCCTCTGTGCTGCTGGGGCCTTTGAGCTGATCCTCCATGAGGTAGGTGTTGTGAGAGGAGGAGATGAAGTAGTGGTTGAGGGGCTGGCTCATATCCTGGTACACATCCTTGTGGTCTGGATTCAGAATCATGGCATCTGGGTGATTCAGGTACATGAGGAAGCCATCTTTGGACAGCAGCTTCTTCTCCTTGGCTGAAAAGACACACACATACACACCAAATGCAGCAGATCAGGCTACAGTGCATTTAAAAAAAAAAACAACAACAACAAGAGGTCAGTAATTTATCTGTGGACAAACTCCATGAGACTCTTAATCCCAGAGACATCTTGGACAGAAAGAAGCACAATTTCAATAATAGATCTGAGGTTTTCTACATGATAAAGAAATGCTGTTGTAAAAAAAAGAAACACATTTGTCAGCAGGACTCTTAAACTGTAAGAAATAACCGTAAAATCAAAAAACAAGTTCTGGTAGCACATCGGCCAGACTGTTCTACAGTGGAGTCAAAAACCAACAAGATTTCTCTTGCTTCATTGTTTGTGGATTGGTTAATTCATTTACTGCAGCATGACTGGTTGAGGTCTTTATCATTAGGAGAAATTATACTAACAACAAAATACAGTTCACATTTTCCAAAGCCATCCACTGGGCTGGATTGGGGTCTTTACTGGGCCAATTCAGGCTCTCGGACCTTATGTTTGGCACACTTGTTTTAGGATGTTCCTGCAGGCGTGACCAGCTTGAGAAAATTATATTTCCCTTGTTAATATTTCATACTGAGGTCGAAGGTAAGGCTACCTTATTGAGAAGAATACAGACTAATCAACTGAATGAAGGTTACTTCTGCTTATATTGTGGCTACAATCCAGGTTTGACATTACATGAAACTGTTGCTTAGATGCATTTTCACACTTCCTGTTCCTAAACCAGCTTTGCAGAAGAAAACCTCTGGAAATCCAAAATCTGTACAATTACTACGTAGTAGTAGTCATGTGACCAAAATCTGAAATTTATGATTGCCATCTCACAGCATGATTGCAGCTATATCTACTGGGAATGCAGATATGAAGGTACAAAGCAGTGATACACTGACACTCATGAAAAAGACAAAACAAACCCAGATAGCAAAAATGAAATGTTTGAAATTCCAACAAAGAAGAAAAACTGGTCCTCCAGCTGTGGCGCACATACCAAGGATGACAAAGCTTTGAGAGAAGCAGAGGAACATACATCGTAGCATCTCTTTCAACAGCCACTATCCATGTTCAGTCTTTGTCCATCCAAGTTTGTGCATATTCCAAGTTTATTAAATTGGAAGCCACATGGACCTGACATGAATGAACTTACAAGATTACCAAAAGGTCGCAGTGTGTTGGAGCCTTAGACTCGGGCTGCCATAGACTGCAATTCCAGAGGAACAGAACGCAGAATAATACACAGCTGGAAACCACGAGCTTGAAAACTGGTTTTTAACCCTGGTAACCATATGCAGTTAGACCACTCACGGGATACAGCTCACTGATTTTTAAAGGACGAAAACCAGCAGAGCTGCGGTCCTGAGAAGACCTGAAAGAGGGCTGTGTACTGACCGTTTTCATCCGGCTCATACGTCTCGATG
Source organism: Neolamprologus multifasciatus (assembly GCF_963576455.1). Lineage (NCBI taxonomy): Eukaryota > Metazoa > Chordata > Actinopteri > Cichliformes > Cichlidae > Neolamprologus > Neolamprologus multifasciatus. The sequence goes on along the minus strand of NC_140456.1, from coordinate 28,647,867 downwards.
ATTCTGTGCGCATCAGCCAGCGTTGCTTTCTCCCTCTGTTCTTTCAGCAGGAAATCCACCAGGTTCTGAGCGCTCATAAAGCCAGTGGTTTTGGCGTACTCCCCATAGATAACATCAATTTCTTCCCGTTGGGTCAACAGATCATAAAAGTGTTTGATCTCCTCTCCTGCCAGGGTTCCAGACTGGGACCTGTCACATTTCTGCATTGGGGGAAAGTAACACAAAGATTAGTCAACATTTTAAGTTGAAAATAATGCACTATAAAACTATTAAAAGCTGGATTTGCTATTAACAATAAAGAAAAAAATATGTGGGCTAAAATATCAAGTTGCACTGATTTCCTCTTGGAGCATTTCATTAGAGTTTCAATGGATTACTACAGCTTAGCTAGGAAGGCTCCAAGAATATGCATTAAAACAGTTTCTGCCATTAGGAAACATTAAGAAGCTCTGAGGAAACAACCTTGAAAAGCATTTCCACGTATTCATCATCCACTTCGATGTTGATCAGATGCATGAAACTCTTGACCTCTGACGGACTCAGGTTATCATCTTTGTTCTTGTCTGCTTTCCTCAAGCAGCTGAAGATCCAGCTGGAAGGTTTGTGATTTAAGGAGGAGATAAACAGGTACCTGTCACTCAGCGCTGTCCAACTGAATGTGACTTATTTACTTATACCACCTTTGCTTAGCTAAGCTCAGGATAGATTAAAGAGGACCTGGAGTGCTTTTGTCCTTTTTTCTGTCATATATACTGTTATAGTAGTGGATGAGATGCTCATATTACACATGGTCACAGTTTTAAATAATAAATCAGAATATGTGAAATAATCTCTGAGCACTCTAAACACTGAAAATTTGTTTTCCCACGGCTCTGTCGGACAGCCAAACAAGAAGAAAAAAGACAGCAACCATGGAAGGTGGCCTTAAAGGGAGCGGCGCTAAAGCGGCTTCAAACTTACACGCACCACGGCCCGGCACAAAATAAATGAGGGTTATATTAAACTATCAACAAGGCAAAGTCATTCTAGCGGAGCCAAAAGGTGAAAATAAGGTGCAGGAACATCTTATGTGATAGGTGATGACCAATGAAGTCTTAATAACAGGTTATTAACAAACAGCCACCTGTTTGAGCTCAGCTTCAGCTTGCTCACAGTACAGCTTCCACTGTCGTGTAAAAGGATACTGCTCTGTCTTCTGCTTTCGACTCAGGTTGTTTAGGTTGGAGACCACTTTCTGGAGGCTTTTAACCCACTGCTTTCCCTCCTCCTCCGAGCTGGAGATGAGGTCCAGGTTCTTGCGGCGGCTCTTGAAAACGATGGAGAAGCAGCGGTCCTCCACCTGCTCCTCCGTGTTCTTCTTCAAGCCCTCCGACTGACGGCCCATTTGCACCGCCGAGATGTCATCAAGCGAAACTGAAGACAGAACAAATTTTATTCAACATTCATTTATTTTTTTAAAAATCCACTTCCTGTCATTCAAACATGTAGCATGTGGCACACTGCTGAAAAGCAACACTTTATCTTCAAGCACACGCACAAGCCGGATGTTTGCAATTTCCCCTGCCTCCCACTGAAGTCAGTAATGAGCGGAGACGTTGGATGTACATGACTATGTGACAGCAGTTTCTGGGTGTCATCCAAGCTGAAAGTACAATAACAGTTATTTCTAACCACTCCCACTCCACAACACACTATCTCTACAAACACACCCACACCCCTATCAGGAGCAACCCAGATGTGTATGATAATACCAAGGACTTTGTGTAGCTTTGTGATCAATCCAATCCTTTTATAATCCACAAAGTTTTGGTTGTGGCGGGAGTGGAACTCCAAAAGTGTTTGGTAATGCAGAGTAATAAAAAGTGTAATGTAAAGAGACAGTGTGCGATTAGACAGATGTGTGCCAGGGGTTTGCCCGTGTCACACTTATTCTGCTGGGAAGACAGGGCAGCACTCACAGGTATCATTTTTCTTGAAGGTCTTCTTGGATTCGCGCCACATAGTCTTGCAGTCCTCCTGGAGCCTGAAGTAACGAGTCTTCTTCCAGCTTGGGGAGAGGACCTTCAGGAGGTCTCCCCCCTTCAGGAGAAACTGGAGGTCGGGATCACCCTCCAAACCTGAGGAAGAAGGGAACAGAAGACCACTTTAGAGAAACTGCAGGAAAAGTGCAAACGCTCAGAAATCACAAGCAGGCCATCATTAGAAAGTCATAAAAGTTCATGGCTTTGCAAACACACGCGCACACAAAAGGTTTTACGCTGTGACAAGAACGCAGCAGCAGTCTGACCCTGGATAACAGTTTGGTTTCGTCCGCTTGGCAGCGCAGCTTACCTAGGAGCTTTACGTTCATTTGAATCACCTTCTGGCCCCTGGCATACTGGAGTAACTCCTCAGACCTGCTTTTCTCGGGTTCTTTTCGTATGCACGACATGGTGCCGCCCGGAGCTGCCAACACTGTCTGTGTTCACAAGGCACTGTGTGGAGGAGAAGGGCGTGTACCATTCCCACTCAAAGTTCCGTCACGTCCCCTTGAGTTTACAGTCAGCTGACAGTTTGCTCGTGCAGGAACACTGCCGCGGAGAAGGAAGCGACTCCGTACTCGTCTGTTTGAATATTGCTCCTGTGTTCATTTTTCAGGATTTGATCAGCATTCCCATACTCACTGTTAACTTCAGACGTTTTAATTAGCGTAAGTTACCTGCTAGCAAATAAAAGCAGCCACAGGGCACAATTAGCGTCAAATACGCTAGTTTACAAAAGATTTGACTTTGAGCAGAGGAGTGGTGTCAAACATGCGGCTCCGGCCCTCAATCCGGCCACCGTGATGGCTTTGTAAAATGTGACAACTGCAGTGACATCATTAATGACAGGTGTTTTTCAATAATACACACTGCCTTTCATTTTATGGTGCTGTTGGAGGGTTTAAAGTACTTCCATACAATTAAAAGGAACATTTTGTTTGGTGTTGGTCAGAACCACCCGAGGCTCAAATGGGTATGTGATGCATATTTCTTGTGAAATTGCAGCGCTATTATTGCTTCTCCCTGAGGTGGTCAGTGGCTTTCTGCTAGGAAGCTGTAAATAGGCGGAGATTTTTATTTATTTATTTATTTAAAGCTGAACTAATATGAGGCTTGTAATATCAGAGTCCAAGAATATAACATCATCATTATTATTACTACAAACATAAGTTTGATACCTGCACTGGAGCCTGCCTAGTGTTGACTTCTGCATTAGTTATCTTATGGGTATGGGCTCCATCTAGTGGTGACAAGGCGGTACTGCTAAGCGCCGTGATTTAACGCCACATTACTAAACTTCTCATTTTTAAAAAGAAAATAAAACAACCAAAAAGGCCTGCGATTACAGGACAACAAGCCGTTGTCCTGTAATATTTCCTCGTCCCTAGCCTCTTTAGTTGGATGTGAAAGGCTGATTTGACTCTACAAGCAGTACGTCCACCGCCTTAGTTTGGTAACATTTCCTTGAGCCTGCAGCAAGGTGAAACCGAGCTGAATGAAAGGTGCCACACCTTTTTCAGTGTTTAAATGCACACAGTTGATTGTCTTGGAATTTTTCACTCGATTAAGTGGCAAAAAACAAATAACAATAAGAGTAAAATAAATATACAAATTAGATTTTAAATGTAAGGTATAAAAAACCCCTTTGCTGACATGTAATCTTTGCCTTAGGGGTTATCGGATTTGGAAAACAGTGGAAGTTGGCAAAATCCAAGAAAGGCACAGTATATTTTAACATTTAATCCAAAATGCATCCTACCTTTAAGTTTATTTTCGAGCCCGTTCGTTTCCATTCCGTCTTGAGTTCACTCCACTTTACGCAGCCCGATATCCCACTCACTTCATGCAGCTTCTCGTGAAAAGTTGCCGCTTCTTTCTTCCATACACACTGAACGCAAACCTTTTTTTGTTTTTGTTTTTTATAAGGAGGCTTCTGCCAAGCTTGGGTACAAGGCGAGCGAACACGGGCACACGCGTGGGTTTCTCCTTGCAGTCTGAACGGTGTCAGTGACTCCCGCGGGCTTCAACACCGGTTTGACGAGCCTGCCATTCAAGCCTCGGTGCTGATGTCACAGCAGTTTAGACCCTTAGGCGAGCTTCTGCCATCCTGCATCGATGGGACTGGTTAGCGTGACCTTGTAGCCAGCATGCAGAGCTTACGTCGTTATTAGCTGAAAGGTTTCCGCGCACCTGCAGCCAAAAATTGGGGGAAACAATCCCGCATACCTTTTCTAATTCTGTTGTATGTACACAAGACTTAAGCTACCACTCCCTGAGCCTCGGAGTCTATTCCTCACCAAAAGGTAATTCTGCATGTGAATAAACAGGGAGGGGTCGTTCATTTGAGAAGCATGCAAGCTTAGATAACCCGTGGAAATATAATCAACTTCTGCTAAAGCCCTTTGCAGTGTTTTTTTTCTCTTTTTTTATGGACACCTGTTCCTCTTTTGAAACTCCACCAAGAGGCTGAATAGCAAATTTGGCTAACTGCCACTGCGCATAGCCTAGTTTTCTTTTCTTTCTTTTCCTTTTTTTTTTTTTTTTTTTTTTTTTTTTAAACTGTGACTTTGAGCATATTCGTTGCACTGAATGGGGCAGATAAAGTTTTCGCCCTTTTCTGTTCATGCACAGCTTTCCTTTAGAGAGATAAAAGCCCTGCAATCACTGGTGTGCTGGGGCTCTTGTGGCTCTCAGCACTTCCCTTTCAGGCCTGGCTTAGACTCAACGCACTGTCAGCATTAGGATGAGTGAGCTTTCATGCACCATCACAAGGGGAGGGGATGACACCTCCAAAATCTACGCAGGGAGCGGGGGTCGGGAAAACAGGCGGTGTGGGGAGGGGAGACAAGATTAAAAATTAAATAAATAAATAACCGTGACCAGTGGCGGTCCTAGCCTGTTAGGCGCCCTGGGCGAACACCCCCTCTGGCGCCCCCCCCCCCCCCCCACACACACACACAGATATATGAAGAGGGAGCGAGTATGCATAGTATGCAAACGTTGTATGCAAACGGCTACTAAACAGACATCATACTTCGTCATACAATGAGAACAGGACAAATCAACAATTGACACCAGTGGCGGTCCTAGCCTGTTAGGCGCCCTGGGCGAACACCCCCTCTGGCACTGCTGTAACTGGAGCCTCGTCGTCTCGTCTCTCTATATACTGGACTGTATGTAGCGGAGATGACAATAAAGTTTACTTTGACTTCAGCAGCAAGCAGGCGCACCGAGGGCTCTCTCGCTCACTTGCATACAGAATTTCGAAAAAACATCGGTGCAAATTATAAGTCTGTATCATGATGTCTGGTGTTTTCGTGTTTGTTAGTTTGTTTTTATTTAGTTTTATTTTGCGAGCTGGTTATTAGATGCTGCTCCAGCCAGCCAGAGAATCCCCCGCCGCCCCGCCCTCTCCTCCCTGTGCCGCAAGCAGCAGGCGCACCTCGCAAACGGAGGGCGCCCTTACTCCCATGGGCGATAGAAAATTGATCGGTGCCTGTGCCATTCCCAATATGGGCTCGCATGATGTCGGGGCAGCATGAGTACAAGCATTTATTTTTTTTACCGATGCCCATAATGCCGCCCCCCACCACGATGCCGCCCCGGGCAACTGTCCGTGTCGCCCGTATCTAAAACCGCTACTGACCGTGACTAGATTTGCAGAGGTCCAGATTTATGGTTACTAATGACCTCCACACTGCTATTACTGTAAAAGACAAGACAGTGAATATCATTTACTTTAATATTTAACTTAAGTCATTGCATCAAAGGTGGGCGATGAAGTACCAAGTGTGAAACCAAGCAAAATGAAACTTTCCAAGAAAATCACTTTAACCAGATAATGAAAATCAACAAAAAAACAAAACCCAACGAAAACAAACGAAGCAGATATCATGAGGCTTCTTTCAGTGGTACAAGCTGTCTCTGCTTAGTGTCTGTGCTTGCAAAACAAGCAGGAACAGGCCCAGCTGTTTCCTCACATACCATTGATACCATCCATAGTTTTGCTTTTCCCCAAACACCCCCTGTGCAGTACGGTTGCTGCTTTACTCACAGACCGTGCAATGCCTGGTGTTACCAGAGGACATAGTCAGCAGCAGGAATCCAGACAGAAAACAATTTGTATGAAAGAAAGAATGACAGAACTACAGAAAGAGAAGTTTGTCTAATGTTTTACCTGCAGTGCATAGTTTAAAAGTCACCTTTATCTGTTTACAGTTCCACAGCACAGCACACCTGGTTCTCATTATCGCTGCAGTGTTTCAACATATGGATGTTATAAACTGCTAAATACCTCAAACAGGTTGTCTTTTAAACACAGTCTATGGTATTTTTGGGGTTCAGTATTGGCCATTAGATTATACAGCTACATAAGAACTGTAATTAATTTAAAGTATTTTACTTCAACTTTATTCCAAGAAGGTTTTAGACCAAAATTAATCAACATTTAACATGTAGGAGTTTACAAAGATAGCCCATTGATGTCAACTGAACAACCCTGCTTTTTGCAAATCACTTTAAATTAATGCCACCTGGCCACTCACTACATCATTATTTACTTGTGGCATTTACAAAAACATGACTGTGGAATGTCACTGAAACCCAACGCGTGATAAAGTATCTAAAATGCCTCCATCCTTTTTTTTTAATCACTTTGACTTGAGCTTGGTTGAAAACACAAGGTCAAGGAAAGGTTTGAAGGGGAATTAATAAGGACTTAGGAAAGGAGACCTCTGTAAGAGAAAATCTGACTCTGAATGTCAAAGTCTTCCCTCATTTATAAAATTCTCTTCTTCTTTGGAAACCTTCAAATGAAATTTGAAGACCAACCTATTTTCAAAGGCCTTTGGATCTCTTTGAAACCGAGTTTATTTGGTCTTAGTTATTTTGGTCTTTTATCTCATTTGATGATGTGTATATGTATACATGTATTCATGTCCTGTGTGTGTGTTTCTATATACATATATACTTGTATAGACATGTGTATATAAGAGTTTGCTTGTGTGTATACATATGGTTGTTTTGTAAAGTTTTTTTTTTTTACCTCATTTATCTTAATTTTCTTCTATTTGATTACATTGTGCCTCTGTAAATGTGCTATACAAATAAAGCTGACTTAACTTGACTTGAATGTGTGCTTTGTTTAGACTACAATATCGAGACAATGGACTACAAAATGTGCATCTTACTTCAACCCAGTGTGCTCTTACTGTGTTGTTCGATGCAGGTCAAATTAAAAACAAAGATGTAGCCAATAAAGTGGAATAAATCCTATTATTATTAATTTACTGCTAGAGAGATGAGCAAGAGGAACTCATTGTCTCCTCCCTGTTTAGGATTTCTGTGAACTGAAGTTAAAAAAAGGCATTATAATCCTAGGTTGGCAATACACAAATAGACATTCGTAAAAAGTTAATACAATAATTATCTGAATTTACATGGCTTATATAAATCATGTTTCCCTCTCCAGTTGTGTAATACTTTAACTGTGAGCTGTTATTGAAAATTCAAAATATAGCAGGTTATAGAAATGGAAACAGCACATACAGTAAACTGTTGTCATTAACAGAATGGTGCTTTTGTATAAATTATGAGATGGGATTATCTTCTCACCAAGGTTCAGTGGCATGCTAAATTCTTTTTAATTTACTTAAAGAAGATATGTAAAGTTGTTCCCCAAGTAACAGCTTAAATTTATTTGAGTCATTTGTGATGTTATTGTGTTTTGGCGGGTTTATTTAATGGCTTTTTGCTGAGTCAGTCCAGCGTTTTAGGAAAAAACATGGTCAGTTCTTTAGGAGTTATTAGCACAGTTTGGTGGAACAACTTGATACAACTTTTTAAAGTAAGAAAAAAAACACTTTTTACTGCACCGTATTTCACTGAAGTAACATAAATTACTCAAGTAACCTAAACAACGAAACAAAACACACCCTACGTTCCGCTATTTGTCGCGACTTCATCACGACAATGGGAGTGAGTCACATTCCCCTCATTAGCACCCCCTGCCGCTCATAACTGAAAACTATTCTGAATGTGCGGGTAAAATTGAATGAAAGAACTATAATATCCGTAAGCATACTAAACCCATTTTCACTTAAAATCTATCAAAGAAAACTATACCCTTTGCCTTTGTTTAACTAAACGTCCTTAAAGTTTTATAGTTTGCCCCACTCAAGATGGCGCCTTCTTCGTCCCTCCTCTCTCTTCATACGTCACGGCATTCGTCAGTCGCGCGTAAAGTTGTGTTGACAGGAGCGGCAGCAGGAGTTGTCAGCGGAGCAGTAGCAAGCTTCATCGAATGGAGTAATCACAAAGCTAACATCAAACAGGCGTCTCTTTTTAAATTCAGAAGCGCTGTTTATACCATTTAAACCACGACCATGGCAGATGACCAGTCCTCTCAGCCCTGGTCCATCGACAAGGATGACTATGAACTCAATGAGGTGATAGGTGAGAAGCTTAGCTTGCTAATGTTAGCATTGTAGCCTTCCCTGGCTTACACTGTCGTCGGCTGTCAGCTGCTATTAGCCAAGTAGCATTGTATGTCTGCAGCTAGCAGAAGTACAATTACGACCCATAGCTACACTGCAGTAACGCTAACAGCTCAGAAGTTTTCCCGTAGAAGGGCAAACTGATTAACTGTCTCTGCTAGCAGGAGACATAAAGTAAGGTTATATTCCTGCTATCCGGCACGAAGCTAAACGGCTAGCTAAAGCAGTTTAGCTTTAAGTACGTCCAGATTCGTCCGTTGTTAGAATGGGTGGTGCTCTTTTGCCCAAGGTGTGATATGGCATGTAGTGAACCAGTCATACTTTACACAAGTTCAAATAACTGGAACATGACTTTGATCAGAAGAGTTAGAGAGTTAGGGTCATTTTCACAACGCTGTTGAATTTGGCTTGATCCTGCTTCTTACAGTTAATGACTTTATTCAAGGCTTTTATTGGCATGTATTCACATGAGGTGAAACTAAATTTGCACTCAGGTCCCGGTTAAGAACATGAATAAGAACACAAAGATCAATATATGCAAAAAAAAAAAAAAACCCAAAACAAAAACAAAGATGAAGAAACATATTTACAGTGAGAATTAAGTATAACTAAAAAATGATTAAAAGTTTCCAAAAACGTGTGCACTGAATGTAGCTTTGTTATGTCCGTTACTCTTTTTTTTAAAGAGCAACAAGGACTACAGTCTACAGAGAGAGACTAGTCTCCAGTGTGAGAAACATGTCTTTACTCTGTACTTGTAAGACCCAGTACAGTGGTCATATGCTGACTGAGTATCAGAGACCGCTCCACAGTGGGATAGCTGGACTATTTTTTTATTGGTCTCTTCAGGAAGTGGAGCCACTGCAGTTGTCCAGGCAGCTTACTGCAAGCCGAGAAAGGAGAAGGTGGCCATCAAACGAATCAACCTGGAAAAGTGTCAGACTAGCATGGATGAGCTTCTGGTAAGAAACTACAGCGGAAGGTGGTGCAGAAATTCATGTTTGTGTTTTGTTGAGAATGTTTTCCATACAATCCGCACGAGAGATTGATTAAGCAGTTATCTGAGAAAAAGTTGGAAAGATGTATATAATAACATTCCTTTGAGAGGAGGAATAATAGACAAAAATAATCAGTGAAAGTTAGCTTTAGTTTAATCCAGTGAGTTCAGTACGTCATAAGTCAATACCTCACTATTGCTATTGATTTATATTTACTGAATCAATAGCAGTAGTGCAAACTCCAGTAAAAGCTGTTAGTGCCATGTAACAGGTTTGCTTGTTGGATTAATCACTTACCTTAAAGTAAGAATTCATCCAGGATCTTAAATAGACTCTCAACATTTTATCAGCTGGATCTGTCACACATTATGCATCTTAGGACCTTTGTCAACCACTTTAAAGTGTTTTAGAGCATTTATTTTGTTGAACTTAAAGACCATAATCATGAGATGTTGGAGTAAAACACCAGAGATTACATGGCTCTGCCGCAGTCTTTTCATTTTTATCCCCAGTTGATTATTTCTTCTTAAGGACCATCATAGCAGTGTATGCTGTCTGCTGTAAATATTTGATTTGATTTCACTATTATCCTACTCAGTTCTTATATAATGTCAAGCTCCTGAATCCTCTTATCTCTAAATGCTGGGTTAAAAATGTCTTTGCTTGGTGGTTTTGTAATAATGTTGAAGCTGAAGTTTTCAGGTTTTGCTTTTTTTAATAGGGGAGATTTTGTCTTTGAGGAAGAGCACACATTAAGCTATTGCATTTCCATCTCACTTGAGCCAGCTCTCATTAAATATTCAAAAAGATCAAATCCTGTGACTGAGATCGAGTTTGTCTTTTTAAGTTTAACTTAAAGATTCAGTTTGTGCTTGGCTTGATAGGCCACAGTTGATGCTTCCTGGGTGACCTTTTATCCCACATTTTTCTTCTGTGTGCAGAAAGAGATTCAGGCTATGAGCCAGTGCCACCATCCAAACATTGTGTCTTATTATACCTCCTTTGTGGTGAAGGATGAGCTGTGGCTGGTGATGAAGCTGCTCAGTGGTGGTAAGTGTTGTTACACTGATGAAACCTGTTCCTAATTTGACCTGCTCTTGGCTAACCTGTCTTCTTGTATTACTAATAAGCTCAAGTTTGAACTTAGAATGAATATTGAGATTAACTTCCCACAAAACCAGTTCTTGAGATTTATTTTATGGGCTTCTTTAATTTCACGATCATTTCTGTGAGAACACACTTATGTGATATATCCACTACTGATTTTACTGATTTAACACTCTGTTTAAACCTTAATGTGTTCTGCATCTTTTCTGCAGAACACATGCTCCATCATTTAGCATAGAGAGGGAGATTGTAGCAATGTTATACCACACTGTGTTGATAGTAATGATGAGTAAGTCTGTGTGCAGACCGGCTGTCAGTCTTATTTTGTTCATATTTTTGCTAAAATATGTGCTTCTGTGTGGAGTCTAAATCCAGCTTTAACCGACTGATTGATGGTTTACCCATCGAGGTTACGCCCTCTTTTGTACAAGTTCATAATTTCATATTGCACTATGTTGTCAGGGAATTTACTGTCTACAGTTTTTGCCACTGTTGTCTTTTGCATATGTAAATGTTTGCACATCTATTCCACCAAGTGGCAACAAATTTGCCACTACTTTATTCCACTGGTGGTTGTGCATGTTGCTGCTGTACTCTGCAGGGTTCTGGCAGGTTGTATTTTGTTTAGTTTGGGAACAGGGCACAGCTGCGGGGTTTGTTTACAGTATAAGCCTCGGTTGAATTCCACTTGATGTTCTTTTAACCAACTGCCATCTTGGAAACTCTCTCCATGTGCTGCGAGCATGTCTTGTGACAAGCCTCTGCCTGTCTTTCCCTCTTCCTCGCTCGCTCACTCGCTCTTTCGCAGGCTCGGTGCTGGACATCATCAAGCACATCATCTCACGCGGCGAGCATAAGACCGGTGTGTTGGATGAGGCCTGCATTGCCACCATTCTGAAAGAAGTCTTGGAGGGGCTCGAGTACCTCCACAAAAACGGGCAGATTCATCGGTAGGTTGTGATTACTGTACACAGTGTTTGCACTCTCTGTAGCTCACATGTCCCATCGTCCACTGCCATCTCAACTCAGTCAGGCTCTGGGCCTTTCATCTCTGCATATGAGTGTGCGGTTTGAACTAGACTTCACTCCTTCAATATTTAATACAGTGAAGCTGCATAATTGAGGAGGTTTGTTTTACATAAAAGTTCCTCCCAGGAACACTGTGGACCACCAGTGAAAAGAAAGGCCTCTGTATCCTGGTTGTGTGACAACTGTACTTGTTGTAAATTAACAGTCCCACTCACACAAAAAATAATGTCAAAGGAGCATTTCCAGCAATCTATTATGTATTTAATTAGATAAATCTAATAATAATAATCATGAGAGATTAGATTTTCTGATATTTTAAGAGTGAATGATTATTCAGTCATTAATGATTTCATCATTAATGTGACTAAACCGTATGTGAGTACACAAAATAATGGGAGCGGCGAGGCTGGGCTCAGGGTGACCCATTCAAGTTGTTTGCGCATATTTCCACTGGGTGTAAAGCACACAAACAGAAAACAGGTGGATTAAAATGAACCTGATCAAAGGTGAAGCTTTATCGTGTTTCTGTGGAATAGTAAAATATTCAGTGTTGTTCATTTCTGGAGCCGAGCCACATCTGTGTCGGAGCACAGCCACCATTTGTGGCCTTCTAATTGTAGTCTGTGGTTTAATCCTCCTTTGCTTCATGCACAGTGATCTAAAGGCTGGAAATATTCTTCTCGGGGATGATGGCTCTGTGCAGATAGCTGGTAAAGTGTTTCTGCTTTGTCTGCATTTACTGTGGTTTGTGGCACTTGAGGCAGTTTTTCATCATCTCCTATTTGTTGTGTTTCATGCACTCAAAACACCAGACTTTGGTGTGAGTGCCTTTCTAGCAACAGGTGGAGACATGACGAGGAACAAGGTTCGGAAGACGTTTGTGGGGACGCCGTGCTGGATGGCCCCAGAAGTCATGGAGCAGGTATAAGCCTCGCTTGCTTTATCCCTTTTCTTTCCCTCTCCAGTTTCTCTGCAGTGCTTCAAGCTTGGATATAAAAGGACAACTCGAGCGCTTTGTTCACTCAGCTCTGTTTTCAATCTGCAGGTCCGTGGCTATGACTTCAAAGCTGACATCTGGAGTTTTGGGATAACTGCTATTGAACTGGCCACTGGGGCAGCACCATATCACAAATACCCACCGATGAAGGTAAATATGTGCAGAGTTTAAAGTGATCCAAACAGCTTCTTTGTTCCACGGTAAAAAGCTCAAAGCTCAGACCATTTATAGCGTGGAGAGGTTTGATTCTGTGTAAACTGCATTTAACGTCACCATTGTAAGGATATCTTCACTTTTTAGTCTGTTCACCAGCTCAGATTGATCTCTGTCTGTCTGTAGGTGTTGATGCTGACCTTGCAAAACGACCCTCCCTGCCTGGAGACGGGTATTACAGATAAGGAAATGGTGAAGAAGTACGGAAAATCGTTCAGGAAGATGCTGTGTCTGTGTTTACAGAAAGATCCTGAAAAAAGGTTACTCTGCAAAACTTTTTTTTTTTTTTTTGAGCAAACTTCCAGACCCCATTTGTGCTATTTTTTTCTGCTTATTAGATTCCAGTGTTGCTGAACAAATATAATGAAAAGCCTTGTGTTTCTTTCCTATTTAGGCCAACTGCTGCAGAGTTGCTGAAGCACAAATTCTTCACAAAAGCCAAGGTGAGCCATGCATCACTGATATAAAAATAAGCTGAAAATATTGCTGTAGGTTTCAAAGAGAGTATTTATAGATCCTGTAAGAAATGGTTGCCTTTGTGTTCCAGAACAATGAGTTCCTACATGAGAAGCTCCTGTATAAGGGTCCAACAATAACAGAGCGATCTAAAAAGGTACATAATTTACTCAAGCACTGAATCCACGCTCACTAGTATTTCTGTGCATTGCTCTCAAGACAAGGTGTGCTGTCTCGTCCAGGGCGTGTCCCAGTTTTCCTAACGCTCTGCCTAATGATTGCTGGGAAATTCCTAGAGAGGACGAATGAGTCACTGTTGCTTCTCTTCACTGCGCTGTGTAGGTGCGTCGTGTGCCTGGCTCAAGCGGCCGTCTCCACAAAACGGAGGATGGTGGCTGGGAGTGGAGCGATGACGAGCTGGATGAGGAGAGCGAGGAGGGCAAAGCTGCTGTAGCAGCTCTGCGGGTAAGGCCCTGCATGCCTGCACCATCTGATAGTCCAGGTTATTTTATACGGCTGCTATTTCTCAGTGCACAGCGTCCTTTGGCCAGCAGATGGTGCTGCTTTACTGTTAGTTTGAGCATATGTTTAGCCAAGCAGGAATGTAGTACTAGTGAGCTCCTCTGCTTACTTAATTCATGTTGAGATTAGAGCTCAGAAACTCCAGATTTCAGAACTTTATTCGACCTAAGAATAGCGGGGTTTTCTTAGTCCATAGTGTTCCAACTTTCAGCAAGTAAAGATGCAATTATTGTGTAGAACTGTAGTTTGTGTTGTTTTTTTTTTAAATCTAATTACTGATTCAGATTTTTACCCCCCAAAATGACAAATGAAAAAAAAAATAATAATAAAAGGAGTTGGAATTATAATTGGCATATCACAATTCATGCTAAATGGCATGTGTCCATGGGGCATTTTTGGAGAATTGCATGTGTTTAATCCTGATAATCTGTCATGTCCATTCTGCAGTCACCAAGAGTGAAGGACGGGCCCCAGAATATGGAGGTAAGTCCTCTCGTAGTGGACATGACCTGCAAATCTTGATTTATTGTAACGGTTTTATAGAGCAATCTGCATGACTGTCTTATTTGTCTCATTTGATTTGCATTTATGTAAAATTGACTACTGATTAATTTTGAAATTGGTGTTTCGTAGCTTTTCCCACCAGCAGATGGCTCCAGTGCACATCTGCAGCCACCTGGCGTGGCACATGAGAGATCTGCAGATGCAGGTGCAACAGGAGAAGCACCACAGGCTCCCGTTCAGACAGCGAGCCCTTCACACGGGCCTGCTGTTCAGGTAACAGTTACCTAAAAAGTTACACACAGAGTTTTTGGGAAATGACAAATGAATTTTTGGTGGCGTATTTGTGGGGAAGGCATCCACAACAGTACTCGTTCATGAAGTAATTACACTTAAATTCTCAAGAATAAGTTCCCTGTTAGAAGCATAGGTTGTTTTGTTTCCCCCAACTCACCCCTGCTGTTTTTGATATTTTCACTGGTATCTTGTTTTGTGACCGTAAATCCCATTTTGTTTGGCATTACATGCGTTTTAAAGATACGTGGTGGAGTTTTCTCCAGACCAAATGCATTTTAAGCACAGTTTTGGATGGGGAATTGTAGTCCCCCTGCTGTGCGAGTGATGTGGACACCCAAGCTTGTGAATGCGATAACTCGAGAACAAAGACGTGTTCCCAAACGTAAGTCCTTTACTATTTTCCTTCGATAGGATCCAGCTGCCTCATCCAACGTTCCCATCAGTCTCGTCCTGAGATTGAGGAATTCCAAGAAGGAGCTCAATGACATCAGATTTGAGTTCATGCCTGGCAGAGGTAGAAATATTCACAAAGCTATTTCTTCTCTCTCATGCTCTTCCACTCTAGTCTCTGAACTCTGTTTGTGGTTTATCTTTTCACTCGTGTCCTCAGACTCTGCTGATGGAGTTTCTCAGGAGTTGGTCTCAGCTGGTCTGGTTGATGGAAGGGACTTAGTCATTGGTGAGTACGACAGAGAGCCCTGCATGTTGTGATATTATTGCTATTGCTAAGATAATATGTCAATATTTCTGATTGTTTTGTATTCAATTCTTTCAATTCTTTCTTTAAACATGGTATCAAGTCTTGCAATTAACTGAAAGCGTTTTAATGCTCATCAGTATTGTAAAGCTTCTTGCAGCCTCAGTGTTGAGTTCTCAGGTTAGGTTTAGTGCATCCCAGCAGCTGGATGCAAAGTTCACAGTGCAGAATGCAAATCTGTTGAGTTTTTTCATATTGTTCCAGATCGGTTGCTCACATCCTTTTGGGTCTTTTCAATAAAATCAGCATTTAGGAAACAATCTAACTACTTCCATTAATCACAAACGACGTTAACATTTGTAGGGTGTTTGTCTTTATGCTCGTCATCGTTGTCATCTTCTCACAACTTCATAGGCTTCTATTACACATCCAAATTAAATTGTGAAAGCTGGTTCCGGCGACCCACGTGTGTTTCCTTCGATGCAGCAGAATGATCTGTATGATGTGTTTGCTGTTCCTTTGCACACATGGGTAAAGGACATTAGCCACATCCTTAAGGAAAATCTGAGCTGAGCAATAAATCAGAATTGAGCACTGAGGTCTGCAGTGTGAATGTAGCCTTAGTCTGCTCACAGCTTTCTAACTTTCCTGTCTTTACAGTTGCTGCCAATTTGCAAAAGATTGTTGACGATCCACACAGTAACAAAAATGTGACCTTTAAACTGGTGAGCACACAAACTGAGTTATTTATGAAGTAATGCTGTGACTTTCTGGTACAGATATGTCGCATATTCATTGATTATCACAGTTTGTATGTATGGGATCAGTATTTCTTCTCAAATATTTAGTAACAACAGTTAGTGATTTTTTTTTTTCTTTTTCTTTTTCCAGGCGTCTGGAGTGGAAGAGTCTGAAATTCCCGATGATATTAAACTCATTGGATTTGCGCAGCTCAGTATCAGTTAAGTCCAACCAGAGGCAGATACAAAGGACAGAAATAAATGGTATGGCACAGCTGCATTGTAGTCAATTCCAAAAACCACTTCTGCCAAAGGGAGGAGGAGGAGGAAATGATGAAGAGAAGGAGGCATAAGCCTGGTAGGAGTGTAACACTACTGCAGCATGCACGAGGACCACATTGAGGGGGTTCAGTTCATCACAGGAGTCACTCTTGAAAAGTTTACAGTGCGCTTATACGAGGGGGAAGAGATGCAATCAGATATCAGTTCCTATTTTCTTTCGGTTTCCATTCTTTGTCTTCATACACAAGCACAATCCAAGCCGTCTCCTGCCAGTACTGGAAACGATTGCCTTTTATTGTTTTATAAAAAAAAAGCAAACAATTAACTGTGCCACAAAACTCTGAAGTGTCGTGCCACCTTTGTGTGGCACTTTATGATACATTGAAATTAAAAAGCAAGTTCAGCCTTAGTTACTTTAGACCTTACCAGTGTAACTGGTGGTAGTTTGTGTACTCTGTGTATTTCACATGTACGCCTAAGAAAACCCCCGTAATATCGATACAGATATGTCGTAGCATAGGTTTTTTGTTTTTTATGAAAGTCCATAAATTTTGATGAACTTTTACCTATTATGTCAAAAAGGATCCAGCCCGAGGCAGTGTGATCAGTTCTCTCCTCCGCAGCATCTGTGGTGGTTTTGTCAAAACATAACCAAGGATTTTAAGCTCTAACTGCACTGCTTAAATCAACTGTAGCCCCTCTGTCCCACACCAACACTCACAGTGCCACACTCGGTCAGTTGGCATTTATCCCAAGGTATTAAAGACACATTATTTTCACAGGTTGAGGGAATGCCTGATATTCTTGTACTATGCAATAGCTGTTTTCTTTTCACGGTATGTGGTCACTGGTTACTAATCATTTAATTTCTGTTGGATACATTTTCTTTCTTTTTTTTGTACCTCATAAGGAGTTCATAACGAGTCAACCAGCCAAACTAACATCGCTAAGAGCCCATTGTAAGATTTAACATTCATATCCACAGACACGGGTAATGACTGCTTCTTTTTTTTTTTTTTAATTCCCCTTTAAGTTGTCATCGAATCTCACAATAGCTGATTTAACAGCTCTTACAAGTCCCAGATGCTGGAGTGCTGATGAACTTCTGTAATGGTGTGCATACTCGTATGAAGCTTAGAAGGGGAAGACAGCTAGCCATGCAGATAGCTATTGGCTTATTTGCCTCCACCCCAGTACAGTGGAGATGAATGGGATTCTGCTTTCAAGCACTGATTGATGGCATTGCTGCTTCATCAGTGGCTGGCATGAAATTTACTACATGTATATACTTATATATTCTGTACACACTCGTGGTCCTCAAAGTTTTTATTTTCTTGGTCAAATGTTTTGGCATCAACTCGATTGGCACGAGAGTTTACAAAGCAGCTGCTTGGCATTCTTGTTTTGTCACTAAATTTGGCACAGGTATTAAGGACTCCTTGTCCGCTTTGCTCCCGGTCTTTTCCTCTTGTTTCACTATCTGGTCCAAATTTCAGTTTGTCTGGTACTTAATGTTTTAACACGAACACTCATCACAAACACACTGAGAAGATGAGCATGGTTGATACACTTGTTAAAAACATGTTAGAATGTGCGGTGAAGGTGTCACCATAATACTGGTAATGACGATGTTAAAAATGTTTTAATAATACACACTTGTGATGTAAATAATTGCAGCTTTGCTCAGTTATTTTGCAGATTCTTTCTACTTCCCTACACTCGTATTTTGAGTCTTACTCATTTGCCAAAACACAATAAATCAATGACAGCATTATCTTGGTTTGTTTTTGTTTTGTTTTTTCCCCCCACAAATTTCTTTAAAGCCTTTTAAACCTTTTAAAAATCATTGGAAGCTTTTGTCGTCACTGGGCAGGTTGTTTCAGTACTGTAGTGTCTTTGCTTTATGAACACCAAGTCACTCATCACTCCCAGTGTAGCTCTGTGGTGGTTTTGTACCATGTGCAGAGGGCTGACACAGCTCTTAGTTCAAGGACTGATGTAAATGGTGTATGTTAACATGTTGTAACTGTACATATGATGGCAACTCCACGCACTGTTGCACAAACATGAGGTTTGTATGTAATGATGTCGTTGCATTGACTGTTGAAGTGTACATGTCAGATTAAAGGAACATATTACTTGTAAATATTGATTAAAGGCAAACAGATTGAGACTCATCATGTTCAGCACGCAGAATTCAGTTTGTTTTGTAGTGTTTTCCACTGTTGGCCTTTGCCGGAGCATCACTAATCATGTGTGGATTATTCAGTTGGTTCATATGTTAACATGCAGATTTTTTTTAATTACATTGGGCTTGAAGTCACACTCTGCTTTGATGTCATGATATGTAGTGTTTCCTCACGGAAGCCAGTTACAGGCTGATTGATAATTTTAACTAGATGATGAGTGGCACAGGTTACCCTACCCTCTGTGTGTGTGTGATTTGGTCATTAAATGGTTGCTTATCAAAGACTTTCTAAACATCTTCCTTATCGTTTACTTTTAAAAAGTCATTCTGCCTCTTATGAGGGCGCTCAGTGATTAGTATTATTTTTAATCAATTGATTGGCAAGTATGTATGAACTTTGTTTTACAGATCAGTACCTATATTTTTTAAAAAAATATACGCTTAATCATAAAATGTGTATATCCACCCATGCTTAGTTTGAAGAGTATTTGTGATGAGAGCAATGGTGATTTACCAGTTTGATACATTGTCAGTAAATTTCAGCACATGCAAGCTGATTGTTTTTTTGTTTTTTTAATTTTAGTTGTTGAATAAAGTTACATGATGGTATTCAATGAGTGTTGATGCTTTTATTTAAAGTGTCCTGTCTTTTAGTAGCACTGGGTTTTCATGCAGTCACACCCACCAAAATAGAACTGTTAACAATGAGTGGGGGGAGGGGACGAGTTCCTACACCCCTGTTTCACACACCAATTTAGACATTGCCATATTATGTTTCATATAATGTAATGACTGAAACAACACTAATAGAAATGATTAAATAAACAGATAAACACATGAACAAGAGCCTATAGAGAATTTATAGAGCATGTCTTGTATAAGCAAAATGAGATTGGCACAATGGTGCCGTCAGACACCTAATTCTGATTGGAAAAGCTCCCAGCATTTTTTATTTATTTTATTTATTTTTAAGTAAAATGAAATTTTCTTTCTTTCCAGCTTTTTTTTTGTTTTGTTTTCTTCAATTCTTTAAATGTGAAAGCTGGTCTCTTTCAAACGCTTACTCTTTTTGGTTACATGAAGTTTTGTATTGTAGTTTTCATTTTATCCAGTCAGATCCAGAGTCACTGCAGCACAGGCTGGATCCTGAGTGCGGGTCGTAACCCGACCACAGAGGAGCAGCTCGATGTGAGGATGGGACCTTCAGCAGGTGTTCTATCGTTTTCATATTTTATTATCTCTTTGGTGCATTTCCTTCATGCAGCAGCTTGTCACAGTTCAAAACCTTTAGACACGATAAATAGAAATGAAACAAAAATATTAAACACTGCTAAATTAAAAAAAATGTAGAAAGTAATTATTAGGTGATCCACATTCATATAAAAAATTAATAACAAAACAATGAATTTAGTGTGTTTTTCTGATTCCCATGTTTTAATCATATAAAGAGACCATTAGTGATAATAATGATAATTATTATTATCATTACATATTTGTCACAGGAGTATGATCGAAAACAAAAAAAAACAAACTCGTTAAAATGCTGTTTTGTTGTTGTTGTTGTTGTTTTTAGGTGTTTTTGTCGTTTCTAACTTGGAACTAGAAAAATCTGAACACTTAAGAGTTTCATAAATGATTCTTTGAGTAATTGTTTCCTGACTGCAGGTGTTTCTAGAAACTGGTCTCATGAAGAAACGAATAAACATCATACATTACCCAGAGAAACTACAATCAGTACCAGTGTGCTGCTGTCCTGAGGTAGCAGCCATTTCCTAATAGTAAAGAATGAGTGTTGGTAGATAAGTGGCTCAGAGGGATGCCAAAGACAGATAAATGTGTTCAGTTATCCCAACTTTTCTTTATCAGTTAATTTCTTTATGCAAAAGTGTGATACCCAAAGCAAGTGTAGAACAAATGTTCCTTTAAAAACCATCAACAATGTCTGCATTTAATGAGTTTTCTGAAAATATTTTCAGTTTTAGAAATGTGAGTTGTTTCCTCCAGGAGCCCTTTGACAGCTTCTTATCAGGTGGTAAACAAGCCAGTAATACTTTGAATGGGCTGTCACTGCTATATTTACCATGGAAGTTACACATTTACATGTGGACTGATGTAGTCTGCTGAGTTTTATAATCAGCAGTTATCTCTGTGTTTTAAATGCGCAGTTAGATGCATTTTTTTTTCCTGTGGAAGAGCTAGCTAACAGCCAACGTTATCCTTTCTATAAAGGAAGTGTGTCCTAGATTCTTCCCAGGGTTTGGAACAATGGCTGAAGTTTGATTTATTTGAACTGATCCATCTGTGTGTTCCTCAAACAGCACTTCAAAGGAAGTGTGATCTGTTGTATAGATTAGTGCCCCTAAAAATGTTTGCATTTAATTGCCAACAACAGTGCAAGGTCCTCCTTTTTGTACATGTCATACCTTTTTAAATAGTTTTAGATTTAAAAAGATTGATTTTTTACAGGTTCACATAAAAATGGCAGGTTTTTGATTTACCGTACGTATATGTATCCTTCAATAAAAACCAGACAGTCACATATATATACTGTAGTCATGCATGCATTGATCTGTTATCTATATAACTGGTCTTTTATCTTTTACGTCTGTGTTGTGTGCCTTGGTATACCTTGACCCATGTTTAGACTGGATCTGTTTCTGTATCTTTAGCTTCGTCTGTTGTTTTCTACATCAAATTAGAAGGAAGGACAGTCAAAAGAGATGGAGATGAGACTGAAAAAGACAAAAAATGCATTTTAAAAAGAAGAAAGGGAAGTATATAGAAACTTTTATTGCTCAATGTGATCTTTTGAATGTTTCTGCAGACCACGACATGATAAGACCATTTTATTATCGAGTGTACAATAACTTTTACAGCATCTCCACCTTACATAACACATCTGCTTGTTTTTTATGTAAGAGCACTGGGTCAGATTTTATAAGAAGGAATATTATAAAACTTAGCGGATGATCTATTAAGCCATCTACAAGGTGTCTTACTGTAAGTTATATACTGCACTGTCACTTATGTTTCTAACATTGTAGGGTCTTTCCCTACAACATACAGCACCTTGAAGCGACTACTGTTGTGAATTGGCTCTATATAAATAAATTTGAATGGAATTGAATTGGATTGTTGGAAATAGCAAATTAAACTGAATTAAGGCGTCGTGATTGGGTCTGTTATTGAAATTTGCCACATTGCCAAAGCTCTTGTAATTGCTGGTTTTTGGTGACCACACTCAGAGGTAACTAATTAAATCAAATGAAATGAACAAAAGGCTCATGTCAGGTTAACCTATCATCTCGATCAGTGAGAGGAGTTTTCTCTATAAAATGAAATGTCTGGTGAAATGCTGTCTCATCCTTCCTGAAATACACGATCCAGGGTTTAAACATTAATAGGCACCGTTTAAAGGTCGTCGTCGGCCAGCATCTCTAAAGTGAAAGAAGGCGCCCTGATAATGGCTGATTTCGGGGAGATTCTGCGGAGTATCGGGGAGTTTGGGTTATTTCAGAAGATCACCCTTTTTGCTCTCAGCTTCCCTAATGTTATTCTGCCTTTCCACTTTGCCAGTGTACTTTTTATCCAGTCAGATCCAGACAGATGCTGCAACACAGACTGGATACTCAATGCTGCTCCTAACCTGACCACAGAGGAGCAGCTTAACCTGACCGTGCCTCAGGAAGACGATGGGACCTTCAGCAGATGTCGGATGTTCGTCCCAGTGGACTGGGACATCGGTGCCATCAGGGAGTACGGGCTCAATGAGACTACAAGGTGCCAGAGTGGATGGGTGTATGGGAACATGCTGTATGAAGCCACCATAGTCACTGATGTAGGTCTTGGTCTTTTATAATGTAAATAATGTGAACGTTTATGAATGAATGTCAGTAATATGGGTTATTTTTCTCCCCAGTTTGATCTAGTCTGTGACCGGGCTAGTTTGTTGGAGACAGCACAAACTGTCCTAATGGCTGGCATCCTTGTTGGCTGTCTCTTATTTGGACCTTTTGCAGAATCGTAAGTGAATACTTGTAGTGTTAACATTTGGATTTTTTTGTTTTTTGTTTTTGTTTTGTTTGCTTTGTTTGGTTTGGTTTTTTTTAGTTTAATATTTAATTTGTCCAGAGAAGACAAAGTGACTTAAGGGATCTTATCTGTTCCAGGTTTGGTCGAAAAAGAGCATGTCAAATCCCAGCTGTTGTAATGGTGATATTTACTGTCACAACTGGATTATCTCCTAACTTCTACTTTTATCTGGCATCCCAGTTCATGGCGGGAGTTTGCTATGGGGGATATCGACTTAATGGCGTTATCCTGGGTAAAGTATTATCCCTTTCTTATCGTACTTTGTGTCAAACAGGTATATAAGTCTGAATTTATATTGAAACTCACAGACTTATATCTTAGCTGTTGTTTGATAGCAATACATGTTTAAGAAAAAAAAATTATAATGCTTATATTCAGAATGAAAAGATTATGTCATAACAGGTAGTTGAGAAGCTCCCCGGTTGCAAAGCACCAGCTTTGGAAGCAATTTGAGTTGGTAATTGTCTTAAATATGTCTAAATTAAACGTTGTTATCAGTGCATATTATAAAAGTAGTATATGATAGCAGATAAAAAACATTTTTCCTCGCTAAAAATTGAAACAGAAAATTAGTTGACTTCTCATTAATTTTGGGGAGGTCTTCATTGTTACTGCGCACGGTGAAAGTTGATCTTGAAAGAAAAGAAAAGAAACCATATTGAGTAATAGATCATATCAAAGGGCATAGGGAGAGTTGTACACCACTCTTTTTATTTTTTCAATATAGCACCCAACAACGTCACATTGATGCTTGTTTAGAAAAATCCCATACTGCAGGAATTTGTATTAAAATCTCACGTTTTTACAGCCTGTAGAAACCATATGTTTCAGTCAGTTCTTCTCCATTAATACTGATAAAGATAATAAAATACACCATTTTAGTATGTAATGCTTCAAGGTCATAGGTCAAAGGTCAGGGTCATACACATTGGGAAAAAGCTGATCATCTCCAAACTTTCAAGTAATATATTAGTCATTGGGGGACATAAGTGCAGTCAACATTTCTCTTGTGCAATAATTGAATGGTTTTTATTGTTTAAAAAAATGTATCACTGACTTTATATTCATTAATTTATTAGACTTCCCTCTTTTTAAACTGTACTGATGTTTTTTATACATCTTTATGTGAGCTTGCAACGTAATTTCGTTCTGCATTGCATCTTTGAGGTAGTGCTAAATGACAACAGGTAAATCTTGAATCTTGATAAGTACTTTTTTTTAGCCCTTTAAAACATTTTTTTCCAATACAACATTACATGACTTTTACTTTTACTTATATATAAGTAAAAGTAAAAGTCACTTATGAACATGAACATGAACATAACACACATGAGATGGGAGACTATTTACAATATATATATATATATATATATATATGTGTGTGTGTGTGTGTGTGTGTGTGTGTGTATATATGTATATATATATATATATATATATATATATATATATATATATATATATATATATATATATACACAGTGGGGCAAAAAAGTATTTAGTTAGCCACCGATTGTGCAAGTTCCCCCACTTAAAATGATGACAGAGGTCAGTAATTTGCACCAGAGGTACACTTCAACTGTGAGAGACAGAATGTGAAAAAAAAATCCATGAATTCACATGGTAGGATTTGTAAAGAATTTATTCGTAAATCAGGGTGGAAAATAAGTATTTGGTCACCTCAAACAAGGAAAATCCCTGGCTCTCACAGACCTGTAACATCTTCTGTAAGAAGCTTTTCTGTCCCCCACTCGTTACCTGTATGAATGGCACCTGTTTGACCTCATCATCTGTATAAAAGACACCTGTCCACAGCCTCAACCAGTCAGACTCCAAACTCCGCCATGGCCAAGACCAAAGAGCTTTTCGAAGGACACCAGGAAAAGAATTGTAGACCTGCACCAGACTGGGAAGAGTGAATCTACAATAGGCAAGCAGCTTGGTGTGAAAAAATCAACTGTGGGAGCAATCATCAGAAAATGGAAGACATACAAGACCACTGATAATCTCCCTCGATCTGGGGCTCCACGCAAGATCTCATCCTGTGGGGTCAAAATGATCATGAGAATGGTGAGCAAAGATCCCAGAACCACACGGGGGGACCTGGTGAATGACCTGCAGAGAGCTGGGACCAAAGTAACAAAGGTCACCATCAGTAACACACTACAACGGCAGGGAATCAAATCCCGCAGTGCCAGACGTGTTCCGCTGCTGAAGCCAGTGCATGTCCAGGCCCGTCTGAAGTTTGCCAGAGAGCACATGGATGATACAGCAGAGGATTGGGAGAATGTCATGTGGTCAGATGAAACCAAAGTAGAACTTTTTGGTATAAACTCAACTCGTCGTGTTTGGAGGAAGAAGAATACTGAGTTGCATCCCAAGAACACCATACCTACTGTGAAGCATGGGGGTGGAAACATCATGCTATGGGGCTGTTTTTCTGCCAAGGGGACAGGACGACTGATCCGTGTTAAGGACAGAATGAATGGGGCCAAGTATCGTGAGATTTTGAGCCAAAACCTCCTTCCATCAGTGAGAACTTTGAAGATGAAACGAGGCTGGGTCTTCCAACATGACAATGATCCAAAACACACCGCCCGGGCAACAAAGGAGTGGCTCCGTAAGAAGCATTTGAAAGTCCTGGAGTGGCCTAGCCAGTCTCCAGACCTCAACCCCATAGAAAATCTGTGGCGGGAGTTGAAAGTCTGTGTTGCTCGGCGACAGCCCCAAAACATCACTGCTCTTGAGAAGATCTGCATGGAGAAATGGGCCAAAATACCAGCTACTGTGTGTGCAAACCTGGTAAAGACCTATAGTAAACGTTTGACCTCTGTTATTGCCAACAAAGGTTATGTTACAAAGTATTGAGTTGTATTTTTGTTATTGACCAAATACTTATTTTCCACCCTGATTTACGAATAAATTCTTTACAAATCCTACCATGTGAATTCATGGATTTTTTTTTCACATTCTGTCTCTCACAGTTGAAGTGTACCTCTGGTGCAAATTACTGACCTCTGTCATCATTTTAAGTGGGGGAACTTGCACAATCGGTGGCTGACTAAATACTTTTTTGCCCCACTGTATATATATGCAGATTGGACACGGCTGGGGAACACAGCTGAACAAAATCTGACTGACAAGACAGGGGAAGCAAAACTGAACATAACACACATGAGATGGGAGACTATCATAATAAAACAGGAAGTGAGACCTAGACACACAGTTAGATTCAGACTAAGACGTGAACTTGACATTAGGACTGGAGATGAACAGACATGACAGACTGGGGAGACAAAGGCAAAGGAAGAGAGAAAACATAAGGAACATAAGGCTACAATTGTATAACTACACATTACAGGGAACACAGCCAGCTATGGAGACAGAACACATAGAAACCAGACAGACCAGACAGGAAGGATAGCAAAACAAAGGGCAAACAAGAACAGAACTATAAATAACAAACTGAGAGGCATTGGAAAATAATTACAACCTAATTATCTTATACTTTTAAAGAAATAAATACATCTATAAGAAAACTCAAAAACAGGGTCAAAGACTAAGTACCATGACAACTGCAGTAGATTTCCATCTCACCAATGCTAACATCAGCATAAAACATCAAAGTTTTAGTATAGCCCTTAACCTTCGGATGGAGTAGTGTTGTTTATTATCTATTGCATTTAAACATCAAGCAAATGATTGTAAGGCTTACACAATCAGCTGTATGTTTCTTATGTGGTCCTTTTTTATCGGTTTGAAAGTTGTTTTCTGATTTGAGTTCTGTAGTACTGGTAATAATTTGTTATTCATTCTTTTTTCAATTAATGATTTTTTAAAACATTATTTGACAGCATTTTACCTTTTGTCTGCATTCAGGGCTCTGTAATTCCTGTCAACATTGTCTTTTGACCTTTTTTAAAAAAAATAAAATAAAAAAATGTTATAGCCACTGAATGGATCGGGGTGTCCAATCGTTCATGGGGGGCATGTGTGACTCAGCTATGTGGTGCGGTTGGACAGTGCATCCTCGCTGGAATGATCTACTTTGTACGAAACTGGAGACTGGCTCAGCTGATCACGGCAGCTCTACTTGCATTGGTTGCTATTTACATATGGTGTGCATTAACTCTCTCTATTACGCCATCCCTTATGAATGGTACATTTGAATTTATTAAGTGCCACTGGCCTGTTTTGGACAGGTTTATCCCGGAGTCAGCCAGGTGGTTGCTGGGCTCTGGAAGGACAACGGAGGCTAAACAGCTAATCAAAAAAGCTGCAGCCATCAACAAGCGCACGGTTCCAAACTATCTGCTGGACCAGGTACCCTTCACAACATTCACTTCCCTTTGTATCGAGGCTTGAAAGGAATATTACATGCAGCAATAATAAAAGCTGCTATGTAATAAAATATTAGCAGTACAATGAGCAAATGATGGGTAATGATGGACTCTAATAAAGTAAGCCTACTAGAACCACAAGGACACCGTGTCAACTTCTGAGGCCAAAGTTGCATTAGAAGGATAATAATTTAATGGACTGTGATGCAGTAAGTCAGACTTACATTTGTAAGGCTGTAGGATTAAATGATTGCTAACATGAGCAATGTTAGCATGATGTTGTGCTCACCCCTGTGCATTACAGATTATTGTGAAAGACCCTGAGAAAAAGGGAGGCATAAAAACTCTTATCCAATCAGCTGTGCTTAGGAAATATTTCTTTACCATAACATTGGCATGGTAAGTTATATTTTACACCTATCTGCTCTACTGAGCCTTTAAGTGTAAGATCAAGTTGTGCAATTTGTATTTGAAATCCATCTCTGTCTTTCCCCAGGTTCTCGCTGAATGTTGCCTACTACTGCCTTTCATTCAATGTGGGAAAATTTGGCTTGAACATCTTCGTGACGCAGGCAATATTTGGCCTGTCTGAAATACCAGCTCATATTCTGAGCATCTGGCTGCTGGAAGCAGTGGGAAGAAAACCATCTCTCATGGCAACACTTCTAATTGGAGGATTGTTGTGTCTCTTAATGCTAGCGGTTCCTCAAGGTAGAGCTCCTCAGATGTATTCACTCAGGACTGTTATTTTGTTGGTTTGTTTGGTCTGTCCCGAACGCTCAGATCCGCTGGTTGTTGTGTTAGCTGCTTACAAAGCACCTGTGTTGCCAAAAAGGAAGTTGCAGGTTGCTCTCTGGTGGACAGTCTATGTCAATATTGTCAATATTGTCAATATTGTCAAATGTCAATATTCCCCGCAAATACCTCTAAACCAGCGGTCCCCAACCTTTTTTGCGCCACGGACCGGTTTATGCCCGACAATATTTTCACGGACCGGCCTTTAAGGTGTCGCGGATAAATACAACAAAATAAAACTAGTACCGGTACCGAAAAAAATAAGATTTATTCATAACACACGTGAAAAGATCCAGGAAAACCGAGTTAACGATAAAAACGATAACAAAATAACGCTGAAAACCGATAAAAACCTTGAAAACTATACATTTCACAGCTGAGCCTCTACTCTCGCGGCCCGGTACCAAACGACTCACGGACTGGTACCGGTCCGAGGCCCGGGAGTTGGGGACCGCTGGACTAAACCACAACATGGCAGAAGGGTGTTTCTTGTGTCTCTTCTTTACTTGTTTAATTTTCACTCACTGGCTGTTATAAATGCTGATATCTATAAATGGGCTCATAGCTAATAATGCTGGCCCATCAATACATGGTCCAAGCTATATGTATTTGTTTATTTGTTTTCCTCTGATAGTGTCTGTTTTTAGATGGCAGTGCCATTCAGTCATCTAACGATACTAAACACTAAAGGGCTTCTAACTGTCATGACAAAATACAGGTGTAACTTTGCAAGTAACAAAAGTCATCTGTTAAACCATAAGTGGGTCTCTGTGGTAAAGCCTAAACTAAAATATGCTGAGGGGGGTGAAACTCCTGCAGCAACACACAGACCTGATAAAATGGAAATAATGAAGCAGCTATCATGAGCTCCATCCTGAAATCTTTGGAAGATCATTGAGTGCAAACTTACAGCTGTGGAAACCCAATACAGTTACAAAACTGTGAAAGAGATGGGGGACAAGTGAATTTCTAAGTCACAGATTCCAAGAAATGGGCCTGGACCCTTTTTGCTGATTTACCCTGTGGGTTCTTAAATTTCTCTAAAATGATTATGTGAATGATGAAGGAAATATGAATTAGCTGCTTCTGAAAGCAGTAAACTTAATCTGTCAGTCTGTTTCAGGTTATGCTGTTGCTGTTACTGCGTTAGCAACCTGTGGACGTTTTCTCACTAACTGGGCAAGCTCCGTATGCAATGTGTATGTTCAGGAGCTGTTTCCAACATCTTTTCGGTGAGCTGAGTCTCTCTCTCTCTCCATGCCATTGCAGCCATAATGTTATTGTGGCTCTCAAACTCTGTAGTCCTTAAAATATACATTCTTGTTCCAGACAAACAGCTTCGGGTTTGGGCTCTATTGTGTATCGAACTGGTGGTCTGATATCTCCACCAATCAACATGTTGGCCGTCTACCACTGGTCCATACCAATCATAGTCTACAGCAGCCTTACACTCATCAGTGGAGCTCTTGCCTCCTTGCTTCCTGAGACCAGAAGAAAAGAGCTTCCAGACTCAACCGATGAAGCTGAAGCCAATGGGTAATTAAGCTGCAAGTGAGGTGGCAAAATCGTCGAACAATTTCTATAGTTTTAACCTCTCTGTTTTCCTTTTCCCTGCAGGACGAAGACTATGGAGAGGAACCAAAGTGGATCAAACTTACCTCCACAAAGCAAATCAACTAAGCTGTAATCTGAATATTCCAGTTGCTTCCTGTTTTGTTGCAGAACACAACAAACACACAAGCTGGCAGACACTTGATTGAAAACTTGATTTTAAAAGGGTAAAGTTTTAGTCTCTCTTGATAGTGTTACTGTTTTTCTCATATATCTTAGCAGCAATAACGTGAAGTAATCATTTTCTGTATGGTTTTATTATGTATGCCCACTCTTCTTGACATCATTGCTTCATAGGCCAGAACAGCATTTCTGTCAAGTTCAAGTTTAAACTTTGACTTGATTGTGAGACCCAACTTTAGACAAGGTTTTGCTGTCAGACAGACGGCCTCACATTTGACTCTAGAATATTTTAGTATAGAAGAGACTCAAGGCAAGTTCCTACAAATTTGCAAATCAAGCCCAAATCATCACCCCTCCACCAACGTGGGTGAAAACTGGTATGAGATTTTTGTGCTGATATGCTGTGTTTGATTTTCACAAAACATGGTGCTGAGCATTACGGTCAAACATCTCCACTTTGGTCCCATCTGTCCAAAGGACATTGTTTTAGAAGCTTTGTGGTTTGTTCAGATGTCCTATGTTTTTACTTAATTATTAATTGAATAAGCAATTAAGCAATAACTTTATATCTTCTACTTTAGACTGAATTGTTTATTTCATTCTCAAATGCTTTTATGTTGAACAGTAACAAGTTGATTAAATAAAGAGACAAAGAGATATACAAATAAATGTATATTCATTCAAACTTTTCAGAGTGATGTCTGAGGTTAATTCTGAATAGTAATGAGCAGTGATTGGGTCATTGGTGCAAGCTGTTATCAAAAGATACAGTGGGTAAAATAAGTATTGAACATGCCACAATTTTTTAAGTAAACATATTTCTTAAGGTGCCATTGACATGACATTCTCACCAGATGTTGGTAAGACCCATCCAATCCACACAAGTAAAGAAATCAAACCATAGATATCCATAAACTAAGTTATGTTTAATAATGAGAAATCACACGGGAAAAAAGTATTGAACACACAAAGAAAGGGAGATAGGAAAAGGCATGACACCAGCTGAAATCTATTAGAAATTAGAAAGTAAACCTGCCACTTAGTGCACATTTTTATCAGCTGGTTCAGTCCCAAATGATATAAAAAGGTGTCTCATTACCAAGATGTCTTGTCTCTTGATGCGTAAAACCAATAAGCTCCCTCGAGATATTTGCAACCTTATTGCTGCAAAATATACTGATGTCAAAGGTTACAGAAGAATTTGTACTGTTGGAGCCATAATCCTGAAGTGGAAAGAACATTATTTCACCATAAAGGCTTTGTGGAGCCTTAACCGACCTCACCTGGGAGGGTGCCCCAGTGGACAAAGTAGTGCCAGGTGGCATTTGCGCAGGGGAAGGAGGGTCTCTGTGGGGAACCCAGATGCCTAACTTATCCCTCTTTTTTTATTCTTCAGACTGATGCCCCAAACACAGGGCTGGGGGGCGTTTTGTTCCAGTGGTGTACATCAGCATGAAACCTGTCAGAGCCGGGGGGCATGTACAGCACTGTAGAGAAGGAAGGCCTGGCCATCCACTGTCAGTCAACTATCTTTGTTATTACCTCTTGCCCTTTCATCCTCTTTTCGGATCATGCCTTGCTGCAATGGCTCAACCGCATGGATGCTAACGCTGGGATCACGTGGTGGTATCTGGCTCACCAGCACTTTAAGTTCAAAGTGGTCCAGGTGATCACAGGGTGGGGTTGGGATAGACTAGGCCGGTAGTTTGTAAGAGATTACAGGATGACCCCAACCTCAGCAACAAGACCACTCTCAGCACTGACCAAGTTTGTTTGCTCTTGGAACTGTGTTCATTCCACATATTTCACATACAAGGGTGAGTACTACAGGCAGAAAGATGGGTGTGCCATGGGTTTCCCAGTTTCATCCATTGTGGCCAACACTTACATGGAAAAAGTGGAAAAGAGGGCTGGTGTACCTGGTGTACCAATAACTTGGAACACTAAGTTATTGGTTCAGGTATTCGTTTGGCTCTCGGCGAAGGCAGTCGCACTTTTCTCCTCTCCTTCCCCTTGTCAAAGGAGCTTGCAAAGAAAAGTGTCTGGACTTCATTAAGTTACCTTCCCCTTATCTTCCCTGCTTAGCCTCTTGTGTCCTTGTCTTGTCTCGTGTGTATTACTTTCCCTGGAACTCTCTCTCACAGTCTGTTCTCTAAAACCTAAAAGAGAATTATGGATTTGATCAACTGGTCTCTGAATGCTATTGACACCCTTTTCTCAACGAGAAGTCTGGGCTTGGGAGAGCCCGAGTGCCCTGGAGGGACTTTCCCTGCCGGATACATGATGGACGGGTGGCAGACATAGAGGATCGTGTGCCTGGCGGGACTGTCGATCGAGGACGCTGAAGATATCTACCTATTCGGAACCATGATAACAGGGTTCTTGCTGATCGGAGCTGGCTTGGCCCTGGCTTATCAGAGAATTAAGAAAGCGGAACCGGCTGTTCAAACCCCCCCAAGGCTGCCCGCTGGGATTGAAACGATGGGACAAGGCGCGACTTCTCAGAATGGGCTCACTGAGTGCAGCACGGTTAGAGCTTGGAGGAGCTTACGGCTGCAGTGAATACTCAGAACAACACCTCTGAGCGCATATTGGGTTACATCAAGGAAAAGTCCGCTCAGAATAACACCTCTGAGCGAAAGTTGGATTACATCGTGGAACAGCTCACTGCAGTCGTGAGTTCTCAGAATCGGCTCTCTGAGCACAAGAATGACAACACCACAGAGCGCAAATTTGATAACATCATGGAGAAGTTCGCGGTTCTCCAACGGGAGATTGAGAGACCAGTGTCAGAGTGTTAAAGAACAGCTTTGAAATTCTCATGAGCTGCTCGCATAAAAGAAAAATCAACAACATCAACAACATCAACACCATAATGCGGATACCCCCTCTGCGCCAGCTGTGGGCTCAAGGCTGGAGCTGAACAAAAACTCCCTGATAACGACTGTGTTTTGACTGTTATTCCCACTCTATGCAAGGCCACCTGGGTTGGCTGGTAGACTGTTTACTTAGCCTGATAGGGCGAAGGACACTGTCTCAGCTGAACTATGGACACGCACACATACATTTACACTGATAAGCACTCACACATCCCCCCTCCCCTTCCAATGCCTTCGATGCTTGTTGCCTCCTGGGAACACGAGGCGGGTCTGGGCCTGCGCTGGAGAGTCGGGACAGTGGCAGGATGGCTGCTGTGTTGCCTGGGATTACTCCTCATCCCCTACCCAACCCTGTTGCTGGTCACGTGCTCTATAATGTTGTACTGTGGACATTTATGTGCTTTCTGTGCAGAGGAGTTTTTTTGTTTCCTGTTCTCATGCTGTCCTCCTATAGCCCAGCATGAGTAGAGGTCTCTTCTTTTCCTCTTGTACTTTCCCATTGTAGTGTACATTTCAGTGTTTTTTCTGTAATGCAACCGTTCTCTGACTTGTATCCCCATGTGATGTCTGTGTTGTGTGTGTATGGTTGGGGGGCGGGTTCATTCCACTGCAGGGCAACCTGCCACTGCATGTGGCGAATAAAATTTGAACTTGAACTTGAACTTGACATCTGGGTTAAAAATCAAATCTCAGGATGTGCCACAAGTAAATAATCAGTGGACAAACGCATCAAGTTCACCAGGGAGGATATGAAAAATGACAGGCTATCCCAGGGGTCGGCAACCTGCGGCTCTTTAGTCCTTATAGTGCGGCTCCGCGTGGTTTGGGAAAATAAATTAGAAGTAATTAGCTGAAGTGTATTTTATTTATGTTAGTTATTTTTTTAAACTTGTAGTTCTAAATTGAACTATGTGAACTATGTTAAAAACAAACACTGCTCACGCCTCACAGATGACAGCTTACAGTCCTGAGTAAAGATGAAAGTAGCCCCGATTTGCAGACGCTGTGCGCAGAAGTTCAGGAGCAGAAGTCCCATTGTAAACATATTAAGGCAGACCCGACGATGTTTGCATGAACAAGCTTTTCAGCATCTCTTTATTGACCACTTTTCACACATGGTTGCTGTACGCATACAGCCGGCTGTAGCTTTTCAGCTCACAGCCCGACAACACAACAGCATAGAGAGCACAGACGTTAAGGCGGCGAGGCGTGATTGCGGGTGCCGCTCAGGTGCGTCCGCCTCCCCTGCAGCAGTGCTGCAGACCGCACCCGACCACACACATTAACCAGGTAAAATACATATTTAGGCAGTATTTTTCATATTTTAGCAGCATAGTGCTTTTTTTCCAATTATTTTTTTAAAAGTCAGGTCAAGGCTCCAAAAGTATGTCAATGTCAAAAAGTATTTGCGGCTCCCAGTGTTTTCTTCCAGTGTTTTCTTTTGCGTGGAAACCGGGTCCAAGTGGCTCTTTGGGTCTTAAAGGTTGCTGACCCCTGGGCTACCCCGTCAGTAATGGGGGACATTTAAAGTTGATGTGTACCGATGCATACGGATCAGTATTTAAGGTTTGACTCTTATCATCCACTGGAGCATAAACCGGGTGTCATCAGGATGCTACAACACAGAGCGAACACCATCCGCACAGATACAGCGGCCAGCAAAGCCGAAAAACATCATATCAATAAGACCCTGAGTAAATGTGGTTATCCCAGCTGGGCATTTGTCAAAGCTGGGAAAGCTCATAGAGAATGCTCCAAGTGATCCAGGAGAGAGGACAACTGCTGCCTAAGCAAAAATCTCTAGTGATCCCCTGTGTCAGGAGTATTAGAACAGCTGAGACACATTTTCTCTAAACACCAGGTCTCTGTGGCTTTCAAACCCCAAAATGTGCTGCTTCAAAAGTTGGTCCACCCACAAAAAGAGTAACATAGTGTACGCTGTTAAGTGCCAGGAGGATTGCCAGGATTTATACATCGGAGAAACCAAACAACCTCTGGCGAAGCGGATGGCACAACACAGAAGAGCTACCTCGTCAGGCCAGGACTCTGCAGTCTATTTACACCTACTGATTTGAGTGGGGAGTCAAGGAAGCCATTTATTTCAAAAGGGAAAGACCATTTCTGAATCAAGGAGGGGGCCTAAGGGCACATGTTTCATCATCCTACAATGCTGTGATTGCAGCTATTCTCCAGGTCTCTCTGTAAATGGTACTCCTGGTCATTGATCAATGGTCATGACAATTTGCATATTAATGATTATGGGGGCACTGTTAGTCAGTGGTGCTAGTGTCACTCATTATGCAAATATTATATAGGAAAAATGGCAGATTAGCTTGGGTAAAAGACCAAAGGTTGAGGCACACAACGATGTGTGCCGCTGGTAAAGTTTCTGGGCTGCCCTTCCTCATAACAGCCATCCCTCAAGATTTTCTCCATTTAAAGCAATGGATTATCAGGGATTGTAACATCCAGTCATTTTACTGAATGAAAAAAAAAATTCTAGCACAACTATAACCCATATTCATAAAAATACTTTTAGTAATGATACTTTACTGGCCCAGGTGCCCCTTCTAACATAAGGCTGGATGGAAAGGAAGTGTCTGGATTTCATTAAGTTTAATGACGATGCTTCACCTCTCATCCAGGAGGCTTCTTCAGTTCAAAAACAAAATCAAGAGGTTTGTTCTCCTATGTTAATGTCAGAGGTCTGAGGAGAATGGTCAAACTGCTTTGAGCTTAGGGATGCACCGATACCACTTTTTTGGAAATGAGTACGAGTACGAGTACTTGCATTTCAGTACTCGCCGATACCGAGTACTTAATAAAAACATGATTTAAATTTACAGGTAACAGCTTTAGTCCTATAATTTAACAAAAACAAACAAACAAGGGACTGGTTTGGAATTAAGAACATTTATTTAAAATGAAAAGCATGTTGTATGCAACATATTACAGAATAAATTATTATGAAAAAAAAATTTAAACAGTGACAGTGCAACTCAAGTATTGTTTTCAGTTTATTGTAAACTCTGCCGCTTTGGACAACACAAGGGGCATTAATAAACATCTTTGCTATTTAGTGCACAATATTTGAATAAACTAACAAGTGCGTCGTAGCTGCTCACTTTTTTAGTTAGTTCCTCAAAGGGGGCGAGGATGGCAACAGTCGTCTCCATAAGAGCCCATTGGTGAGCGGTGATATGGTCAGGGAGTTCATGCTTGGACACGCTCAGCACTCGCTTTTGCTCAATGAGGGACAGGAGCATGTAATATGTGCTGTTCCAGCGCGTCTGTACGTCCCGCTGCAGTCTCTTTATTGGCTGGTTGAGCTGTCCCTGAATGTCCTCGAGGCGGGAGTAGGCTAAGGCGGAATGTTTAAAATGCCCAACTATTTTCCGTCCCACTGCTTTAGCATCAGCTATGCTCCTCTGTGCTAATAAGCATGGGTAAATAAGCGTGGGTAAACTCTTTGTACTCGTTGTCGTGTTGGGATTTTGGTGCTTGATTAAATTACTTGTGTTAAATGCGCTACCTTTTGAGCCTCCTCTGGACAAGTTCGCTGAGCACAATTTACAGTCCGCCTTTGTTTTCGCGTCTTCGTTCACTTTGAAATAGTTCCACAGGGCTGACTGAGCGGCATGTAAGGGGTTAATCACAGGCGCCAAGTGCCCGCCCCCCGGCCCCGGCTGCAGCTCTGAGCTGCAGCCGGGGCCGGGGGGCGGGCACTCGGGGCCTGGGGGTGGGCACTTGGCGCCTGTGATTAACCCCTTACATGCCGCTCAAACATAGACAGGTCTCAGACCGTGGTATCGGTATCGGGGGACTTTTAACGAGTACGAGTACTTTAGAAAGTGTGAAATCGAGGCCGATACCCGATACCGGTATTGGTATCGGTGCATCCCTGAGCTGGTAGGAAGCGAACAATAACTGGAATATCCATTTATTACAAACAAGGTAGAAGAGCATCTCTGAATGCATAACTCATTACATCTTAAAGAAGATCACACAGTACAGTACAGAGTACAATTTGAATAGAAAATGACTGGAAAATGTTGTCTACATTATTGAGACATGCAGACATTCAGATAATAGGATCAGAATTTAATGTAAACAACATTAAGGCATGGATCCATCCTGCCATGTGTAATAAGCTCAGGCTGGTGATATAATGTGTGGAGGATATACAATGTACAATGTGTACCACATAAAATCTATAGACTTCAAGTCAGTGTTGATTTTACACACTCTCCAGCCACTTTAACTTTAGGAACAAGTTACTAGTACCAGGTTGGAGCATCTTGCCTTCAAACACTTATTATAAATATATACTTATTACTTATCATTAATTCTTGATGGCATTGATTCAACAAGGAAACATTCCTCTGATATATATGACCACATATATATCAGTTTTGTGACATGGCACATTATCTTGCTGGAAGCAGCTATCGGAAACTGGGTACACTATGGCCATAAAGGGATGGACCAACATCTATGCAGAATATATAGTCACTTAGTGCTCCTCTCTTCACCATTCTAATTCGTGATTTGAACTTTAGCAGCCCGTCTTTGCCATGTTGTTGCCATGTGATTGGCTGATTTGACATTTGTGTTACAATTAGCTGGGTAGGTGTACTTACTCTACACGTAGAAGACTGCAAATAGATAGACAGTCTTCTGAATCTGTTAACTGGGTATAATTCTGTCAATTCTTGGGAGTAATAGCCATACATAGTATTGAAAACTACAATTTGAATATGGCCATTACATATTTAAATGTAGGTTTTGCAAATGTATGTGACAGCTGCAGTGGTGCAGTGTACAACTTGAGTAAACCTTAAGTGTGCTGACACGGCATAAAGCGAACAATCCTTTAGTTTCACCTTAGTTACAGTTTTATTCACTGACCTCTTCAGTGTTCACACATACGTTATAAACTGTATGATCATTCCTGATTACAAGCAAACGCTCTTTATTACATTACCCAACAACACCTCTTCAAAATTACATTCTGAACCAGAGCATTACTCTTTCTCTCCTTTTTTGGGTCAGCTTTTTTACTGGAGTGAGGAGAAAGAGCAGAGCTTCCCCAGATTAAAGACCCAGTGAATGCTTAAGCCTTTATTTACTGTATAATTTTTGCTTTCCTTCACTGTTTTACTGTGTTCTCAGTCTTTTGCAGCTAGTACAGTGTCTCCTATAACACACACAAAGTAATTGTGATACATGTTATACATTAATTATGTCACGCAGTCATCATATATTTTTTTATTGAGTTTATTACCTTTAAAGATGCACTTTGGGATTCATTCCCTTGATCACACTGCACTAAATTCTCATTACAGACACAATGAGAATTAGATTTCCTAAAATAAAACTAGAAAATGCACATTAGGCTCTGAACACATATAAGAAGTAAAGGAGAAAAAGCATATTTTCACCTCTAATTAGGTATGTTGACAGAGGTCAGCTTCAGTGTTCTGGATTGATTTAAGCAGAAAAGTCTGACTCTTGCGGTTCAAACTGCTGGTTTGAGAGAAACTTAGGTCTGTTAACTTAAAAAATGTAAATAAACTGCAAATGAGGGCACCACTTTATCACTCCGCTCTGTTCAGTGCTTACTACTAACTCAGAGATGCTTTAGCCTGATGATTTTAGCTTTAAAGCAGCAGATTTAAAATCAGAAATTGTGTTTATGTGTGTGTGTAATGACTTTTGAAAGAGCCCTGAATGTGCTGACATGACAGCAGTTCAGTATGTTCAGGTAAGAAAAATTTAAATAATGAGCTCCGTGTGCTAAAAAGATAATATAGCTGGGTTAAACATTAACCGCCACTGTATGAGTCTGCGCTGCAGCTCTTTTGTTTTTCAGACCTTCACCATCAAGCTCAAAATGACAGACTTTGGAGAGATTCTAAGGAACATTGGGGAATTTGGATTATTCCAGAAGATCACTCTAATTGCACTTTGCTTTCCAAACTTTGTTCAGACTTTTCTGTTTGCCAGTTTTGTTTTCATCCAATCAGATCCAGACAGACACTGCAACACAGACTGGATCCTCAGTGCTGCTCCTAACCTGGCCTCAAAGGAGCAGCTCAACCTGACCGTGCCTCGGGAGGAGGATGGGACCTTCAGCAAGTGTGAGATGTTTGTCCCAGTGAGCTGGGACATTGATACTATCAGAGAGTACGGACTCAATGAGACCACAGGGTGCCAGGATGGATGGGTGTATGGGAACATGCTCTACAAAGCCACCATAGTCACTGATGTAAGTGAAATTCATTGTTCAGTAGATTTCTCACCTCTATGAAACATTACATTATTTTTTTTATTATTGTTATTATTATTATTAGTATATTTATTTTTTTCACAGTTTGATCTAGTGTGTGGCCAGGCCAGCCTGGTGGAAGTGATTCAAGCAATGTTCATGGCTGGAGTTCTTGTTGGTTCCCTCGTATTTGGACCTTTTGCTGAATCATAAGTGTACTCCTTGCAGTAGTTCATTGTTCCTTTTGCACCGAAATACAGAAATATGGTAACTTTTTACAGAAAGGCAAGCGAATACAGTCCCTCCACTCCAATACACACACATATGAAAACATCTTCCTCCATTATTTTGCAACTTCACAAGCTCAGTCGTATCAGATTAAAAGATATTGTTTGCACTAACAGTCTACACTGTACATAAACATCTTCATCTTTCTGCACTCCTTCCTGGCTGAAAAATTGTAAAATATTAATACTTCTACAGTTAAATAAATATTTGCTATATTACCAAAAATAATTTACTATTAGCTGAAAAAGATGAGTGGCTGAGAAATGTTTCAAACCATTCCTTTAGGAAAAGAAGCAAATCTTGAAAATACCTCAGTACACATAAAGCTTTATTACTGTATAATTGTGCATAAAATATTACAAGTCAAAATAATTATTCATATTTATTCTGCAGAAAACTGCATTAAATGGATGAGTTTACAAACACAGGCCTTTTCAAAAAAGTATATTAAAATTTCCACGCTCTGTATTCTCTACATCACATGTGTTGGTCACGTTCGCAAACAGAAACCCACCAGTTAGATTGATAAAGCACTGAAGCTCATTTGCTTGTAACGCTTACTGTGTTTCTATACAAAGTGTAAATTGCAATTGACCTCAAAGCAGTAACAGCAGAGCCAGCAGCAGCTTGCCTCGCATGCTGTCAGACCAGCTGTTTATCCACATTGCACTCGTGCATAGCACCAGAAAAAAGGGAGGAGCCTTTCACCTTACCAAGCTGAGGTCATTGTTAATGGAAGCCAGACGCAGCTGTAAAGCAGAGAGAGCCACAGTTTCTATGAGCAGTAAACAAGCAGAGCTTTCAGTGACAATAGGCAACTGCAGCCACAAGATGGCAGTAATTTAAATGATGGATGCAAACAGTTGAGGAGCTTTATGACAAGCACTGTCATAAAGCTCCTCAACTGTTTGCATCCATCATGTCTGAGATGAAAGGAGAGTGACTGCTTTATTTTGGTACATTTTATTTATGTCTATTTTTAGGACAAGCAGAGCTTGCCTTGCTTGTCCTGACAGTACATCACTGCTTTAATATAATTTTACACTGAATGAATAACTTTTGTCTGTTAACACATTCACAAAACAAATGTCTCTTTTAATTTGTTAGGTTTGATACCTTAGCAACAGCTAATCAAATAAATATTTTCACTAACTTCAAAAATAAATACTAATTTTGAGTCATATGCTTTGATTTGCGAATCTAATAAACCTATATTTCTTCCCAATGGAACACAGAAAATATATTAAATTAATGCTATTTTAAGGAAAATATTTGCTCATTTTGCATTTGACTGCAACAACACATTTGAAAAACGTATTTTCGGCATTGCACAAAGATATCTCCAGATTCTCTGAATCTTACATTCTGACAATGAGCTGACAATTACCAAATAAATATTATAATGTTTCTATAACATGAATGTTCCACAATTGTGTTGGATTAGACTTAGAATGGAATCTAGTATGTGTATTTCATAAATTAATAAATAATTTAAGTATGTTCTCTATTGTCTTATGTTAATACTTTAATGCAGTTCGTTAAAATGCCGCTTCCCTGCATATATATCAAAACTGCAAATACAATCATATAAATAAGTTTGAGGGTACTCTGTGCAGTTCTGTGTGTGCCCGATGATTCAGCAGCCTGCAGAACCATCTTGAGGAGATAACTTGAAGAAACGTCTGTGTAGGTTTTCAGCCATCCAGTGTTAGGATGCCTGGGTCGTTGACCCAGGGTTTTTGAGTTTATTATATTATTTATAATTTCTAGCCTTTGGGTTTTCGTTAGAGTTATGTCTTATGGTTTGTCTCTGTATAATCCTTAGTTGCTGTCTCCCCTGTCTGCTATATCCCCATGTCCAGTCAGTGTCTGTGTCTGCCCTGGTCCCACATCTCTGTTCCCTCTGTTGTAGTGCCTGCATGTGAGTCTGTGTCTTTTGTTCAGTCTGTGTTATGTGTTTCCTGTTTTACTTTGAAGGTCTCTGTCTTATCTCAGTGTGTTCAGTTTACGCTTCCTTGTCTCGTCAGTTCTGATTTGCCCCAGCTGTGTTTCCCTCCTGTTGTCCATTCCCTGATTGCTCCCTCTATGTATTTAAGCCCTGTGTTTCAGTTTGTCATTGTCGTGATCTACCGTTTATTTAGCTGTGTGTTTTTTCAGTCCTCCGGTGTAAGTTTATTTTGATATTTCCAGTTATGTTATATTTGAGTTTAACATTAAAGCGGTTTTGAGTTTAAGTTTTGCCTCCGAGTGTCTGCACCTTGGGTCCTATTCCTGTCTGCACACAGCCGTTTCCTAACATCCAGCTCATAGTAACATAGTAATCATAGTGACCTTTATCTTAGTGACCTATTTATTTTTATTGTGGCTGGGTTTAAAGTGCACTGAGATGTCGTGCTTATAGAAGATTCTCAAGAAGTGCACATCCCAGTGTCCTTCAGACCCATGCACACACTCAGACAAAAACTGGTTCATCCCAAGGACAAAACTCCCAGACACAAACTAAACAACGTAGTGTTAGGCAAGGAGTGCAGCAAGGACTGCTCAGACCTCTACACAGGAAAAACCACAGAGCCACTTCACAAACCCATGGCACAACATAGAAGAGCCACCTCTACTGGACGAGACTGAGATGTACATCTGCATCTAAAGCAGTGGTCCCCAACCCCCGGGCCTCGGACCGGTACCGGTCCGTGAGTCGTTTGGTACCGGGCCGCGAGAGTTGAGACTCAGGTGTGAAATGTATAGTTTTCAGGGTTTTTATCGGTTTTCAGCGTTATTTTGTTATCGTTTTTATCTTTAACTCGGTCTTCCTGGGTCTTTTCACGTGTGTTATGAATAAATTTTCTTTTTTTCGGTACCGGTACTAGTTTTATTTTGTTGTATTTATCTGTGACACCTTAAAGGCCGGTCCGTGAAAATATTGTCGGGCATAAACCGGTCCGTGGCGCAAAAACGGTTGGGGACCACTGATCTAAAGGACCAAGACACATGGTTTGAACGAGGAGTGAATGAAGCCATCTATGTCCACTGTGAATGACCATCTTTGAACAGAGGGGGTGGCTTACTGCACCAATTCTCTGCTACCTACAATCCAGTTTTGAGATCCCTTTCCAGGTGCCTTAATGCCCACTCAAATCTTGCGTCAGTTGATCTCAATAGGTCACATGATAGGATGAGGCAAGGTCTCACATGGTTTCATAATGACACCACACTCTATTTTTTACACCTTATTTGATGAGGCACGTGATCAATAATGGGTCAACGATCCTCTTAATTGACAACTCCCACTAAGGCCTAAAATCTGGGACTCTCCACCATTCGCTCTTAGAACTGAAGAAGAGAGGTCAAACATCAGGTTGAGGTCTGGACTGGGCCATTGCAGCATCTTGATTCTTTTCTTTTTCAGTCATTCTGTTGTAGATTTGCTTCTGTGCTTGGGATCATTGTTGTGTTGCATGACTCTATTTAAGCCAAGCTTTAGCTGTTGGACAGCTGTTGCCCTCCCATTTGACTCAAGAATGCTTTGGTATAGAGAAAGGTTCATGGTTGTATCAACAATTGGCCAAATGCTGTGGCTACAAAACAATCATCGTCACTCCTCCACCGCTGTGCTTGACAGTTCGTATGAGGCGTTTGTGCATGTGTGCTGTGTTTTTATTTTGTTTTGTTTTTTGTTTTTTGTTTTTTTTTTTGTTTTTTTTTGGGGGGGGGGGTAGACAGTAGACAGGATAGAAGGGGAAAGAGAGAAGGGGAAAAGGGGAAGACATGCAGCAAGGTCACCCTCGAAGGTCACCCTCAAACCCAGGCTGTTGTATTTTTAGCCATAAGACAACCAGTGTGCTAAACTGCCTCCTGTTTCAAAGGTCTTGTAGTTTTATTCAAATGTAACTTTGCAAATATAAGAAGCTTATCTCTTAGCTCTGGTTCCCTACCATAGTGGTTTTATTTCTTCATTCAGCTGCCCCTGTCAAGCAGTTTAAGTAATTTAATGTTGTGTTCTGTGTGTTTTATGTG
This sequence comes from Neolamprologus multifasciatus, assembly GCF_963576455.1. Classification (NCBI taxonomy): domain Eukaryota; kingdom Metazoa; phylum Chordata; class Actinopteri; order Cichliformes; family Cichlidae; genus Neolamprologus; species Neolamprologus multifasciatus. The sequence goes on along the minus strand of NC_140456.1, from coordinate 28,604,918 downwards.
TAATTTATTAGTTTGTTTTTATATGTTGCATGTTTGTGTTGTTTGCATGCTTTTATTCTAGTCACTCATGACCCTCTCCAATTAAAGGAATGTCTTGTACCTCTATAGGCCAGTAAAAAACTCGAGATGTGGCCAGTACAGGGAGAGACTCCAACATGACTGCACAGAGTCCCATAAAAAACAATTTTTACATGATTTCATTACTGTTATCTCTGTAATGATGCTACATTAACCAGCAGCTCTTGTGATTTAGTGTGCTTAGTATCATAACAGAAGCTAATGTATCTCTGTGTGTTTCTCTTGGTGTTTCAGGTTCGGCCGCAAACGAGCAACTCAGATTCCAGCAGTTCTGTTGTCTGTATTCACTGTGACAACAGCTCTCTGTCCCAACGTCTACTTATATTTAGCATCTCTGTTTCTGGTGGGATTTGGAGCTGGAGGATATCGAGTCAACAGCATCATACTGTGTATGAAGAGTAAACTAACTTTGCACAAACTTTGCAACTAACAATCGTTGTAACTGTAAAATAATCTGCCACTTGTTCTCTCAATAGTTAAGATGATGTTCTTGTAATGTTTTACAGGTCCAGCAAGGCTGTACTGATCTGATATTTTCCAATTTTTTTCCAATTTTCTCAAATTTTCCATTTACACTTTCTACTTCCACCTCTTCCCATTTATTATTTTTATTGTTACTTTTATCTTACTGTTGCCTTTGTGACCGTTTTACATATTTGAATTTACATACGAGACAAAAGATGCACTCTGCTGGCTCTCGTAGGAGGCGGATGCACTTTTTCTCCTCTCCCTTATCTTCCCTGCTTAGTTCTTATGTCCTTGTCTAGTCTCGTGTGTATTACTTTCCCTGGAACACTCTCTCACAGTCTGCTTCTAAAACCTAAAAGAGAATTATGGATTTGATCAACTGGTCTCTGGAGGGACTTTCCCTGCCGAACACACGATGGACGGGTGGCAGACATGGAGGATCGTGTGCCTGGCGCGACTGTCGATCGAGGACGCTGAAGATATCTACCTATTCGGAACCATGATAACAGGGTTCTTACTGATCGGAGCTGGCTTGGCCCTGGCTTATCGGAGAATTAAGAGAGCGGAACCAGCTGTTCAAACCCCCCCAAGGCTGCCCGCTGGGATTGAAACGATGGGACGAGGCGCGACTTCTCAGAATGGGCTCACTGAGTGCAGCATGGTTGAGATCTTGGAGAAGCTTACGGCTGCCGTGAATACTCAGAACAAGACCTCTGAGTGGAAGTTGGATTACATCTTGGAACAGCTCACTGCAGTCGTGAGTTCTCAGAATCTGCTCTTTGAGCAAAAGAATGACAAGACCAGGGAACTGAAGGTTAATAACATCATGGAGAAACTCGCGGCTATCCAACGGGAGATTGAGAGACCAGTGTCAGAGTGTTAAAGAACAGCTTGAAATTTTCTTGAGTTGTTGCAAAAGAAAAATTACCATCATAATCCGGCTACCCCTTCGGCGCCAGCTGTGGGCTCAAGGCTGGAGCTGAACAAAACACCCTGATAACGACTGTGTTTAGGCTGTTCCTTCCCATTCCATGCAAGGCCACCTGGGTTGGCTGGAAGACTGTTTACTTAGCCTGGCAGGGTGAAGGACACTGTCTCAGATGAACTATGGACACGCACACACATACATATACTGATACTGATAAGCACTCACTGACACATCACCCTCCCTACCCCGGATCCAACGCCACCTCCAACGCTTACCTCCCCTCTGATGTGGACATCGGGTCAGCTGGAGGCGCAGTTAAAGATTGCAGCGGTCCCAGATCAGATGTACACACTGGAACTCTTTCCCATGTTGCTTGTCTGTGTTTATTGTGCTATGGTGTGTTGATATCTGTGCATTCCTGTATTATCCTTTTGTGTTACACATTTCGATGTTTTTTTCCTCGCTACCTAGCCTGACCTGTCTCCCCAATGTGATGTTTGTGTATTGTATGTACGGTCGGCAAGGTCTGTCATCTCGGTTGTGGGCAAAAGACCTGCAACTGACAAATAAAGGCTATCTCATCTCATCATCATCTCATCATCATAATCAGTTTCTAAACATAAAGATGTTGGACAAAGGACAAAGACACATTTATGTAATTTTGTGTCCATCTTTCTACAGTCAGTTTTGTCTTCAACTAAACACATACTTGAGAAACTCTTGGGTTGTTGTTGGTTGGTTTGGGTCATTATCCATTCACACTGAGATGTTCTGTCTGATTAGGTATAAAATAGTAATAGAAAATATATGTACAGTCAGCCGAGATATTCATAGCAGCTGATGTGCAATGTTTTTACTTTATTTTTGTTGTTATTTATTTATTTTGTTCCATTTGAGCTGAGGTCTTAATCTAAAATAAACAAATAGCAATTAACATATTTTCCTTATTGCAGCCACTGAATGGATTGGGATGTCCAAAAGATCATGGGGAGCTTGTGTGACTCAGCTGTTTAGTGCAATTGGAGAGTGCGTCCTTGCTGGTGTGATCTATGGCATCCGAAACTGGAGACTGGCTCAGCTGATCACAGCAGTTCCGCTTGCAGTTCTTATTATCTACATATGGTGTGAATTTCACTCTTGTTATTGAGTTATTTATACATTTCAAAATATCTGTTTGTTTGAAGTTCAATTTTCTTCCTATCAGGTTTATTCCAGAGTCAGCCAGGTGGCTGTTAAGCAGCGGCAGAAAAGAAGAAGCCAAACAGCTCATTGTCAAAGCAGCAGCCATTAACAAACACCCTGTGTCAGAGTCTCTTCTGGACAAGGTAGTGAATCACATTCAACAGGGGAGTTTTCAAGAACATCAGATGAAACCTGTAAAATACCTGAAAATAAGTGTGTTATATTCAGAGATGGGCAGTAACGGGTTACTGTAATCTGATTACTTTTTCCAGTAATAAGTAAAGAAAGGGATTTCTGTTGCAAAAAAAGTAATTCGATTTCTGTTACTTTCCCGTAAGCACGCTGCATTACTGCGTTACTAAACAGTGATTTTATTTGTGAGAGTGTCTCATGACAATAACGTGTGAGCGTACGACGTCCATTGCAGCAACAGACATGTGTAGATCAGCAATACGACCGTGCAGCGTTTAAAGCATGGAAGTCCTGACATTACTTTTAGCTTCATTCCATAAAAAATGACAAAAACATGAGCGACCACTGTTCACTCTGCGTGGGAAGAAAACTTCTTTCTACAGCGAAAAATTAAACTTCAAATCTGTGCAAGCACCGAGCACCCTGCCACAGGAGTGTGAAATTCCCCGGATCCCCCCACTGACCTCACCGCTGCAGCACCGGCCAAACCTCCACCGGCCCCACTCCTGCTAAACAGGTGACAATCGATTTAAGAATGACAGGACTTAGTGCTGCTGAATCTTCGATTTTATTTATTTCTTGCTGGTTTTTACTTGCATCTATTTGAAAGAGTGTAAACACAAACAATTATTTCATTTTACATGCTGGAATATGCAGAAAATAGGTTTAAAAGTTAAACAATTTCTTCAAGTCAAAGACGGTTGCATATAATTAAATTTTTGCTTGATGCAATGTGCATAAAGTTAAAAGATTAAAACTAATAAAACAAGTTTTAAAAAGAGACTTTTTCCATTTGATTCCATTTTTATGATGGATTATGCAGAAAAAGTAGAACAGGGCCGAAAGGTCTATTGCTTTATAATGTATTGAGGTTGTGTATCATGTTTTTAACAAGTAACTAAGTAATAGAGTAACTAATTACTTTTGAAAATAAGTAATCAGTAAAGTAACAGAATTACTTTCTTGGAGAAGTAGTCAGTAATTAGTAACTAATTACTATTTTCAAGTAACTTGACCAACACTGGTTAGATTTGGTACCATGCCTGGTATCCTTTTAATTATTTTTCAATAAAGTTTTCACAGGCTTTCTTATAATGGATTTTTATGCCCGTTTTCATCAAGATGGCAATAACCTCTGACTACTAAAGAGTCAGTCCTCCACTATTACTCATGCAAATGGTGGTGGTGGTGGGGTGTCTAAAGGTTTTGTCCTTTGCTTAAGCTCTGCCTCTGCCCCTCCACCCAGTGACATTAAACAGTCCCTGGTGTTTTTTGCGTAATGTTGCTAATCAAATAAACAAATTAAGTAAGGAAAGTAGAGTCGTGAATAGAGAAGACATTATGTTCATTATTCAACATATTCAGGACAAGAGATATGGACTTAGGCAACACAGTGAGTCTGTATGTTCTGCCCGTGTCTGTTTGACTTCCTCCCACAGTCTAAAGACATGCATGTTTGGGTAATTGCTCACTCTAAATTTGCAGAAGGTGTAAACGGTGTTGATGTCGATGGGTTAGGCCTAGAGTGGTGACCTGATCAGTGTGTATAAGTTTTTAAAAAAAAAATTTGTGCTAAATTTGCTAAAAGAAATTCTACCTTGATTCAAAGTAATACCACTGGAGGCATAACAAATCTCCATTATTATCAATAGTATTAAAATGGTGTTACGATAAACATTATGTCTCCCACAGATGGAAGTGAATAACACTGTGAATAACGAAGGAATAAAAATCATCTTCAGATCATCACTGTTGACCGGATATTTCTTTATCATAATACTATCATGGTAAGTTCAACATCTATAGTGAGGTTAATACATTAAAGGGAAATATTTCAATGTAAAAACATGTCGCTGTTTTTAAATCGTAAGATTTTGACTTTTGAATTTGATGTTTTGCTGATTAAATGGCCATTCATAAATGTGTTATAAATGGTTCATGATACAGTTGTGTCTGATTAAATGTGTTTCTCTTCTCTTTTAAAGGTTTTCAGTGAACCTTTCCATCTACAGTTTGTACTTAGACATGGAAAGCTTTGGTTTGAGCATCTTTGTAACCCAACTGCTTTATGGTGTTTTTTCAATACCATCTGTTTTACTCTCCATGTGGCTGCTGGATATTTTGGGGAGGAAAATATTATTCATAGCAACCCTTCTGATCGGAGGAGTCTCTTCCATACTTATCCTCGCTGTTCCTGATAGTAAAAGCTTTGTTATATTGTAAAATGCATTTTTTTTTGTCTCATTTAAATTTTATGTTCACTTTTGATATTTATTTATTTCCTTTATGTCAGGTTACGCCATTTCTGTCACATCTTTAGCTGTTGCGTCTCGTTTTTTCTTGATATGGGCTGGCTCTGTTTGTATGGTCTTTATGCAGGAGTTGTTTCCAACATCGGTTAGGTAAGCAGTCACAGTTTTTATTCATGTTTATGGTACAATACCCTGACTTGTGTGAAAAGAACACACGGGGGATATTAGTGAGTATACCATTTGTCCTCCTGTTTCAGACAAACAGCCACAGCTTTATGATCCATATCAGGAAGATTAGGGGGATTACTGGCTCCACTGCTGAACTTGTTGGCCATGTACCACTCGGTCATACCCATCACAGTCTTCAGCTGCCTTACGTTAATAGGTGGATTTCTATGGAAACCAAAAGAAAAGAGCTTCCTGAGACGACTGAAGAGGCTGAGCACAATGGGTATCAGTGTTTAACTACTGCAGCATCTCAAACATGTTATTTTGTCAATGATCGTTTTTTTCATCTGTTTCTGTTTTATATCTTTCAGACAAGTTAGTTCCACAAGAAGAACAACTACCAGTCTACATTCGTATTCAACCAAGATGTAGATGTTTTTGAACGGATTTCATCTTTACAAATATGTGATGTATTTAAATGAACCACAACCTCAGTCATCATGTACTATAGACGTCCCTGGTTCTGGACTCAGGGTCTGAAGATACATCTGAGGAGACCGCAGTCTTAATAAGTTATCATTTTGTTAACACTTTAGTTTTTAGACAGTGTAACTTTGGCTAACTTTCTGCAGTACAAAGAACCAACTGTAATAATAAGTGATTAAATAAACACTGTTTCCATCACCTTGAAAGAATTAAACACTATTCCCACCACTTGTTTCCCATTAACTGCTGCAGCATCACATTCTGAAGCAACCCTGCTGTTATTCTATCATGTGTTTAACTTTGTGAAGGTGAATCTTAATCCAAACTATGATCTTTTCCTAAATGTCACCAAGTAGTTTGTGTGCATAATTATAATAATCATTCTCAGCATTAGAAACTTTTTTGAGTGATTATTTTGAAATATTGTGCAAACACATGACCAGTGAAAAGACCTGAATGAGCAACAATCACTCGTTAGTCACTGCATGATGGGCAGGTCCCAGCAACCTAGCCCTACTGCAGCATAGCTAAGGGAAGGCTCAGGGTCACCTGATCCAGCCTTAACTATGAGCTGTATCAAAAAGGAATGTTTTAATGCTAAGTAGAGAGGGTGTGTGTCTGCTGAATGCAAACTGGGAGCTGGTTCCACAGAATAGCGGCCTGAAAGCTAAAGGCACTGCCTCCCATTCTACTTTAAAATGTCCTCGGAGCCACAATAGGCCAGTAGTATGAGGGCAAAGTGCTCTATTGGGGAGGTATGGTAGTATGAGGTCTTTAAGATTACTTATGACCTTGTATATATATTCGATTCTCTAGTCCCTGTCAGTACTCTCACTGCTCACTGCAGCACTTTGTTTCCCGAAGCCAACTGATGGCTTTTTAGCAGACCCTGATAACTTACTGATGTAAGTTACTTCTAGTCCAGCCTAGAAGTAATAAATTAATGAACTAGTTTTTCATCATCACTCTTAAAGAGGATCTTTCTAATTTTAGAGATATTGCACAAATTACTGCATACTTGTTTAATATGCAGATTGAAGGATATGGTGTGGTCAACAACAACATCAAAACTCCCCACAGTGTCAAGACCAAGGTAATATCATCCAGTCTAAGTATCTGGTTAGCCATCATATTTCTTTTAGGGCAGAGTACAATAAACTCAGTTTTATATGAATTAGAAGCAGGAAATTAGTCATCTAGATCTTTATTCTTTGACATAAAGACATTACTGCAGTTTAAACTAATTGGTGTGTGTAATCTGGATTCATGGATATGTAAAGCTGGTATCATTGGCATAATAATGAAAATGTAAATTATGTCTTCTAATAATACTTCCTAAGTGAAACATGTATAATATAAACAGAACTGCACAGAATCCTGTGGAACTCCATAATGTGAGGAAGAATTTGAGATAAAAAAAAAAAACCCAGTTGGAGATTAGCCTATAATTATCTAAGACAGCTGGGGCACGTGATGCGTTTTTAAGCAACGGTTTAATTAATGACACCCTCAACGCCATTGGTATGAGGGTGAGCCATGTCATATCATTCACAAAAATACAGGTAATTTATTTTTTTTTGATATCATGATATTTCATGGTGTAAACACATCACCCCATCACACAGTGGATTACAGTCACATGGGTCACGCAGCATGAAGTTATTAAAGTTGTTAAGGTGAAGAAAACGTTATGGCTGAAGATTTCATTCACAAAAGCGCAGCTCAAACGAAAACGATACAAACGAGGAGCTACAGAACAAACTATAATAATATGTAAGGAGTGCAAGAAGGCTATAATATCTAAAGGGGGAAATCCCTCTAATTTATTTCACAATCTCAAGCATCAACACCTGATTCTAGTAAAGAGCCAGGCAATCGAAGAATGAGCAGTCAGCGAAACTGTATCATTACTGCGTGGTCAGTAGAATCAGAAACACCACCACAAGCTTCAAGACAACCTGGGCCAAAGCGCAAAGTTGCCAAAGAAGAGCCTTGGAAGCTTTTTAAAGAGGATAGCAGCAAGGACTGGGACCATCTCCAAGGGACAGGCAGAGTTAAAAACGACCTAGATTGTCCCCCAGCAGATGGTGACAATGATCCCCTCAAATGGTGGAAAGTGCACGAGGTTAACTGTCCTCAGGTCAGTCATTTGGCAAAAAAGTAATTGTGCATCCAAGCCACAAAGTGCAGCCTCTGATAGGTTGTTCAGCACAGGAGTGAACATTGTCACCTGTAATAGGCCTGCACTGAAGCCTGCTCAGTTAATAGGCTTGTGTTCTTGAATAAGTATTAACTGTGATAACTACGGTTTGCCACTGATTGGCAGCGTTGTTTTTTTTTAAGTTTTCATATGAAATGGATGTTGTATGTTTTGAAACTTATACTTCATTTACAGTTATAGTATAGTGAAGTTATACTTTTTTTGTTTGATTGTTTATGCTCAAAAGATTTGAGAATTATTCATTTTATTTTTCTAAACGGCACTTTTTTGTGGTGGATTTTATTTTATTTTTTTAGTATTTATGTTTTATACAAACATTTTCAATCCAAAGAACAGAGGGAGAATTTTTATTTTTATACTTTAAGACTGAATACATAAAAGTTACCTCTGTAATTTAGCTATGTTTTTCTTTTTATAGAATATAAAAATATATCTGTTATGTTTAATTTGTCAAATTAATAACTTTTTCTGTATTTTGTCATATCGTCAAATTTATCGTTATCATGAGAATACTCTGAAATATCGTGATATTATGTTTGGGCCATATCATCCATCCCTAATGTCATATCTAGCCCATTTGCCAATGTGTCTGAGTAAGCGTACATAATAAAGTGGTCATTGAGTGTTTATGTTCTGCATATTATGCAAGACTGGAACAAGAGGGAGTTCTGAATCTTTTAATTGGGTATAAATCAGTCACATTTTTGTGAATATATCCACAAGAACTGTAGAAACACCTCCATTAGAAACACATCCATTACACATTTAAATGTCTGTTTTGCAAATGTATTCCTGGATAAACCGAGAATGTTTATAGCTGCTATTGAGTAATGTATACAACTGGAGTTTATACCTTGAGTGTGCTAACACTGCGAAAAGCGAACAATCCTTTAGTTTTTCCTTAGTTACATTTTTACTCATTAATCCCTTTACTGTTCAGACATAAATTATAAACTATATGATCTTTCTCGATTGCAGGCAAACATTGTTACATCATCTCTTTGGAGTTGCAGTATTACTTGTCTCTCTTTCTCTGCTTTTTTGTGTCAGCTTTTTTGATTACACACCACTAAGAGACTTAGCTATGTTTACTGCTTATTGCCGACTCAGATGTTCTGCAGCTTAATGAACTTACATATTTACAGCAGCAGACTTGAAATCAACAATAGGTTTGGTTTGTGTGTGTGTGTGTGTGTGTGTGTGTGTGTGTGTGTGTGTGATGACTTTTGAAACAGCACTAAAAGAAATGATCAGACTGTAAGCATATAGATAAGTGATAAGAGAGTTTTTACACAGTTGAAATAAAGGGTCTTGTGTGCTAAAAAGATAATATAGCTGGGTTAAACATTAACAGTCACTGTATGAGTCTGCGCTGCAGCTCTTTTGTTTTTCAGACCTTCACCATCAAGCTCAAAATGACAGACTTTGGAGAGATTCTAAGGAACATTGGGGAATTTGGATTATTCCAGAAGATCACTCTAATTGCACTTTGCTTTCCAAACTTTGTTCAGACTTTTCTGTTTGCCAGTTTTGTTTTCATCCAATCAGATCCAGACAGACACTGCAACACAGACTGGATCCTCAGTGCTGCTCCTAACCTGACCTCAGAGGAGCAGCTCAACCTGACCGTGCCTCGGGAGCAGGATGGGACCTTCAGCAAGTGTGAGATGTTTGTCCCAGTGAGCTGGGACATTGATACTATCAGGGAGTACGGACTCAATGAGACCACAGGGTGCCAGGATGGATGGGTGTATGGGAACATGCTCTACAAAGCCACCATAGTCACTGATGTAAGTGGAATTCATTGTTCAGTAGATCCCTCACCTCCATGAAACATTACATTAATTATTTTGTTTGTCTGTTTTATTATTATTATTTTTACGAATACTCATAGTTTGATCTAGTGTGTGGCCAGGCAAGCTTGGTGGAAGTGATTCAAGCAATGTTCATGGCTGGAGTTCTTGTTGGTTCTCTCGTATTTGGACCTTTTGCTGAATCGTAAGTGTGCTCCTTGCAGTAGTTTATGGTTCCAAAATACAGAAATACTTTAATATAATTTCACAGGGAATGAATAACTTTTGTCTTTCAGCACCTTTACAAAACAAATGTTTGCTTCTCTATCTTAGCAACAGCTAACCAAATAATTTTTAACATTTTTCACAAGTTTAACAACAAATAGATGTGTGAAGAGTTTGCTGTACACACTCTTCAAGATTTCAACAAACTAAATGTTACCTAATAATTAGTCAGCGTTAAAGATATATGTATCACAAAATATAAAACTATGTTTCTACAAACCCAATTCCAAAGAGTTGGGACAGTGTGTAAAATCTGAGTAGAAACAGAATGGAATATTTTTCAAATAAACCCATATTTTCCTGATGTGCTGATGTTAAATTAGACTTACAATGAAATCTGTATGAAGTCAGTATTCCATATGCGTTTCTCTAGATCTTTAATGTAGTATGTTAAAGGGTTGCTTCCCTACATATATAACAAAACTGCAAATACAGCCATCTGATAAGAGCGTTTTTAGAGGACTCTTGCGTAGTCTCTGTGCAGTCCTTGCTTTGGCAGCAATTCCCCAGATTGATGCTGAGGGAAATATAGATACACTCAAAAAATGAAACTGGGTGGTTGTTACATTAACAAGATTCAAACTTGTAATTTCAACAAAATAATTTCATGTTTCTATGGTTAATGATTAAATCATGCAGGGTTTGCATGAAATTGACTGAACTAACAAAATTCACAAGATCATACACGATTTCAAACCACAGGAAAATCACTGGGGTAATAAGAGGCAGACAACCATACACACACCACATATGTGCTGTTGCTATTTATTGTGGTTTAACCTGTCGAGGACAAAAAGGTACAGAAAATTCTGTATCAAGCCTTGTAATCATAACCTTCCTATTTTTTTAAGTCTCACTTGACAGCTTGGTGGTGCAGTGATTAACACTGTTGCCTCACACAGCAAGAAGGTCCTGGGTTCAAAACCACTATCTGGTCAAGTTTGCAGTGGGTTCTGCCTGGGTACTCTGGTTTCCTCCCACAGTTGAAAGTCATGCAGTTATTAGGGTCACGTTAACTGGTGCTTCTTGTGTAAATGGTTGTCTGTCTCTATGTGATAGTGCAGTTGATTAACAGCGCTTGCTATTTACCCTCCTCAGTGTTACTGAAACATGGGGTGTAGCTTTTCACAGGACTGCCTGTGAAAAACTCTATTTTTGCATTACTGTTATCTCTTTAATGGCACAACATTAACCAGCAGCTCTTGTGATCAGTGTTGGGAAGGTTACTTTTAAAATGTATTCCACTACAGATTACAGAATACATGCCCCAAAATGTATTTTGTAACATATTCCGTTACGTTAGTCAATGAGAGTAATGTATTCTGAATACTTTGGATTACTTAATATATTATCAAGTGTTTTACAACTACATGAATGTACTATTGCTGTGTGATTTATTACTATTACTGAAGGTTACTTGCCATACAAACACCTAATTTTAAAAAATATTTCTTTCACATCATTATGCGGGCTGCATGTAGAGGTGACATGGGCCGCGAGATTGACTCGCAGGCATTAGAGCCTCTTAATGCGTGTTTTGTTTGCGTTTCCACCGGCGTGGAGTTACCAACAAGAGAGAGGGGACAGCCTAACATATGAAACACGAAAAGACTGCCGTGTAAGCCCTTTATTTCAACAAAGTAACTGTATTTGGAATACCACATTTTTAAACGGTAACTGTAACAGAATACAGTTACTCATATTTTGTATTTTAAATACGTAACAGCAGGTCATGTATTCCGTTACTCCCCAACACTGCTTGTGATTTACATAACAGAAGCTAATGTATCACTGTGTGTTTGTCTTGGTGTTTCAGGTTCGGCCGCAAACGAGCAACTCAGATTCCAGCAGTTCTGATGTCTGTATTCACCGCGACAACAGCTCTCTGTCCCAACGTCTACTTATATTTAGTATCTCTGTTTCTGGTGGGATTTGGAGCTGGAGGATATCGAGTCAACAGCATCATACTGTGTATGAAGAGTACACCAACTTTTTAGATAATCTGCCACTTGTTCTCTCAATGGCTAAGATGATGTTCTTATAATGTTTTACAAGTCCAACAAGGCTGTACTGATCTGATATTTTCCATTCAAACCTTCTACTTCCCACCTCTTCCCATTTTATTGTTACTTTTATCTTACTGTTGCCTTTGTGACCGTTTTACATATTTACATTTACATAAGAGACAAAAGATAATCAGTTTCTAAACATAAAGATGTTGGACAAAGGACAAAGACACATTTATGTAATTTTGTGTCCATCTTTTGTCTTCAACTAAACACATACTTGAGAAACTCTTGGGTTGTTGTTGGTTGGTTTGGGTCATTATTAATTCACACTGAGATGTTCTGTCTGATTAGGTATAAAATAGTAATAGAAAAATATATGTACAGTCAGCCGAGATATTCATAGCAGCTGATGTGCAATGTTTTTACTTATTTTTGTTGTTATGTATTTATTTTGTTCCATCTGAGCTGATGTCTTAATCTAAAATAAACAAACAATTAACATATTTCCTTATTGCAGCCACTGAATGGATTGGGGCGTCCAAAAGATCATGGGGAGCTTGTGTGACTCAGCTGTTTAGTGCAATTGGAGAGTGCGTCCTCGCTGGTATGATCTATGGCATCCGAAACTGGAGACTGGCTCAGCTGATCACAGCAGTTCCGCTTGCAGTGCTTATTATCTACATATGGTGTGAATTTCACTCTATTTATTGAGCCATTTATAAATTTAAAAATGACTGTTTGTTTGAAGTGCCATTTTGTTTGTATCAGGTTTATTCCAGAGTCAGCCAGGTGGCTGTTAAGCAGAGGCAGAAAAGAAGAAGCCAAACAGCTCATTGTCAAAGCAGCAGCCATTAACAAACACCCTGTGTCAGAGTCTCTTCTGGACAAGGTAGTGAATCACATTCATCAGGGGAGTTTTCAAGAACATCAGATTAAACCTGTAAAATAGCTGTTTATTTGTTATGTTTACTATTCCACATATTCATGATAAGAGATGTATCTATGTATTAGCCCTGCAATAGAATGAGGACCTGCTTAGGGTGTCTCTCACTGTATGTAATGTCAACCCTGAACTGGAACTGAAAAAAACTAGACTGATGGATTCATTTCAAGTAATTTTTCTTAATTTGCTATGATGGTGTTACAGCAAGCGTGACTTCTCCCACAGATTGAAGTGAATAACACTGTGAATAACGGAGGAATAAAAATCCTCTTCAGATCATCACTGCTGACCAGATATTTCTTTATCATAATACTATCATGGTAAGTTCATCATCTATAGTGAGGTTAATACATTAAAATGGAAATATGTTAATGTTAAAACATGTTGCTGTTTTTAAATACTAAGATTGGCAATTTGATGTTTTGATGATTAAATGGCCATTCATAAATGTGTTATAAATGGTTCATGATACGGGACTTTTGTGTCTGATTAAATGTGTTTCTCTTCTCTTTTAAAGGTTTTCCGTGAACCTTTCCGTCTACAGTTTGTACTTAGACATGCAAAACTTTGGTTTGAGCATCTTTGTAACCCAACTGCTTTATGGTGTTTTTGAAGTACCATCTGTTTTACTCTCCATGTGGCTGCTGGAGATTTTGGGGAGGAAAATATTATTCATAGCAACCCTTGTGATCGGAGGAGTCTCTTCCATACTTATCCTCGCTGTTCCTGATGGTAAAAGCTTTGTTATATCGCAAAATATATTTTTAATTGTCTGCTTATCATGTTTATGTTCACTTTTATTAATTATTTATTTTCTTTATGTCAGGTTATGCCATTGCTGTCACATCTTTAGCTGTTGCGTCTCGTTTTTTCTTGATATGGTCTGGCTCTGTTTGTATGGTCTTTATGCAGGAGTTGTTTCCAACATCGGTTAGGTAAGCAGTCACAGTTTTTATTCATGTTTATGGAACAATACCCTGACTTGTGTGAAAAGAACACACGGGGGATATTAGTGAGTATACCATTTGTCCTCCTGTTTCAGACAAACAGCCACAGCTTTAGGATCCATATCAGGAAGATTAGGGGGATTACTGGCTCCACTGCTGAACTTGTTGGCCACGTACCACTCGGTCATACCCATCATAGTCTTCAGCTGCCTTACGTTGATAGGTGGATTTCTCGGCTTCTTGCTTCCTGAAACCAAAAGAAAAGAGCTTCCTGAGACGACTGAAGAGGCTGAGCGCAATGGGTATCAGTGTTTAACTACTGCAGCATCTCAAACATGTTATTTTGTCAATGATCTTTTTTTTTTCATCTGTTTCTGTTTTATATCTTTCAGACAAGTTAGTCCCACAAGAAGAACAACTACCAGTCTACATTCGTATTCAACCAAGATGTAGATGTTTTTGTACGGATTTCATCTTTACAAATATGCGATGTATTTAAATTAACCACAACCTCAGTCATCATGTTCTATAGACGTCCCTGGTTCTGGACTCAGGGTCTGAAGATACATCTGAGGAGACCGCAGTCTTTTGTTAACACTTTGGTTTTCAGTGTAACTTTGGCTAACTTTCTGCAGTACAAAGAACCAACTGTAATAATAAGTGATTAAATAAACACTGTTTCCATCACCTGTTTCCCATTAACTGCTGCAATCAAATTCTCTTTTCCCCCGTAGAGGAATCCTATTGTGATGTTGTATAAATCATTGTATTCCATACAGAATTGTGAGCCCTTACTCTACAATTAACTGCCTATAGGTGCAACCTGACTAATTCTGACATGTTTTAAAAAAAAATACATAATTACATTGTTAACTGGTTTAATTACACTTAATTTAAATAGTGAACAATAGAATCTTGCCACAACTATCCCACATGATTACCCCTCCTTTAATATTTGCTCTGACCCCTGCTTCTTTAAAAATAGCATTTCCTATGAGTTTACACTGTATCTCTCTGAGATTAATTTGGGCTTTATACAGTATCCCTGCATAAAGTCCTAAACGTTTGTTTTGTTATAATTTAGTGTGAATTTATTAGTTTTAAGAAATTAATAAAGCCTTTGAGAATTTAAAAAAGGTTAGCCATTACAAGTAGTGTGTCAGCATTTTGAGTTTATTGTTGTATTTGTGAATTCTTATGTTACATTGAAAGAATGTTACGTTTTAGTATTATTATCAGTTGCCTTGAGTTTTAGGTCTAGTTTAGGTTATTCTGTGTCCTCTTAGTTACGAGTCTTTTCCTGTTCACTATATGGTCTTGTCCTCAGTGTCTTACTTTCAGTTATGCCTGTTTTTAAGTCTCCCTTATAGGTTCAATTCAATTTCAATTTTATTTATATAGCGCCAAATCACAACAAATGTCGCCTCAAGGCGCTTCATAGATACAGAGAAAAGCCCAACAATCATATGACCCCCTATGAGCAAGCACTTTGGCGACAGTGGGAAGGAAAAACTCCCTTTTAACAGGAAGAAACCTCCGGCAGAACCAGGCTCAGGGAGGGGCGGCCATCTGCTGCGACCGGTTGGGGTGAGAGAAGGAAGACAGGATAAAAGACATGCTGTGGAAGAGAGACAGAAACAGGTTCGTCCTGTTGAGTCTGCATGTGTTAGTCTGTCATATTTCATGTCTGTGTTTCCTATGTTATCATGCTTGCGTCATGTCTGTGTCCTGTTATGTTTCCTGTTTTATTTCGAAGGGGTCTTGTGTTCTATGTTCATTGTTTTTGTTTCATTCTCCCTGTGGTGTCATGATGTTCATTTGTGTCAGCTGTGTCCACATGTGTTTCCACTTTCCCTGATCACCTCATGTGTGTATTTAGTCTACGTATTGTCATTCAGTCTTTGTCAGGATGTCTGTTTTCCTCATCTTGTCGTGTGCCCTGCGTTCCATAGTATCACTGTATCATACTAATCATAGTTGTTCCACAGTCGCTTCTTTGCTTGTTAGTTATTTAGTTTTCCCAGTCTAGGTTTTAGTTTAGTTTGTCACCCAGTTCACCTTGCTTTATGTTGTATCCATCTTTTTCAGCCTAAATAAAACGGCTCGCCTTTTGTAAACCCCAGTTTTTCCTCCATCTGTGTCCCAACTTGGGTCCACCTCTCACACCCCCCATGTGACATAGTGATTTCTATAATTTCTTTAATAGTCTTAGTTTTTAATTTATCAACAATTTATTCAACACTTCATCACACCTGAATATAAAATTAACCTTAAGATACACAATGACACCAAAAATAACATCAAATCTTAATCCAAACCATGATCTCTTCATAAATGTCACCAAGTAGTCTGCGTACATAATAATGCTCACCATTAGAAACTTTTGGGGGGTGATTATTTTAGTTTGACACAACTGGGATCCTTTTTGTGTTGTGTGTGTGTGTGTGTGTCTTTCATGCTACATTTAAGTTAGTTTTATCTACTTACTCATAAAAATACATTTGGTAATGATAATTTACCAGCTTTACAACTGACTCATAATGCAGAAACATGTTGTGCAGGAACTGGATACAAAAAGGCTGGACAGGCAAAATCTGAAAACAGTTTTTTGTCTAGTCTTTGCTCATGAACAGTTAAAAAGGTTTTAAGTACACTGAATGTATTATGATGTTGGATATGACCAGGTTTGTACAATGTGTATCTCATAAAACCAGTAAGGACTTCAAGTCAGTGTATATTTTACATACTTTCAAACCTTACGAGGCACAACTTGCTAGTACCAGGTTGGACCTCATTTTGCCTTCAGAAGAATTTTAATTCATTAATTCATGCATTGATTCAACAAAGTGCTGGAAACATTTCTCTGAGATACTGGTCCACTGAAGTGATCTGTGTTTTGCAACACGCTACATCCTGCTGGAGGCAACCATTAGAAACTGGGTGCAATATGGTCATAAAGGGATGGCCACAGTCAGCAACAAAACTCAATAGGCTATGGTGTTTAAATGATGCCCAGCTGGTACAAAGGGCCAAGTGTGCTGACAAATTATCTCCCGCACATTTTACCACCATCACCAACCTAAACTGTTGACACAAATAGGATGGTAAATGGTAAATGGACTGATTCTTATATAGCGCTTTTCTACTCTCCCGGAGTACTCAAAGCGCTCTATACAACACGCCACATTCACCCAGTCACACCCATTCTCACGAGCACTTTATCTATACTTAGTGCTATCTAACTACATTCACACACATTCATACTCCGATGGACGCATCGGAGAGCAACTTGGGGTTAGTATCTTGCCCAAGGATACTTGGCATGCAGACTGGAGGAGCCTGGGATCGAACCTCCAACCTTCCGATCAGTAGGTGACCTGCTCTACCTCCTGAGCTACAGCCACCCTGTATGGATGGATCCATGCCTTCACGTTGTTTACATCCAATTCTGACCCTACCATCTGAATGTCACTGCAAATCAAGACTAATCAGACCAGGCAACATTTTTTAAATCTCTTTCCGATTAAACTGTAGTGACATCTGGCGGTCTTCAGCTGCTGTGGCAAATCTGTGTCAAAGTATGACATGTTATGCATTCAAAGACACTCTTCTGCATACTTTGGTTGTGGTCATTTGATTTTTTTCTGGCCTTCCTCTCTGGCCATTCTCCTCTGATCTCTGATATTAACGCAGCAATTCCTGTAACAGGGTATTTCCCCTTCTTTTTAACATCTTCTGCAAATCCTACAGATGTGCTATGTGGGGAAATTAAATAAATCAGTAGTTTCTGAAATACTCAGACCAGCCTCTCTGGCACTAACAACCATCCAAAATGCAAGAAAGCAGCGCTACATACTTGTTTAATATGCAGACTGAGGCAGATATCATGGTCAAAAACAGTAACAAGAGGTTTTATTTCGTGGATAAAGTAAAGTACAAATCCTAAAGTGCAAAGCTGCACTTTAGAATTCTTAATTTGACCCACCACTAAGAGACGTAGCTCTGTTTACTGCTTATTACTGA
Source organism: Neolamprologus multifasciatus (assembly GCF_963576455.1). Classification (NCBI taxonomy): domain Eukaryota; kingdom Metazoa; phylum Chordata; class Actinopteri; order Cichliformes; family Cichlidae; genus Neolamprologus; species Neolamprologus multifasciatus. Next base: position 28,586,943 of record NC_140456.1, on the reverse strand, counting down.
CACAGAGATTCTGCAGCCTAATGAACTTGTATTTAAAGCAGCAGACTTGAAATCAACAATATATATATATGTATATATATGTATATATGTATATATGTATATATATATATATATATAGATAGATAGATAGATAGATAAATTGTGTGTGTGTGTGAGGACTTTTGAAACAGCACTGAAAGAAATGATCAGACTGTAAGCATAAAGATAAGTGATAAGAGAGTTTTTACACAGTTGTATAGAGGATATATGAATGTGCTGACATGACAGCAGTTCAGTACCATCAAGTAAGAACAATTAAAATAAAGGGTCATATGTGTGCTAAAACGATAATATAGCTGCTATATCTGTTTTGCAAATGTATTCCTGGATGAACCGAGAATGTTTATAGCTGCTATTGAGTAATGTATACAACTGGAGTTTATACCTTGAGTGTGCTAACACTGCGAAAAGCGAACAATCCTTTAGTTTTTCCTTAGTTACATTTTTACTCATTAATCCCTTTACTGTTCAGACATAAATTATAAACTATATGATCTTTCTCGATTGCAGGCAAACATTGTTACATCATCTCTTTGGAGTTGCAGTATTACTTGTCTCTCTTTCTCTGCTTTTTTGTGTCAGCTTTTTTGATTACACACCACTAAGAGACTTAGCTATGTTTACTGCTTATTGCCGACTCAGATGTTCTGCAGCTTAATGAACTTACATATTTACAGCAGCAGACTTGAAATCAACAATAGGTTTGGTTTGTGTGTGTGTGTGTGTGTGTGTGTGTGTGTGATGACTTTTGAAACAGCACTAAAAGAAATGATCAGACTGTAAGCATATACATAAGTGATAAGAGAGTTTTTACACAGTTGAAATAAAGGGTCTTGTGTGCTAAAAAGATAATATAGCTGGGTTAAACATTAACAGTCACTGTATGAGTCTGCGCTGCAGCTTTTTGTTTTTCAGACCTTCACCATCAAGCTCAAAATGACAGACTTTGGAGAGATTCTAAGGAACATTGGGGAATTTGGATTATTCCAGAAGATCACTCTAATTGCACTTTGCTATCCAAACTTTGTTCAGCCTTTTTTCTTTGCCAGTTTTGTTTTCATCCAATCAGATCCAGACAGACACTGCAACACAGACTGGATCCTCAGTGCTGCTCCTAACCTGACCTCAGAGGAGCAGCTCAACCTGACCGTGCCTCGAGAGGAGGATGGGACCTTCAGCAAGTGTGAGATGTTTGTTCCAGTGAGCTGGGACATTGATACTATCAGAGAGTACGGACTCAATGAGACCACAGGGTGCCAGGATGGATGGGTGTATGGGAACATGCTCTACAAAGCCACCATAGTCACTGATGTAAGTGAAATCCGTTGTTCAGTAGATCCCTCACCTCCATGAAACATTACATTAATTATTTTGTTTGTCTGTTTTATTATTATTATTATTTTTACAAATACTCACAGTTTGATCTAGTGTGTGGCCAGGCCAGCTTGGTGGAAGTGATTCAAGCAATGTTCATGGCTGGAGTTCTTGTTGGTTCCCTCGTATTTGGACCTTTTGCTGAATCGTAAGTGTGCTCCTTGCAGTAGTTCATGGTTCCTAGACATTATCTGACTACAGAAATACTTTCCTATCTTAGCAACAGCTATCCAAATAATTTTTAAATATTTTTCATAACTTAAAAAAGAAATTGTTTGAAATTTTCAGACCCGTTTCTTTGCTTTCTTGTCAAGAGTGTGCCGCACACACTCGTTAAGATTTTCGATGACTGCATTGTTATCTCTTTAATGGCACAACATTAACCAGCAGCTCTTGTGATTTAGTGTGCTTAGTATCATAACAGAAGCTAATGTATCACTGTGTGTTTCTCTTGGTGTTTCAGGTTCGGCCGCAAACGAGCAACTCAGATTCCAGCAGTTCTGTTGTCTGTATTCACCGTGACAACAGCTCTCTGTCCCAACGTCTACTTATATATAGTATCTCTGTTTCTGGTGGGATTTGGAGCTGGAGGATATCGAGTCAACAGCATCATACTGTGTATGAAGAGTAAACTAACTTTGCACAAACTTTGCAACTAACAATCATTTTAACTGTAAAATAATCTGCCAGTTGTTCTCTCAATGGCTAAGATGATGTTCTTATAATGTTTTTTAGGTCCAACAAGGCTGTACTGATCTGATATTTTCCATTTACACTTTCTACTTCCACCTCTTCCCATTTATTATTCGTATTGTTACTTTTATCTTACTGTTGCCTTTGTGACCGTTTTACATATTTAAATTTACATAAGAGGCAAAATATATTCAGTTTCTAAACAAAAAGAGGATGGACAAAGGACAAAGACACATTTATGTAATTTTGCATCTGTAAACCACAGACAATCAAGATGTGATTGAAATGGAGATTTTCAACTTCTAACTTTTGGGGGAAACCATGCAAGAGAGAATTACAATAGTCAAGCCGGGAGGTAACGAGACTGTGGACAAGAATGGACGTAGACTGGGTGGAAAGAGAAGGACAAAATCTGTTAATGTTGTGTAGATGGAAATAGGCAGAACGGGTGAGATTATTGATGTCAGATTTAAAGGATAGTGAACTATCTAGGATGACACCAAGGCTCTTAACCCGAGGAGAGGGGAAAACTGTGGAGTTATTAATAGTGAGTAAGAAATGATTAGCCTTCAGTAGGTTTGATTTAGTTCCAATAAGGAGGATTTCAGTTTTATCCTCATTAAGTAAATTAGAGCTGAAGCAGGATTTTAACTGGGATAAGCATTTTGTAAGAGAAGAAGGTGAGAGAGAGGAATCAGGCCTGCAGGAGAGATATAACTGGGTGTCATCTGCAAAACAGTGAAAATGAAGATCAAATTTACGGAAAAGGGTATCAAGAGGGAGGATGTAAATTATGAAGAGAAGAGGGCCTAAGACTGAACCTTGGGGTACACCAGAAGTGACCGGGAAGAGACGAGAGCGGAATGATTTGAGTTGAATAAACTGGGAGGGGTCAAGGAGATATAATTTGAACCGGGCTAGGGGTGTGTCGGAGATACCAAGAGAGGAAAGTCTGCTTAGAAGGATGGAGTGAGAGATGGTGTCGAAGGCTGAGCTCAGATCCAAAATGAGAATGTTGAGAAGACCAGAGTCAGCTCCAAGTAAAAGATCATCAGTGACTTTAAGTAAAGCAGTTTCTGTACTGTGACATGAGCAAAAAAACAGATTGAAATCTCTCATAGATGTTATTATTAACCAGGTGTAAATGACGTTGAGCTGCAACTACTTTTTCAAGTATTTTAGAAATGAAGGGTAGATTAGAAATCGGACAGAGGTTGTTAAAGTTGTAAAGGTCTAAAGAAGGTTTTTTCTGTACTGGAGTGACTGAAACAATCTTGAGTAAGGAGGGAACGATGCCGGTGGCGAGTGAAGAGTGAATGATAGCAGAGATGAGTGGGAGTACGGAAGAGAGGCAAGATTTCACAAGCCCTGTAGGCATAGGAAGCATGTGGTGGGCTTTGATTTACATATGATCTCAGTAATATCAGATAAATCAGGAAGATGAAAGGTGGAAAAGGGCTCAAAATGGAGAAAAGTTTGTGGAGAGGGGGTAGACACAGCATTTGAGTTGCTGGCGAATGTTATTAATTTTTGTAGTGAAGAACAACATCAAGGAGTTATAGGTTTCAGAAGAATAGAAGTGTGGTGGTAAAGCATTAGGGTGCTGAAGAGTTTTGTTGAGAAGTGAAAACATAGTCTTAAAGTTGCCCTCACAAGAAGTGATAATACCAGAGTAGAAGCTTTGTTTGGCCTTGTTGATGGAGTTGATGATGTTCTGTCTGATCAGGTGTAAAACAGTAATAGAAAAATATATGTACAGTCAGCCGAGATATTTATAACAGCTGATTGTGTACCTTTGAAGGTTTGTTCTTTGTAATTTATATTTTTTTGTATTCTTTGTATCTCAATTAAAATAGCAATTAATATGTTTTCTTTATTGCAGCCACTGAATGGATTGGGGCGTCCAAAAGATCATGAGGAACTTGTGTGACTCAGCTGTTTAGTGCAATTGGACAGTGCATCCTCGCTGGTATGATCTATGGCATCCGAAACTGGAGACTGGCTCAGCTGATCACAGCAGTTCCACTTGCAGTTCTTATTATCTACATATGGTGTGCATTTCAGTCTATTTATTGAGCCATTTATACATTTAAAAATGTCTGTTTGTTTGAAGTGCCATTTTGTTCTATCAGGTTTATTCCAGAGTCAGCCAGGTGGCTGTTAAGCAGAGGCAGAAAAGAAGAAGCCAAACAGCTCATTGTCAAAGCAGCAGCCATTAACAAACACCCTGTGTCAGAGTCTCTTCTGGACAAGGTAGTGAATCATATTCATCAGGGGAGGAGTTTTCAAGAACATCAGATGAAACCTGTAAAATACCTGAAAGCAAAATGTTTATCTGTAAAACCCAAAAAGTTTAAACTTTAAATAATTGCCTTAAATGTTTTAAGTTGATGAATTTAAAAGTTAAAGATATAATGGAATTTTTCATTACATTTGACATATATCTTTTGACTACAATAAAACTAACATGTTTAGTAATTAAATTAAAAAACATTCAATAACTCCTACCTCAAGTTTTCAATCATGTTGTCCCACTGGAATAAGTTGACATAACTTAAAAGAAATTAGTACAATAGTTACTTTTTTAGTTTAGTTACTTTGAATGATGACAGACTTTCACAGGCTGATAATAACCTGCATTACTATAACGAGGGCCCTTGTAGTATCTGTATCTTGCTCATTATACTTTTCTTGAATGAATGAGAGAAATCATCTCTCTAATTTATCAGAGATGGTTTCCACTTATGAGTCAGAGGATTCTGCAAATTGTCATTATACCTTTTTGTATTTAAGCCTCACCTAGTAACCCTTGATGTGTGTATGAGTTCTGTTTGAGAACTATCCATTATTTTAGTAACAACTCTGTATTTTTATAGTTGTTTTGAGAAAAAATGAATTATGGATAGTTTAAAACAGATGACCTGCGTTCTGGACACTAATCACTTCTAAGGCCACCTAACCCAAGTGACAAGTAGAGAGGCAATGCTAAGATGGTTTGCACATTAGCTGAAAGGCAGGAGAAGAAGAAGACCTTTAAGAGTATTCATGGATGTAGTGAAGGAGGAGCAGTGGGCTACTGTGGCAGGGGAGGATGCTAGAGATAGGGTGAGCTGGAGGCAGATGCAGGCACCTCTAAAGGGTGCAGCTGAAAGTAGAAGATGACACTAACTTTCTTTATAGCTTTAAAGAAGTAAAAGAAAAAAAGTGAAGAAAAAAATTCAGCAAACCTCTCCAAAAAACTAAACCAGCTAAATAAAGGTATGTTAAAAGCATGTTAGTATTTTGCTGAGCTGTTTACCTGTTATAGAGAAGTACAGTGTAGTGTTCAAGACTTACTGTGCAGATTCTGAAAAATCCTGAGTCATCCATACGTGGGAAAGGCCAAAGAACAGAACTATAAGGAAAGAAACAAATAAAAGTACATAATGTTTGTGGTAGGGGCATATTTCAATTGACATAAGACAAGAAGAATGGTGCATCCTGGACAGGTCACCAGGCCAATCAAACATATATACAAAAACAAATTGTTCACATTAATACAAATAAGACAAAAATGAAAAACATGTGGACTAGTTCTAAAAGTCAAAATCTCGGTTTGAGTTTCATGTCAACAGTGTTGGGGAGTAACGGAATACATGTACCGCCGTTACGTATTTAAAATACAAAATATGAGTAACTGTATTCCATTACAGTTACCGTTTAAAAAGGTGGTATTTAGAATACAGTTACTTTGTTGAAATAAATGGATTACACGGCGGTACTTACTTGTTTCATACTGTGGCGGGTCAGGACTGTTTGGGTTTTGTTTGACAGCTACGTTCTATTGTTCCAGGTGGCAGCGTTACGGTTGCCATGGTTACAGGGTGACGCTCTCTCTGCGACTGTGTGTTTCCTGGGTGAGAGAGGCCTTTTTGTTGTTGTTGTGCTAAGCTAATAGGCAGAATGCTACAGGTATAGCTCTAAAGAATGTAGCATCATAGGCAGTGTAGTCCGTGCTGCAGGGAGAATGGACTGCCATACCCATTATGTGTCTGTGAGCGAGGGAGGGAGAAAAAGGCAAAGTACGAGTTGTCATCGAGCAAAAACAGGAGCTGGAAGCATGTAAATATAATAATAACCACTGCAGCCAAGAAGAGTGCCTGACGAGCCCAGTTGTAAGTAAGCTATTAAGACTCAACTGTACACCGTGTTCGTGTTTTCCTCTGAAACAATAAGTTCCGTTGGAGCAGCCTTTCAACGCCTCTCTCTGTCTCTGCTAGCAAAGTTGACCCAGACAACAAAGTAAAGCTAGTTTTCGTCTACAAGCCCGACACAGAACCCACCGTATTAGCCAGAGGTCCCTTTACTACGGTTCGGAGTCGCGGACCTTCAGTAACAGTAATAAATCACAGCAATAGTACATTCATGTAGTTGTAAACAGCATGATAATATATTAAGTAATCCAAAGTATTCAGAATACGTTACTCTCATTGAGTAACGTAACGGAATACGTTACAGAATACATTTTGGGGCATGTAATCTGTAATCTGTAATGGAATACATTTTAAAAGTAACCTTCCCAACACTGCATGTCAAATAGTCATTTGAGTTGGACCCTATATGCAGGACTCGAATGCAGGACTAACTTAGAGTCAACTTTACTGCAGGAAATTCAGGGAACTGAATATAACTAACTTAAACTGGCAAATACTTGAGGCCTCTAACACAGGACATTCCAAATAGACAGGACACACAGCTAGAGGGATGAGGGAGGTCACAACCATAGACAAACAAGGCTGAGACACATATATACAGGAGGGTGATGAGGGTAGTAGAAACAGCTGGGGGACACAGAAGGAACAGATTAGGTTTGACGAGACAGAGGAAGCAAAACTGAACATAATGCTGACGAGACCACGACTAACAAAATAAAACAGAAAGTAAAAAACACGGAACACAGAGACGAAGAACAAAAGATGTGAGCTTGACACAGAAGAACTAGAAACATGGATGACTAAACTAGGAAGCACAGAGAAATAATGCGAGGCTACAAGTCTAAACGATGTAGAACGCATAATAAATTCAGAAATGCATCATAAACCCATACAAACTCAAAACACTTGGTCAATGACCGTGGAACCACGAAAGACTTGTTTTGTGAGTCTTCTACTTCAATAAATTCAGTTAAAGTTAAGACGCCTGTCAAGTTTGGTGCAGAACGTGTTGGGCGTGCTCTGTTTTAACTCCTTTCAATGTTAGAACTCTGTGTATACCTACATTAAAAAAGAGCAAAGGTAATTGAACTATGCTAAAGTGATAGTTATGGCTATTCTCCATACAGTGATATTTGTTCCTCCATACAAGTGTAAAGGGATACTTCAAGTTTTCCAGCACCTCTGCTGTGTTGACAACAAGGATCTAAATTGTTAACCAAGGTGAAAGAAGTGGATAGCACATTCAGTTTCTAGTAATATCACATATTTTCAAGGCACCAATTTAATAAGATGTCCAAAACAAGAATCTTAACTTTCAAAGGGCTGTTTAAATTTGCCTAAACAAAAAAATAGCAAGAATTTATTTTAGCAGAAAAAGAATAATTCTATATTGCTACTATCTTTTGCTTTAATTGAACAGCCATGCAGCAACATATTCCCCCTAAAACGTTCAGCCATTTCTCTACATTGTCATATCTCTAAATAAAGACTTTAACCAGCTCCTGTCACTCACCATGTCCATTACCATTACATTACATTTGCTCCTGATCGTTCTTACTTCATTCAAGTCCATCGCCTTAAATTTTAAAGATCATTCTTTGTTATACTGTCTGTATATATGTCTGGAGAGTATTACATTAAAAAAAAAGGGGAAACAATTAAATAGCTGTTTAAAATTACACGTTTTCTATAGTTTAAAAACTTAGTGGTCTGTCTCAGCTGTCACGGTGAACAAACACGGTCAGCTAACTTAACAAGCTAACACAGTCGCTTCGCTAAGTGTTAGCTTATTAGCTGCTAGCTAACGGTGCAACTGAATGAGAATTTCTTTGCTGACACACTGGCTTACTAAAATAGCTAGGAAAACAGAAATCTAAAGAAAATTAGAATACTTACTGTGATATAATACTGGTAATGTTTTACACTTAAGAATGCAAAGCCACTTTACGGCCAGGTGTCTGGGATTTCAAAGAGTTTTTGATCCTGTCAACAACTGCAAACAAGTAGGCAGACCTCTATTTTTGACAGGAAATTACCTCATTAGTCGAGTCTTTATTAGAAGAAATGCATTTAAAAATTGAAAAACTAAACAAAAAAGTTGGTTGACTCTTTTTAAGGCTTTATAGTATATTCTTCACTTTAAAAAAAAATCAAAGACAGGAAATTAAAACAAAAACAAAATTGTTACAATTTGTGCATAGTGTAAGAACCTGAGAGATTGTTAAAAGACAAGGACATTTTCCTTTTACTCTACTATTCTCTATTTCTGCATTTAAAAATGAACTTAGTTAAAAAAAAATGTTCTAACTTAAAATCATAATAATACTAGTGAAGGTATGACACAATAAAATGCTACAAATTATTTTCAAATTTGTTATTGTAAGCATTACTTACATTAGGTATTACTTCTCCCACAGATTGAAGTGAATAACACTGTGAATAATGGAGGAATAAAAATCATCTTCGGATCATCACTGTTGACCAGATATTTCTTTATTATAATACTATCATGGTAAGTTCAAGATCTATAGTGAGGTTAATAAATGAAAAGGGAAATATACTATATTTGTAATCACTTTAGGTTCACACAAATCTTTATTTAAAAAAACTTAATAAACTGTAACTTTTTTCAGATAGTAAGATTGGTAATTTAATGTTTTGATGATTAAATGGCCTTTCTTAAATGTGTCATAAATGGTTCATGATACTTTTCTGTGTGATTAAATGTGTTTTTCTCCTGTTTTAAAGGTTTTCAGTGAACCTTTCCGTCTACAGTTTGTACTTAGACACGGAAAACTTTGGCTTGAGCATCTTTTTAATTCAACTCCTTTTTGGTGTTTTTTCAATACCATCTGTTTTACTCTCCATGTGGCTGCTGGAGATTTTTGGGAGGAAAATATTATTCATAGCAACCCTTCTGATTGGAGGACTCTCATCCATTCTTATCCTCGCTGTTCCTGATGGTAAAAGCTTTGTTATATCGCAAAATACATTTTTAATTATCTGCTTATCATGTATATGTTCACTTTTATTAAGTAATTAATTAATTTCCTTTATGTCAGGTTACGCCATTGCTGTCACATCTTTAGCTGTTGCGTCTCGTTTTTTCTTGATATGGGCTGGCTGTATTTGTATGGTCTTTATGCAGGAGTTGTTTCCAACATCGGTTAGGTAAGCAGTCACAGTTTTTATTCATGTTTATCAAAATTGCTTGACTTGTTTAAAAATGTTAAAACAAAAAAAGAACAGAAGGCAAAACCAACTTAGCAAAAGTATTTTCTGTCCTCCTGTTTCAGACAAACAGCCACAGCTTTAGGATCCATATCAGGAAGATTAGGGGGATTACTGGCTCCACTGCTGAACTTGTTGGCCACGTACCACTCAGTCATACCCATCACAGTCTTCAGCTGCCTTACGTTAATAGGTGGATTTCTCGGCTTCTTGCTTCCCGAAACCAAAAGAAAAGAGCTTCCTGAGACGACTGAAGAGGCTGAGCGCAATGGGTATCAGTGTTTAACTACTGCAGCATCTCAAACATGTTATTTTGTCAGTCATCATTTTTTTCATCTGTTTCTGTTTTATATCTTTCAGACAAGTTAGTTCCACAAGAAGAACAACTACCAGTCTACATTCGTATTCAACCAAGATGTAGATGTTTGTGTACTGACTTTGTTTTGTATTGAGTTTTTAACTCTTTCTACAAATATACCAAAATAATTGTGATATGTTTTGAATTCAAATATGTGGGGATTCTAACACAGGAAACTCCAAAAAGACAGGACACAGACAGATAAGAGAAATCACAACCATAGACAAACAAGGCTGGGACATATATACACAGGTGGGTGATAAGGGTAGTGGAAACAGCTGGGGAACACACTAGGAACAAATTAGGCTTGAGGAGGCAGAGGAAGCAAAACTCAACATAATGCAGACGAGACCACGACTAACAAAATAAAACAGGAAGTGACAAACACGGAACAGAGACAAAGAACAAAAAACAGAAGATGTGAGCTTGACACAGACAAACAGGGAAAGACATGAAAACCAGACTGACAACATACAGGAGACAGACATACACACAGGGATGAGACAGGGAACAACTGGACACGAAAGGGGACTAACTAAATCAGGAGAGGGACTAAGAATTAGAACCATGGATAACTAAACTAGGGAGTGAGATTATGATATGAGATTATGAAAGAAATGATTTTGTGCTCTGTAGAGCATCACTGCACTGTCGAGATCATCAATATCCTCAAATTTGAAGACACGTATTCTACTAATTAATCCATGGTTCATAATAATCTGATCCCTTTATAATTCCTTGCTTTATTCTGCAGCAGAGACACTGTATTAGTGTTTGCTTTGTATGTTTCTCCGTACCTCCACAGAGTTGTATTGTATGGACCAATTGTGAAACAATACCGTTATTGTACTACTGATTTTTGATATAAGAGATCTCTTAGTTTTATATAATGCAAGCATTTAGATACAGTCTTATATGAGCTTTTTAACAATTTGGCATCAGTTTATGGACTTACTTTATTATACTTTTATTCATCATAATTATAAATAAATTTTTTCTAAGCACTACATGTTTTGTACGCTATAATTTAGTGATAAATTATTGACTTTCAATCTTTTCTTTAAAGGCATTGTTTGCAAACAGTTTAACATTAAATCCAAAAATACTCTTCAGTGAAAGTAGAGTGTGATGACAACCATCACTTGATACTGGCACCTAAACCATCTGGCACTTTCGTGCAAAGTCATAATTTCATCCTGATGTAATTTAAATTTAAATATAAAAAAGATTTAACACCAAATTTAAATTTCATGGGCTGCATGTTATATAACACAAATCCAGTCGTTTCCCACAAATAAAATGATACAAAGAAACTGTAAATACTTTTTTTCAAATGTGATAAAAGAAAATAAAGTAAAAGCGGTCGACTGCTCTCTCGTCATACCTCCAATCTGTTCTTTCACATCGAGTTTATTTCAACCTGCACTGACTATCGCAACTCTTCACACACACTAAGTTACTTTAGTGCACAATACTGTGTAATACACTTTATAGTGTAATACTGAGCCTTTTCTGTTTTTGCTTTGAAATATTTTACTTTGTTATATAAGACAAGATAAGATAAGACACATGCTCAATAAAGCAAGAGAATAAAGCAAGAGGATATACAATATATACAATAATATACAATAAGAATTGTAGGATAAGGTAATATACAGTAGGATAGTGCAAATATAGTATCAAAATAACTCTAACAAGTAACGATGTAACTATATCAGGTAAAACAAAGGAAGAGTTGGACAGCCTTATTGCCATGGGTAGAAAGGATTTCCTGTGGCGGTCAGTTCTGCATTTAGGGGCGATGAGTCTTTTGCTGCGTGTGCTCCGATGGTCCATCATGGAGGCGTGCATGGGATGGAAGGGGTTGTCCATGACACAGAGAAGCTTTTTTAGCATTCTCCTCTCAGACACCTCCACCGGGTTCTCCAGTCTGACACCCAGGACAGAACCAGCCTTTATAATCAGCTTGTTCAGCCTGTTGGCATCAGCTGTCTTCACCCCACTGCCCCGGCACAAAGAACACAGCGCTCTTTACCACAGAGTGATAGAACATGGTCAGCATTTCCCACAAACGTTGAAAGACCTGAGCCACCTCAGTAGGAAAAGCCGACTCTGCCCTTTCTTAAACACAGCACTGGTGTTCTTGGACCAGTCCAGTTTACAGTCAATGTGTACCCACCACGTCAGCCCCTCTGATGATGACAGGGGTAGGAGGAGGAGCATGCCTCCTGAAGTCCATGATCAGTTCCTTTGTCTTTGTGATGTTAAGTTGTAGATGGTTTAGTTCAAACCACTCAACAAAGCTGTCCACCACACTCCTCCTGTCCATCCCTGATACAGCCCACAGTGGCAGAGTGTGGTATACACAATATATTATCCATACATGCATTTTCTTAACCACTTTTTCAATTTAGACTAGCAGTGAGGCTGTTATAGCACACTCTGAAAAGTTCACCAGTCTATTACAAGAGCAATACATAGAGACAGATAACCATTCACACCATAGGCATGAACCTAACATGCATATTTTTGGACTGTGGGGGGAAGCTGGAGCATGGCTGGCACAGCTGCAGACCTCACCGTCTCAGCACTAGATCCTGGTTTGAAAAATGGTCTGCTTCATAGGCACAAAGAAACCAAACTAGCACAGCTTCACAGACAGGAACACAGCTCCTCCCCTCACTAACAGCTGAAGTAGTTAACATTCAGAACTGTCATGTATAAGGGTGTACGAGGAACGAGAGGGGCCAAATGCAGACACACTCAGCAGACCATCGTGAACTTAAAGTGAGCCTTACATAACACACAAGAAAGGAAATTGAAAACTATCATCTACTGAAAACTAAACGTGGAATAACACAAGGGCTAGGAACACTGGACCGAGGAGACATCTAGGAGGGATGGTGACTCAACATCCTGACAGTGAACATGGGGGGAAAAACAATACATACACAAAAAGGTCATTAGGGAAGATGTTTATTTTAATGAGACATGGTAAGTAAAACAGATCATAACACACACAAGATGGGGGACTGTCACAATAAAACAGGAGGTGACAGAATACTGAAACCAGGATGTGACACACAAACTTGACAGACAAAAGAGCAACAGACACGAGGATCGAACACTAGGGGAGAGCTGAGCTCTAGAGCAATTTGCGAGAGAGAACAAGACTAAACACATAAATGGGATGAGTAGAAGAAATAATACAAACATTACACATCCCAAATATCTCATAATACATAAAGAAAAACTGGAAAGCCCCCAAAATCTCAAAACACTGGGTCAACTGACCCAGGACTGTGACAATAACACGAAACAGCACTTTAGTAGGAATTTCAGGTGTCAGTAAAGCTCCCGTCTCAACAACATTCAAGCATTAAACAATTATCAAGAATGTTAATCTGGCTGTCGCACACGCTAATAGTAGACCTTTAACTATTAGGAATTAACCAATAGGCACATTATCAACCTGTCACTAACATATCAGCTGGCGGACTGCGGGATGCTTATGAGATATTGAGATGCCACAGAGCAGATTAAGTACGGGTGAAGAACCGAGCAGGTTTGTGGCTGTGCAGAGCAGCCACGGAAACTGAGAGCCCAGAGTGTGAAGACATAATCCAAGCAAATAAAAAGTGAAATCCAGAGCAGAATTAGACCTGCTTAGAAGAATTAGAAGAGCTGGAGACTGAGGCGGAGCCGTGTGAGATGAGAAACAGGCTGCAGGCAGATGTGGAATGTGGAAAATGAACTTTAACTTTTCTCCTTTCACGGTAATTTATTAAAATGTCATCTATAGTGATGTCTTTATATCACTATAACTAATAGTCATTTCTTGTATGTAATTTACCTAATATGTAAAATGTATAAACCATCTAAATGTTTCTCCCACAAAACGCTACGTCCGGATGAACAGAATCATCTTTTGGAGATTTACTTACCTGGAAGATTGAGCGTGCATCAAGACCATCTAAACTTAACTGATCTTAAATTCTTATTTTATTAAATTTAACGTGTAACTTCGAACATTAGTTGAAAATTAACAACTTGTTTTAAATATGACTTCTTCACCATAACTTTTGATGTTGTGGGATGGGGTAAAACTTTTTCCAGTGGTATCAAAAATGGTATAATTTACCTGGTAACTCGTATTTTAGTATCGTGACAATCCCACTACAGAACACACAGAGATCTCTCCCTCTTGGTTGTTTAAAGGGCCGGTGCTGTCACGCTTCAAATGCATGCATCATTCCTCTCCACAACTCATAACCCAGTGTTTTAAAGAAACCTTGTAAGTTGACATCTACAATGAGAAAATGGAGAGGTTGTTTGTTTTGTTTTTCCTTCCTTTTTTTCTGAATGACGACTTGCATGCATCTTTTCACTGCAGCAACTTAAGGATAGCTATAGCCTACACTTTATTTATTCAGAAAACAAAGAGTGTAGTAAAATAAACACAAATATGATACTACTTAACAACATGAAAGTTGCATGGTGTCACCATAGTGACCTGCTGCGATGTGTAATCAATCATAAGACAGTTCTAGAATTCTGCTTCAATAATAACAAACTTCATTTGTGCAGGAGAAACAACCATTTTCATCTTGACCTTTTAGCTAAGTGCTCACGTTGTATTTGACCATTTTTGCTATACGCAGCAACAACATTTTAATGGAGGAAAGTATTGGAGTCTACAAACCTACTGGGGTATGTGAGAGTCTTTAATTTTACTCCATTTAAACAGTATAAAGAATTTGGTGTATTTTAAAAAAATACAATGAATCAAGTTAACTAATAATGAGTAACTTCTTGTTTCTTTGACAGGTGTTGTTTGACACACCTGAGTACAACACAGCTTTAAAGACCTGCTGGCACCTTCAAAGCTACAAGACTCAGGTAAGAACCACAATCCATCCAAGTCAAAACTGACGTAAAATATCTGGTAAATTTTGATTTATTTTTAGTGCTCATGATTAAATGTCTCTTTATTTTTAGATTGCAGTGATGATGGCATTCCTTGGACTTCAGCAGGAAAATCAGATACCACCTCATATAACTGCTGAAGATATGATCAACCTTTTAATGGAGGAGAACAAAAAAACACTGAGAGAGCGGTGAGTTACCGTGACACCAACAGACCATAGATGAGTGTCTGTTTGTGATGATGCTGAGATAAAAACCTGCTTTCTGTCCATTTTAAGACTTTGGGAGTTTGACATTGAGAAATTTGAAGAAAATGAAACCAAAGGTCTTCTGAAACTGGTAAGACAAGAAAACTGATGGACTTTATAGATTTGTAGATTTTTAAAAAGAATTTTCATTAACAACAGAAATGCACTTTATATGTGCTTTTCTTCTTTTGTTTTGATTTGATTTGTTTCAGGTGTGGGCAGTGAACATTATTAATAAAATGAAGGACATTGAGCTACAGGCTCGGCTGCTCCTCAAATATCCAGAGGCCATACCTCCCAAATTTCAGTGAGTCCCATTTGACATACAATTATGGAAAATTCAGCTACAGTGTCTCAATATATCTGAATACTTTAATCTACAGAACGCCTAAACTCCTCAGCATGTTCAACAAATACCTTGAGATCCTTAAAGAGAAGCAGCAGGAAACACAGACCTCCAGACTGCTAAGCCCCCAAGAAGTAGGGATAGAGGTAGTTCCCAGAGTCCTGCAAGGCTTCTGGGAGCATCCTCCTTACCCCCTTTTGAACCTGGCCTCTCAGAGTCTGAGCGAGCTCTCCACCTGTGTTACAAAAGCCACTCTGGATCAAGTCTCCAACACTCCCAGAGCAATGGAAAGCAAGGCCATCTTCTCCCGCCTCATGCGAGATGACATGGTCCAAACCATCTTGGCAGAAATTAGAGAAAAACACCCAGACGACACTGTGCTCAACAACACTGCAAACCACACTACCCTGCTCACTACAATCGCTGGTGTAGCAACAAACCACATTTGTAAGATCTTGCAGCCCCAGATCCCAAACGAGCCAGTTCATCACACACAAGCTGCTCAATGCCCAACAAGAGATCAGTACGGCTTAAACATTACTGGAACTGAGGAAGAATCAACAAGTCCAGAAATTAACGATGATATGGTAACACCAGGTTCTCTATCAGCCTCTGCTGAATCTCCATTTTTGTCTGAGGTTCAAGCCAGTGAGGAACACCCTTCAGAAACATCATCCATGTGTGAACCACTTATACCAGTTACCAATACTACAGAGAGCTGTGAAGACCTTAAAACCAAGAAGAAAGAAAAAGGTTTCCTCCAAAAACTCTTCAAAGCTCTGTGCTGTTTCTGTTTCTGCGTCAGTCTCCCAGCAACTGACTGATTGTCCCTAAGACTCCTATCACCCCTTCTCTTTATTTTTTCTCTGTATCAAAAAGCAAACAAAAACAAAGAGTTTTCAATAAAGTTTCACGTTGCTTCATGTCTGCTACTCTGGAAATTCTTTGTTTTGTTAGGATCAAGAAAAAAATCAGCTCACAACAGGACCGCAGTGTTCAAGTGAGTAGGGGAGCAGCTACAGTCTGAGCTGATCCTCAGCAGTTTGTTTAGGAACAGAGCTGTACTGGTCAGACATAAAACTGTCAGCATTAAGGGATTCATTACAAAAACTGCCATTTTAGCTAAAGATTCATGTTTTATAACTTATAAAGTTTCATTCATTAATGGTTAGTCATTGAAACAGATGCCTGTTATGGAGTCACAATATATTTCAGTGAGTGCATTATTTCATCCAAAGTAAAAATCTGTAAAATCAAAATCTTCAAATAGGGAAAACTGAGTACCTGCTTGGGTAATTGCAGATATTTGAAAATATGAACGCAAGGAGAACTATGCAGTGGTTGGTATCGGAAAAGATACGCGTTCTCGTAGCTTTCCAAAAGATTTGATTTTCAGATAAATTATTTTAAGAGCCGCTCTATGGAAGTGACAGTTTTTACAGAAATGTTACAATTGCATAGAACTTTAGGTTCAAAACAATATGTCATTTGAACAAGGACACTTTCTCAAATCATCAATTTGACTATCTTAGTTTTTTAATTGATGATATAGAATTCCAAGCACCATCGGAGTGTTTGTTCCCACCGTCAAGCATAAAGGGCAAGAGCTGTATTCATAGCTCTCCACCCCTGACGCCCTTTATTACCATATTGCGATCATAAAGGGATGGGCATGGACAATGTTCCATACACAGTTAGGCTGCAGGATTTCAACAATGCTCAGGTGTTACTAAGGGGTGCGATTTTAACACCAGCAGCTTGAACTGTTGCTGGAAGGCAGGATGGATCCATGCTTTCATGCTGTTACACCAAGCTCTGACCCTGTCACTGCAGAAATGAAAACTCTCTCTGTCAGACCGTTTTCTGTAAATCCATGAGATGATTTTGTAGCAGTTTGAAATACACAGAAAACTATCTGGTGCCAACAGCCGTGTTGTGTGTAAAATCACTCAAATGTTTCCCATCCTGATTCTCAGTTTGAACTTCAGCAGGACGTCTCAGCCTATGTGACTAAATGCATTGAGTTGTTGTCATGTGATTGGCTTATCAGATAATGAGGAGCTCAACAGGTGTACCCAGTGAAGTGGCTGTGAGTGTAGAACACATAAAGCAGAAAGAGACCCAAGACACAGCTCAAGAAAACATTTTTAGGTTATTTACATTTATTAATGAATCACATTGCATTTAAGTGTCATCCTGAGAAAACATTAAAAAGGTTGTTTTATTAATTTTAATAATTCAGAATTAAATTTTCACATTAGCATATTGACAACACTCACTACAGACAACAGAAAATCTCATCTACTTCACATTCTACAATCTTCTTCAAATGTTATATTATACTTTTCATACAGTATTTATTAATAAAACATGTCACTGCACATCAATTTATTCATTAAATGTAGTTTTTGCCCTTGTAAAATGTAATAAAATGCATTCATTTTGCAGATGTAATGTGAAGATGTGCTATTTACCATAAAATTTTAACTTTTACAATATTTGATGCAGTTTTCTGAATAAAATGCAACTTTTTATTTTTTTTAATCGTCAAGTGCTTAATTAAATACATGTGTGTGAAAAAGTGTTTATTTTATTTCTATTAGTAGTAGCGGTGGTAGTCGTTAGAGCAAATTAAAATCACTCAACAAAAGAATAAGTTGAAACAGGTTAACCGATCTGAACACCCTCCTCTCCCTGAGCTTAATTGTTCTGGCCTGAATGCCAAGTACCACCAGCTCCATAAAAGGGTGGCACCCAATGCTGAAGAGAGACAAAGTAAGACATCCACATATGCAAAGGTAGGCTGAGCTGGAGTTATTATAACAGTCATCTCTTTAACCCAACAAATCATCCATCCAGCTACTGTTCTCTGATTTTTGCTCAGTATTGTTTTCTTCAGATGCTAACAAGCTATCAGCTAATACATTTGCACCACCTGGCTCAGACACTGGCAGTAGTTGTGCTTCTGATCCAAAAATGTCATCAGCAAAAAGGTCCATCTGAGCTGAAGGTGCAACGACAGAGGATGCTTCAGAGCCAAACAAATCATTCAGTGAACTCTGAGCAGCCTGACCGCTTGGTAGACCTGTAAACACATCTGCACTGTTTGAGACATTGCTGCTTCCAAAGATGTCATCAGGGAAAGCAGTTCCTCCATGATCGAGCACATTAACAGGAGGAGGCTGATTGAAGAGATCATCATTAGAGCTGAATATGTCAAAGCCCTGTTCACTTGTCTGCTTCTCACTGCCAAAAGGATCCAAGGGTTGACTAACATCTTGGCTTATAGGTGTTGAGTCAGGGATGGTGAGTTGATCTGACATGCCAATGATTGCTTCATTTTCAGATGATATTGGTCCAGAGTCAACCAGGCTGGAGCTTTGAGTAGAAGCAGGTTCAAGAAAAGCTGTGTCAGTAATAGAAGTTGAAAATGTGCTGGGGGTGTCAGGCAGACCAAAGAAATCAGAGGAATCTTGTGCACCGTTGTGGTTGAGATCAAAAAGCATTCCACTGCTCAAGCTCCCTCCTCCTTCAACTGGTGGGTCATGTTTGTTCAGCTGTTGGGCAGATTCATCTGTTTTTATCTCTGTGGCCAGTGGGTCAGCAAAGGGTGACGTGACACTATCTCCAAAAACGTCATTTAATGCATCATCACCTTTCTCAGGTATTAACTCACTGTTTGATTGCCCATGCGGTGTGCTCAGTAATTGTGCTGCAGGGTCAAGATCTTTAGACTCTATTTCCAGATCAGAGACAGGCAGGTTTGTAGCCTCACTGCTCTGTAAATGAGATTCTTGATCATCAGTTAGAATTGCATCCGTTTGCGCTATGGATGTTAAATCATCACCTGTCTCACTACTTATCATGGACAGGCTGGAAGGTTCTGAAGATCTACAGTCATTATTAAGTGCATCAGGCTCAGGGGACTGTAACTTGTCCGTGATGTCGCTCTGAAGCGCTTGTTCTTGAGGAGGGACTTTAGATGGGTCTTCTTCTTTTTGTGCATCTTTTGTAACAGAGCCTTTTTCATTCTCTGTGTTTTTGTCATCAACATGAGTTTCATCCCTTCGCTTGTCCTGAGCAGCTGATTTTGTGACGTCCTCAGCCTTCTCTGAGGATGACTGAAGTAGCCTTCCTAAGAGTCCACTGCTAGGTTTGACATCTGCTTTCCTGGCATCCTTTTGTTCTGCTTTGTTTGTTTTGTCATTTCCACTCGATGTGAAGAGTTTTGACAAGGGGCTCTTTCCTTTGGACCAGGATCCCAGTTTGCCTTTGGCCTTTTCAGCCTGTTTGTCAGAGCCTTTCAGAGAATTTGTTCTCCCAACAGGCTTCTTCTGATCACCACCTTCTTCTTGTCCAGTAGTCACATGAACCTTTTCAGGCTGATTTTTACTTTTTTCAAGGCTGACTTCCTCTCCATTCACGGGTCCTGCAGGACTTTGTGTTGTGTCAGCATTTTCTGATTCATGCTCGCTAACAGGGTTTCCTGGACTGACATCCAGTTTCTCAGAAGACTCTTTTTGTGTCATGATGTCTTGAGTTGAAGTGAAAGCTTCAGTAAGACTTTGGGTGTTGAGTGAGTCATTAACCTTCTGCACATCCCCGTTCAGAGTTGCAATATCATTCTGCGGACTGTTCCCTACGTTCGCATCATGCTCTTGGTTTGACATATTGGCTGTTTCTTCACGGTGCTTATATTCAGGGACTTCAAGGTACATCTCACTTTTTCTATTTTCTTCGCTGGATTCAGATGCCAAATCGTCAAGTATAGTGTTTTCACTCACGTCTGTTCCATCATTGGTTTTATTTATTTGTTCAGACTGATCTGCGACCATTTCATTTTCTGTACCTGAGCTCAGCTGAGAGGATCCGTCGTATCGAGCGACATCAATATTTGGGGCAAACCTTACAGATTTCCGAGCTTTATTTGGAGAAGTGTCCAGCTTGTTGGTCACTGGGCTGTGGTTTGCTTCTGTGGTGGGGGCCACATTTGTGTGAACTGTTTTTTGATTCGTGACAGAAATTCTCGTTTCTGAGTGGTTAGTTTGGAAAGGACTGACTGGTTTTGTTTTCTCTGAGGGAAACTTCTCAGCTGAGATAAAGCTTGCTGTTGTAGACTGTTCCTTCCCCCTCTTATCTCTCAGTCCTTCTCTGTTACTGATCCGGTCGCTTTTCCAATGCTCTGAAAAGCTCATGCTAACTGCACCTGCTCTGCTGATGTCAGAGATTTTATTTTTCAGAGCTGGTTCATATGTTCGCTGCGGAGAATTCTTCTTCTCTGGTGGCCAGCTCATTTTTAGTTTACCTTTAACATCAGCAACACTTTTATCTCCCGACGCTCTCAGGGATGACTTTGTGGCAAACGCTTCAGCAGAAGCTTCTCTGCAGCCATTAGAAATGTTTAACTTGTTCTTTGACATTTTGGGAGTGGGCTTCGCATCTGGCTCATCTGTTCCTTTATTTTTACCAAGCCAGCGGTCTTTGTGTTGCTTGTGACCGAAGCCCTCGTCATAATTTCCTTTTCTTTTAAAAAGCTGATTGTAGTGAGAAATGCAGTAGAATTCGCCATAAAGAGACGAATAGTTGTGTGCGCTGCAATGAAATGAAAAAGCCCAAATATAAAATCAGATCTAATTTTATTTCTCTCACATTATTGATTTGTTGTGCTAGATCAGCTTGTGTGAATGATTTATTCATTGATATTGAGGATTTATTTCATTTATTAATGCAAATACTAAATCTTTTCATCTTGGTCGTTTTGATTGGGTTCTATATGATAAATATTCCAATTTCTATAATTTTGTTCTAACATCTCACCTGAGCTTCTTCTTGCAGTGTTTACAGCAGAAACAGTTGTAGTGCAGAATAAGTTTATTAGCCACCATTTTCTCCATTGGGTAGACTGGTGTCAAACAGGCAGAACACATTTCCTTGGCAGGCAGCTGGAACTACGATGATGAAAACAAACTTAGTTTAAGGTTAATTTGTCTTGTAGGTTTGACAAGACAGGATCTTTTCTGTAATGTTTTACAAATGCAGCCACCTGTAGTGGAGAGATCTATGATCTACAATTATGTGTACTTTTTTAAAATAATAAGTTAGAAGAAACACACAGGAACTACTTACAACCAGTGTTGGGGAGTAACGGAATACATGTACCGCCGTTACGTATTTAAAATACAAAATATGAGTAACTGTATTCCGTTACAGTTACCGTTTAAAAAGGTGGTATTTAGAATACAGTTACTTTGTTGAAATAAATGGATTACACGGCGGTACTTCCCTGTTTCATATTGTTGCGGGTCAGGACTGTTTGGGTTTTGTTTGACAGCTATGCTCTGTTGTTCCAGGCGGCAGCGTTACGGTTGCCATGGTTACAGGGTGACGCTCTCTCTGCGACTGTGTGTTTCCTGGGTGAGAGAGGCCTTTTTGTTGTTGTTGTGCTAAGCTAATAGGCAGAATGCTACCGGTATAGCTCTAAAGAATGTAGCATCATGGGCAGTGTAGTCCGTGCTGCAGGGAGAATGGACTGCTGTACCGCGGAGCCGCGGACCTTCAGTAACAGTAATAAATCACAACAATAGTACATTCATGTAGTTGTAAACAGCATGATAATATATTAAGTAATCCAAAGTATTCAGAATACGTTACTCTCATTGAGTAACGTAACGGAATACGTTACAGAATACATTTTGGGGCATGTAATCTGTAATCTGTAATGGAATACATTTTAAAAGTAACCTTCCCAACACTGCTTACAACTCACATCTAAGATGTTTTAAGGTGTACTCCTAATGTCGCATGACAAGTTTGATTCCTGGTATTTAGCAGTTACATAACTAGATAATGTCACATTTATGAGGTATTCAACTTATAAACTCAAAAGAAGAAAAGAGAGGTATTTTGAAATGAAGGTCTGGGGATAGCTGCAGGCAAAAGTAGAGAAAACGTGACCAAAACAGAAACTGACATTTTAAAAAGTATAGCGGAGGTGTGATTTCTCATCATCATTACAACTGTGCAACATCTGACTCCAGGTTTCATTTAAAAAGCAATTTATGAAGTAATTTGGTGAAGAAATACTCTTTGCAGAATTTACTTAAGTAACTTAGGAGTATTGTGTGAATTATTGGTTGTGCACCAATGTACTGCTGTTTCATATATTAGCCTAGAGATTGGATATTCATTCAAACTAAATACCACTGGATTTTTAAAAAGGAGTCAATTTTATATTTGTGGTTTACAGGTTAATGGGCTTTGGGAGCCACGGGAACATTTTCCATTGCCGTAATCTCAGCAGCAAGGCGACGTGGCTGCGCCATTTCATCTCTGTTTATATACAGTTAAGTGACAATTTTGCTGGGCAAAATATTTAAACAACAAATTAAGAGTTGTAGAATAATCAAGCCATGTCTCAGCTACACAAAGATTTTGGATTAATTTAAGTTTTTGCTTGATTTTCTTTTGACCCCTTTAAAAAAAAATGTCATTACTGAATTGCATTTTGCCTGGCATCTCCACCAAGACAAGATCCCAAATCAGCAGGGACATTTAACTTTAGAGATTCTACATTTTATTATCATCACTTTGATTTCGGGCCAAGCAAAGTCGATATACACGGATTTGAGTTATTGTAAATTCTGTGTGTGAGCTAATCTACTTATAGTGTGCTGAAAAGTAGCATCAGTGGTTGGTGATAATGATATGGCTGCTCTGTGGTCATTTGTTATATTTATAATTCAAGGAATGAGAATAAAGAAAAATCACAGATAACAGTCACATCTTCTAACCTGTCATTTATTTGACAGTTGTTTAAAACAGAAGAATAAACAGTGCTAACTTTGTGTTTAGCCTTGTTAAAAGATCCTAACACTTTATCATGTGGTTACAGTATAAAATCTATAAGACAAAAAGTTTTTAAAGGTAACATTTTCATGATTTCATGAGCTCAGTTTAAAGACTAACAAAACAGTTTCACTAAAATAACAAAAATGGGATGAAAACACACGTAAATAAAACTGCTTTCCTAAAGTTAAAGGACCGTGGAACGCACTAATAAGTGGCTCGTTCAGTGCGTTTTCTTTGGTGGGCCGAATGTTACAAATACTGTCCCGTCGTCCTTGGTGCTCCTCGACACTTTATCTTCAAAAAAGCGTCCGGATCTTCGCATCAGTGGGGATGTCACGACTTCGTATCTGGTTGGACTAATTTCAAACAGGGCCGATGTTTTACTGTCAGACTGTTTGGTGACGAATGTTGAAGTCCTGGAGGAAACAAATACATTGCCAAAGCTGTCGCTCTCTTCATAAGTTTCACTGACAGTCTTCGTGCCAATTATTCCTGCGGGTTGCTCTGCGGTTTGCACTTCAAGAACACTGACCTTGCGCTGTGGGCCATTTTTTGAAGACTTGGCAGCTGCGGACTCCAGATCGCTCTTCACATTTTGACAACTGTCAGAGCAGCTATTAGTTTTTGGTTTAAATGTTGACATGGTTGGCTTTGGTTGATCACTTGGTTTTCTGGCAGCTGAGTGAATGGAGATGAATGATGGTGAAGACTGAGAGGAAGACTGTCTAATAAGGGGCTTATTGTGCCCTTTTCTTGACACTTCCTCTTTGGAAAGACTTGAATCCAAATCTGTCTGGAGATTTACATCGCTTGTCTCTTTTGTCTGACCTGATTTGGCCTTGCTTGAAACAATGCTTATCTTCCTGATGTTGTTGGCAGGTTGAAAGTTTTGCTCAGATTTCAAAGACTCATCGAACAGCCCCGACAACCCTGCAATGTCGGCCTCAGATTTCAGATTAGACACGGAGTACAGAGCCTTTTTAATCGTCTCTTCGATTTCAAGCAGCTTTGCTAAAGTCTGTTCCTTCAGGTTCATTATTTCCTTGCTTGCTTTTTCCAGATCTTCAAATGCCGTCTCAACTGAGGAGATGCTTTCCAGATCATCATCCTGGGTTTCTGCTTCAACTTTCTTTCCCTCTATTTTACTTTGCTTAGCGTTTCTCCTTGATGTACCCATCCAAGTAGGGACATTCTGGTATAATGTATTCAGTGAAGTGTCATCTACACTGCTGGCCTCTCCCTCGATTTCTTGCACTTGAGACAGGATCCCCTTGAGTTCCTCTCTTTTCCTAAAGTTTTCAAAGATTTCCATGGCTGCCTTTACATTTCCTTTTACGATGTCTTCCATGTGTACAGAGAGCCTTTGTCGTCTTTCATCCTCTGTCTCTCTTGCCTTCTTCTCTCTTAAAACAACTTTATCCTCAAATGTTGGTTGCTTTTGGTCCGGGTTGTTTTCCTGCACATGGCTTGTAGTGACTGATGTCTGCAGTCCGGGCTCGTGCTGTTTTTCTTGAGGTTTGAGATTTGATTTGTATTCTTGAACAGAAGTTTTTTCTGTCTTTTTATGACCTCTACCGTTATCATCTGTGATTGCTGCCTTCTTGGAAGTGTCTCTGTCCTTTCCTTCAAAGTTATTTAGTGCTGCCTTCAAGCTTGTGTTGATTTCATGCTCACCATCTTCATAACCCCTCATATGTATCTGTATCTCCTCAGCTGCATTGATTTTCTGTTTCACATTTTTCTCTGTTTTCACTTCACTGCTGTTTGACATGGTCATTTTGCAGTCTGATTTCCTCTCTGTGAGTTGTGCTGCTTCCTGTTTCTTGCTGCTTTCCTGAACCTTTGGCTTGATTGGCAGATATACATTTGCTTGATTTGAGACTTGCATTTCTTCACTAAAACATTTTTGTTGTTGGTATGTTTCATGTGAGCATTGTTTACTGAGATTTCCATGTGTTGTAGTTTCTTGGCTACCCACAGAGCAAAACAACTGGCTTTGTTTTGGACGAATTACTACACTTTTTGTATTTTCTTTAACAGGACAGGAAACTTTGTTAGGTGATGTATTTGGTTCTTCCACAGCTACAGATTTTATCCATTGTGGCTTTGGTGGTAAAGCTGGCTTCTGCTCCTGTGGTTTCTCAGTCTTTTGAGGCAGTGGAGGTGGACTTGGCCTTTCAGAGCGGGGTGATTTAGAGGTTCCGTTTGCTACAGGGTTGGGAGCTGAATTCTGTGTTGTAATAGATGGTTGTCCTTCACAGGTTACTGAAATTGAAGGAGATAATTTTGCGTCAGATCGAGGCACAGGCACCACAACACACTGCTTGTGAACAGTCTTGCTCCTCTCTGAACAAGCCCTGCCTGAATTTCTGTATATCATGGCAGCTTTATAGTCTCCTTTGGATACATTTACGCTAGACTTCTCAAGAGATTTGAGAGCCAACTGCACATTACCGCTTATAATATTTTCCTTATCTAGGAGCTTCTGCTCTGTCGCTGCACTCTGCAGAGCTCTAATAGCTGCTTTCACATCTCCTCTGATAACTTGATCTGTCTCATCTTCAGTTGTCTGACTATTAAACTCGCAACTTACAAAAGGTGGCAGTGATTCTGGGGCACTATTACTGTCTATAGCTGCACTCTGTTGACAAGCCTCAAAGGAGATATGGCTTTCCTGAGCTTTCTCTGTATCACTGACCTTCGGAGAAGTCCTGATTTGCTGGCATCTTGAGGAGGACGAACATGTTGATTGTGCCACTGTTGATGAGCTTTCCTCTTGTGCGGACATATTCAAGTTGTATATTTTTCCAGGAATGATGACTTCCCGCTCTACTTGCATGCTTTGCTGCTTTGCCATTTCAAGAGACCTTTTAGCTGCTTTTACGTCTCCAGATATAATGACTTCTTTTTGTGCTTGGTTTCCTTCGCTTTCAGGACCTTGAGCTGACAGGTCCATGTCATAAATAGTTCCTGGTGTAATGACCTCCCGCTCCACACACATGCTCTGTTGCTTTGCACGTTCTAATGATTGCATTGTTGCCTTGACATCTCCAGGGACAATTTCCTCCTTTGGTACACAGCTGTCAACACTGACAGAGCACTCTGATGAAAAAACCTTTTTGGTGTTCTTTACGTCCCCTGGTAAAACATCAGAAATTGATCGTTCTGCCTGTTCTTTTTGCTGATAGAGGCTTCTCTTTGCTTCCCTCACACCCCCCTGAACTGTTTCAATCTGTTCCTTAGTCAGAAGACTCTGATCAGCTTCGTCTTCAGATGCCTCGGTGTGAAGACTTTTGAGGTAATGCAGATCTCCCTTTTCAATGCAGCTTTTGTACAAATTCACATTTCCCTTCTCTGTTTCGTCCACTCTGCACGACGCTGCTATCCTCTGACTACTGGCAGTAGCTAACAAATTTCCAATTGTAGACTTAACATCTCCCCTCTCTGTAACCAGACTCTCAGTTTTGATTTCGTAATTGCAGATGAGTGAATAAACGGACATCTCTGCTTGTCCCGCTGCAGTCTCTTGCATTATGATTCCCTTTTTCAAATTATTTTGTGGAATGAGCAAGTCATCAATTACCTGGGCAATGTTTTGTAGTCTTTGATCGTGTTCGATGTTGACTGTGCCAGTCGCCTGGGAGACTGGAAGCTCGACTACTGTTATGTTAACTTTACCTTTTTCAGTTTCTCTCAGAAGAGTTACTTGTGGTTTGAGAGTCGGTCTGACCAAGAGCTGTAGCATGATGTTCCTGATGTTACCCTCAACAACATCCTCTTTCTCAATCTGCACCCCTTCTTTGTTTTCAAACATATATTTTGCCATGTTAACATTTCTGCTGCCATCTGCCTCTATTATGATGCCGCTTGAGTGAACAAAAGCATTTTCATTCAAATACGAAAGGGTATCAGCCAAACTGTTGGCGGTGATTTTGTCTAGTGGAGTGGTCTCAAAGAGCCAGGTGGTGCACTTCACATCAGCTTTTGGGATATCTTTAGCACTTTGCACTGAGGTTTCTTCTGGCTCCTTAATTTTGTCCAGGGGCTGCGATTCAAAGAGCCAGGTGCAGCGTTTCACATCTCCCTTCTGGCTATCTTCCCTGTGGACTGCTTTTACTGGACCCTGCTCCTCAGGCTCCCCTTTCAGGCTGTCAATTGTTTGATTCTCAAAGAGCCAGGTGGAGGTCCTGACATCGCCACGCTGCACATCAGTGACACTAACCATTCTCACAAACTTCTTGCACTGCTGCTCAGATTCAAATAACTGTTTATTCAGCTGCACGTTACTGTTTCCAAAGTCTTCAGTCACCCTGACTGAGAGCTCATCTCGACTCGTAAGGGAGTCAAGAGGTTGTGTCTCAAATTTCCACCTGGCTGATTTAACGTCTCCTTTCTTGACGTCCTCCTGGGTGACAGCTCGTATGACGTAAACTTCATTCTCCGCCTTGATGGCATCGAGTGGTTTTGTCTCAAACATCCACCTTGCTCCTCTTACGTCACCACTCATTACCTCTTCCTTTTTTAGAGTTGTAACTTCATGAAACTGGCCCTCTTTGTCTCTGATGGCATACAGTGGCAGGGACTCAAACATCATAGTGCTTGACTTCACGTCTATATTGCTCTCAGGCTGCTCCACATTGACCCAATTCTGCTCAACGGGTTCATCGTGAATTTTATCCAGTGACGATGTTTCAAATATAAACTTTTGTTTCTGGACATCACCACTTTCAATACTCTCAACCCTTGGCGTATTTGTGTCATTGTTGTCCTTGTTGATCTGGCTCATGGGGCAGTTCTCAAACATCCAAGTAAATTTATTTACAGAACCTTTCTCGATTTGTTCGCCTTGGTTCTGCTGATCAGATGCTGCCATGATTTCTGATCCTATTTCGTCAAGAGACTGGGATTCAAAGAGTTCTTTGACTCGCGAAACTTCCCCTGACTGAAAGTTCACTTGGCTGACACATCTCAGATTTTGGTCTGAATTTGTATCCTTTCTTATTCTGTCCAAGGCCTCTGTTTCAAAAAGATGTTTCACAGTTTGAACACCAACCTCTGATTGGACTGAATCTCGTATGGTGCTGCATAGCTTCAAATTGTACTTTTCCCCATCTTTGATGCTATCTAGAGGCTGTGACTCAAAAAGCCATGTAATGGACTTGACATTGGTATCTTCAATGGCTTCTTTATCTTTTGCTTTTTCGGATTTGTCATACAAAATGTCCATTGGCTGTGTTT
This sequence comes from Neolamprologus multifasciatus, assembly GCF_963576455.1. Classification (NCBI taxonomy): domain Eukaryota; kingdom Metazoa; phylum Chordata; class Actinopteri; order Cichliformes; family Cichlidae; genus Neolamprologus; species Neolamprologus multifasciatus. The sequence continues at coordinate 28,558,449 of NC_140456.1, read as the reverse complement.
CAAACAACCATTTACAGGTCTTCACGTCACCTTTATGCGGTTCCTCCTCCAAAGAAGAGTTTTGCTTTGTCTGATTGAACTTTGAATGAATCCCATCAATTGTCTGTGTTTCAAAAAGCCACTTTGCCATTTTGACATCACCTGTGTTGTCTTCCTGTCTTGTGATGCCTTTGATTACCTCCACATTTGCTTTTCCTTCTACCAGTTGGTCTAACGGCTTCGTCTCAAACATCCACTTGTAGTTTTTGACTTTCCCTTGAGTGAATTCCTCTCGGCTGACTGTTGTAACCTTATGAAGGTTTCCAGAGCTGTCTTTTATTGCATATAATGGAGTTGTTTCAAATATTTCTCTGTTACCTTTTACATTTCCAACTGCAATAGACTCTTCGATCTCGGTAATCTTCTCCCCAGAAGAAGCGATTTTGCTCAAAGGAATTTTTTCAAAAAGTTCTTTGAATCCCTTCACGTCACCTTTTTCAATCACTTGTTCTTTTAATGAAGTGCTCTTTTGAATGCTGCAGCTTTCAAATAACTGTTTTTTGTCTTTTACTTCACCTTGTTCTTCAGCTGAAAGGGTAATTTTCTTCAGGCTCCCGACTTCATAGCTATCACTAAGCGTCTCCATGGGCTGCGTTTCAAACAGCCAAAGGGAGGTCTTGACATCTCCCCCAATCACGTCTCCCTTTTCCAAAGACATTTCTGCCATGTTTCCTGCTGCCAGTGGTCTCATTTCAAAGAATTTCTTCTTGTTGATGACATCAACCTCTCCTGTGCACTCAGCTATGGCTCCTTCAAATGTGTTCTCTCCTACAACCTCAGGTATTCTGTCAAATGACTCAGTTTCAAACATCCACCTCTTCCGGTCAACACCTCCTCGTTGACCCTCCTCTAGCGATATGCCCCGAATTATTTTCACGACATCAGTTCCCTTACTGATCAGGTCCAAAGGCTGGGTTTCAAAAAGCCAGCGGGCAGTGCAAACACCACTACTGTCGATCTCCTCCCTGCAGATGGATTTAATCTCGTGTATATTGCCACTGTTGTCTCTGATAGCACAGCAAGGTTCTGCCTGAAACAGTTTCACGGTCTTTTGGACATCACCTTTCAGCTCCTGAAGCTCAGACCTCAGTTTCAGGAAACTATAATCTTCAATAGAGTTGCAGCGCCCCAAGTCACTCAGTGCTTTAGACTCAAAAAGCAGACGAGTCCCTCTTACATCCCCAGGCTGTACAGGTTCTTTCAGCACTGCCTCAACTAGTTCACCCTCTTCATTTACGGATCTATTTAAGGAATCCAAGGGCTGGGTCTCAAACAACCACATTGATGTTCTCACATCCCCCCTGACAGAAATCTGCCTTTTGGCAGACTGTAATTGGGTGCTGTCAATATGTTCAAACATCGAGGAGGTGCTTCTTACATCTCCACCCTTTAACTCCTCATTATCCATCAGCTTTTTGGTTGAATGAGGATCTCCAATACTGTCCAGAGTCCAGTTCTCAAAGATCCACCTCATGGATTGCACTTCCCCCTGATAAGCTGCATCTGCTGCCTCAGTGTTTTCTGACTGCACTGCCTTCATGATCTCATCATCCACTGCGTCATCAAGACTTGCCCGTAAGTCTGGGTGGATGTGTTTAAAGAGCCTCTTCAGCTCATTTTTCTGCCGTTGCTGGTAGAATGTGGAGAAGGTTTCTTTAGGTGGAGGCAGGGGAAGGCTACTTAACAATGAAGGCCCTTCATAGTTGAGAGGTCTAGGTGGTACAGGGGGAGGTGGGGGGAGGGGCAAGTCATCTTCTTCAGGAGATGATTGTAAAACTGTGACTTTTCTGGTCTGGTCAGCCATCTTGAAACAATAAAAGAAATTCAAGAATATTATCAGGATCTAGTGATCTAGTCGACAAAAAGAGCATTAAAAAAATACATGCAAATATTAGAATGACATGCATAGCAAGGAAAGCCATACTTTACCTTCTTTTATGCTTGCTTCACTTCTTTTATGCTTTTTCAACCCAAACCATCCTCAGTCACACCAGGGTTACCAAAAACACTTCACAGCTGTTAGTAGGCAAATATCACACATACACCCCGCCGAGGCTGCTAGTGTGGCTAGTTGTTTTTTAGGTGAAAAAAGTGAAAATTTAAATCTGCATTAAGTTTTTTTTCTGGCTACATTGTTGCAGTGTAAACTAGGGTTGGGCATTGTTACATTTCGGACAGGCTGCCATCAGTCAACCAGCTACTGTTGATATGTTCACAGAGATATGCCACATGCACTGATAGAGACGCTTGTTGAAACGGGAAAACAAAAACAAAAAAACGGAATACAAAAGCACCTAATAGAGATGATTCACTTTCAATCCCAAAATAAACATTCAGAAGAAATAACAAAAGCTAGATTTTGAGTTGTTGGTGTCCATGGAGAACCAGCAACTCACTGGTATGAATCTTATTAGCTCATAAAGGTGCCAGGTCACCTCAGTAATACATTATTAATATAATTATTATTTATTCTCAGCAGCAGAATAAGGTCAACACTGCTTAATGATTACCCTTGATCTTGTACTATTCTGATGGAGATACTCTGTGTCTGTGTTCAATTCTGTGCTGGAGCTCAGCTCAACAGAAAGGATGGAGGCACCACCTTGTGGTCATTCTCAGTTTTTCAACATAACATACCTACATAACAACATAACTACATACAACTACAATTAATTACAAACCAGAAAAATGTAAACAAAAGTAAATTATCTAAATGATTTAAACATACCTGACCCTTTGTGAAAAAGTAACATCCTGAATGTTGCATTTAATGTGAGCCTGTAGGTTTACTGTGTGTTTGATGGTGGAAGCAAAGACTTAGATGCACAGCACACAATACTGAGAAACCACATTCTCCTGTTAAGGTTTCTAAATGACGTATACTGTACCTTACTGTTTTTAGCCCCTTTTCCTAGTGTACCAATGAATTCCTGTTAAACAAAAGCAAAGAGTGATTTAAATCAGTTTGAATCACACAGAACCTTATTATTTGTTACATATATACGTTAGCACTGTGTTCAACACATTTCAAACATGCACTAAAGTGTTGAGGCGCTCCTGTTGTGACCTAGCACACAGAAAATTCCCCATTGAAGCCTTTGACCTCACTTTGTGGGGAGGAATGAGAAGCATGTCAGGAACTCACTGGTTGTGTTGGGCCTCCTGTGGTGTCAGTGGCTGCTGTTCTTGACAGATAGAGAGTTGATCTGTCTCTCACTGAGAAGGAAGTAGATGTTCTGTCTCTGGTTTGTCTTGTTGGGGTGCCCCCTTTAGTCAGTGAAGAGCTGTATTTGTCCTCTGCAAGAGCAAGATGCGACATCAAATTAATGTTAACTTCTTTATTAGATTTGCCCAATAAAACATCTGGAGTGTTGGGATTTCTAGTTTAAACCTAGTGGCACACACATGCATAAAAGTGGAACAACAGGATACTGCTGTATGCTAAAATAAGCAAAGCCGTGCGTGTCCAGTGTCAGCAACAAGTTGAATGATAACGCCGTGTCTGGGTATTTTTAGTTATGGTGGAATCTGTCTTATCACTGTTGTAGCTTCCTGTTACCTCATGGATTCTAGTTCACATGCATTATGCTATGAAACAGCATATGTTTTAGTAAAGAGAGATATTGTAACAAACAAGTCAGATTACGAGCTTTGATCCCGGTAGATAAATAGGCCCACGCAGCACTCCCTGCTGCACAGGTCTATCATCAAAATGCATTCCACGGATTGACCATGACACCCAAGAAGAAGAAAAAACAGCAACTGCTAGCTCAGCTTGAGGGACACAGATTGTTTGCACATTGTTTGAATGGGCTCTCTCCCATCAAACCATCAACACCTGACCAAAAGAATGCGACAGCCCAGCCCAGTAAACCACATGCATGTGTTCTGAAACTGATTTTTGTTTATGCAAAAAAAACACCCTGCAATCAGACTGTATTAGCTGGAATTTGTTCCTCAGCTGGAGTTAAGTAAATATAATGAGTTTAGAAAAAAATTCAACAGCAGCATCATGAAAAATATGTTCAGAGGTCAACAGCACAGTATGCTGCACAGGCCATCCAGCTGTAACTAATGGCCAGATTTAAACACACCTCCCTTTTCACGCACTAAGCCCTGACGGGACAAAAGGATGGCCTGGCGAGCCGGCGCCTCTCACGAGTCTGGACTTAAAGCATTTTCACAGATGGGTGAGCAGACAGAATCATGCAACCGACTGCCATGCCCCCCCCCCATGAAAGTCCTCACCCAGTAAACCGAGAGGTCAACTGTCACTCATCATCGACGTGTGTTCACAAACATCCACGCAAGCTTGTCTCGACAGAGGAAATAATGAAAAGACTCATTCTTACAGACTCGAAAATGAAATTAAGCTTCAATGACACAACTGGAAACCTTTTTCAGTGATTCCAACGTTTTCTGAGCAATGTCTGCCGACATCTCTTTGATCTGGGTTAATTCTTCAGGAATGAAGAGGAGCTATTAGCAGCATGCTAATGGGAGGAAATTTTGGGATGCTGGCAGCTGTACAAATGATGGTTAAATGCAGCTGGCATTTGTTCTTCACCACCACCGCCGCCTTTTACCTCCATCAGCTGTTGGCAATTGTAGCTACATTCATAGACTGTAATGAAAACCAACATCCCAAAGGACAAATTGCATTATAGGGTCCCAGATCCCCCATATAGCACTGTCTGTTACACCATTTGCCTACTTCTAGGAGTTCATTTTTTTCCCTTCATTTGATTTTCATTTTCCAATGTTTCTGAAGATATAGAGAAGGAAACAGTCTGACTGTCTAACATATGACTTCCAGTTTCAACCATTTGTTTGAAACTTGAGGGATAGCGTACCGATGGGGTCTGACGGTTGATGAGCACTTAACACTTAATGAAGAGAGCATTATATTCATAAATCACTGCCTTTATAGCTCAGTCATAAAAAGACAGGAGCAAAATTGCAAATTTCTGAATTTTCTATACTTTGTGATTGCTGTTGAAAAAATCACTTGAGTACAACTTCATCTTGTCTCAACAATGACAGCATGAAATTTGACAAAATAAAGTCCAATAATACAAAACATGTACATCCAGAAACCTTTCTCTGTCATTATATAGTGCTATTGTCATTTTACTGTAGCGGCACAGTCACGCTATTTGGCCTCATGTGAAGAAAGTTAATAAATACTCACTAAAACACCATCCAGCGTTGTTTCCCTGTGTATTTCTGCTGTGTTCACTCCCAGGACCCCTGTGATGTGTGATGTGTAGTAGAGCCTGTCTCCTCTTTCAGTGCTCTCTGTGACTGAACTCTTTCTAGTCCCGTGGCCTTGGTGACAGCTGATTTTTATCAGTGCCTGTCCCAGTGGAAGACTTTAGCTATTTTGGGATGGTGGGCTGGCTGCTGCTACTCGCCTGAGTCAATCACCTCTGTTAGTCACTGTTGGATTGGGACACCCCTCATTTCCACAGATACATTGTCACCTGCTATAACAGGAACTGGGTGGGACCAATAGTATGTGTGTCAGTGGGTGCTCGGCAGCCAATATATTGAAAGAAAAAACACAGACAAGTGGTCCTATTTTGGTAAGTTCTACTTGGGTCCTGGCATTCATGAAGATGTCACTCACACACCTAAACGGTGTTTTCGGCCAACATACACCTTCAAGTGTCCCATTGGACAGACCAATGTACACCCCCGCACTGCCAAACGTACTCATGAACAGCTCAAGGAACATGACACAGATCCAAAGGAACTGATCTGGCCTCCAAACTGCCCTGATTTCAGTCCAGTCTTTTAAAATGCTAATTCTTACTCTCTTTTTCCACACTACCTACACTTTAAGTATCACTAGGACAAAATCTCACCCTAAATTCAACAGAATTAGATGGCGAACGCTGGGAAATTACACCATAAGCCATGGGCTGTATTATGAAACGCTACCAAATATTTCAGCTTTATTTTGGAACAAACACAGCTAACATTACTGGTAGTTCCTTACTTATACCAGGTTCATCACAGGGTAAGGACGTCAGTATTGCTGAAGCAATATCAGTAATGGGTCGCGGACAGGCATGGCTCAGAGGGCCAAGGCCTGCGTCACGGTCAGAACTGGTGGTGACACTCTCAGTTCTATCTTAAGCATGAGTGCCGGGCACATAGTTATGCATTTACAACACTACATCCTTGTCTTTATTTAGCTACTTTTTCCTCCCACCACCAAACACCACATGGGTTGCCACTGCTTTGTAAACTCGGTCAGGATTTACATGGTGACACTTTAAATACTAGGCCTTGATCCTGAACTGTTTGCTCTGTGGCAACCTAATATAGATTCATTTGATATGCTTGAGAACTGTTGTTTGACATGAATGTGCCTACATTCATATTTCAAAGAACTGTCAGGAACATAGTCCAAGTGTCCACTCGACCTTACAAGACAATGAACCTCAAAGCTTCAAGGAAACCGTCCTAGATGTCAGTGATTGTAGTAAATATGAAATAAAGTACCACTGCTCACCAGGCAAGTGTCTGCGTGCTCTGTCATGAAACTCTGGAAGCCCATTCACAGCCCTTCTTCCACCCACTTGAGTGGCTTTCTGTGGATAAACAGCACATTATGTTGTCAAGAGAATTATAACAGACAATATATGATTGTTTTGTATCTCATTTTGGTGGGTGTGGAGTCGGGCTGTCGAGACTTAAAATAGAGGGAGCTTAAAATCCATGATAGCTGGGTTAAGAGTTGGATGACACTCATGTCACTTTCATGTCACTCATGTAACACATAGCCAGGAAAGATATGCAGGATTAGTAAGCTTCACTATTAACTGGTCCAGATTTTTTCTTTTTTTTTTTTACACAAACAGACTAACTACCTGGTTCTGGATGTAAAGTGCAAACATATCAGGTGAGTGGTTCCTTTAAAAAGTATGAAAATACTAGCGTTTCATTGCTACCTATACTGTATTTCATCAAATATATTGCTAACTGTCAAACAGGCTACCAAGTGCAAAGCATAGGACTAATGTTTCAGCAAAATTCAATTTAATTCAATTCACTTTTATTTGTATAGCACCAAATCACAACAACAGTCACCTCAAGGTGCTTTAAGACCCTACAATAATACAGAGAAAACCCCAACATTAAGATGACCAACCGTGAGCAAGCACTTGGCGACAGTGGGAAGGAAAAACTCCCTTTTGACAGGAAGAAACCTTTAGCAGAACCAGGCTCACATCACGTGCTTGTGTCATTTGGATGACCAGCACTGTATTGTAACACTACTTGTAAATGCTCAAGTAGGCAGCTGACACACCTGTGTAGCTGTGTCCTTAAGAAGAGTGTTATGACTTCTCCTGTCCTGCAGAGGGTAGTCTCTCACTGTGACACTGTCAGTTTCAGACGCCATGTTCAGCCGAGGGCTGCTGCTGAAGCCCTGCTGCAGGGTAGCTTTGGACTCGAACAGGGCGCACAGAGCTTTGGTGCCCGTAGCCTCCTTCTGAGGAAGGAACTCCATGGAGCGACTCCTGGAAAGATTAGAGCGCCTTCCTGAGCCCCAGAGGACCACATTCTCTCTGCTGTCCCCTCTCCTCCATCCGCCATCCACCCAGCTTTCCGACAGCTAAAGAGAGTAGCTGATTTTTATGTGTTTTTCAGTTTTAGCAGTATTTCCATTTAACAAACACAAGTGTAGACACCTACCTCAAGATTCTGCTCTGCTCTATCAGGACTCCTTAGGTCAGAGCAGCTTTGGTAACTATTAGGACAAATTTAATACCAATATATATTAACAGATGAGTGAATGAAGACAATACACAGTCAGTAAACATTGCCAGCACCTGTGAATAATGTAAATAAACTGTAAATGTCACATGTTTGTGCCTCAGTAGAACTTACTGTTGCACCAATTGAGAGACAGACTTTCTCTTCCAGCCGGGGGAAACTGCATTGACCCACGACTTTTCCTGAATCCCAGAAAGACTCTTCAAGGACTGGGTCCTCCTCAGGCCAAAAACCTCCATTGTATTCTTTTAAACAACAGCTGCAATTTAAAGCAACCACATTTTTTCACCAAGCTGCAAGCTTTTAAAACCAGGCTGTCATTTAAATCAGAATAGATCAAATCCACAAATGTTTTCCTTTGATTCATCAATAAACTCTAAATCTGACGTTCTTAAATTCAAGTACATAACTGAGGTTTAACTTCTTTTGAGTTATTATACAACAGACACTGACACTGACAGTCATCTGACTCTGTTAATGTTTATGAATTCATGCACTCAAGCAGCAAACCCAGAGTCCTGGCTCGAGATGCCGTCTTATAACAGTGTGATACATACGCGACTGCTGTAGCTGAAAGGACATTTAATGCTTTCAAATAAGAAAGAAAGAAAGAATGACATCTTAATTCTGGACAGAGAATTCATATTCACATATATTTATTCTGTCTGACTCACATATGAGATGCCGCTCCATCAGCTACAAAGCAGTTACAATAACGTTGCAATAATAATGATGCAAATAATGTTTTTTTACCTAAAAAAATCTAATAAATATTCAGCTCCAAACCTGAAAAGAAGAAGTTGTCACCACTGCATTTCTGTCTTTCCGTCTTACTCGTGGTTTAGGAGCATCTCTCACAAGACACAGCAATTTCTGGTGGTCAAAGTCCTTAAACACCTTGTGATTCAAGTCTTCCGGATGTGATATCTGCCATGATAGAATCACCTGATGAATTTGTCTGATGGAGCAATAAAACTCTGATATTTATAAATGAGGAGACATGTACGCCGAGTAAAAAGTCGCATTTCCCAAAATTCTGTTGGTCTTTATTACGCTAAACATATCACCAAAACACATTTTTAGTATCCATGTGTCTGTAAATTGTAATGCTTTCTATTTGATACTTTAAACACTAATGACCATGCTGACAGCTTGAGGCATTCAAAACAGTGAGAAGCCAGAGAGCCGACCTGCGTGACAGCTGGTCCAGTCAGATGTCCGTGCTGAAATGCCTGGCATAGCCGCTCTGTTACTGGATTCCAAACCAAAACCCAGAGCGGCAGCATTTTATCTGCACCTCTCACGCCTTACCCTAGACACTGTGTTAGCAGCAGCAAGGGCCACATTCACCCATCTACTGTTCCTCAGTGTGCTCAAACAGATAACATGTTTAGCTGATTCTGCTGATACCAGTACCAGAAACGCTGACGGTGCTTGTAAGTTGATGATGAACCCATTTCTGTTGATGATTACAGTCTGCCAGTACTCAAAGGGTGATATTATATTTCTAAATTGTTGGCACATACAATTTTACACCCTAATTATCCCAAAGGAATTTTATAGTTCGCAGAAGTTTACAGTTTTATGATGCCTACAACCTGCAAAGGACTCACAGAGTGGCTCTGTCACAATAGGAGAGAGCCGAGGCCTGCATTCACCTGCAACTGCTTTTCTGTGTTTACAAGTGAATGTGATGACATACATATCCACCAGCCCCTTTATTAGATACATCTGTTCAGCTTCTCATTATTACAAATGTCTAATCAGCCAATCATATGGCATCTATTCATTGCTTTCAGGCCTGTAGACATGGTCCATATGAGGTGCTGAAGTTCGAACTGAACATCCAAATGGGCAAGGAAAGTGATTTCAATTACTTTGAACATGCCAGAGGGGCTGGTCTGAGTATTTTTTTAAAAACTGCTTTTGGTCTGAAATGGTCTGAAAAATAGAAAATATCCCATTAGTGCATTGTAGATGCTAGAGGTCAGAGGAGCATGGATTGCTTTGCAGTGACAGGAAGCATCGGTAACTCAAATAACCACTGGTTAGAACCAAGAGATGCAGAAGTGCTACTCTGAATGGACATCAAACTACGATGAAGCAGAAGGGCTACAGCAGCAGAAGACCACACTGGGTGACACTCCTGTCAGCTACTAACAGAAAACTGAGGTTACACTTTACACTGGCTCGACAAAATTGGCTAACAGAAGAAGAAAAAAGGTTACCTTGTCTGCTGAGTCTCGATTTCTGCTGCATAATTCGGATGGTAGCATCAGAATTTGGCATAAACAACATGAAAGCATGGATCCATCCTGCCTTTTATTAACAATACAGCATGGTGGGGATGGTGTTGGGATATTTGTTTAACACACTTTTGGCCACATAGTAACTGAGGATTGTTTAAATCTCACAGTCTCCCTGTGTTTATCTATTTATAACCACAATGTGCCCATCGTCTTATGGCTGCTTCCAGCAGGACAATGCACCATGTCACAAACCCTCAATAGTCTCACACTGGTTTCTTACAGATGACCAGATCTGAATCCAACAGACCACCTTTGGGATTTGATGTAACCGAGAATCTCATCAGGGATGTGCACCTGACAAATCTGCAGGATTGTTTGATCCTGTCATGTCCATATTGAAAGAAAAATCTCTGAGGAATGTTTACAGCACGTGCTATAAATGAAACCATGTTATAAAGAATTAAGACAGTTGTGAAAGCAAAGGGAGGTGCAACACGAGCTTCTCCATGAGCTGTGTTTTTTCACTTTTTTATCTTGTTTAAAATGAGTTAAATAAATATTTACTTATTGTTTAGGACAAATTCACAGCAATAACTTTGTTGCTTGTAGTCGCACTACTTGTCTGTAATAGTGATCAAGCTTTATGTAGCCTTTATAAAAGAAAATGCACAGTTAGCTGACAGCTAGTGGAGCATTTGATAGTTAGAGGTAACACGTTACCGCAGGAGTTGTTTCTTAGCAAAAACAAAGCTATAAAGAAAGTACTCAAATTTATCAGTGGGTGGACAAATGATTAATAAATAAATAAACAAGCCTAAATATTTTCCATATGAGATAAATTTGTAAATTGGTAACTGCTGGCCAACAAACAGCAATCCCAAACTGAAAAGAGATGTTTGCTACTTATCTTTGCTGCCCCTATCTAACCAAAAAAAGGAACTGTGAGCTCATTTTGTAGACTTGCTGACAGTTTATAAAATAGGAGGCATTTCACTTTTTATTCTACAAGATCTCACATTTCGCAACATATTTACCTTCATATGTATTTTGTTGTAGTTTCAGACAGTTTTAAAGTATTCATTATTAAAGGCTCTGAGACAACAACATCAATAAACAAGAAAAGAGCAACCTGCCAAACAATTTATGGTCTTCATGATTTATGGTTAAGTACCAAATTGTAATGTAGTATTTAGGAATTACATTGTTGGTGCAAAAGGACAGTTTTATGTCTGTCAAACTGTGTTACCTTTGGCATTTTTTGTAAATTCAGCGAACGAAATGAGAAAAAACTGTGTGTTTTTGTGACAGGCGGCCAGCAACAACGTGCATCTTTGTTATCTGTTATGTGTAGATACAATACTGGTTCATTCCTTGAGTTAAGTGCCTTTTTTATGTGTGACCAATTGATAGATCAGTGTTAAATAGCTTAACAAAATATAAAGAAATTCAATTCAATTCAATTTTATTTATATAGCGCCAAATCACAACAAAAGTTGCCTCAAGGTGCTTTACGAGCGCCTTGAGGCCTTGAGGCATGAAATCAGGGGTCGTTCAATGCTTTTGAACAGAACTGTATTTAGTGTCAGAGCAGATCTGCTTGTAGAGCTCTACAATGATCATATATGTACAAACTATATGAGTAAAAAGAAATAAATTTGTTGTGGAGGTTCAGGAAAAGAAACAAAGAAAAACACCCTCCGACTCCCCACAACTTTACAAAATAGACCCGAAGGCTTGCTGTCAGGTGTCATTCTGTACACAAAAAGGACGTTTCCAATATGAAAGTTGTAAGGCCTGAGCCGACCTGAGTGAGGAAAGTGGTTCCTTTAACGTCATCTGTGGACAAAGAAAAGAGACACCAGTAGATGGAGCCAGAGTGGCATCCTTCCCTCCATTTAAAATGCAGTAGATGAGTTTAAAGGGCATCATAGTTACTTCCTTGTTTATGGATAATTGTTGTCATATTTTACAGTTGACCATGTGCTCATGTATAAATCACACCAGTTTTGCAAGAGCAAAAAATGTGTGTGCTTGCACAAGCACACACACACAAACATATATTTATTTCACATTTAATACTTTATTGTCTGCTGTGCACAAACACTACAATGCATAGCAGGAACACTGTGGTCAGAAATCACGAAGAGAATTAAAGATTTGTGGTTCTAACAGTGTTAGCCTTTAGCATGTGTTTTGCCAGCTGTAATGGAAGAAGAGAGAGGCAATCAGTGAACGTGTAGAGGAGGGAGGGGGGAGTCAGACAGTCTCACCCACACACTTCCACAGAACAGTCAGTACTGGCCTGAACAGCTGTGAACAGAGCAGGTCTCCTTCCTCCTGCATGCTCCTGCAAAAGCCTCACATGGAGCCACATGTGACAGGCAACACCAACAGCAGAGCACACTGTGCTGGGACTCAGCGAGCACGGGAGCTCCCACTGCAGGGCTGACAGCCAGGCACAATCAGCTGGGGCGACATAAGAAAGGGAACACACACATGCACACACACAGACACGCTTTGTGCACTCACACAACTTTGGTAGTCTCTAATTGTGAATGCATAATGAAGCTGCTGCAGCACAGACACAAGGAAATATATCTCTACTCAGTGATGCGTTTTACTATGTACCCTGGTGGAAAATGCCTTGTGGGTGCACGGTGCATCACTCAGGCAAGTTTTTAAGTTTTGTGAGAAAGGTCACCACAGCTCTCTTGTTGACAAAAGGCTCATTGTTGAAGGGGAGGGGGGGGGAGATGTCAAACCCAATCATACAGCTGCTTTGCTGTTACAGCTTGAGTCGCTCACATGAAGCTACAGATAAGATCACTTCTCTAGCAAATTGTTGTGCAACCTACTTTGCACTCTGAGCTGCAGCTCGACTCGCATTAAAAAACAGTACTGTAGTGGATGGTGTTTGGGAAATAAGTGTGGAAATATACTCGTGTTATCACATAAAATAGTGTGTTTACGTCCACTATTGCCGCAGCTAATGCTGCAGTGATAGTAAGTAAATGCACTTTATTGCAAACATCATTTTATTTTTACATAAACATTTTATCATTACACACAACCATGACACTTTTTCCATATCAACTGTAGAGCTTAAGCATGTAGAGCACACTCTAACGCTACCTCAGAGATAACATATCACCCTCTGTGGCCACAGAGACACAGGAAGCTCTCTGGTGTCACCCCCTGAACTGATAGTTCTGCACAGACAAAAGGATGGCAGTTGACCCATCACTTAAGGTGTAACAGTTGCGAAACTTTACCGGTAGTCTTTATCTGTATCTTCAGTGGAGAAGGTGAGACTTTCATTTCTTCTTTTTTTTCCATGAACTGTGAGATTCCACTCTGTGCTCTTTTACAACTTTGTTTATTGCTATTTTGAAATACCACTGGGTACCCAAATATGACATAATTTACTAGTTTATTTGGGGCTTACAGTTTTATTAAAAAAATCTATTTCATAAAGATAAATAGCTAGATAATCAGTGAGTCAACAGCAGTTCATGGACAAAATAGCTGGTTTCAGACTGTGAGGCTGCACAAGGGACCAGTGTAAGATCAGTTATTTTTGACCTGTAAATCATGCAGAGATACTCTGATAAAATCTAAGAATTTAAAAAGTTAGAGCTAGAAATGAGCAGAATAAGCACTCTAATAATTAAAACCAAGTTTTGAACTTTTGAACTTCTAGAGACTAAAATTCTGATGTGATTGCGTCAGACACAAATACCAATTATATGAGATGAGTAAACCTGAAGTAAAGAAGGAAAAAAAAGATCACGTAGTAAGCTAAGAACACCACTGACGTAAAAAAAAAAAAAAAAAAAAAGACTCATGATTCTGACAGTGTTGATGCTGCTGATGATGAAGGCAAGCATAGTGATTCACTGACTGTCCTCTAAAATAAAAACGCATGAGCTATATTTGCCCTTGTGACCATGGTGACGAAGGGAAATGCCATCAGAGGCTATGTAAAAAAGGAGTCATGTTTACAATTGAAAGAGAGAGAAAGAAAGTTGGAGAACCTATCTATCTATCTATCTATCTATCTATCTATCTATCTATCTATCTATCTATCTATCTATCTATCTATCTATCTATCTATCTATCTATCTATCTATCTATCTATCTATCTATCTATCTATCTATCTATCTATCTATCTATCAAGGACGTAACTCTAAGAAAAGAATAAACAATCTCCTGGCAGCATTTGGCTTCAATCCATCTTGCTTTACTACCTGACTGGAAGCAACAACACTCGCCCTGTGACTATCTGATACTTCCTCTTATACCCTGGAAAGCTGAGTGCGGTCTCCTAAAACACAGGTAAATCCTTGAGATAATAACCACAAGCAACAAGGAAGGAGAAACTAGGGCAGACTTCTACACGCCTGAAGCTTTTGTCAGAATTCACCAGCATTATTACTGCTGTATGTGGGCCATCGCTGGCACAGCTTGACTGAGGCCTGTGGCAGCAACCTGAGAGGCTGCCAGAATGTAGGTTAACTTAGGTTATGTAACCTGGAGTGTGAAGTGAAAGAGCAGCAATGTTTGTGCTCTGACTCTCTTCTGACAGGCAATATTCGCAGAATATGGGTGCATGACAATGGTGAGGAAAGCAGCTCAAAAAAACTGAACTGATACTGAGCAGCCACATACGAGTGGCTTTAAATCTGAAAAGTGTAAAGGAATGAGGTCAGGAGTCTGGGTCAGTTTGCACTGCGATGGCTGCATGGATACAGTGAGTAAATACAGGCAGTTGTGAAAGAATGGCTGAATATTAACGAACGTAGGAACAAAAACTCTGACTTTCTCTGCTGCACGTGTGTGAAAAGGATCATCCGCCTGACACATCTGAGGCACACAGCATGCAACACAGTCACACCATGCGTGGTAACAGCCTGCAAAAAGGAACAGGAAACTCCAACTGTATTTGCTCAAATGTATTTTTGTCCAGGCAATGATTGTGCTATAAATAGCCACATGAAGCCTCACATAGCACTTTGATGATGTGTTATGAGTAAGTTGTAGCAATCTCTCTGAGCGGATCCTTCAAGCTGCAAAATCTACCTTGAGTCAAATATCCAGATTCTAATTTTAGCAGCCAAGAACAGACATCATTTCTTTTACGTGCCATTTCTCTGCACTATAATCTTTTCCTGCTGCACTGTCTCTCTGTGTTTACTCCCCACGCAGGTCACACACACACATGCTGCACTACAGTGATCCCAGCCAAAGTGGGTCACTCTCTCGTAACACACTTCCACAGAGTGCTGAAGTCGGGATGAGCGGCCCTTCCTCTGACCAGAGGATTTGGACCAGCAGATATTTAGGCATTAGTGCAGCTATTATTTAACCCTTTCAACCCTTTACTGCTGCACAGATCTGTATCAACACAAGGGGGTCAAAGCTTGAGTCCAGGAGTATTTTGGGCATGTCCATGTCTTTCCGTTCATCTGTCTGTCCATCTGTTTTGTCTGTCTCCCCTGAGCTTCATTTTCCTCCCAGTCGGGGACGCAGAGCACAGCCTATGATTATCTTTAAAAGCAGAGGCACTGGAATCTTAAATCCAGCCGCTTTACCTTCACTCAGCCACAAGGTTCACGGTGTAAGAAAAGCTCTGTTTGGATAGCCCATAATGAGTGTGTGCGTATACATGTTATAGGCTTTAATTTATGACAACATCTGCTTGTGAGGAGTGTGGCGTGAAAGCAAAAAAGAGGATTTTTCTTTGCGTTAAACGGGCAGAGGCTTTACATCCAAATCCATAATCCTGGCCATCTTCGGCTCTTCTGCACTGCAAACTGTTTCTTAAAGTGCCTGACTGGAACCACCACTCCTACCAATGTAACAGGAAATATATTAAAGGAAAACAACACAAATGCCAAGGGCTGTATCTCACGTTTAATGATGGTCTTATCACAATTTTACTACAGGTCTAAAGGTGGCTTACAAAGATGCGAAAGCCTTGTTTAAATAAAAGGATTAAATCCCCAAGGAAGTCTGAATACTATTGAAAGACTATTATGTTTACTTTACTTTTACTTTAAGTAAGTTCTGTAGTTCTTTTATGTTTGTGTTTTCTATTTATTTATTTGCAAATGCGTTGATCTGATATTTGCTAAAAAAAAAAAAAGAAAGAAAGAAAGAAAGAAAAATCACCATACATAGGAATAAACATAAACGTTGCCAAGGCACTACGTGTCCTAACTCGTTTGTAACAGTGGCTGAGTGCCTTCTGATAATAATCACCAGCTGGAGGTTTAAAGGTTATTTACCAGCACATCACCAGTAGGAACAGTACAGTGTGAACACAACAGACAGGAATCTGTGGGCAGCACTGAGTGAGAGGCGTCTCCCGCCTCTACGTGTGTCACCGTCTGCGTCAAGACAGACAGGGCAGCCACAGAGGACTGATGGTAAGCAAGAGGACTACCTGCCCGACACTTCCGGATTATTAAGCCAAACGATTGAGCTTTGGCTAATGAATCTATGGGACAAAATAGTGATACAGTATAAGAGAGTAATGATGGAAGCTGTTATACTGCTAGCGAGTAAATATTAAGCCCTTGAAACGTTCACGTCGAGGCTAATAGCATTGTTATGCTAGCGCCTTACATATTATTACTTTCTTCTGCGCGAGGTTTACCCTGTGCTGAAATGTCAACGTACTATGGTAAGTGATACAAAAAGCTCAGCGTTAATGAAAACGAAAATGCCGTTGCTGTCTTATGAGGCGAAACTGCCGTGTACGTGATTTCCCAAGAAACATAGTTGAGGTCTCGAGGAGGGGGTGAACTATCTTGTTGCCGTGTTTCGTGTCTTTGGGAGCTCCCAGCCAGTCCTCTCATGATCACACTGGTACTACTGTGTCGCTTCACTTAAACACAGGCGGACACACAATGCTCAGCTGGCTGGACGGCGGACAGGACACGTAACTTTGTGTCAATCTGCTCCTTCTTTGTTACTATGCTGTGTGTTGCTTTGTGGTGAGTAACTAAAAAAAACCTCTCTGTCAGTAAATACTTTAGCCTATAGAGTGACCTTAAATTGTTTCATGCTTTGTTCACTTCTCTTTATGCTTATAAAAACTGTGTAGCATATTTCTGTGAAATGTGGTAAGTTACAGTTATGCTGATTTTCTGCTTCATATTTCACACCTTAACACTTAACGGATAAGAGTAATGTTGAAGAAAACTTGTATGTGTTTGTGTGTATGTGTGTGTCCTGCTGCGCTTACGCTGGTTTAAATGGGACCGTGCCCGCAAGTGTTTGCCCTGTAGCGAGCAGTGGCGAACAGTGTTGTCATTGTGGCTGATATGATCGCTGTGTGTGTGTCTCCCTCCGCGAGGTGAAGAGGTCAGCTGCCTAATGACTGTTATTATGCCAAACAGGAAACGACTCCTACTCTCTTCCAGTGAAAGCCCCGTGTAACATTCCTTAAGGCATTTAATGATTGTCTGAACGCTTTATTCTATCCTTGTATTGTTGTGGAAGTTTTTGTCCCATTAAAAGTCCTGCAACCTCTTCTTAATCACTTATGTGCGTTAACACAGTGTAGTACCTCCCTCTTACTGTTACACGTGAACGCGCACGCGCACTCCCCGTTGCTGCTGCTGCTGCTGCTTTGAACCTTTAAATTATTGATGTGGTCTCAGCGGACACCTAGGCGAACTGCGAAGCTTTCCTGCTCTGTCAGATATTAAATGTAATAAATGTGATAGAACTGGAACAAGAGGGTGCTATAATAGCACTGCTCTGCAGTATTAATTAGACACAACTCTCACTCTGATTCTGGAAACCTTGAGCATGACTGTGCAGATGCTTTTCACCTGAGATAAATTTCTTTCCAGCTGTCTTTGTAGCAGTGGTTCCTTTTGTGTAAACAGTGTAGGAGCTGAGCTAAGTCTCTTGTTTCATCTCGTATTTGCTGATGGATCCAGGAAGTTGCTCAGTCTGAGTGCACACACACACACACACACACACACACACACACACACACACACACACAGCCTCACTGGTTTAAGGTATTTGCTTACTGCAGACTATCTGAAGCCCCGTGTGGACCCTGGCTGACTGTGTATTAGTGTAGGGCAGTGACAGACTGTCAGTGCAGTGGTTTACATTCCTTTTCTCTGACAAGAAAAAGAAATGCTTCTGTTGTAACTGTGGGTCTGTGTGGTATGTTTTCGGTTGCTTGTGTTAAGTTCAGTCTAAATCCCAGTCCTGTTACTTATTGGATCACAATAGCATGCTCAGCGCAGATGTTTCTAACTGTTGGCAAAGAAGAATAAGAGCTATATGCCAGGCTTTACATTTTAATTGTTTTCTCATTGAAATGTCTTCGTGTAACAGGGCAAAATAGGAAACGTGCATATTCACTGACTGACTTCTACAATATTATTCTCACATGGATTTTTGGAGGGGTTTATTTATGTTTCTCAAGCAAAACCACATAAACATATGTAAACCAAGTTCTTCTTTGAGAAAATTGTGCTTTGTGTTTTCAGAGCTTATACGGCTCAAACCAGTCGGCCGGTATTTAAAAATACTTAGCAGAACAAAAGCGGTCATCTGCTGCAGCCCTCAAACAAGCAAGCAGTAAATGGGGCTTATGCCTAACAGCTTTTATTTTCTGTTGCTACTCACTTTTTCTCAGTAGTTTAGGAAAGTCTTGCCAAAGTGTGCAACCCTCAGAGTTTGTATTTCCATGTTCACATCCAAAAATAGCATTCACTTGAACCATTACATCCCCCACCCCACCCGAGCTCTTAGCGCGCAACCACTGGACGGCCCGTTTCCACGAATTCTTCACAAAAAACTCGAAGAATCACTGGAATGTTAATTACTCAGCGGGGAAAAGAAGAAGAAAAAATGTTGATATATATATATTTTTTAAATATATAACTCATCTTGTTGTTAGTCAACAAAAGATTTCTCTTGACATTGTTCCACTTACGTAACATGACTTTGTAGGATAATCACTATCAAGACTGAATTCGCCTAAACAAACTTGTGGCCTGAAACTGGCTCGACCAGCTGACAGGCAGCTTTCGGCAGGAAGATCGTTCTTTCCCTTAGCTTTTGAAACGTGCTGTTTGCGTTCTCAGTTTCCAATACACGCAGCGCTGTCTCAGTATCGTTCAGCTGTCTTGAATAGTTGTTCCAGTATTAAAGTGCTGATTTGCATAAGATCTAATTGTAAATGACTCAAATCCATACCTTTTTCTTCTTGTGTGATTCAAACTAATGCCCCTGCTTCCTTTTTCTTTCTGCAGAATGCATATCACCCACCGCAGTGCAACAATGAGAGGCATCCTTAAGAGAAAGTTTGCAGAGGTTGATGACAATGCCTACTCATCCTCCTCCTCCTGCTCGTCTCCTCCACCCTCCCTCTCCTCTCCTGCCTCCTCAGAGTCAGACTCTGATGGAGAGCGCGGCTCTTCTGAAAATCAAGATTTCACACCTCGCAGCCCTGCTTCACCCACCAGTTTGCCCAGTAAGTCTTCAAACCAGCTGTTTTTTTTTTTCCTTGTCTTTCAAATAATGCAAACGTCTTCCTTATCTGTCCACTTTCCCATCAGCTTTTTATAGGAGTGTCTCTTATCGCCCCACAGCAGCACAGTTATGACTGACTGATATGAAAACGCTAACCTTAGGGCTGTTCTAGATAACACAGAGGCAGGATGGCTCGCCTCTGGACTGCCTGGCTGGTTGTGTAGAAGATCATTTGCCTGAGTGCTAGGAAGTTGTGGAATTAATTTGAATAGTAAGGTCACTTTAAACAAGCCATATCGAATGGCCTTTATTCAAATGTCACGAGGCTGCACACCCCATCTATCATCACTGGAAGTGCTTATAGTCACAAAATTTGATGCATCAAAGAACAGGATTGCCAGAGATGTTAATAAGCGGGCAATCAGGCTGACGCAATTATAGATCTGTAGATACAGGAGGATATCAAGCCACATCCAGGTGCCGCTAAACAAATACTTGAGCCTCAGAAGCGAAACAAGCTGCACTAACAGAACACACATTTCACACACATAAAGGAGAAGGGAACTGGCACACAGATGGACTGAGAGACAACAACAGCACACACACATTAGAGAGTGAGGCAAGAGGAGAAGTTGAATGTCCCAAAGGACAGAGATTCGTAATGAGGCACCGGCAGCCGGAGGAGAGACACAGAGAGGTCTGTGGGTGGCCGATGGTTCGCCACAGAGGAAATAAGAGGATCGGGAGGTGAAAATAGGAAGAGCGAGCTGGAGGAGGGAAAAGACAGACACAGAGACATGCTTTGGGTCATGTCCAAATAAACAAAGGTTTGGGGGAAATGTTTTCAGAATATTTACAGTAATCTCTTGGACAGGACAAACACGGTGTCTGCTAGACTTGATGGATTCGGTGTGGAAGTTGCCTGGACAAACAGCAGCTGAGGCAAGCTTAATCAGCTGGTCTCCCTTGTTTACTGACTTTTGTAACTGGAGTTCAGCCTCAGTTATGTGTGAAGGTCGGGCAATTTGTTGAAGCCAAACTGTTACATCAAGCAGTAACCCGATGAATGGATTGAAAACTAAACTGCCAGTGCCTAATTATACTGTGATAAACACCCAAGTAGCAGCAGGCAGCAAAGCAGTTCACGTCTCTCCCCCGCTCTGTTCTGTTGATCAGCCTGTTGTTGCAATCGACCCGTCTTGGTATTTCCTTTGTACATGTGTTCAACTGTTGACCCTGGCCTCTGTAGTGAAGCACCTGTAGTGTGTCCCCTAGTGGCCACGCTGAGACCTGCAAAGCCTGTGTCACAACTCAGCCCGTATTTATCAGGCATCAAGGAATCTTTTCCTGGAATTGTGCTTCATGTGAAATTAGGAGAAAAGGGACTTGAACAGTACTTCAAAGCAGCACTTAACTTCGAGCAAGGCGGACTCTGTCTGTGAGAATGTGGCATTGCTCTTGAAAGAGCAAATTAGGAATTAAAGTGACCAAATAGATTTCTTTTTTCTGACGGTAATCATTTGGAAACATAAACAATAGAGCTTGAGGATCTGTGTGTACACCTTGGTGACCAAGTTGAAAAGTCAAATGTTAAAGTTTTTCTTAATTTCTTTAAAGCGCCCCTTTTATACACACATCAAACAGCACTTTATACAAAGATTCTTCTAGAGTAGCTTTGCATGATTCACTGATTTAATCCACTGTCTGAAATAAGCCATTTTATCTCCCATTCCTTTTATTCTGATTGGATGCCCCTCACAGACATAAGGTTCAAACAATTGATGGACAATTATTTGTAACGTTTGTCATTTTTAATAATAAGGAAAGGAATAATAGAATATAGCTTGAAGTAACTTTACAGATGCATGTCTTTTATTATCATTATGGGGGTTAATTTCAGGGGAATGAGTCTATATTCAGAAGTACACAGTCATTAAGGACCCTTTATTTAACAAAGTCCTTTTTTTTCTGTCACTGTTCAGCTTTAATGTTCTTCTTATTCTTTGGGAATACTTCATTTTGAAATCCATGTCTTAGTTATTTATGCTGAAGTAAACCTAAAATAAATTTCTATTTCCTGGCCTCTCCTGCTTTTGGGGAGGAGAAAATTACAAAAAATATCTTATTTGACAGAACTGTAGGAGGTATTTTTAGCTATATAACACACAAGCGTGTACTATTCATGAGTTAATGAAACTCCAATTTGCAAAAACTGGTTCTAAAAAAAATAACCAGTTTATTTTAACAATGAACATTTTCCTGTTTGGGGAATCCCAAAACTTCTGTATGTTGGAAATATTATTGCATCATAATTATTTTTGCCAGGATGGACTGATATATGATTTTGCTGACCAACATGCTTGTGTTTTACAGTGTACTTATGGTGTCATTTACCAGATGCTTACTTTACACCACAACCAGGTACCGTAGTTCCTCAGTTTACGTGATGATTCTGTTTGTTTTCTAAACACAACCAGCTCACTCCATCCTGAAGAGGCCTAAGCTTGCAAGCAGACCGTGCACCGTACGCTTTGACCAGGTGACAGTGTTCAGCTTCCCGCGGTGCCAGGGCTTTACCAGCGTGCCCAGCCGTGGAGGTGCCACCCTTGGCATGGTGCGGAAGCACAGCAGCCTTCAACAGTACACTATATCCGAGCATGCACTGGAACAACGGCACAGGCGCAGACAGAGGCTCAGAGAGAGACGGAGGAAAGAGCGGTTAGAAGCTTTAAAACACAAAGTAGGTGCATTTCATTTCTAAACGTTTGCAGCGCCTGTCTGCATGACGCCTATCTGACTTATTTCTGTTGTGTTCACTCCAGCTGATTACCAGTGGGGCCATTGACCAGCAGGAAGCAGAAAGGCTTACTACAGATCAAATCCCAGATGAAGACACTGACAGCGACGTCAGTGATAGCGATCAGGAGGACAGAGGTTTCCTTCAGCCATTCTCCTCTAAACAACGCCAAGCCATCCTTCAAGCAGCAGGGGTCAAGTTCATCGACAGGGAGGAGAAGAGGCAGCTTCATGCCTTGCGACTCTCTAGAGAGACCTGTGGATGTGACTGCAGAGGCTTCTGTGAGCCGGAGACCTGCGCGTGCAGTCTGGCGGGCATTAAGTGTCAGGTACATCTCCACAAACCTTCCCTCCATAAAGGGTAGTTTCAACATGTGTAATTCAGACTGATTTGAATGTAAATTGTAGTCTACCGTGGGTAAGTATGCTTGTATATAGTCAGATGCTGAAGGTTGGTTATTATTTCACCTACGTTTGTTTCTTAGTAACTCGCTGATGCAGAGAATCCGTGAATCACTAAGCTGAGTCAGTAGGTTCTGTTTATGACTAAATCACCATTTTCTTTCCTTGCTTTTGTCACATGCAGGTGGACCACTCCAATTTCCCGTGTGGCTGCAGTAAAGACAGCTGTGGTAACATTCAGGGACGCTTCGAGTTTGATTCCCGCCGTGTGCAGACTCATTACATCCACACCGTCATGAGACTGGAATTAGAGCGGCGTTTGCAAGATGAAAAACAGAGCCCTGAGGACCGGGCTGGACTTACAGAGGTGATTCAACAGCATGAAGAGGAGGAAGAGGTCTGCACAGAGCAGAATGCACAGGACAAGAGCTGTCCCTTTGGCTTTACCTCAGAGGAGGCTGGCCTTCCTGTCACCATTCCTGCCACCCCTTCATTCCATTTCATCCCAGAACGCTTGGTAGTGGAGGAGAACAGCTGCAGCAGCGATATGACTGAATCCTCTTGCTCCTCCTCTGACTGTGATGCAGGAGGAGGCTGCAGTGGGGGTCACAGTCTCCCTGACGTTGATGGAGGGTTGAGCCGTGCTCTTAGCCTCTGTGACTCGGACAGTAATAACTACTCCTCATACAGCCACCTGAGGCTTCAAAGAGACCCAGTGACACAGCACAGCAGCAGCGGCTCTGCCACTCACAGCAGTACTACTGACAGTACGGGACCACACACAGTCGACACATTCGCAGACAATATAAGCA
This sequence comes from Neolamprologus multifasciatus, assembly GCF_963576455.1. Taxonomy (NCBI): domain Eukaryota; kingdom Metazoa; phylum Chordata; class Actinopteri; order Cichliformes; family Cichlidae; genus Neolamprologus; species Neolamprologus multifasciatus. Next base: position 28,534,858 of record NC_140456.1, on the reverse strand, counting down.
GGAACTCAGTGACAGATTATCTTGATGAAAATGCGAATCAACCCAGAGACGTCTTCAACGACGACTCTCTCGATGGCTTGCCAAACACGCCCTCTCCCACTGTGGACTATTCCTTTAGCAGATACATGGACTTGAGTCTGTCCTCTGACTCCGACCTGGAGTTCTTTGACAGCGATTATCCCTGCGGACCACTGCACAGCTCTTTCAAAGGGCACAGACACCCAGACAGTTTTCGCCACCTCCAGCTGTTTAGCTCCGTCAGTTTGCCACAGTACGAGTCGAGCACCCAGCTCCTGGAGTCTCTGATCGGGTTAACCGAACAGAACACAGAGTAGATTTATTCAGTCACTGATACCCAACTTTTTTTTCTTTTAAGCAGATTTAAGGAATTCTTGTGATACGATAAAAGAAAATGTGTGAGAGAATGTAATGTCCTGAGCACTGCTTTTATGTATTTGTAATAATATTGTAATGTACAAAGACTAATGGATGATGACATATTTTTCGTAGCTGGATATTTTTCTATTGCTGAAAAAATATTTGCCTTGAGTATTTGAAGAAGTATTTGCCTAGAATATATGTCTTTTTTAATTTCCTAAAACGATATAATAAAAATCTGATGTGTTATTTAATTTTGTCATCGTGCCCATACCCTAGAGGGTATGCAAGAAGAGAGAGGTGCCATGTGAATAGAAACACGTGTATACTGCTGGAAGGTGGCCAAGACAGGATAGAGCTAATCCACTGTGACTCATGACTCCAGCCTCTAGTATGTGAATATTTTTTCTTAATAACTGCCAGGGTCACTGTGGATTATCTGTTATGTGTTTAGCAGTATGGTCAGAGTGTGTCTGTGATGGAATAATAAAATATTTTTATTTATTTGATTGCAATTTTTTGTTTGAGGTGCAATTTTGTATGAAAGTCTCTATTTTTGTGGTTGTTCCAGGTGCTCCCACTATTTACACTACAAGCCAAAATCCAAAAATGTTATGCTGAGTAAAATCTAAAGAAAAATAGAAAGCACCAATCTTCCAATTTCATAATGCCACGCTGTATTCATAATAGAACACAGAAAGCATATCAATGCGAGAAACAAAGTGAGACATTTCATTAGTTAATGAAAATGCACGTCTCAAAAAAGTTAGGACGGGAGCAATGAAAGGTTAGAAATGTAAAAAAAGTGGCACTAAGAAGAAATAACTGGACCAACATTTTGAAACTAAACACTATAAAAAGAACATCTTAGAGAGGCAGAACTTCTCAGAAGTAAATATGAGCATAGATTCACTAATCAATTTAAAACTGCGTCTACAAATTCTGGAATAATTTCAGCATAATGATCCTCAGTGTAAAATTGTGAAGACGGAACACAGTTTACCACAAATGCAGATTAATGTGCAAAGAAGAAGTCATATGTGAACATGATCCTGTCTTCTGTGAGTCAAAGCTCATTTAAAGTGGATTGAAGCAAAGTGGGAAGCTGTTCTGTGGTCACGGGAATCACAATTTAAATTCTTTTTTTCTTTTTCCATCAGCACCTAAAAAAACCTTCATCTCTCATGTTATTGGGGAGCAGCAGTATCTGTGGAAATGGAAGTTTGCACATCTGGAAAGGCTCCATCAATGACATAACGTATATACAGGTTTTACAGAAACATATCGACATGACATCTTTTTCACGGAAAGTTTTGCATATTTCAGAAAGATGATGCTTAACTGCAATCAGCAGCTACTACAACAGCATGGCTTTGGAGTAGAAGAGTCCGGCCTTCCTGCAGGCCAGACCTTTCAATAGTTAACCTCCTAGGACCTGGCGTCCACATATGTGGATATCACGTTTTGGGACATCTAGACCAAAATACTTAATTTTTCTCTACAAGGGCCTGATATCCACTTACAAGGACATTATACTGCCACCCACTGTTCTATCAAAATTTGAAACAAATGTCCTCATATGTGGATCTCATTTTTCTCAAAAAACAAAAATCTGGTAATTCTTTGTTTTTACATTCTTTAGGTCCCAATCAACCCAAATAGCAAAGAAAAATTAAAAATGCATGCCATGAAAGAGTTCGGGTCTTAGGAGGTTAAAGCATCATGGAACAAAAAAGTAGGAAAGACCCATAAGACCCATGACTGTTGAACAGCTAGAATCCTCTATCAGACGAGAATAGGACAACATTCCTCTTCTGAAAGTCCAACAGCTGGTCTCCTCAGTTCCCAGATGTTTACTGACTGCTGTTATAAATAGAGGGGATGCTACACAGTGGTAAACATGCCCCTGTCCTAACTTTGTCTGATATGTGTTCCTGCCATTAAGTTAAAATATGCAAAAAAAAAAAAAAAAATCCTAAAATAGAAAAAGTCCTTATTTTAAAAATTGAATATGTTTTGTGGGTACTAATCATATAAGATACGGGTTTATGAAATTTGCTAACTTTGCAGGCGTCACAGCTGAGTCACATCAAATAGCACTGATATTTGAAGCCGGTTTAACAGAATCTGAAGTATGAGGCAGCAAATAAACACTGTCAATGATGTGCGACCCTGCACGGTGTCCGAGGATCGACAGCAGCGACGTTCGACTGGTTTGGGCTGCGGACAAGATGGCCGAGAACTGTCAACTGTGGTAATTGTCGGTATTTTCTGATGACAGTAATTTTTAAACGAGTTCCCGGCAGAAATGGGTTTATCTCAGAGTTCAGAAGCATCCGAAGGAGGGACGTATGGATATCATGTGCACGGTGTAAGGCTTATAACGTGGCTCGTTTTCTCTGAAACTGGAGCTGAATGTACAGCAGCTTATGAACTGTGTTGTATGCTAACAGGTAGCTAGCTTCGTAGTTTCAAAAACCCGACAGAAGAGACGAAGTTTACGTGTTATTGCGGGCGCAGCTGTGCATTAGGACGTATTTATTTACGGTGTTATTAAGAAATAAAATGTTAGCACAACATATAACTTGTCGCAAAGAAAGTCTTTTAAGAAGTCTGAGTGCACTGAGCTTGTGTTTTAATAAGTGCCCGGAAGTGATGCTTTGACAAGTAGAACTAGCGCGACGACAGTATTAATGGAAATAAATGTTTACCGGCTTAGAACGAACCGCTTTCCTATAACCATTTCATGCTTCAGCAAAAAATACAAGCAGTACTTTGGATTATAGTTCAGAGATGCTTAAATTGTTAGTCGATTGACTGATAAATCGATGCGACTGATCAAGATGTGCGTTTGCGACGCTGTTATTTTTTTTATTTAAAATAATGATGCAATATTTAGTTTTTCTGTACATTTGCTTTCTTATATATTAATTTGAATTAAAACATTCCAGTAAATAATTTTCTTCAAAGATTAAATGCAGACTTGCTTGTATTTATTTTGACAGGTGCAGCCAAATTCCCCTGCAGAGAAGGCTGGCCTGCAGCCCTTCTTCGACTTCATCCTGTCTCTTGACAACAAGAGACTTGTAAGTTGAATTACAGCCATATAATAACAATTTCATTTACTGAAACATATATATTTATAAATATGATGAACATGAAAGAAGGTTAACACAGCTGGTTGCTATAATTGTTGTCTTCTTTAATTATTCCACACCAGAATGAGGAAAATGACCTTTTGAAGGAGGTTCTGAAAGCCAACATGGAGAGAGCAGTGAAGATGGAGGTGTACAGCACTAAAACCACGAGGGTTCGTGAGCTGGAGGTGGTGCCCAGTAGCATGTGGGGAGGGCAGGGTCTGCTGGGCGCTAGTGTTCGCTTCTGCAGCTACCAGGGAGCCAATGAAAATGTTTGGCATGTCCTGGTGAGTCACGTCGTCAAAGAACTACTAAAACGCATTGTGCTTCACTGTGGTCTCAGCTTCTGTAGCTGTGAGTCCATTATGGCTTCATCTTTTGTTTCTGTTTTCTCCAAGGATGTGGAAGCCAGTTCACCGGCTGCACTGGCGGGGCTTCAGCCCCACAGTGACTATATTGTGGGAGCAGATCAGGTTTTGCAAGATGTAAGATGTCTTATTAGAACCATGTAACAAAATTGTGGCATGAAAATTTCAAATTTGCACCTCCAGTAGTTAATTCAGAGTTTGTCATTTGCAGTCAGAAGACTTTTTCTCACTGATTGAGGCCCATGAAGGAAAACCTCTGAAGCTGCTGGTGTACAACACACAAACGGACTTATGCAGAGAGGTGGTGGTCACACCAAACGGAGCATGGGGAGGAGAGGGCAGGTATGGCCAAATGCAGCTGACAGTATATAAAAGATGGATGTAATCATTGTCATGTCACCCGCTGGTTTCTGGACTCCACATTCTAACGCGTGTTAGTGTTTTTCCCCCCACTATTTTTAGATTTTTCTTTGATGCAGATGCACCCTAAGGCCCAGGGGCCATATTTTTTTCAAAGACTCAGATCCGATCCACTGGAAGGCATACATTTTAAACTTTTAACTGTATTTTCACAAGTTTTACAGCTTTTCCTATCTCACTTATGGCAATTTTAACTAAACCAATTAATAATTAAGTAATAAATAAACGCTTCAATCAAAGAAAAGTTCCTGTTTTTTCACTTTATGATATAGAAATTTCAGGTTTTTTACAAGGGGCCCACACTAAAGAAAAACAAAACCAGAAAAACGTCTGTGAAGTTTTCTCAGTCATCCAGGTCATTGTAGTCTAAGGAGCTTGGAAAGAAAATTGTCTAGACTTCTGGACTTCCTCTACCTTATCACATGAGCCAAGGTGTGAGAACGGGGTTTCACAATGAGCTCACCCGAAACCTTGACTGATTGTCAAGGTTACACCCGTTTCCACACCTTGGTTCATGTGATTAAGTAGAGGATCATTAGGGGGTCCATTGTCCCTCTCGGGGGCACACTCCCACAAGGCTTAAATCTGGGACTCTCCACCTTTTGACCCTGCAGCTGAAGAAGCTTCTCGGATGAGAGGTGAAACGTCTTAAAGCCACTTTAAGAAGTCCAGACACTTTTCTTTCCAAGCTCCTTAGAAAACCAGAAAAAAGAACATTTTTTGTGACGTAACAAGAACTTTCAGTTTTTAAATTACAGGATAATCAGGGCAATGAGCTAGTAAAACGTTTTCTGTGATTTAAGCCCGGGGAGTCATACTGACAGATTTCATTATGCCGGGCTCACACTGTGCGATTTTTTTGGCCCATTTTGAGCCGATTTTTGAGTCGTGCTACCGTTTTGGCGATCGGCCCGATTTTGGCCTTCATCGTGCGTCGTGCATCGTTTAGTATACGTTGGATAACGAGAAGCGATTAACACCTCACGACCAGCTCCCGATCATCAATCGCTTGGTCGCGAGGGTGTCACCGCAGTTTCTCACACTGCGCACGCGCAAACACAAATGTCAGCGAAAAAGACGGCGCAGCACGGCAGTGCAGCGTGTGATCTGGACACAAGCGATGGAGGCACAACTTGTAGAACTTTGAAAAGCTCATCCGAGCCTTTTCGATGTGGCATCACCAAATTATCACAACCACAACAACCGTGAAAATAGTTGGATCTACACTGCTGCTCAATCACAGCTGCCTGATCAGTGTTTTTCATTAGCAATTTAGCAAAGTTGATGGCGGTGGTGTGCGTGTCTGTGTGAGTGAAAGACAGAGAGGGAGAGCGAGCGACAGAATTTCTGTTATAACCTTCATTTTATGGACGCACAGTGTGAGCACTCGGGTCGCATCAGAGCATCGGGTCGTATAGTGTGAGACCTGCATCGTGACCTACGAACTTCTAACCCCTGCGAGTCAATCGTGCAGTTTGAGCAGGAGCTGAATCGCGCGATTGAAAAAATCGCACAGTGTGAGCCCGGCATTATAGTGTAGAAAAACAAGGACAAACTGTTGAACTTGCACTATATTTTCTCATATTTATTATTTACACATTTATTATATATGTAGTTTATGGTCCAGCCCACTGTGGGCTATCAGGCTCACATCCCTAAAATAAGACATTCCCAGAATAGGGTCTTACTTGGTGATGGTCTTGCATGTTGCAACTATGATTTCATGTGTAAATTGTTAATCAGTTGTTGTATTATATCTTAAAGCATCTGCAAATGTTTGTCTGCAGTTTGGGTTGCGGCATCGGTTATGGCTACCTGCACCGAATCCCTGCTAATCCAGAAGTATCAACAGTCGAGCCTTCTGCCCCTGATGTTGAGGAGAAACACTCTCCAAAGCTGCCTGCGCATGGATACACAGAGGTGACAGTAAAATACAGCAAAATCTCACATTTGAGAAGCTGACACCAGTCAATAACTTTTACCGTGTGCGTGTGTCTCCAGGCACCTCTCATGGCACCTTCAAGCAATAGTGAAGAGTTGAACCTGGAGCAGGTCACCCTCGAGGAATCTTATCTACCTCCACCCATTCAAAGGGTCACCGAGCTTGGTCAGTTAAGATTCTGATCACCTTAGCATATGCTGTATTTGCAAAAAACTTCTTACATGTGTGTTTTATTGTTGGAATTTTCCAGGTTTTTCTGATTCTGAAATGGCAGTGATGAACCCCGATCCTTCAGACTTGGTGGACAGGCTGGATCTGTCCATGTCATCCATTGACATGACATACACCTCGCTGGCGATGCACGAGGAGAAGGAAAGCGAGATATCTGGTGTTGGTAAGTCAGTATGGCAGCTGTTCATCAGTGTCCAGTGACTTTCATGCATCAGTTTTAAGAAATATATTCAGTTTCATTTATATAGGTTCAAATCAGAACAAAAGTCACCTCAAAGTGCTTCATATAATAATAATAATGGATTGCATTTATGCATTTATATATGCATTTATATAGCGCTTTTCGAGACCCTCAAAGCGCTTTACAATTCCACTATTCATTCACTCTCACATTCACACACTGGTGGAGCCACGGTTGTAGCCACAGCTGCCCTGGGGCAGACTGACAGAAGCGAGGTTGCCATCGCCATCGGCCCCTTTGGCCATCACCAGTAGGCGGTAGGTGAAGTGTCTTGCCCAAGGACACAACGACCAAGACAGACAGGGCTGGGGACCGAACCGGCAACCTTCTGGTTACAAGATGAGCCTCCCAACCCCCTGAACCACGGTCGCCTTTTAATTTGGGAAAAACTTGAGGCAAAAACTTAACAATTATACACAGAAAACCCCAACAATGAAACATCTCTTATGAGCAAGCACTTGGCGACCGTGGGAAGAAAAACTCTTCTAACAGGAAGAAACCTCCAGTATAACCAGGCTCAGTGAGAACTAGCCATCTGCCACTGAAATATGTTGTATGTTAATGTAGCTCTCTCATCCACTTCTGTTGAATTCAACCATATTTGTTTTACTACAGAAGAGTTGGAGGACAGTGTTCTGCTCCCATCATCAGTAGACCACCAGAATGAGCCACAAGAGCACATCTCCCAGGCAGCCAGAGACCTCACTCCTGCTCTCTTGTCTGCTGATTCAAGCGTCCCAGCTGGACTCTCCCACCTGCTCACAGAGTGTGCAGAGCCACAGAGCTCTCTCATTGAGTCTAGTGATAACCAAAGTCCAACTATAGGTGCGTTGTCTTTTTCTCTTGAGCCTTCTGCGCCCGCTGAAGACCTTCCCCGCTCATCTCCTGTCGATCTCATCCCATCTCTGGTCACAGAGGAGTCCACCGCAGACAGGTCTCCACCTCAGGCCATCGAGGACACTCTCGGGTCAGTGGATGAGATCGCAAAGCCTCTGCATGTGGCTTCTGCTCACCACTGTGACCATGAGCACGATGATGAGTAGGAACCCAAGAAGTCGCATTTTGAGTAGACTTAAGTCAGGCCAGACAAATGCAAAGTGTCGATGACAATCGTTTTGTTTTGTTTTTAAAGAAATGATTTTAGGATAGATCATCAGAGGGAAGACTTTATCTCGTCAGTCTGTCTTGTTTGCATGTAAGACTGCGTCAGCAGATTGGTGACACTACATAAACCAGCTACAGCATTAATGCAGAAGATGGGTGAGGAAAAGGCACTGTAGTAATCTTCTGTGTTTTGTATGTGAGAATTTAGTTACTGCTTAGTTGTGAGCCAGAACAGTTTTTAAAGGTCAAACTTTTTCCTTCCGAGTGCAAATTTGGATCATACGGGTAATGAGACTGCTTCTGGTAGGCCGATGTGACAAAACTTGAATTTTTCCAAAGACAGACCTTGCAAAGCACAGCTGCACCTTTATATCAAGGACAATTATCAATATTTTTTTGAAGTTACTAGACGGTTGGCCACTCAGATTAGTCGCCATAGTCTTTGGCGGTGGTGCAGTGTTACCTTTAATGTTTTGAAGCAACGTCGTTTAAACTCTTACCCAAAGAAACACTTTTAATTATAAGACATGGGACATTTTACTTTATATCCTCCAGATTGGTCACACTACATAAAGGGCTTTCACTGTGGGACGATGCTGAATAGAAACAGTCAGCACAGGTTTTACTTTTGTTTTTAACACTAATATTTAATTAGATTTTGTTCAGTGATGTACTTTGTAATAAGTCTAAAATGGATGTTTACTGCTGTATAGCCAGATTTATGCCCCCTTTTAATTTCCATGACCTATGCAACACTAGATTATACCCACATTTCATTTCATAGACAATGCATTGCTAATGTAAAGTAAGCATTTGATTAAATGTAAGACTGCCAAGTTAGTAATACTTGAGTAATTTTTTTTGTTTTATTTTTAGGGGCATCTTAATAGTTTTCATTGGTCAAGTAGGTGCTAGTGTGTAAAATAAGAAAAAGTATTTTTTGCAGATATTTTTATCAATGAATTGTCTGTTTTATTAGGAATGAGTGCAAAGTCTTGATGAATGTGAAATGGGTTAATCTTCGATGGTTAAACAATCACTGGGAGAAAAAAAAAAAGGAGTCCCTCGTTTCTCTTACTTCACTTGGATCAGCTCAACACAATACAACTCGAGACAGCCATTTATAATCCCGGTAAAACCTGTCATTGTTAAACCATTCCAATTTATTTCTTTGAATGCCTAAAATATACATATTTCACAAATGATTACAATAATGGATATTGCAGAGTTATGGCCTGATTATTTGTACCCATCTTGGATTTTTATTTTTGGCCAATTAGAGCTCACTCAATGCATCCTCCCTCCTGCTATGGCATTACACACACTCGTGGCAAAATTAAACTCCAGGAAATTACAATGAAAAGATCTGTTGTTGTGGCTTGGTGACACACCAAGCGACAAGATGTGTTAGCATTTATTACACTTTGGTGAAGTTCCCACAGTGGCTGAATGTTCGTATGTTATCTCAGATGAGATTCCCCTTCAAGTTAAATTTATGCTCCACTGAACTCCTACTGAATCTAAATGAAATATACATTAGGAACAACCCTCGCTGTCATCAGAGTCCATGCTCGTGAACCAAACGCAGAGCATCTAGGCATGAATTACTGTTTAAGATATATACCCTATATATATAATTTCCCCAATTGCTAAGATGACCTACACAAATACTAACTGCAAGTTTCAGATTGCAGTGAAATCAACAAATGCAAATCTTACCATTCAAGTCATTTAGCGTTCATGACCATGAATGTGCTGCAGGGATTTGGAAAAATTATTTTTGTGTGTTTTGCTTTTTTAAGTAAACTGTACAAAAACAAAAGAAAAAGTAATTTAAATGAAAAATGTTGTACATATATTTACAAAATAAAGAACATTCATTCCTTTGAGGATAACACCGCTAAAAACAAAAGACAATGTGGACTGCTTCTGTCGATGAGGTTCAAGCTCTGCACTAACTGGATGTCTAAGCCGAGGTTAAGTTCAAGTTAATGCAGACAACGTCGACTACAGAACAGAGGAGGGTTTTTTGTCTTTGAGGGACTGTGAGGCTACCCAGAGACCAAGTGTACTCCTAAACTGGTGATACTGCTGAGACAGGACTGGAGTGTCTGTAGAACAAAGACAGTTTCCTGGAATGTACTAGAACAGTCTACTACATCCGTGTGCATACATACACAAACACGTACTGCAACTTCAGTCGCTTCAAAAATAAAATGCCAATCAGGAAAGGGTGGGCAGGGACAGTCAAAGATCTGAGGAGGAGAAGAAGAAGAACAAGGGGGAAAAAAAGGATGCAGAGAGGAGACATTTAAGTCCAAACTTAAAAAAAAAAAGAACCAATATGGACCACTTATTTCCCAGGTGTCTGTTGGCTGCGCCGGCCTGTTCTTCTCAGTTTCCTATAATACAACATGAGCCATGTCCCCACAAATTTTACTGGATTCTCACTGTTACTGCAACTCTTGACCACACAATGGGGTTTTAGGGTACTACATGTCAGAAGTGGGTGGTGATTGGCAAATGACAAAGAGTTCTGCTTTTAAAAATGACGACTTTCACGTGGACTTCTGCCTATAGTGAAGTGTCAAGTCCCCTCCGCTCTTCCAGATAAAATGTTTAACTGTTCGCAGGTCCATGTTGGGATCTAGCACCTGGACGAATCAAAAACAAAAGAAGGTTACTAACATGAAAGAGAAGTTGTGTTCAGTGCATTCACAGAGCGTGTTGATGTGCCCACCTGGTCTTGACACATTAGCTCAATCTTCTCTTCAGCTAGCATGGCCATGTCCTCCTCCTTCTCCTGCTCCCCGGGTTTATCGTTGGCCGAGGAGCTGGTGGTCTGTGACTCGGTGTCCAAGTTGATGATCTTCTCATAAACATGTTCCATGACCTTTCTCACCTGGAGCATGTCACTGGCCGACAGTCGGTCCCTGTGCGACAAAGAAGGTATAAAATCCGGCTCTGAACATTGCAGAACTGCACGTGACACGGATCTTTGCTTGCTGAAATACGAGAAATTACAAACTTACTTTTTTAGAGTTTTTGCACCAGAGGAAGAATGGGGCTGGAGGTAGAACGGGATTTTGTTGAACTTGGGCATATTTTTCTGTCATGAAAAAAAAAAAAGTCATGTAACTCAAACGTGAGAACAAAATTTAAGTGCAAATGTCGCATCACAAAGATACAAGAAAATTGTATTGCTTCATCCAGGGAAGAACAGTGATGGATCTGTAACACCGCTGAGCTTTTTTCTGGCTTAGAACAGGCCTGTTGGCGAGCAGTGCGGTGATTACGCAGCCAGGCACAGCTGGTCCGTGTACTTTAAAAGCAATGACTCTGTGTCACCTTGTTTGACACAAATGAGTTCTGACCGTGTGATAAAAATAACATGTATTAAACTTGAGTAAATAAATCACAAAGTGGTTGAAGAACTTTTTTAACGGTAATGCTGCAGAGTTCCCTCTGCTTTCTCACTGCAAGAAATCTCCTGCAATCAGGTTTCACATTTGTATCATGTTGTGATAAAGTGCACAGTCATAGCCCTTAATGTCATACCTTAGTCCCTACTGAGTATAGAGCAATTTTTGAAAGGCAAGTACAAATTTTTAGTGCTAGTCGTTTCTAAATACCTTAATGTTCACTCATTCATTAACAACTGAGTGTTAGTGGATTACTATTAGAGCAGGCAAGCTGTGCAAGTCTACTCTCTTTATACAGAACAGAGTGTTTAGTTTGAAATAACAGACAGTTGGTCAGGTCACATTTGTAAACAGTAACCTGATAAATGAATAACATTTTGCTGCTTCAGGTTTTAAGGTGCTGTATATTCTGGCCACTACTGACTGAGAGAGAATCATCAAAGGAGTCAAATTCTGCTTTAGTCTATAAGCAACTCAAGGAAGTACTCATTACCATCATCTGCACCAAGTATAAAACATGTTACACAAACTCAGAAGTACTGAATCTCAAATACAAACGCAGGGCTATTTTTGCCTGTTTTATGCAGCTTTTAGTTTCTTCCCACACTAAATCCATCCAACTAGAGTATACGTATTAACACTTTGTAGTGTTTAGCAACAAAAGCAGTCATGATTTTCTTCCTGCAAGCTTCCAAACCAGTGGGCTTCAACTACTCATGCCACATTTTTAAAAAAAATCTTCTTTTAATTTTTGAATGAAGTGTGCATGAAATATAGACACGAGCACTTGGGCTTTCTAATTTTAATAAATTATGTAGAGCGATGTAGACCAAAGTTAGACGAGCAGATGACGGATGATGCCCGGGACAAAGGGCAAATAAGGGAAAGGCTTTAAAAGGGGAGCCAGCTGCTCATTTCCAGTTGCATATTTTTATTCTTGGACTAGCTTTGCATGCTCCACAGTTCAAAACTAATGCTTATTTATCTTATACTGAGTCTCGGAGCAGCCTCTCATGTCGAACATATTTTAAATGAGCTGCTTAGGTTTCTTTCACATTCACTGTCAGACAACTTTCTGATCATTGGCTACCCTTTGCAAACAAGAAATGTAAAACATTAGGTGCTGTGCTCTGCTTGATTATATTTAGGACAGCCCCTCTCTTTCAAGTTATGACCCTATGATCAGCCAATAGTGTCACAGAGATTATTATCCACTGATTTTATTATGTGAAACTTTGACCAGGTTCACTATGATCAGCCACCAGTGGAACGCTGCATATGACAGGATAGATGAAAAGCACAACATGCACACTTTAATAAAAGATCAACGGAAAGGAGATTTAAAAAAAAAAAAAAAAAAAAAAATCAGCAGAGATACTCACATCTACAGTTATATCAATAACCCACTGTGGGACTGTCTCATTGAGCAGCATGGATTCAGTCTCTCCGCCTGAATCTCTACATAGCAACCTGCAGCGTAAAAATAAAGCAGATTAAAAGAAACGTTGGACTTGTGCGACCATTTCTAATGACATGTGATGACATCACAAGGAGAAGATTTGACTTTCTAACATGACCTTAACTGACGATCTAAAAGTTTGAAAGTTTGTTGGTGAGAGCTTACCTAAAAAGGGTTCTGCCTCCCGCTTCTCCAAAGATAACTGGTGTGTGTGGTGGCACCTGGAAATATCCGTTCCCTTTCTGGACCCTGTTCTCTTGCTCTCCGTTCACTGAGGGAACAAGAACATAATCAACAAACCCGATGACATCTTGGCTTAGAAAGCGCTCACTGGTCAAAGGAGCTTGCAAAGAAAAGCGTCTGGACTTCTTTAAGTTACTTGAAAGACGTTTCACCTCTCATCCGAGAAGCTTCTTCAGTTCTAAGGTCAAATGGTGGAGAGTCCCAGATATAAACCTAGTGGGAGTGTCCCCCCACAGAGGGACAAAAGGACCCCCTGATGATCCTCTAATCGCCTGAGCCAAGGTGTGGAACTGGGTGTGGGTCCCAATCAGCCAGAGTTTCGGGTGAGTTCATTGTGAAACCTGGCCCCACCTTATCATGCGAATTCCTGAGGTCAGATGGCCCAGGATGTGAGTGGGTGTTAAGGCGTCTGGGGAGGGAACTCAAAACTGGATTATAGATGGCAGAGAGTTGGTGTCGTAAACCACCGCCTCTGTTCAAAGATGGTCGCTCACAGTGGACATAGATGGCTTCTTTCACTCCTCTTTCAAACCATCTGTCCTCTCTGTCCAAAATGTGAACATTGTTTACGACACCAACTCTCTGCCATCTATAATCCAGTTTTGAGATCCCTTCCCAGACGCCTTAACGCCCACTCACACCCTGGGCCATCTGACCTCAGGAATTCGCATGATAAGGTGGGGCCAGGTTTCACAATGAACTCACCCGAAACTCTGGCTGATTGGGACCCACACCCAGTTCCACACCTTGGCTCAGGCGATTAGAGGATCATCAGGGGGTCCTTTTGTCCCTCTGTGGGGGGATACTCCCACCAGGTTTATATCTGGGACTCTCCACCATTTGACCTTAGAACTGAAGAAGCTTCTCGGATGAGAGGTGAAACGTCTTCAAGTAACTTAAAGAAGTCCAGACGCTTTTCTTTGCAAGCTCCTTTGACTACGATGACCTGGATGACTGAGAACCTTCACAGACAAAGCGCTCACTGGCACAGTTTGCAGCCAATTCATGCAAACTGGGCCAAGTGGATAAAAAGACGAGGGAAACAAGACAAAGGAAAAAACATGCCCCGATGACGCTCCCCTCGGTGCAGACATTTGGCAGTTTGTGCATTCACTGGATAATTGAATCAGTCAATCAGTCTCCTCACCGTGGTTCACCTCGTTCTCTTCCTCGTCCATGGGGTTGATTCGGGTTCTGGGCCAGAACTCCAGCAGAGCCTGAAGCAATAGTCCGCCCAGGTTCACTGCAAAGGGGAGAAATCAGCGTCGTGTAATGCTAACTTAGACCTCTGGCTCTGCATTACGTAACCTTCATTAGTATAGAAAATGTAATCTCTTACACTTTGGATCCGATCCATCGGAATTTGAAAACCCTGCGTCCTTTGCAGACACCCAGGCAGCAAAGCAGTCACTCTCATCCAAAGTGATAGTGAGCATCTGTCGAGCACATAACCACGACAGGAATCAACCAGGTGAAGTTAGAACTCAGCTAGAAAACACTGAATGTATAATCATGTGATGGGCTCCTGTATTACCAGGTTTGAAACTCACCCCAGTTTTCAGATCAACAGAGAACCAATTTGGCACATAGACCATCTTGAAGCGCTTTTTAATCTCTTCGTCAAATTCAACCTTCCCCAAGTCTTCACCCTTACATGCCTACAGGTCAAATGTGAGCACAAAAGGTCATTTCAAACTACAGATATTGACAGGTGTGCATTCCTACAAGTTCACTTTAATTCACGCAGATTCATCAGCTCATTCAGGTGGATGAGCACCAATAAAACCACAGTGGTGTTCTCCGCCCCAACACCAATGCCTGGGAAATTTTAAGAGGAACTAAAGGTTCATTCGGGGTCCATCAGTTCTTCTTCCTGGAGGGCAGCCCCAGGAAGATTAAAAAATAAGGCAAAATCATTCATTTCACAAACCAAAAACAACAGCTCTTCTTTATTTTACACAACTATAAAACCATTCATTCTTGTTGGGCATCACCACCCAGTTCTGCTGTATCTCCATGTTGTTATGTCTTAGAACAGTGAACATAAAACACTGTTTGCATTAGCAGCTTTTTATTATTTTTTTTAATTTTGGCTTTAAAATTCTGACATATTCGACTAATCAGTGACAATTAGTGATGCCATGCCCTGAAATCTCCTTCACTTATCCTCCCACCTATGAAGACCAATAAAGACCAAGATAAGAGCACATCCCACATCCTAATATCGTAATATCTTAATCATTAATGCCAGAGTGTGTGGTTTACCTTTAGGACATCCCAGAAAGCCACATTGTTGTTAGTGTCTTTGGTGAGTATGTGTCTTTTGTCATTCAGAATGTGGCACTGAATAATACTGGCACCTCCTGCAACATCAACAGCGCTGTTAGTTAACAGAGGGAAAAGAGATTTGGAGGATTGTATACTTTCACATAAAAAAGAAACAAAAAACAAAAGTACCCTTGATGACTTGTTCTGGCTGAGTACACAGTGGTGTCAGAGGGGTGGTGCAGTCGTTGTCATACTCTCCGGATGATCTGAAGTTGTGCATTCCCTTTAGAGACTAAACACACACCAAAAAACCAAAAACCTTTAATAACTGCTTCCCCACTCCTTGTTCATCTCTTTTGTAATACAGAATTACAAAGCTGCTTTTAAACTTTAAATGAACTGCAGATGAATTATGGCCACATGAACAACCCTCTATCTATACTTCACTACACTGACAGTGGATCACTGATCTCAGAGGTGTCACACATGCTTACCCATTTATTAACAGATGACTTGGTGGTGGAGACCCAGATTGCTGGAGGTGGGTCCGCCGATCTGTCCAGTTCCATCTGTGCAAGAAAAGGCAAAAAGGCTGAATGACCCTGAGACCCATCCTTTTATATTTTGAATATTATGGTTAAATATATCCTAAAATTAACTATTACACAGGTTGTTATGCAGTTAGTACAAAAATCTAGCCCTTATTTGCTGGACCCTTACTTTGAGCACTGGGGCCTTCTCCTCACAGATAAGGACACGGATGTCTGGGTTACGCAGGTCGGTACAGTAGATCTTTTTGTCTCTGCCTCCAGAATATACGTGTGTAAAGGCCTCATTGACCTGCAGGGCCCACACCCCTTCGTCGTGCACACGGTAGGTGGCGATGCACCTCTGCTGGCCGAGGGACCAAAGGCGAATGGTCCCATCTGAACTGCCTGATAGGCACTGTGGGGAGGACC
This sequence comes from Neolamprologus multifasciatus, assembly GCF_963576455.1. Taxonomy (NCBI): domain Eukaryota; kingdom Metazoa; phylum Chordata; class Actinopteri; order Cichliformes; family Cichlidae; genus Neolamprologus; species Neolamprologus multifasciatus. The sequence continues at coordinate 28,518,686 of NC_140456.1, read as the reverse complement.
AGTGACTTTTAGATTCTGAAACTCTGCTCTTTGGCAGCCGCGGCATTTCAGATTATTTAACTCACCTGAGTGCCGTCTCGATTCAGCAGCAACGATTTGACATTGTCCGTGTGACCTTTTAGCTTCATGAGCTTAGCGCATGTTCGAGGATCCCACACTCTCAGAACCTGAAGAAAGACACAAGAAGGGTAACGACAACAGGCACTACTTCACTATGTTTACATGCATGATAATCCTACTGGGCTAAAACAAAGCAAGGTACGCACTCAATTACACCATTCATGCATTTTCTTTATATTACATTTTTGAAGCAGTCTTTATAGTTTATAATATCCACAGATTTGTGACAGCCTAATGGAAATGCTTTAAGGATATCTGAACAAAAACCAAAGGTCAGTGAAGAACCTGTATTATCACTTGCTTACAAATTCTTAAGAGAAGTTAGAGAGAGAAGTTCTTATAATAGTCATTTTACTAAAGCCATGTAACCTACCTGCATAGAGCTGAAGACTACAAGTTAGAATATGAAAATTTTTACTGGTTTTGCGTTTTAAGAAATTAGTAAAAATAAGTTAACAAGGCAATTACTAGATTATAGTGTAGTAATTCATTGTCTACTGCTCAGGTTCAAGGTTTTGAAAAAACTGAACTCAGTGAATGGAAGAAGGCTACAAAGGCTTTGTTAAGGCCTGAGGTTTATTTGGAAATCTGTCAACTAGACAAAAGTGTGAAGCTACAATTTAAGATCACAAATGATACCTGGATTACAGAGCAACGCTTAAACTATGCTTTGAAGTTTAAAGGGCAATAACAATTGTTTTTTATATCTTGACGCTGGTCTAAGCAACTTAGAGATCATGCCATAAAAACCTGAAGTTTAACAAATTATACATCACCCCTAAGACAATTCTGAGCATTTTAGGGACCCAAACAGGACTAAGAGATGTGTAATAATCCACAGAGACCCTAAAAAGCAATTCTAATCACTGAATGAGTGATTATAATTGGTACCTGTGACGCTCCTGAGAGCTGAGTTATTGAAGCTTAGAGTCCTTTTAAAAGTGACTGTAGTTAGAGAAACAGATTGTTGCTCAGTGAAGCTGTTTATGTCTCAGTATTTTCGAAAATGTAACACAACTGAACGTTCGCATTTATTCCTTAGTGTAAACAATGGACACTGTGTAAATCTGTGTGTCACAAACCTTTTCTGTGGATCCTGATACAATAACCGTGCCCATCTGGTTCATAGCCAGACTATAGATTGAGTCCTTGTTCCCACTCAGCGATGAAGCTGTTGGAGACAAATTATAATAAGTCCAAAGGTACAGACTGACTTTGACATAAACATATCGGTCACACTGAATACAAATTACACTCAGTACAATTCACATCTAATCTAAGTTTCTGTCCAGAGGGCAGAAATGGATACTAGTGTCACACTGCAAAATCTTTACTTACTGGTGACAGTGTTGTTGGAAGCAGTGAGTGCTGTTAGTGTGTTCACATCCCAAAGGAAGATCTGCCTGTCCAGACCTGCTGATGCTACCAGCTCTTTGTCCTTAGCGTAAGCCAACGCTTTCACGTAGTCCTTATGTGTTCGTAACGTTGACATACAAAACCCTTTGTGTGCGTTCCATACTTTGACTGTCGTATCCGATGAGGCAGATATCACTGAAAGCAAAATTTTTTAAATCAGAAACGGGGGTTTCAAAATAAAATGTTGGGTGAACTGAACAGCTTAAAAAAAACCTCACAAGTTTTTCCATTGCAACAGAGGACTATGTCATTAACCCAGTCTGTATGATGCTCCATCGATGCAATGTATGGGTCCTGCTACAATAACAAGAGAGGACAAGGACAGTTAAGACGGTCTTAGGCATGGGATTTGAGAAATGCATACTAAAGCAGCTGCCTTATGTAAAATGAGTTGACTGTTTTAGAATAATGGAGCAGGGCAAGAAGCTGTACTTTGTGCTGGTAGACGCTCCATATCCGGATGATGGAGTCCCTCCCTGCAGTGAAGAGCCGGTTCAGAGCAGGGTCGAGCTGGAGTGCATTCACCCCGTTTCGATTGTACTTCTCCACCTCATCTCTAATGACATATGATACCTGGAACACAGAGAGGAGAATGGGCGCTGGGCTCAGACGCCTAATCTCGACCTGTTTTGTTTTGGCCCACACAACACACCCACCCTTTAAGCTCTAACGCGCTAACACTTGTATAACGTGAACTTGCACTGCAAGGACCTGCAGAGTTAACGAGACAAACACAGAGCTTAACTAAATGTCACACACACTGGCATATAATGCAAACCGGTTTCAGTTTAACAACAAGGAAAGTGCATAACTTTAATGTGTATTTAATGTGTATTTTTACGGCAGCTGGGCATACTGGCAATGGTTCACGACAGAACTGCCTGGACGCGTACATTTCACTAGCAATTAGACGGAGCCCGGATACAGTAGCTAGCTTAGCTTCCGTCAACGCCGTAACAGCGGCAACCCAAGAGGGGTGTTATTATTTTGTACTGACAGGCGATATCTGTAGTTATCTTGTAAAGTATTTTACACTTGCTCGTATGAAAAAAATGTTTGCAAAAGCATGTAATCATTTGGAAGCGACCGTTAGCACATGCCGCTAACACCTCTCGTATGCTAAGCTAAATAGGTTAGCTGGCTTGAGTCATGACACCTAACTGCAACGCTATCTTGTGCATGTGTTTTTTACTCCCTATCGGGTGTTTGTGAAGAACATATTTAAGCTGGAGGCCCCGATGTCCCCGTTGTCACACATTTATCAATAATGTAACGCCTCTAATTTACCTGTACTTTCCTCCGCCCAGCAGCATTTTGCCTGTGATGCGTGGCCATCTTGCATGTTGACAGTGAATTCATGTGACGCGACATCCGGAAAAAAGAAAACATATGTACCTGGGATTTCTGGGTAATGTTGTTCTACACTTCCCTGAACCGTTAACTTAAAAGGATTTTATTTTATTTATTTATTTGTCTTTCCCCACCACTCACTCCTGGGGATTTGTTCACTGGCACAGTGGTGCTGTTTTGTAATAGTACACTTTGGGTATCAATCAATTTAAAAATGTAATAATCAATGTAACATAATTTATGTATTTTAAAACTAGTTTTTGGTTTTGGTTTTGGTTTTTTGAAGCCCTAGAATCTAAATACGTCTTTCTCTAAAGCACTTTGGGTCAACTTATATTGTTCAAATGTGCTACCATAATTAAAACAGATGTGACAGTCAACACAAAAAAGGTACAGAGACATTTTTCATAGTGCGTGTTTGATATAGCTATAATTGTTCATGAAATAATTCAGTGGTGCACATAGGGGAAAGAAAGAAAGTATTGACCCTAACCGCCGATATCAATACCAGCTTTGGTATTGAAACTATCAATATTTATATCGATCTAGCGCCTGTATGGCACAGTGATTGATACTTGATATGGCACAGTGATTGATAACGCAGTTTACCGTGATGCACGCTGGACAATCATTATGGCTGTATTATTATTATATAATATGCAAATATAAACATCTGTTTATATGGTCGCAGAGGAGGATTAACACAAGACCGTCCAATCGTCCAATGTTCACATTATCTGGGTAAACTATTTACCAGGCCTTTTATCTTTTATTAGAATGACTTAGAAATAAGCTTAAATTATGTCCCGCCTTCCTCTATACCTTAATGCACAAAATGTGATGTATGAATCCTGATGAGACAGCATTTGGTTCTATCAATCTGCGCAATGTTCTGAAAATAACAATTCTTGCTGCTCCATACAAAAAGAAAGTCTATTACCGAACACTAGAGGGGGTAGTACACTATCATGAGCTGCACACGAAGTCCAAACCTCCCGGAAAGACGGAATAAAAGTCTGAGGACCGGTGGTGTGAAATCATGTCTTTTTAAGGTTTCACTCATGCGAATCAGGTTTTGATTCCAAACCAAATCAGCTCACTGTAGGGTGCATGCTGTGAACTCGGGCTCTGGCTGTTCTTCACGGGTGTGCATGCCTTTGGTTGGCCATTAAAGCAAACAAAAGTGTTTCAAGTGTTGAAAACCCCCGTGTGAAAGGTGAGGAACGTGAAATGTGGGGACTGGGCGTTTCCCACACACACTTTTTTTACAGAAATAAACTTTGAGTTTCTTTATAGTCCTTGGACTAAGGCATACTTGGTGATGTGGCAAAAGCACAGCGCACACTATGCCTGAGAGCGCCATGGGACGCCTATGGCGCGGTAATCCTCTGTGGCCCAGCAATCCCCCCCCCCCACACCCACCCACCCCTCCCCACCCTCGCTGCTCTCTTGCTCAAGGGCAAATCGAGACAGCGCAGCATCCTCCACGCTCAGCAGCCGGAGACTTTTCCTTCATGGGATGAAAACCGACGGGCCTCACGAATGGAAGGCAAGAGGTCGAAGTTTTACTTACACCGCACCTGTGACAGCTTTCAAAATGTCCAAAATAGGTTGACTGCAGACCTCTGGCGCTTACCAAGAAGTCAGTTTTGACCGCTTTTCTCTGGATTCTGGTGACACTTTTCTTCCCCGTGGGCTTGAGTTTGGATCCACGATGAGGCGAAGTGAGCCTTGAAAAGAAAACATGGATTTTGCACGGAATGTTTGGTTGTTTCTTCTTCTAAAACCCGAAGAACTTCATTCTGGAAACGATGCTGTAAAACTCACAGTTTCACATGTAAGTATATTCTGCACGGAATCCTCATGTGGCTGCAAAAACATGTAGCAGAAAATGATTGGCACGACTTGTTGGCGTTTGTTCTCTCCTTTTGTTTTTATTTTTTTTATTGTATTGGCCTAAGGGCCTTATGTTAACGGAGAAACTCTCATTACTTCATCAAAAATAAGTGTTCAGTTTCAAAAAGCTTTAGGGTTAAGCTACATTTGGAAATTCACTTTAACGAGGTCAATGTTTCCTTTGGCTTCTTATCTCCATATGAAGTGAAAAGACACTTAATGTAATGATTATTACACATGTCATTCATGACATCACAAACCACATTTTTTAAAAACAAAATCTCAACAATCTTCATGTTTAATGTGACTCATGTAACTTTTGATAAGTTGTAATATTCATATTTTGGGTGTTTTTTTTAAGTAATATCTGAACACTGGCAACTGGGATTCATACCCAGTTCATTATCAGCTATTGGTTTCATGAGTGGATCATTTTACCACTGTCTACACTGTCTATATTTTTATATGTGTGTACTTTCTGTATGCTTGGCGTTTAAGCTATCTTCTGCAATTACATTGAAAGGTTTCTGCCAAAGAAGTAGGTCATCAGTTCAGGCTGTGCACCTCAGATCACAGTATGAAGCTCTGAGGGGGAGAAGGACACATAATGTGGGGGTAGAAGAACACACAGAAAGCCCAGTTAGACTAGACCCCCCCAAAAAAGTTTGAAAAAAAGTTGGACTCATTTCTAAACTTTTTAATAATGTTTTTAGTGTAGTTATTAATATTTTGATTGCAACACACAGCATTGTTTAAAAAAAAGTAAATCCAAAGAAAGCAGTCTTAGAAATGAGTTAACAACCAGATAGTGAGAGCTATCGCATGATAACAACTTTCTTACCTGTTTAAAACAATCTTAAAATAAAAGATGATGGAATAGATAGCAGCAGTACAAAGTCCTACTGTGGTCTCATAAAAGATGGGGGGGGGGGGGGGGGGGGGACGACGACGACGACACTAGTCTTCTGTGGCTCTATAAGGAACTATGCCATGTGTAATAGTCATGTTACTCCATTCATATAGGTTAAAGAGCTGAAGACTACAAGTTAGAATCTGAAAGAATCTGAAAAAACATCTATTGACTATTTAAGACCACAGAGCTAATACACTGTGCTGTTGACTATAGTGTAGTGATTCATACTGTAGTGGTTCAAGGTTTTAAAAACTGAACTCAGAAAATGGAAGAAGGCTTAAAAAAGGCTTGGTTAAGGCATATATAGAAGGTTTATATGGAAATCTGTCAACTAGACAAAACTGTGAGCTACAATCTAAGATCACAAACAATGGCTGGATTACAGAACAACAAAATGTATTTAAATACATTTGTCGCATAATAATAGTTCTTCGTTGGTCTAAGCAACTTAGAGATTGTGCCATAAAAACCTGAAACTGAACAATTCGAATATAGTTACAATTACCAAGTAAGCTGTGAGAAAATTCACAGCTTACTTGTTTTGAACTATAGAATAAGACAGTATTTTCCATTTATTTTAGGTAAGCCACACATTCCAAAAGCCTACATTTTATACGTTTAGATATTTTATATGTTCTAAAATGTTTCACTTTTAATGAGAGAAAAATTAGTTAATTATGAGCCCTTCAGGGACATAACAGGAGGAAACGATTTGTAATTATCCACAGAGGCGCTGAGAGGCATAAAAAACAGGAGTTACCATTCGATGATTATAACTGGTAAACTGTGACACTCCTGAGAGTCACAGAAGACTTTATATAAACATCTGGTAACAGACACAGACTTTGTTACAGTGTTACTGAAGCTTAGGGTTCTTTTTGCAGTTATTGTCATCGCAGGGACAGAATATTGTCAGTAAAGCCGTTTATATACTTAACAGAGCTGAAAGTTTGGATTTATGCCTCAGTGTAAGTTCAGCATCAGAATCAGACTCTCATAAAGTCAACAGGTGCTTTAAAAACATGTTTTGTTACCTTTGAACTATCAGGTTGGTTTGTACGCATGCATTGAACCTCAAAACTGCCCAAACTGTTCTGTCACTGTCCTATCATAACGTTCCATATTAATTTACATCGAAACACATCAGACTTCATGCAGTTATTGAACTGTGAGTCTTTACTTTAGCCATTTTTTCAATGCATGGCTGTACGAAGCTAAATTCTGGCGTTAGCTGATGTGAGAATCCATGTCACAATGCATGTGTTCGTGCATGTGCGTGCATTTGCATGTGAAAACTGCCAGTGTGCGGCTCTGCTCTGCTTTCAATCTAATTATCTTAATTATTTGCACTGCTGATGACCACAGCACATCTGGCTGTTATGGGAATTAAATTTTATTCAAACTAAAATGAGTGAAATATTTTACAACCACTTCCTCCTATGAGTAAGCTGGCATGCAAAGTGAAACTGTGCATGCTGGCAGTTGTCCTCTCCGTGCATTTAATAATATTCACATTAAATTTGTATCATTCATTCATTTGATTTATAGACTGAATGTTGGAGGCTGTGTTTCGCTGAAAGATTCGTCACATCCTGTCCCGTCGCCTCATGACAGAAATATCATTGCTTTGAACCTTTTATCTGCTTTATGACGTTGTAAATGGGCCTTAACCTCTTTATTTTGACAGTAAATGGGAGAGCACTGGATTCTGTGTATGAGACAAGCTGATCTGAGATCAACCTGGGCCAAATAAGCAGATCAAGTGAAAGCAGATAACTAGCGTCTGGCTGGACGTGTGAAGGGATCAATGCATTTCAGGACAGGAGTAGATGCAAAACTCGCAGAGCTTAGTCAATAGGAAAAGGATACAATGGTATTTCTCTTTCAAAAGGAGGGCATCGAAATGTAATCCTCCTGTTGGAAAGCTTTTTGAGTTATTAAAATAGCAGACTCTGTCATGGATAACATGTAGCAGTGAGTTTTCGATAGTGTCTTTAGTATTTATCTTTATTTACGAGTAGACTTTGGTTTTTATCTCTGATCAGATGACCTGAAAACTGTCTTAATGCTTATCCCATGGGAACGACATTTGCCATTAAGAACAAAGCAGATGTGCTGCTTCCGGGCTTGTAAACATCCACAAGTAGGATTTTGAGCTGTTTAGGCTATATTTACTTCTCTGGTAAAAATAACGGTGTAGTACCAATGACCTGCAACCTGTCTTAATGCTTATGCCAATCAGAACAAAGCGGATGTACTCTTCTAGACTGTGGGTTTGCGGCGAGGAGGATTTCAAGCTGTTCCGCCTTTATCTGTAATTCTCGAGTCAAAATAACCTGTTATCCTCTGATTTGTCAAAGGGAAAGACTAAAATTAACAACAGTTGTCATACAAATCTTTTTTTTAGTCTAATGAAGTTTTACAGAGGGGAGGAAGTACTTACAGTGTAAATAATATTACACTGTAGTCATATAATATATGGCAGAGCCCAAGTAAGCTATAGCACGGATCAAATGAGCATTTCTCAAATCCAAATTATTTATAATGTGGAAGAAGAAGCTCATGGTGAACAGACATTTTCATCCCAGTGTCGACTTTACTTGTTCTGCTTCTGTGGTCCATACATTTCACAGTTTCTGGCTTTCAAACTTGTTTCCAAGCAAACGTGGCAAATAGAAAACAACCCTGTGTGATAGATGAGCTTGTTTGCTTTGCTTGTTTGAGAAGCACCACCACCGTGCCCTCAATGTCCGAATGCAGATTTAGTTGGTTTTTAAATTATCTCACTGTAGACTGAAAGAGAAAAAATATTCATATTTTCTTGGTAGTCATTAGCTATTGATGCATGAGAATGTGGTGAAAATACCAGATATATCTTTAGAGTTGGTTGAGACCTGGAGTCTAAACAAGGAGTTGATACTGGAGCGTTTGATGTCACATTTGGTAATAGCAATTATGATTTGGTGATAGCAATTATGATTTGGTGATAGCAATTATGATTTGGTGATAGCAATTATAACTTGGTGATAGCAATTATGAAGCTAGTTCTTGTTTTCAGTTTTAGTGGCAACAGAATGGCAACTTACACTTACGATTTTATTATTGCAGGCTGTTTCTCTTGTATAATTTCTGCCCTGAGCTTTAAATATTTAGAAAACTTAGAAGCATACAGTTTAAATTAAGCCTCGGGAGCTCATTTTGGCATTAGTGATGCTGTAGTGACAACAAAGTGTGCTAAATATGTGTAAATGCACTGATAGGTTGATGTCAAAGCTTTGCATTTTCTCTTCTTGCTGTCACCTGTTGCAGTCAGCAAATGATCGCCATCCTAATCCTGATTCCTAATCCCTCTGATTTAGAACTATGTCTGCCTTAGTCTGGCTGAGAAACAGAAAGCTGGTGGTTTGTGGTAACAGTCGACAATTTAGATCATGTCTCTTAACCTCCTTTAGCACAGTCTTACCATCAAAAGAATAAGAGCTAATCCCACGTTTGACTGAAGTCTTCATCCTGTTATGCAATGTTTGAAATGAACCGTGTGAGGGCTTCAGTGGCATATCTGTCTCCTTCATAAATGCTACAAACCTCATATCAAAATGGGGGCCCAAAATATTTCATTGTGATTTTGGGGTTTTTTCTTCTTCTTCTTTAGACCCAAAAGCAGGGCTGCTAGCCTAAACAAAACTAGGAGTAACTGAGTGTGTCCTGTACTTCGACCATAGCAGTACAATACTGGTAATTAAATGATCTAATGGGGAATGGGATGTAGTGGTTGTTCAAGCATTATTGGTTAAGTTGTGCAGTCGAATTGCAGTGGAAGACGAACAGGATGCCACACAAAAACAAATGATAAATTGTCTAGGAAAGCTGGACACAGGCACCATGATATGATTTGTTTTGAAGCCTCAGTTTGAGTATTTTAGTGTTCTTGAAGATGTTTTTAAGTAACACTTTGCTGTGTTAACCATGTGTTAGCAGGTTGCTTAGCAGCTGTATTAGTCAAGGAACAGCCTCCATGACTGGAAGCCAAGTCAGAAGTGTTGAAAACCTCCCATGGTAATGTTTTTGGTCCCTTTCCCTTTCATGACAACCTTACAGTGATAGAACCTTTTAATGACTTGCCTTTTTAAACTTAATTTAGCTTAATTTAGTAGTCCGGCAGTTTTGACAGAGAAGTGAGTGCACATGCAGGTTTTGCTAATAGCTCTTTGCTAGGATTCACATCTGCTAACTAGAATAATCAGTAGCTGTAGTTTTATCCAACAAAATATGCAGCCTGTTGTGTGGTTAATTGTAGAACAGTCCATCCAGAGGCCTGTGCTAAAGTTGTGGTGAGTGAAATTCTAGTATTTTATTATCTACTTATATAGTTCTAATTTAAAGATATCTGCCTGATCTGTGCAGTGGGCCCATACGCTTGATGGATTCATCCTCGCTAACCAGGCTTAGCTAATAACTTACAGCTACACACTTTTGTCCAGATATTCTCACTTCTAGCTCCAGCTAACACGGCACACAGATAAATGCTAATCTTGACCCTTTAAAATGGGAAAACAGGGCCTGTGTCGATCTTTTACATATAGCTATGTTATAAGTGCATTGCACAGACAATTGGTAATTAGTTCAAAAATATAGGACAGAGGTTTTGGACTGGCTGTTAAACTTAATCATACAGCAAATGTGCCTCAGACTGGATTCAGATTTTGAATGCTAGCACAGAGAGTCAAACATGTTCAAATTCAGTCAGTAACAGATTTCTGGGCCTTATGGGAGAGAGCACACCAAGCTGTAGAAGAGATCTGACACTTTAGCCACTCAGTGCTTTAATATCTATCTGCAAAGTCTAGTTTTTTAGTAAAAAAATTTGCTTTCTTCTGCTGAAATTGTACAACAATGCTGTTAGCCTTTTTTAGAGTTAAAAATAGGCAATGTTTTGTTTTTTAAGTTATAGCTGTATATGTCTTTCAAGATACAAATAAAATGGGTTTTGTAATTAATTCAATTTTATTTATATAGCACCAAATCACAACAACAGTCACCTCAAGGCGCTTTATATTGTACAGTAGATCCTACAATAATAGATTCAGAGAAAAACTCCACAATCAAATGAACCCCTATGAGCAAGCATTTTGGTGACAGTGGGAAGGAAAGACTCCCTTTTAACAGGAAGAAACCTCCGGCAGAACCAGGCTGAGGGAGGGGCGGGGCCGTCTGCTGGGACTGGTTGGGGTGAGAGGAGGAAGACAGGATAAAGACATGCTGTGGAAGACAGCTGGAGATTAATAACAAACACGGTTCAATGCAGAGATGTTTATTAACACATACTGAGTGAAAAGGGTGACTGAAAAGGAAAAACTCAATGCACCAGCAGCTTATGCCCAATGCAGCATAACTAAGGGAGGATTCAGGGTCACCTGGTCCAGCCCTAACTATATGCTTTAGCAAAAAGGAAAGTTTTAAGCCTAATCTTAAAAGTAGAGATAGTGTCTGTCTCCTAAATCCAAACTGGAAGCTGGTTCCACAGAAGAGGGGCCTGAAAACTGAAGGCTCTCCCTCCCATTCTACTTTTAAATACTCTAGGAACAACAAGTAGGCCTGCAGTGCAAGAGTGAAGTGCTCTAATGGGGTGATATGGTACTACAAGGTCATTAAGATAAGATGGGGCCTGATTATTTAAGACCTTGTATGTGAGGAGCAGGATTTTCAATTCAATTCTGGATTTAACAGGAAGCCAATGAAGGGAAGCCAAAACAGGAGAAATATGCTCTCTCTTTCTAGTCCCTGTCAGTACTCTTGCTGCAGCATTTTGGATTAGCTGAAGGCTTTTCAGGGTGTTTTTTAGGACGTCCTGATAATAATTAATTACAGTAGTCCAGCCTAGAAGTCTAGAATGCATGAACTAGTTTTTCAAACAGTAGTGTGAGCAGTGTTCTTTGGATGAAGCACGTGAAGATTATACTATGAAAACAGAAGTTATCTAAAGGTTTTTAATTAAATTGCTATGCAGATAAACTACTCAAAAACACCACTGTGTTGGAACAGGAAGAGGAAGTGATACTTTACCGCAGAGAGAGCGAACACCAAGTGACAGCGCCACCCGAAGGACAGCACAGTTCTACAAGAAAGATAGATGGATAGATGCAGAATTTTGAATAGTATTATAATCTAATCAGTATAATATAATAATCAGGTGACAGAAAAACAGTGTTCTCTGACACCAATTCAGTTCATTTACTGTTTACATTTACATTTAGTGTTTGAGTATGAGTTCCAATCCAGCTTTTAGACATTTTTTAATTTGTTTTACCAAACTACTGGTACAGATAGCTACAGGCAGATGATCTGATTCATGCAGTAGATTATGTATTTATCCTCACCTTCTTCAATCTGTTTTTCTGTGTTCAATCTATACTTCCCTCCCTGTAGCTGTAAGTAAATTCTAGTACAGGAGAATCAGGATGAAAAGATGGCAACCATGCTGTTACCAACGGGTCCTGATGGCTTGCGGCGGTTCACTCGCGAATCCTTGGCTGCCTTGGAGCAGCGGATTGCGGAGGAGCAGGCCAAGAATGCCAAGGGGGCTCAAAAGAAGACAGAGCCACCGAAACCCAGGGTCGACCTGGAGGCAGGGAAGCAACTGCCACGCATCTTCGGTGAAATCCCTCAAGAACTTATTGGGGTGCCGCTGGAAGACATCGATCCATTTTACTACAAGAACCAGAGGGTAAGAGTTTGGGTTTGCTTGTCCCCTTGTGGAAGAAAGGGTTACTGTGAATCAGCACAAGATTGTTCTGAGTGATGACCGTTGTGCTAGGATGAATAGGATACTACTCCCAATAGGAGTTGTTTGGGTTTTTTTTGTAGTTATATGACTTTTATGATTTGACAGCTTGATCTCAACTCAGATTACATAAAAACCTGTGGAAGTTTTAAGACTACAGTGTTAGCTCTCTTCACTGCCATCATCAAAACACCAAATAAGGAAATGTCTTTTGGATGAATGGTTTTCCATATCTCTACTAGAGTTCCAGAAAGAGAATCATTGCAAAGGTGCCCTTATTTGAGTGGTTTGTATGCCCAAACTAATGTATGATGATGATAGCAGTCCTTTTAAATTATTTTGTATTAACAAAGCTGACTGTCTTTTGCTTAAAGAAACGTGTCACAGATATATTGGTTCCAGCAATCACAGACATTATGGGCAGAAACTTATTCATGTTTGCAATGAAATGATCAGTATTGATAAATCTGCCAAAGATTATGTACCCTTTAAATTAAAATGAGCACATCAACACTTTTACAGTGGGAGTAGTGGGAGGCAAAATTCAGCCTGTTTTAACAGACTGAATCAATATAATTTTTACTGGTTAAAGAAATATTTGACACAAAATGACCATTTTCTGGGGTTTCCTTCATAGAGGCAATTTCTTGGCAACCGTTAAAGAGATTGTAACCATGGCGAATCCCTGGCAATGTTAAAGCTATTTAACCACGTTTATTAATAATGGGCTTGAAAATGAAAGTGTTTGTGGTTACTAATGCAGAATTTTGCTGCTATATTTTCTGCCATGTTCGCTGATGAATGTTTATCTGAATTTGAACACAATATGATAGCGAGCCTCTAAATAAACTGGCATTTTCACAGAACTTAGCAAGTGGTTATTTGGAGCAGCGAGCTGAGACGTGGCCTCTGTGACTGCTTCGCTTTAGATCTCTTGTGGATGCAGAAATAGGATTAGCAAGTTTTGATTTGCTGCTGCTCGTTAATGGGCCGTTTATGGAGAGATGAAAAAAAAAGAGGATGTGGCAGTCATTCTCAGGGTCTCTTTGTTTTGGCATGTGGCGCACTGCTGGATGGGAGGATTATCCAAAGACGGAAAAATATTTAAATAAATGCCACATCTGTTGGGGAAAGGGTCAGCTCCCATTGGAGTTGTCTCCATTATCTCAGCCGGCCTCACTAACAGTGTGGACGGGCACTCACTGCTCGCTCACTTCTTGGAGCCATAAGAGCTCACGGTGAATATTAACACAGATGGTAGCTATATTGTTATCCCTGCTTGGTAAAGACAACAGCTGAACTGCTGCTCAGAGCTGCTGCTGCTGCGATTCACTGTTTGTTGTTGTCCACAAAGTGAAAATCATTTTAAGAAATGCTTTTTTTGGTGTGATGTCTTTTCAAAAATGTGATTTCTGTCAATAATGTTATATTTTTCTTTTTTTCTCCCCCCTTGCAGACCTTTATAGTACTTAACAAAGGGAAGGCCATCTTCAGATTCAGCGCCACATCTGCACTTTACATATTTACTCCATTTCACCTCATCAGAGCGATTGCCATAAAGATTTTAGTTCATTCATATCCTTTTTGGGTTCTCTGCATGTGCCTCTTCCTGCTTTTATTTATCTGTTGAAGGCTCATGTGTTCCTCTTCCTCTGCTATGCTTGAAAAAGGACTTTTTAAACCACTAAAAAAAGGGTGTTCTCTTTAAACTAAAAACATGAATGTCATTTTCCTGACATGTGATAACATGGGGATTAGACTGTGACTCAGATGTCCTGCTGTGAACAAACTACTTTGAACCATTCCTACTGTAATTTATATATATTTTTACAATGAAAAGTCCAGATTTCACTTCCTGCTGACAGATAAGCCAATTTGTGATATTTACTGATTTCCCCCCTGTAGGTTTCTATTGGATTTTTCCAGTCCTATTTTTGAAACATCTTTGTGATGGTTCTCTCTGGCATCGCACACTAAATCCCCTCATATCCCTCTTTTAATCTCTGAAATGAAATAAGAGCAAGGAGATTTCACATCATGTGATGGCTGCCTATTAGTTGTCAGACAGATGATTTGTAATTTTCCCAAATTTTCCTCCAACTCTCCCCTGTTATAGATTTCACTTCTGTTACTGATTCTCTGAAACATGCAGATTACCGCAGTCAGTTCTGAAGTGCAGGCTAAAAGCCCTCAATACCCAAACTATGGGTTTATTTTATAATGTAATATAAACAATCAGATAATTTAAATTATAGTGAAAAACTTTAATGTTCATTTCAGTGAATTTCTTATCATTTTATGCTAAAACACTTTAATCTTTGCAATCATTTGTAAAGATTCAGTAGATCCTTTAGGATTTCAGTCCATGTCTCCATATGGGAGATTATGTTTTTCTACTGAGTCGATATTAAATAGAATTAGTTTACATTATTTTTTATAATCTGCATTTACTGTAGTCTGCAGGTACAAACAGTGACCGTTCAGCCTCGTGTATATACTCCACAGGATTACAATAAACCTTTGTTGTTTTATTTGAATACATTGTCTGCTTATCAGAAAAACATATTTGATTGGGTAACTGTAAATCGCCACGTTACAGTACACATTCCTTAACTCTCTTTTCACATTGTTTAGCTTGTTCATAATGTTCACTATCCTGACCAACTGTTTCTTCATGGCCATGTCGGATCCACCAACATGGACCAAGTACCTGGAGTAAGTTAATGCAGCTTGAAGTTGTTTTCTTGATTCAAAATTGTCTGCATTCGTTCTAATGTGTAGTTTGCTGGGGTTTGTTGCTTTGTCAGTGGCAACTGGCAGAATCAATTGACATATGTAAGTATATGATGCATGTGATATATTCGCCATGCTTGAAAACACCACATTTGCATGTTAAGTTGAACCAAGAGAAGAATCTTGCAATATAATGTGTTGTGCATGCTGTAAAGAGGTGGCGAAGCATGCAACAGGCTGTCCACATTCACAGAGACTTTTTTACTTTTGCAACATCAGGAATTCATTTTTAGTTAATGTGGGAAGAAAAGCAGTTTTTTTTTTTGCAATAGTTTTTCCATTTGTCTTAATCAGTCTGCCGCATTGTTGGTCTTATATACACTGACTGATCACTTCATTAGGTATACCTGTTTAATTAGAGATTATGTATCGGAATTTCAGGAGCGGGACCACACCTCCAAACACGCTCCTTCCGGTTGTCAACTATATAGGTTCCTCCAGTTCTGCAAGCTGTTCATTCCCGTTTACGTGCCCCACCCTCCCTCCCTCCTTGTTTTCAATTCTTTAACTTCTTCACTTGTATTTAGTACATGGGGATCTGCCAGGTCTGTCGCCAGTCCCCTTCGAGGCCTTCCCCAAACCGCAGCTCAATTCATGTCCAAGTGTTCACCTTTACCTACTAAAACGCTGTCAAACCTAAAATGAGGACGTGGGCCCAGCTAGTGAACTGCTCTTTAATACAAATGTCTAATCAGCCAATCACATGACAGCAACCCAGAGCATTCTGCTATGTAGACATGTTCAGTTTGCCTTGTTGAATTTCAGACTGAGTATCAGAATAGGTGAATTAAAAGACTTTGAATGTGGCGTGATTGTTGTTGTCAGATGGGCTAGTCTGAGTATTTCAGAAGCTAACGGGATTTTCACTAAATTTTTCTGCACAACCATTGCCGGGGTTTACAGACAACAGTTTGAGAAAGAAAGTATCCAGTGAATGACAGTTCACAATGTTTGAAAATGCCTTGTTAATGCCAGGTAAGAGGAGAACTTCTAATAACTCAAATAACCACTTGTTACAACTAGAAGAAGGCAGAAGAGCATGTCTGAACACCCAACATTACCATCATTGAAGCCTACAGCAGCAGAAGACCACAGGGGTGACACCTTCTCACCTAAGAGAATGAAACTAAATTCACAAAATTGAAAAAAGATTGGAAAAATGTTGTTCCATGTGACAGTGACCGTATATCCCGCCTCTCGCCATCCATAAGTGGAATGGATGGATGGAAAAATGTCACCTGGTCTGATGAGTCTCCATTTAATTTGGATGGTAGGGTCAGAATCTGGTGTAAAAAAAACATGAAAGCATGGATTCATCCTGCCTTGTATCAGTTTTTAGACACTGTACCCATCTTCTGGTGGCTCTTCCTAGCCACATGTCGCAAAGTTCAGATCATCTCAAACTGATATCTTGAACATGGAAGTGAGTTCACTGTGTGCAAATGGGCTCCACAATTACCAGACCTCAGTCCAATAGAGCAACTTATGGATGTGGTGGAACGGGATCTCTGAGGAATGTTTCCAGCAGCTGGTTGAATTTGAGGAATCATGAGGAATTAAGGCAGCTCTGGAGTTAAAGGGTATCTTGTAAAGTGATCAGTGAGTGTATATATGCTCTATAAAGACCATGTAGTTACAAAAACAGATCACCAAACAGGATAATCAATTGTACAATTGCACCATCAGCAGATAAACTGCCCCTGGCACTTATACAGTAAAACAGCACGAAACCACAAACTGAGAAAATGAGTTGTATGACGCTGTCATCACACTACATGTAGTTTCTTTTTTTTTATATATCTGTCAGTCTATATATGTTTTAAGATTTGGACTTTATCATGATTTTAGTTATAATTAGATTTCAAATCTTGGTTTTTGATTTTTTAAAAATGGTGACGAATATTAAACAAGTAGTATTTTTTTTCTTTTTCAAGCTCTTTTAGCATGCTGCGTCATATCTCAAACACAACTCTTCATTGTTATCTTACTATAAATACTTTTAGTGTTGAGATGTATTTAAAGCTCCAGTTTGTTTCAGTGTAACGTTGTCCTTAGTGCTAATGCTACATTGTGTTCTCCTACCATGGATCTTTTCCAGGTATACCTTCACTGGCATTTACACGTTCGAGTCAGCAATAAAGATATTAGCGAGAGGTTTCTGTATAGTGCCATTCACATTTTTGAGAGATCCGTGGAACTGGCTGGACTTCACGGTGATTATGATGGCGTGAGTACAGATATCATTTCACCATTGCACACATCATCACTGTCTTCTGATTCTCTGAATCTGTGTTTGTATTCTCTTGTGAGGAACAGTTTTTAAGAAAAATGTAATGCAATCATCTGATAAAAACAAAAATCCCCTCCCTCACTTAGTGAAGCAATAATTCTCCGTGGTGATTTGAAACACAACATTTGCTTTGTTACAAAAAAACAAACACTTCTACTGGATCTCATCCTTGAAGCTGCACATGACATGCATATGAATGGATGTGAGCCCTTGCAGCATTGTTTTTGACAGCAAAGGGCAAAAACAGGAGACTTTAAACAAAAATGTTTTGTTGTAGCCTGTACTCACTGTGCATCCTCAGCACCTAACTCCATGCAGACTAAGTTAGTGACTAGCTAGTGAACTTAGTGTAACATAAAGCAGCTCAACACAATATTGTTTGAGGTTGGTGGAGACCAAAATATGAGCTAAAAGACGACAAAATGTCAGATTAACATAATATATAAACTCGTAACACTACATTCCAGACAAAGATGTGATTTCTCTTCACTTGTTGTATGAATTTCCAGATATTTGACTGAATTTGTAGACCTTGGAAATGTCTCTGCCTTGAGAACCTTCCGAGTACTGCGAGCACTGAAAACCATCTCAGTTATCCCAGGTAAGAGAACAATCAGGTTTCTTTGATTCCTTTTAGTCCTCTCTAAAATGTCTAAATGTTATTCACAAAGGTTTCTGTAATGGTGTCATACAACCAATACATATTGTTTCCTCCCCACACACACACACAAGGTCTAAAGACCATCGTTGGTGCCCTGATCCAGTCTGTGAAGAAGCTGGCAGACGTGATGATCTTGACCGTGTTCTGTCTCAGCGTGTTTGCCCTCATCGGCCTGCAGCTTTTTATGGGGTTACTGCGACAAAAGTGCGTCCGCAGCCTCTTGCACTGCGTCAACTCCTCGTTTAGCCCCAACACATCCTTCATCTGCAACAACAGAACCTGGAGCTCCACGGAGGACTTCCTCAGCAGTGATGGTCAGCCAAAAATAGAAGAGCCTGCTATTGATCATCAGATGTACAGTGCTCTTAACACTGTAATATTTAATACTTTACATATTACAACTTTTTGTATGTTTAACTGGCTTCTCCTCAGATAATTTTTACAAAGTTGAAGGAGCAAAGGATGCCTTAATATGTGGATATGGAAGTGATGCGGGGTAAGTAAACATGCGCTTTTCTTACTGCTTCTTAATCGGTTCATCTGTTTGGCTCTTATGTAATATCATATATATATATATATATATATATATATATATATATATATATATATATATATATATATATATATATATATATATATATATGTGTGTGTGTGTAGTTACATTTAGCTCAAGGCTCACAAGAAAAGGAGGATTCAATGATAGATTATGTCCTGTCATTTAGGATTCTCAGTCTGTGACTTAGGTATAATATATAGGTAACTGATCCCATTGGAGGGAGAGGTTTTGCCTGAGAGAGGCTGAGCACAAGACAACATGTGGCGTGGATAATCACCACGGCTCCACTGGAGCTCTTCACAGAGAGACACGGCATTGCCAGCTGGAGAGCGGGAGGTCTTTGGAGATTTCATCATCTCAAAAGCTCTGTGCTGTGATTAGGGTAACTGGAGCAGACTAGAACACTTTGGGATTGCTATTTTGTTATCATATTTTTATTTCGACTGTACTGAAGCTTTTAACTAGTGCTTCTGACGAACCTACTTGCTGAGCTAAAATAAGTCAAAACAATGCTAAATATAAGGTCCTAATATTTTTAGCTGTCCCTCTCTTAGATGTAAGTAGATATAGATGTAAATGCATAGGTGAAATGGGTGATGGACTTTGTTCCCAGTCAAAGGCACAGTCTGAAACCATCCAAATATTGCTACTCAGCCTACGCACTGAATAATCCTGTAAATCCAAATGCTTTTGAAACAAGCACAACAGGATGACTCTGCTCAATGCCAGGCCCAGTTCAGGGGTTATAGTGAACTAAATACCCATCTGTGTGAATCTGAAATCCTGTAGCTCCAACAAATGGCTTCCATTAGGTGCTCTTGTTAATAATACAAGATAATGGATGATAGCAAATAAAACATGGTGATGATGTTAAAGCCTCTGCAGGGAAGTTTGATGCAGATGTTTTCAATTTTTTTGCACGTTAAACAAAGGTGGTTCTACATGAAACCTTATAGGTTTATGTCATGCATTTACTTCATGTACCATTAGCTTGTCATGTTTTTAGAGTAGCATGGATAAGCACCTAGAGACAGCAGGAGATGATGTAGCATATTTGCAATGTTTCTCTTTTATGGTGAAGAAATTGTTGAATATGATTCTTTAATTAAACATACCAGAAGCTTTATGTTATGGTAGAAGGCACGCCAGATTCCTTTTATATCAAGAGGAATCAGAGTAATACAATGAAGGGAAAAAACTTGGCCAACCTGAACTCGATTTGTCTGTTTAAATGTTGCTGGTCAACCTCGGATGTTGTTGTGGGTTATAGTTTCATATGTTGTATTCTTTTAAGCAGCTTTAGCCACGTGCATCTCACTGTAGTAACTGAGAGCGATGTTACACAATGTAGTGGTCTTTTCCCTCATGCTATTTCCCTATTTAAATCATGTCTTGTATGCTTTTCTCTCCTGACCCTTTAGGTTTTAGATTCAGAGCATTCTCATTTCCAACATACCGACTATTTGTCCCGGCCCGAGGCGTCTCATAAGGAGGCGAAAGGTACCCTTCTGCCTCCTTATGAGACGCTCTGGATTCTCAATTGAATCCAACAGAATGCTGCTAGTGGTGGTAACACACGCTTTGAGCAGGGGCTCCAGCGGTCCATTCCAGCCTAACCTTAACCCTATCAGATCGTGTTTTCCAAAGTGATTAATGATCAGAAAGTAAAACATATTTACATGCATATACTGTATTCATTCCAAACGGCTCTCATGTCCCCGAACGCATAACATAGAGACGGGATGAGAACGTGTTGTTTAGATTATAGCCAAGTTTTAGTTACTTTGATTCTAAAATAAATGAAATGATTTGTCCACAGTTTATCTAAATGGTCTTATGTGACCCTCAGCTAGTCACATACTTGAAGCAAACTTCTGGTTAGTCACTGGTGGTCACGTCACTTCTACAGCATAGTACTGTTGGATTATGTAAGCTCAGTGATTGTAGCTTTAGAGTCACAGCTGTTTTTGACATTTGCTTGGACAGAAGTTTTTTTCCTCAAAGAACCAGAAATGTTGTTACAATGGCTGTTATCATTTGTTTGTTGATACCAGTTCAAATTGTTCAAACACTGTCATTAAGAATAAAGTAAACCAACTTTTTATTCTTGAAAAAAGGGCGCACCAAAAATAGCTCCTCTTGCTTCAAAGCTAACCCTTTACACAATGTTTGTTGCAGCTAACCGGGCTAGTGAACTAAAAAACAAAAAAATATATATTTTAATAAAAGCAGAGAATATTTAGAGTTAAAATGTTTGAGGAGTTTGACGTTTTCTATAAATGATCAGCTAATGTTTGAATACAGACCTAATGTTTAGCCGACATTAATAACTAGCATTTTAGCATATATTTAATTCATGCAGATATTTTGTTAGAATAATCAAGAAGCCAAGACAAAAACTACCAGTATGAATAAGCTAACACTATCTGACTGCCACAACTCCAAATTTTATATAGAATTCAAAGAACAATTAAAAAAAAATATTTATTTATATTTAATTTGTAATTTATAATCCTTCCCATTCCCAGTTATAGTTATTATGGGTGTAGTCACATATTTTTAGTGGCAACAGAATCCACCCACCCTTTAGTTTTTAATCCCTTTTGGTAACCTCTCCTCCAAAAGCACAGGACCTTAATCTCCCAAGAAGTACCGTCTGATTCAGTAATTTGTGTTGAAGTCAGAGCAAAAGATTTGGAGGGGGAAATGATGTCACTAAACTCACTTAAATAGTGGGTCAGTAAGATCAGTACCAATATGACCTACCCAGCTGTCCCACCTACAAGTCACTACATGTGAACTTTCTTTTGTTGCCCGCTTTTTGTGTTTCTGCCATTTGTGGAGCTCTAACAGAGCGCTGCAATCGATACAGCAGAGTTTGAACCTTTTTGTTGTTTTTAAAGGCGTCTTTGTCCCCTTTGATTTTAACATTGCTACATCATCATCAAGAAAATGCATTTTGTTGCACTTACTGCATTTTTAAAAAACTTTCTCTTCAGCTAAACTGCAGCTAAAGCAAGAGTGGCACAGATTCGTGACATGCTTGACAGGTTAAAGATACCATAAGGTAGCTTATGGTTTTACTGGCAGATAACTGAGATGGCCTCTTAACTTGTGCGACATTTTTAGATGGAACTTTCTGAGGCTGGCTGTGGAGGAGAGCAAGATATTAAGCAGGTCAGGATGGAGGACGTAAAACATAGAGGATGCTTAATCTTTTGAGTGTATTCCAACAAGTAATCCCTGAGTAGATTTCCAAATTAAAGCTTTGGATACGTTATGATGACACACACACACAGTCACACACATGCGCACTAGCCCCCATCACGCCTACTGTAGAGTCGAGGCAAGTGCTTATCCCCTTACATCTTAAAACCACTATGCATTAAGGATTATGACTGATTGTATTGAAAGTTTCAACTTTTGCCCTGAGCTGGAGCGATGCGGGCAGGAAACTCACCACCTTAGCCCCACCCAGGAAAAAAAACTGTTGCCACTGAAAGATGTTATTTCCTGCTGTTATACAAACAGCAGGAAATTGATGTTGTCCTCACATATATAATATTAAAAACAAACATTGTAAACATGTAGCAAAGGGCTTTAATAGAGTTCTGACACACCCGACCCCGTGTTAGCTGTGCTCCAATGATTGCGCAAGATGAAATCAATTATTATTCATATTTTGCCTTTCTTTTCACATACTGTCGCTTTTTAGATTTTTGGCTTCATGCTTCCTATAATTCCAGTAAGCAACAGGTTAATAAGGTCATAAGGCCTTTTCAACTGGAGGAACTGCAGATTGCATCACTCAGCAGTGGCTTCATTTTCAGCTCCCTGGGTTTCTTCTTTGGATTAACTTAAAAAATCAATCACTGTTGTCCTTTTTAGCTCTTACCCCAACTTCCTCAAGAGGCTTTGAGGAAGTTGGGGTAGACCGCCACTGTCGCCATGGGTTTGTTCTTAATGACGTGTGGTTAAAAGAATGAAATGGGGGTACTGCTTTACCTCATAGTTTGAGCAGCTCACCATATGCCCCAAGGCTAAATTCAGCTGCCCGGGTTCAACTCTGACCCAAGGTGCTTTTACCTTTGTCTTCCCCAACTCACTCATTCCCTGCTTTCCTATCTAATCAAGGCAAAAGCTCCCAAACAATAAAGTAAAAAAATAAAAGGGAATTTTTGCTCAGTGTACTATGGTAGAGCATTCATATAAAAATAACTTCCTAGAGCCTGAGAACAGATATATATAGTAATAGTAGTAATAGCAAGTGGTAAAAATGCATGAAAAAAAAACTTGCAGAATACTTAGATGTGATGCACAGCTGAGTTATATCTGTGTGTATCAGCAGCCCTCCATTGGGCAGTTGCTATAGAGACTAATGGGACATGAAGGCACCTTGTTCACAATTACAAAACTACGAAAGGACTCTCACATTTTTGTAGCTGTTTAATGGACAACGGTGGATTAACAAGCATATAATTGAGTGCAGTTTATTCATTTATAAACTGCATACAGAGGCACCTAATCTGAGCACCTATAGGAAGTTGCTCAGACTTGATTGCAGAATGACATGATGAAAACATGGAATAGTGATAGTACAGGAAATATTGTTAGCTAAACTTAGTGATATGACACCTTCCATGCATTTCATTTTTAATTAAGCTGCAGTTTATTTTCCAGACTAGTCATTTCATGTGTAAAGTATATAAAATGTTCCAAAGTCAAGTTATAAGTACTGTGCTAAAAATGATCTCAGACATAAGAATTAATCACCAGCACACCAGGGCTGCTTTACCTGAATGTCAATCATCAGTAACCTATACTCTCCTTGGTGGTTTTTCAGAAGTTTATCTCGGATCTGCCCTCGTCGCATCACCAGCTAGTCGCTCAATGTCATTGAGGTTGTATGGTCTGTTAAAGTGAATTGTTCAGCGGGGTATGAGTTTAGACCCAACATGGTCTTTCATTGGACATTGCCATATATCACTTCCTGTCAGGAAGCAGCTTTAGTTGACAGGAACTCAGCAGTATACTTGGCATGTTTGCTTGAAGATGCATTAAGCTGCAGTGTATAGGAAGCTCCACATAGTGCACATAGGAAGTGATTTGCAGTTGTGACCAGAGACAATAGAAAATCAATGGCATCTTCAAGCAAACACAAGGCGGAAATTTCCGGGAAAAACTTTACAGTTGGGAGTACACTCAGAGTCTTGTAGAAATCACAGTCTCCATTAGCACGTGCTCCGAAAGCCTCTTTAAGCTGACAAACTTGACAAAGACTAAAACTAAAGACAGTCAGTTATTTTTTACAGGCATGATACTGTTTTCGGTTAATGTGCATTTTTTTTTAAATAAAGTTTTCCTTTTGACAAAAGTCAAATTTTTAAATCACAACATTTGTTTAGATGCCGAGTTGATTAAATCGTCCCTTTTTTACGACAGAAAGATTTTTGCTAATTTTGCTCAATAATGAGAGATATGAAATAAACTAAACGTGCATTGATTAACAGAGGTGAACAGATTGGTGTGAGTGATGTAGCAGAGGGCCAGCCTGACAGGAAGATGTCGCTGGCCTCACACAGCATCCTCTGTCCTCGCTGCTGGATATTAGTGAGCATTCCTGCTTAGCTGGCGTGTTGGTGAGATCCACAGCTGTTCTTACAGCAGCGCTCTTCCGCCCAGCTGTTTGCCTGCCATTATGAAATTATTCCACACTGAGATTGACATGGCAGTCCAGCTTGTTCTCAGCTGCTGGACTTAAATATTTGCTGTAATGCCACTATGTTGACAATGAAGATCAGAGACGCTGGAATCGAGCTGATTTTTTTTTCCTGCTGCAATTTGATATCCATCTGGCTAATCTCTTTTTGCTCCAGTGCATTTTAGTGCTCCTGTCTGAAACAGGTTTCAAGTGCCGTCTTCTTTGAAATAACGGTGATGATAGTACGTACTTACTGACTCATCTCCCAATTTTCTCTGTGGAGTCAAAGGCCGCAGAGCCACATGTAGAAGGTTTTTAACTCTGGGAAAGCAGCACGCACACCGGCACGGCTATATCTGTTTATCAGTCCTGGCCTCTAATCGTTTATCTTCTACCTCTCAATCATTTGCACATTACAGGAAGTGTCCAGAAGGATTTGACTGCCTAAAAGTAGGGAGGAATCCAAACTACGGCTACACCAGCTTTGACACTTTCGGCTGGGCTTTCCTGGCACTTTTCCGTCTCATGACACAGGACTACTGGGAAAAACTGTTTCACCAGGTGCAATTTTCTACTTTTGGTTTTTCATCTATCAGCATCCTGTAGTTACAACCTTCAACTTAAAAGTTCAATTTTCTTCTTATAGGTTCAGTGTTTTCAGCAGTGGCTCTAAGAGGTCAAACGCATTGCAACTTAAGGCAACACCAACAAACAGAAAAACGTCACCAAAGCTCACAAAAAACAATAGAAGTTGAATAAAACACAATAGAAACAGAAAAACAACTCAAACGCTCACAAAGAAAAGACTCTTAGAAAACACAACAGAAGCATTTTGGGGACAGAACAGCTGTGGAAGTGACGAGCTAACACTGAAATGTACGAGCAAACATGTATTTACAGTGTCTTGCTATTAAAACACAGATTACCTGCATCTTCTGCCTCACTTCAGTCTTTCACATGTTCTGGTTTCTGTTACTTAACCAGATGTTTTACCACTTTGTCTCCCAGATTTGTTCTTTTCTACTTCCTTTTGTTTTTCTTCTGTTTAGTTTTTTTCCCAAGTCCTTTGTTCTTTATTCGACTTCTGTTGTCTTTTTGTGAGCTTTTGGAGCGTTTTTCTATTTGCTGGTCTTCTCTGGGGCCAAAGTAGTTTTCACTTTCACAAAGAATCAGTAACTGGGTCACATAGTGGAGAAACACAACTAACATACTTAAACGGATATTGAATAAGACGTCACTTCACAAAGTGGCCAGAAACCTAAAAACAAATGAAAGACCAGCTGATTTCACAGCTAATAAATATGTGCTGAACTGCTAAAACCGTGGCTGGGATGTAGGTTTTTCCATTCATTTTAGTCACTTAAATCAATCCCTTAGCAATATGAAGGATATGGTGCCATGCTGAAATGCGCTGACATGCGCTCACGTTGCTGACATATAGCAAAGATTTAAAATTGCAGCCATGTCAGATGTTCACTAGTAGTTCATACTGTAATGTACAAAATAAGATATTTGGATGAGCAGGGAGAAACTGTGAAGTGTTAATAAATTAACTGTGTGTTGCTTTCTGTACTGAACTGTGTTGTTTAGCTTTAGCATATGATCTGCCTTATAACTATACACAGTGCTGAACCAGTGACTCTGGTGAATTTGCTTTTATTGCCTTTACTTTCTTTGATTCCCACAGACTCTGCGCTCAGCTGGGAAGACCTACATGATCTTCTTTGTTCTAGTGATCTTCATGGGCTCTTTCTACCTGGTCAACCTTATCCTGGCTGTGGTGGCCATGGCCTACGAGGAGCAGAATCAGGCAACCATCGCTGAGGCCTGGCAGAAGGAGAGAGAGTTTCAGATGGCCATGGAACAACTTAGAAGAGAGCAAAGAGTAAGTGCGGTGCATTGTCATATTTTCTTTTGCACCTTCAGCTGAAGACAGACACAACCGTAACTATTTCAAACAATTTCATCCCATGTGAAGCTGGCAGCAAAAAGACAAGCACAGGAGACAGACTCAGTGTTGTCCCCGGAGCTGTCTCCATTCTGTGTGAAGTATACAGGAAGTATACGAAGAAGCAGCAGCAGAAGAAGAAGATCTCACAGGATGCTGTCCGAAGAAACGGCAGAAGAAGCTGCAGAACAGAAGATGGAGCCCCTGGAAGAAGTAATGGTATGTAACCTTAAGGAGTGCTGTCGAGTTGTTAATGGTTGAAACTAGAGATGGCACGATACCACTTTTTTATGTCCGATACCGATACCGATATCATAAATTTGGATATGTGCCGATACCGATATGAATCCGATACAGTGTTTTTTAATCAATAAAACGTTTTTTTTTTAATATCTTGCTGTATTTTGTATAAGTTTATACTCAAGTTTAAATAAATAACAACACTAAAGCTATTCTGTTATACCTGTATGTAAAAAATACACTGCGCCCAAAATATTTCATAGTTCAGCAACACTGATCAATCTAATAAACGTAAACCTGCTCCATCCTCCCTATTCTGGTATTTTAAAGAGTACTTAGCAGAAATATCAAGCAACCTAACTAATAGGGTTGCAAACTACCAGCAAAAAAAAAATAGGGAACCACCCCCCACCCTCCAGCTCATGATGCTTAATCGATATAATCAAATTAAATTTGATGCAGGGGGAAAATGCACAGAAAGAAATTATTTTTCAAGAATAATTAAATAGATTCAACATCTTTCTTCAACAGAATTGCAGACTGCACAGATGGTACCTTCCCAAAGGAAAAAGTACTATAGCTTACTAGGGTATATTAGACTTAACAGTTACTATATACAGTAATGGACTTCTATGTATTTTACATCAGATTAAAACTTTGGGTGTAAGAGTCAGATAATTATTTATTAAAAGCTAGACATTTTAAATGAGAACAAGAAAGAAAAGTATGTCTTTGTGCCCCCTTTTCCCTGTTCATGCCCTATCGGCCCCCCTGGCTACACTTTGCTAGATCCGCCCCTGCACAGTTACCAGCCGTCAGCTACGTAGAAAACGATCCTGGTCTAGAAAGTAATATTAAATAAATTCTAACAACAGCTTATCAAGCTTAAACATGCTGCTGTTGTTCAGCCGCTGGTTTCCTCTTTCTGGTGCAAAGTGGGCCAAAAACAAAGAAGAGAGACAGACTCGCGACAGAAAAGCCAATCAGCTGATCATTAAGCAGTTTCACGATGGAAGTAGCAGCAGGAGAGAGAGAGAGAGAGAGAGAGAGAGGCAGTCGCTCCATATATCTGTTGTTAAGCTTAACATGGGAATGCTTTACAAACATTCAGAGATGAACTTACACACTTGCTTTACTTCTCTCTGGGAAAACTTCCTCGGAGATGAAATGCTGGTTTGCTAGCAAGGCTACAAATACACACAGCGGCTCTATCACGTGATGCACACTGCTGCGACGTGCTACAGTTAGCAAGTTTTGTGAGGTGCTTTTTTGATATTTAATGGATCGGATTACATTTTTTATTTCTCGCCGATATCCGATCCAGTAATTTGGATCAGTATCGGACCGATACCGATACGTAATATCGGATCGGTCCATCTCTAGTTGAAACCACAGAAGCTAATGCGTTCTTCCATATTTCTGTAGCCTCCCCTGTCCCCCCTGCCGGCCCACCCTCTGCTGGCCACGCTATCCTCTCACCCACTCAGCACCAGACGAGGAAGCCAGAACAGCATCTTCAGCTCCTTCCGCGTTCGCAACAACTCAGAGGCCGACTTCGCGGACGACGAGTACAGCGTTCACGGAGACGTCTTCAGGAGTCGCACCAGTTCGACAGCGACGCCATGGAAGAGGAGAACGGGCAGCGTGAGAAGCCACTGCTCCCAAATCTTCACCCCCAGCCTCAATGTCAACGGTCGACTGAACATCTCCCTCGACCACAATGGAGTCATGACTATGGGTCTGCTCACCCCTACGTCCATGCCAGCTCACAGCATGGAGAGAGTCAGGGAAGACACAGTGAGTGACGGAGCCTTTGTTATGAGACTGTTCTGAAAAGTTTAAATATGAGTTTATAAGAACATGACAATACAGCCTTGTTTGTTTGTTTGTTTTTTTAGATATTTTCTGTTTGTCAGAAGCCCTCCAGCACAGAGGAGACAGTTCCAAGGCCTCTCCTGCAACCTTCCCCCACAGTGACAGATCCATCCCCCGTGCGCAGGAAAAGGGGCCTGAGCTCTGTCAGCTTTTATAGTGATGCCATGGACGGTGCGTCCATTTCACTGTTTAAGGAAGTGTTCAGAAATTACATCACTTTTTGGGGATATATAAAGCTAGCTTAGCAAAAGGGTTGGAAACAGCTAGCCTGGTCTTGTCTGAAGGTTACAAGATCCTCTACAGGTCGCTAAATAACATATCCAGGAAGTTATTACATCAAAAAATAGTGTAACAAATGCATATATCTCCCATTATTTCTTTAGTACTGTTTTGTGTCATTAAGCAGGTCCCTCTACTTCCCAAACAAAGCCAAACCAGCTTTCCCCCTGATTTCTGTATTTATGCTCAGCTGTTATAATGGAGGCATAGTAGAAGAAATTAGAACTGGTTTTCTCAACCAACCCTCCACCTGCCCAAATAACATTTAACTTTAGTTAACTTTGCTAGCAGAGCAGCCTAATGTATATAACATTATGATTGTTGGAGCGTTGAACCCTAGAATCACCACTGGTTTCAGGTTTTAGCTGTTCAAAAATGATCAAAAATCAAAGTTATCTGCAGATATAAAACATTTCCGTGTGGTGTCTCTGCAGAGCTGCAGGAGTCGAGGCAAAAGTGCCATCCCTGCTGGTACACGTATGCCAAGAAGTATCTGATATGGGACTGCTGCCCCTGGTGGCTGAAGCTGAAGGAGTATGTGAAGCTAATGGTGATGGATCCTTTCCTGGATCTCGGTATCACCATATGCATTGTGCTGAACACCCTCTTCATGGCACTTGAACACTACCCCATGACTGATGAGTTCAACACCATGCTCTCAGTGGGCAATCTGGTAAGAGGGTTTTAATGATACCAGAGGGATGTTTCCAGCTTTTAACACACTTTCTATAAGTGCTGTCAGGTGCTAGATAAGGAGAGGAGAGTAGAACAGAGAGGAAACTGAATTGGCCGGCATTCAGATAATCCGTCTCTGTTTGCAGACAGGTTATTTTTTAAAGCAGGTGCAGGACAGGAGGTCAAATACAGTGATGCTGATCCGCTGTCAAAGATTCTGTTTTAGACTATTTGTGATTATCTTTAATAACATGGAGTATTTTTAGCAAGAGGTGGAATTGATTTCCTGTAGTTCTGTTTTGAAATCTCTTCCTACCGGTGAATTTTAGACTCTGACAGAGATTTGGTAAATAAATAAATACATTAATATATTAAGTAATTTTAAAATTATATAACTTTATATGTACCTTTATATGAATAAATTAAAAACAACAACAAAAATGAAATAACATTTTGAAATACATTGTTATATTTTCTGTTGAACTAAGGTTTGTGTGCAGAAACCTTCACTGAAATGTTTTCAGTTCTCTCATTAATAAAATTCAAATTACACATCTTTTGAAGGCGGTTGTGTAAAATTGTTTATTTGTGGTCAACAAAAGAGAAACGACTCATCTAAAAGACAATGAATCCTCTACTAATTAATCTGTAGCTATATAATATTCCTATTGTTTTGCTGATTTTTCACCTCTAAAATTCTTTTTGTCACTCTGTGTCTTTTTTTTCTAGGTGTTCACTGGTATATTTACAGCTGAGATGGTACTGAAGCTGATTGCCATGGACCCCTATTACTACTTCCAACAGGGCTGGAACATCTTTGACGGCATCATTGTTTGCCTCAGTTTAATGGAGCTGGGCCTCTCCAATGTAGAGGGACTGTCCGTCCTGCGATCTTTCAGATTGGTGAGGGAAATCTTGTTCATTCTCTGCGTTACTTTGAAGAAAATTTAGTAATTATTTCCGATTGATCAGCTCCTGATGAACAGAAGACAAAACCTAGACACGGGAGCAGATTCAACTATTTGCAATGGGAAACAGACAACTGATGAACTAAGGGTCCTCAAATGGGTGAAGTCTAAGATAAAAGTATGGACAAAGCATAATATGTCCATTAAAAAATAATGATACCTAGGAACAGAGTTGTCATGTTGCACATTATATCTAATAATCAGATTACATCTAAAAACATAAAAGTCTCTTTGGGTTTCAACTCTAAAGTCTAGTTAACTTGTATAACTTGTATAGTGTAATAGTCAGTCTATTCTGAAGATGCAGCATCATTTGTCTTCACATTTCTCTTATCATAAGTTGCGAGTCTTCAAGCTGGCAAAATCCTGGCCCACTCTCAACACTCTCATCAAGATCATCGGCAACTCGGTGGGCGCCCTGGGAAACCTGACGCTGGTGCTGGCCATCATTGTTTTCATCTTCGCTGTGGTGGGAATGCAGCTATTCGGCAAGAACTATCAGGACTGTGTCTGTAAGATCTCCTTTGACTGTCAGATGCCTCGCTGGCACATGAAGGACTTCTTCCACTCCTTCCTGATTGTGTTCAGGGTCTTGTGCGGCGAGTGGATCGAGACCATGTGGGACTGTATGGAAGTGGCTGGCCAGCCCCTCTGCATCCTGGTCTTCATGTTGGTCATGGTCATAGGGAACTTGGTGGTAAGTTATTATGACTTGGCATTTAAACTCTAACCTGTTTAAGGTTATGTTGAGTGATAGTCTATATTTTTTGTACCGGCAAAGCTCACAAAAAGATTAAACTCAATAAGAGTTTCTTTTGAGAAGTGTCTGTGTGGCCTTTCCCCTGTTCCTCTGTGCTGCAAAGTTCAGACAGTAGAAATGAGTCAACCACAGTGTTGCACTGAGTGACATTTAGCTCAGTCCTACATGCACCACATTGCGGCTGCAAATGCCAACTACAGGATCAGGCACGAGGTGCAGTCAAAAAGCTGAAAACTGAATCCAGTCCTAATTTAAACTGTCTTGTCCCTCCTTCACGTTCTTTCATTGGAAAGCTTTCACTGGAAGTCCTGTTCTGACCAGCTGCGCTTGCAAAGAGAGCAAACATCAACTTCTGTTACAAACTGACCAACTTTCATGCCGCAACCGTCACATTGCTCATAGCAGTGATCTCAAAGTCATAGCCACCCGACTCAGAGAGCATCCTCACATCATGTCAGGAGCACAGGCAACATGGTTGTTCACCAGAAATGACCCCAAAGTCAAACTTTCAGTGTGGAAATTACTGTCACATCACCATGTGGTAGCAAGCCACACCCACACAGTCATTCCCCACCACCCTGAGATTTGCCTCCAACTGTGCAGGAACTGGGGCAGCACTTCCCCGGGAAATTACCTGGAAGGGGAGACTGAGAAAATTAAAGTTTGTTATTTTTGAACATACCTTAAATGCTTAGGTCAGTGGCTGAACTACTCTGAAAACAGACATGTTAAAAAAAAGCTGTCCAGGCAATACGTGGAATTACCCCACGTAATTCCACGGGCGATTGTGTCCAGGGGGCGATTGTGGCTCAAGAGTTGGGAGTTCGCCTTGTGATCGGAAGGTTGCCGGTTCGAGCCCCGGCTCGGACAGTCTTGGTTGTTGTGTCCTTGGGCAAGACACTTCACCCCTGTTGCCTACTGGTGGTGGTCAGAGGGCCCGGTGGCGCCAGTGTCCGGCAGCCTTGCCTCTGTCAGTGCGCCCCAGGGTGGCTGTGGCTACAATGTAGCTTGCCATCACCAGTGTGTGAATGGGTGGATGACTGGTTGTGTAAAGTGCTTTGGGGTCCTTAGGGACTAGAAAAGCGCTATACAAATATTTACCATTTTACTCAGCCTATTTAAACATATTGAAATCCTATAAATCAAGTATGGATTTTTGTAAGCATTACAAAATTATTGAATCCAATGCTCCTTAATAAAGATTTAAAAAATGGAGGATATGTGGAGGGTATGAGTCTTTAACAGAAGAAGTGCTTTTGATGTTCTATTGGACAGGCAAAGTTATCCTTTAAACAGTATTTGATGACTAAGAGCGATGCAGTAGCGTTTCAATGCTACCAAATCCACTTGGTGATGTCACAAGTAATCTGGGATTACGTGGCACAAGAGAGGACTGCTGATTGTGTATTATGTGAATGGACCATCCTTCAAGTTAATTATGTTAAAATTTGCAAGCTGTATTAGTTTGTATATCTGTAAATGAGCAACTCTTCGGCATGCTCTATTAAATGAAAGGGTCATGGTCTTGCGTCAGATTAGATTTAGAGTTTCTACCAAATTTAATAGATTATAGATTTATGAGATGTGCAGATCATTTTGTTCTATTTTCATTTGCATTTTACACATCACCTCAATTTAAAAACCCTCTGTTATTTGTGCTGCATCATATGTATATTATCTACAAATGTTGCCGTGCAAACTGAAGCGACAAGAGACAAACTCAGTGCTGGAGCAGCTTTACTGCCCTTTTATCCACCACTAATGAGCTAAGCCTTACGGGTGAAATGGGGACCCAAGTGTTGCACAAACACCGCAGAGCTTTCACCCCGTTTAACACCAAGTTTTGATTTTTACTCATTTTGCAAGCCAACACATGCAGCTGTTAAAAAAAACAGCAGTTAATTCAGTTTTAATTGTATACGCCCACTCCCACATTCACTGCTCCTCCCATATGACCAGCCGTTTCCTGTGAGCTGATATTAAAGAATACAAAAGCACTCTGAATTTGCAGGATTTGTTTATAGTCAACGTTGTTTTGCTTTGAATGTGGTGTCGTTCCAGTGGTAATCCTGGTAATAGAAATACATACAGAAATACTTGTATTTTAGTATAGCACTATTTTAACCCAGTAAAAATCTAGTTTTATTTACTTGTTCACTTGCTCCCCTCGACTTTTTTAGTTAGGATAAGTTTAAATTCTTTTGACAAAAAATTAGCAAGAGATTTGCATAATTCAAACCCAGTCAAAAGAAAGGTACTAGATATTTCTAGGTGTACATAGCAGTTTCTCAAGTATCACATAGATGCTATTAGTGGATAGAGACACTTTCATTGACTGTATTGCCTTGTTAGCCTAAAGATCAGATCACAACAGCGCTCCCGATGCAATTTAATGGACAGAAACCTCTCTGTGCACATGAATCGTGGGAAAGCAGTTTATCTGTGGGATTATCCAGGATGCTTAGGGGTGAGAAGGTCAGAGGGCATTCATCACTAATCATCTGCTCATGCTCCCCATCTCTGACTAGCTCAGTGGCTAAAGATGATCCTTGCCAACTGTGCACATCACCCATGAAGGGAACGCACACACAGACACACACACATATGTGCAGTGTTATGCCCCCGTGCTGCTGCTCTCTAAGCTAGCAGACAGATTACTTAGGAGTTGGATGCTTTGAACCTTGACTTCAGGAGGCCTGAAACATCAGCCATATGTGCCTGAGCGTATCATTGTTGCAGAACTTTGCGGGATTTGCCAATGTTGACAAAATATATGGGACATCATGTCAGGCATTAGGTGAAATGATAAAGCATACATACTAAACAATTCAGAGCTTTGCACATCAGATGGTGATACAAGCATAATATGGCTATACAATGTCCTGCTTTTCACACCAAGGATCTCTGCTCCAGGCCATATTAAAACACTACCCACCACCACCTATTATTGTGGAGTGTGGCATATTGAATTCTGTGCATAAGCAAATTTGGTTGAAATGTGTTTCTTATATGTAGATGCAAAAAAAAGAGAGAAAGGGGCTAAGGGCTTAAGTGGTTACGGCTAAATAACTATAAACGAGTTTAATAGTTTCATCCATTCAGATGTAAGTAAACATACATTTTTTGGTATGTCAACAGGTGCTGAATCTCTTTCTGGCCCTGCTGCTGAGCTCCTTCAGCTCAGACAATCTCTCTGCTCCAGACGAAGACGGGGACTTGAATAACATTCAGATTGCCATCGCTCGCATCCATTCCGGCATTTCCTGGATTGTCACAAGCGTCATCAACCTCTGCAACAGGAGCTTGAAGCGTGGAAAACACAAACCCAAGGAAACCAGTCAGGCCCTCAAGCCGGTCGGAAATCACATGGAGAGCAACGGGGGGATTTTTGGACGTTATGGAGAGAAGTACATCGTACCAGAGGAGGACAGCTACATGACCAACCCAAACCTGACTGTCATTGTTCCTATCGCGCCTGGGGAGTCAGATGTGGAGTTTTTGGAGGAGGAGGAGATCTCAGAGTCATCAGAGGATGAAGAAAACAAACTGGTAAGTATGTCGTGCCCAGAATCATGTTTGGGGCTTAACTTAGGCTTTAATGCTCTCTGAACTTACATTACTTTAGAGAATGTGATTTTATCGGCATACTTTTTGCTAAGAATGAAATCTCATCTTGTCATTTGAAACACTCAACTTGTTTGTTTGGCTTGTGTTTCTTATTAAATAAATTAATAATTACTTGGTTTTTTGCTGGTTGTATGCTGAGATAAACTCCAGAAGTCCACGTTGACAACAAATTATGATTTTGAAATTATTGTCTGATCTACCTATTAAATTGAGATGTGCTGGAATAATTTAAGTTTTATCAAAGATTTTTCAGAAGCTTTTAATTTTTAGAAAGGATCTGTATGAGAATGAACATGATATCAAAATGGCGGGATTAGTTTATCATGTTTAATGACTGGACACAGAAGGGCTGCACACTTTCAAAAGTAGCTGTGGCTAAAACAGAGCTTATACTGTTTAACATATGTGTGTATGTTTAAGCATATATGTTTTGTGCTGGTAGCCTAAATATTATTAGTAACATCTGTGTTTTCTAATTCTGATGATGATGATGATGCTGTGGAATCAGTCTGTCATACAGTGCCACACACCCACACACATGTTAATGAGACGTGGTTGAATGTGTGCCGAGCTATGCTTAAAGCTATATTTAGTACACACATGTTAAAGGGGTTGATTATCCCTAACTAACAGGAAAATGAGGGCATTACTATTTAAGCCACACATCTTATCCTTTGAATTTAGGTTTTTAGTCCCATTGAGACACGTGTAGAAAATCAGGGTCCTAGCCACACAGTCTGCCTTTACAAACATTTGTGAAAGAATGGGTCGTTCCAAAGTGCTCACAGAATTTGAAGGTGGCGCTGTCACAAGATGTCACTGTAGCAAGAAGTCAGCATTCGATATCTCTTCCCTTCTAGATATTCCACGATCCACTGTAAGTGCTATTATTACAAAGGGAAAGCTTTTAGGAGCCACAGCAATGACCCATGGAGTTACAGCCCACTTAAAGTTACAGTATCAGGTTGCCAAGTGGTAAGGTGCAAAGTGAGTAAAAGTCACCAATGCTCTTCTGACTCAAAACCTCTTCTGGCATTAACATCAGCACAAAAACTGTGTGATGGCAGCTTCATGTGTTTGGATGGCTGAGCAACTCCTGTAGGTTTGATGTTTAGGTCTCCCTGTACTTTTGTCCATAGCACTCTTTACACCCATTAACGAGTACTGTAAGATTATATGATTATTAAGAGTACAAACATTGAAAAAACACATAATTGAAATCATTAAAATATAAAGGAAAGAAAATTGCAATTGAAAGCAGAACACTTTTTTAGAAATCAAAATGATAAAAACATGAACAACTGAACAAAAGAATCTGGGATTAAAGCAGTTCAAGACTTCAGTGTCTGAAACGCGGGATGTATACAGCAGACGGTGCATCGCTGAAATGCCTGCCTAAACAGATATGTCTTTAGCACACTTCTGAAAGCCTCTTAGGGAATCTTAGGGAAGCACACCGAGCATTCGACGGGTCAGGCATCGCAGCTTGAAAAGCTCACCCCTGATCCGTAGGTGCATTAGTATTATTTGCCCAGCATTAGACAGCTAACTTACACACAAACACTGGACGAAGCTGCAATGACTGAGATACAGTTTGTTTCTTGTTTGCATTTCTGTGCATATGAAATGAGTTTACCGTGCACTCAGCAACAGTAACTAACACCGTGTGTATAGTTGCTTTAATTTGCATGAAAGCGACAGTGAGAGTGCAATAGCACTCTTCAGTTTTTGTATAGATTTGGATTTGACTGTGTTCAATCGAAAGCTTTAGAGTCAGACTGTCCTGCAGATCGGGCGTTTGTTGAGGCGGAGGATGTGTCGTTCCTGTCCTGTCTGGCAGAAAAACAGGAGCAGGCCAGATGTGGAGCCAGGCGCTGTAGAGCAGATTAAACTGACACAGCTGAGCTGGGCAGCCTGCAGTCTGGTGCTCTCTCTTCCTCTTTCCCTCCCATGCGCTGCTGCACACCACACTAGAACTAGGCATCATGAAAAACGGGGGCGGGGGGGGCCCCCCATCGTCCATCAGCTTAACTGGGCATCTGCAGCTGCTCTGCATGTGCAGAGCTTTAAACACACACAAAAGTGATAAACATATTATGTGTAAGAATATTGTTAAAAAGAAATCCTATAGTTAAGTATTTGAGTCTTCTCTAGAGTGTAAATACATCGCCTTTGCTTAAATGGGATCAATTACTACTTTCTGATGTGCCATCAGTCCATTATGTTTCTCACTGTCTTTAAACTCTAAGATGAGCAATTCTGGTAATTTGGTTTCCAGATCCCGTGCATGCCCTTTAACGCTGGATTAAATTTTGTACCATTTTACGAGATTGAAGCTGCACCTCTGTCCTGTAAATCATATGAAATATGTTGTTGTTACAACACATGAAAATCTCATCAAAATTGCAGTAAGCCTCACAGGAGATTGAAAGTCCATCAAGGTGCGCCGGCTCTGATGGGATGAATGCACGCAGGCTCATGTGGAGCAGGAAAATGTGCTGCAACTTCTTTTTCTTTAAAAAAAAAACTCATGTAATGTGTGACATGACTGTATGACAACACCATCAGCAGTATCACAACAGGCTGGGGAACACAACCAGAACAGATCGCTGTTTGCTAGTTTAATATAGATTCATATTCTGTATTTACACATGCAGATGTCAAAGAGCTGAGGGCTGTTTCCATACGAGGGCACGTGATTGTAAACACTCAGACTTTATTTTGTAGGAGAAGATCAGCCTGTCAGAGGGCAGCACAGTGGATCTAAGGAAGCCCGGAGAGGAAGAGGATAACTTGTCAGTGCTGGATGAAGACAGTATGGAGCCTGATGAATGTTTTCCTGAATGTGAGCGAAAGTAGCAACCTCACTAAATCTGCTAACGTGCATTCATTTAAAATGTTTCTTTTTTTCCTTCATGCTGTGATAAATGCCGGTTTGTTTTTTGACATCAGTCTGTATGAGACACTGCCAGTGCTGTAACATCAACACCAGCCGTGGACTAGGACAGGCCTGGTGGAGGCTGAGGAAGACCTGCTACCAGATTGTGGAGCACAGCTGGTTTGAGACATTCATCATCTTCATGATCCTGCTCAGCAGTGGGGCTCTGGTAAGGGTCCTAGATCTAATTAGAAAGATTAATATTGATCCAATACCAATATTAATTATTAACATCTGGATTGACCAACAGTGTCAGCAGTAGATTTGATGAGACGTTGAGCTGGCTGATGTCCAAATTGCGCCTTTTGTGTAGTTTTAAAGACAAAAACTTCTCACAGATGGTTTTCTTATGCTGAGCAATAATAACAGTAATGCTGCGTTCTCTTGTACTGCAGGCATTTGAAGACATTTACATTGAAAAGAGAAAAGTCATAAAGGTGATGCTGGAGTACGCTGACAAAGTCTTCTCCTACATCTTCGTCCTGGAGATGTTCCTCAAGTGGATTGCATACGGCTTCAAGAAGTATTTTACAAACTACTGGTGCTGGCTCGACTTTCTGATTGTGGATGTAAGTTAACGCTTTGCTGCTTTGGTTTTCAAATCATATGACGTGAAAGGATGTAGCTGAATGTATGCCGTACTTGTGGGATTTATAGCTATAATGATGCCAGATTTTTCACAGGAGAGCACGTGAATTAGCTCTAGACAACATTTTCAATACCTGAACCTGTTCGCTGCAGAACTAAGCGCTAATTCACACTGAAACAGTAGATACGTTGTAGATTTTTGCAGCTGCTCTCATGTCAGGATTTGGCCGTTCCCCAGTTGGATTTTGCCACACATTTGTGAGGAACTGGATGCGGTTCTGTAAGTGTTTAGTCACTCAAAGTGCCCGAGGCATGCAGCCCTTGACTTCCTCTGATTTCACCTGCTGTTACACAGATTGCCACAGACCGCTCTATTGTTAGGGTAAGTTGTAGTTAGCAGGTCCCAGGTGAGTATGGAGTCTGGGACTGGAAACTTGCATCCGCATCACAAATGCTTCTGTGTTTCTTCACTCGTAAGCGCTTTTTGTTGCGATATCAAAAGCCACCGTCTTGTTTCCAAACAAATGCTTTTCATATAAAATGAGATTTAAAATAAGAATAATTTTAAAAAAGCTCTCAGCAATCATCGTTTGAACCGCTTGGGTACAGGACCTTGGCTTTTATATCAAAAACAAACGCAGTTTCATGTGATCTGAAGCTTATCTACAGAAGATCTGGTTTACTGTGGAACGTAAAGTCTTGTTTTCGAACTGCACCAGCTGAATTCATGTGTGACCTGTTTGATGTAACTCAGGTACCGAGCGTTCTCTGTTTTTTATGTTTAAAGGAAGTGCTAGCAAACTTTTCTTTCCTACTTTTGCTTTATTTTTGTATTTTTTTTTGTCTGTATTGTGGTGGAGCCAAAGACTTCTGTAGTCCTGAAATTGATTTTGAGTATCTTCTTTAGATATATTGGCCAAACGCATCTGTAAAAGGACTTTTATAAAGAAATACAGATCATTGGGACTTATTAGCCCTAAATTGTTTTGAATGAACTTATTGGATCAATTTGGAACAAAATGGGAAACAAATTTGGCAAAGAAAGATTAAACTTCTTTATAAAACTCACTCTATTTGATATATATACATATTTATATGCATATATAGCTGAGTATGCATGCATGGATACTGTTTTTACCATATGTGCATACTTGTCTGTGTTTTTTCATCATCCTTCATGACATGACTTTCTCACATATCTTTCATGCCATTTTCATCCATAGCTGTCATCCAAGGGTCATTCAACAGCGGAATACCATTTTGTTTTGTCTCTTTTGGATGTAGAATAGAGTGGAAGTCTAAATTTGCTGAAACAATGATTCAAAAACCAAATCTAAACCTCAAAAATACAATATTTGTGTTCCTAACTGTGGAATGTCCCAAAATACACACAAAAAATGTGACTATGGCTCTTTAAATGTTTCTGATGTGTCTCTTACGACTCTCCTCCGTTTTTTTTGATTCTTTATAAGAGTTGCTAAAAATATACTCACTTTCTTGGCAAATGTGCTGATAAGACCAGTTGATATTGTTTTTTTCTTCAGTACTTTTTGCTGTTTCCTCTCAAAGGTTTCCTCTCTAGATGTCTGTTTTATGATTCTCAGAGTTCATACACCTTTCTGTACTCCACATAGGTGTCCTTGATAAGCCTGGTAGCGAATTCACTGGGATATTCTGACTTTACTGCCATCAAGTCCCTGAGGACCCTCCGTGCTTTGAGACCTCTCAGAGCTCTGTCCAGATTTGAGGGCATGAGGGTGAGAAATATGTTTTCTGTCCTTTGCTGTCACTGTCGGCACTAATATACTTTCACTTATGGATAAACCCTTAGTTATAAAGCAACTTTAGCATTGGGACTACCACAATTGGTTAGTAGTTTTCTACAAGGTATAAATGTCTCAACAGCTGCTGAGTGGATAAAACTTTGGAACTGATGTCACCGTGGATGACTTGTAGTATTTCAGGGATTTGTTACATGTAAAGTCTTTACTTATCCAGCGAAAGACAGCAGTTCTTTAGCTTCTTGGTAGATTAGCCCTAAACTTTGTGCAAACATGTATAGTTTCCAGTCTTATTGTAAAAAATGTCCCTGGTAAATTACTGTAAAGTTCTGACAACTAGATTTTCCAGCAGTATATGTGTTTTATAGGGCACATGCTGTACCGAGCCATACTAAACGTAAACTTTACAGTACTGTTATACTTTTATAACAGTAGCTGTTATACTTTTGTTTTAGTGATTGTGATTTAATGTTTAAACGGTAAATGGACTGATTCTTATATAGCGCTTTTCTACTCTTCTGAGCACTCAACTGGTGCATTCACCCATTCACATTTTTCTAAGTAACATTCACACACACACACACACTCACACTCCGATGGATGCATTGGAGGGCAATTTGGGGTTAGTATCTTGCCCAAGGATGTTTGGCATGCAGACAAGGGGAAGCCAGGAATCGAACCACTAGCCTTCCGACCAGTAGATGACCTGCTCTACCGCCTGAGCTACAGCCACCCCGTTTATTTAACTGCCACTTTATTAGGTACATCTTTTTACCTGCTTACTAACACCTAATCACATGGAAGCAACCCAATTCATTTAGGTATGGAGACATGGTAAAAGGACCAGCTTAGGTTCAAAGCAAGCACCAGAATGTGGGGGAAGATAATTTGAGTGATTTTGATTTGGGCTCTGAAAACAAAGGGGGTCTTACACTAATACTAGCAAGGTGTAGCTCATAAAGTGGCCATGTGTATAAACGTGTGTGTCTGTCCATATACCCTGAATTTGTATGACACTGTTATGTTTCCCACTGACTTTTCCTGTACTTTCAAAAATCATACATGTGATTTAGAGTGAAATTGATTATCAACACACAGCACATGTATTATCATACAAGGGATTGTCATAACGTAAATCACTGTGAAAAATTGTCCGGTTGGCTTCAAGTTAGAATTGGGAAACTAAACTTCAACTATCACATCATAGCATCTGTAGAAAACAAGATTACCAGACTAGTGTGCACTACAGAGATCACAAAGATAAGCTGTTTACAACAATAGAATATACTTTATTTCTCTGGGACTGACCTGATTTCTTGTTTGCTCATCAGGTCGTGGTGAACGCCCTCATAGGAGCTATTCCCTCCATTATGAATGTGCTGCTCGTGTGTCTCATCTTCTGGCTCATCTTCAGTATCATGGGAG
The DNA here is from genome assembly GCF_963576455.1 of Neolamprologus multifasciatus. Lineage (NCBI taxonomy): Eukaryota > Metazoa > Chordata > Actinopteri > Cichliformes > Cichlidae > Neolamprologus > Neolamprologus multifasciatus. The sequence goes on along the minus strand of NC_140456.1, from coordinate 28,477,105 downwards.
TCAATCTGTTCGCCGGCAAATTTGGAAAGTGCGTGAACAGAACGGGGTTCATCCACAGTGTCTCTTTGGTCAACAACAAGTCAGACTGCCTCACCATGAATGACACCCAGTTCTACTGGACCAAAGTCAAGGTCAACTTTGACAATGTGGGGCTTGGCTACCTTTCTCTTTTGCAAGTGGTAAGTTGATTTTATTTTGAACCTGTCAAACATGATGCCAGCCTGTTTTTGCTAATAAACACCTCGAGAACTTGTTCACTACTCATATTGTTGTGTTGTTCCTCTCCTGTTCTGTCCAGACACTTACATCAGTCTCTCTCACGTTGCGATATTTACAGCAGATCATAAAAGACATTTCACTGTTGTTTTCTTTCTAAAAATGAAATCAGCTGTTACTATAACATTACAATGCAGCGCCTGGACTATGACATCGTACTATATTCTCTTATTTACAGGCTACATTTAAAGGATGGATGGAAATAATGTATGCAGCTGTTGATTCGAGAGGAGTAAGTATATTATTTTCTTCCACACCTATACCATGAAAATTTTAACTAACTAACTGACTATGAACCCATTTGTTTTTAGGTGGAGGAACAACCGATAAAAGAAATCAACCTCTACATGTACCTCTACTTTGTAGTCTTCATCATATTTGGCTCCTTCTTCACCCTCAATCTCTTCATCGGTGTCATCATTGACAATTTCAATCAGCAGAAAAGAAAGATGAGTATTAAAAACGCTGATTTCAGGCTGGGATCACTTGATATTTGCGTGCAGTTCTTATTATTTGAAGCTGCAGAAACAAATGCATGATGCATCCAATAAAAGTACAAAGGAAAATTTTCTATAGTAATAATAAGGTGGCAGGATTTTTGGTCTTAATTCCCCCAGATTGAACATTTAAAAGAAAACAACTCCTGTCATTGTTTTAGGAAAGAAAGTAACGTGAGATATTTTTGTTTTCCACTTAGGAGGACAAGATATCTTCATGACTGAAGAACAGAAGAAGTACTACAATGCTATGAAGAAGTTAGGAAGTAAAAAACCTCAAAAGCCAATACCCAGACCCACGGTAAAGCTATGTAAATTGCAAATGTAGCACATTTTTAAGATACAGATTTTTACCTGTACACTTATATATATATATATATATATATATATATATATATATATATATATATATATAAAATATTTTGTATTTTTTTGAAGTGGTATCATTAAGCTTGCAAACCTTGTTAAGGATTATATAAATTAAATTGTATTTTTGCTCGTTCTTTCCCGATCCTAGAACATTATCCAAGCCTTCTTCTTTGATCTGGTGTCCAAGCAAGCCTTCGACATTATGATCATGATGCTCATCATTGTCAACATGGTGACCATGATGGTGGAAACCGATGAGCAGTCAGAGCGAATGGAGTCCATCCTCAACAAGATCAACCTGGCTTTTATTGTGATCTTCACCACCGAATGCCTGATCAAGATCTTTGCCCTCCGTTGTTATTTCTTCACCGTTGCATGGAACATTTTTGATTTCGTGGTGATAATTCTCTCTATTGTCGGTAAGAAGTGAAAAAAATCTTTTCGTTTACAATTTTTGTAAATGCCAAGCTAGTGAAAAAAGCAGTCAGAAAAGATAAGGAGGGAAAATCGTGAGTGTCCACCTGTAAAAACATACCTGTTTTGGGGGTTGTCTCATTGTTGTCCTGTTGTTATTTCATTAACATCTAAGCAACCCAGTCTTTAAGTCTGACCTCATTAGCCATTTCCGGGTCCAAACTTTGCTTCAGGTCCCACAGTCACTTTAACATCGCTGAGAGTTAAACACTGTCTAAATTATTTCATCTTTAATAAAATGATCTGTGTGGCTGCTCTACCAGGAGTAACAATTGAGTTTAACATTCAGGCATCCATGAAAACAGAATTTATGAAATGAGTTAGAAGTTAGCAGGAAGTTAGCTTGCTAGTTTCTACCTAAACATGATATAGCATGTTGTGACTGAGGGATTTCTGAAAAAATTAAAATGTACAGCTCTGCTATCACTTCCAAAATAAATGAAGACAGAAAACTAAACAGAAGTGACGTTTGTAGGGTTACTGAAGTTGGACTAGCTGGTATATAATGATGTACCAGCTAGTGGTGGCTAGCCACAGAGCTATGGTTAGCATAATACAGTGGCTTGCAAAAGTATTTGGCCCCCTTGAACTTTTCCACATTTTGTCGCATTACAGCCACAAACATGAATCAATTTTATTGGAATTCCACGTGAAAGACCAATACAAAGTGGTGTACACGTGAGAAGTGGAACGAAAATCATACATGATTCCAAACATTTTTTACAAATAAATAACTGAAAAGTGGGGTGTGCGTAATTATTCAGCCCCCTGAGTCAATACTTTGTAGAACCACCTTTTGCTGCAATTACAGCTGCCAGTTTTTTAGGGTATGTCTCTACCAGCTTTGCACATCTACAGACTGAAATTCTTGCCCATTCTTCTTTGCAAAACAGCTCCAGCTCAGTCAGATTAGATGGACAGCGTTTGTGAACAGCAGTTTTCAGATCAGGAGTACAACTGATATAATCGATCCACAGTAGAGGTTAGTCATTAATATAATGCTGCATGGGCTGAGCTGTAGGCACATCGTAAGGTTTTAAAAAGAAAAAAAGAGCTTTAAAATGAACAGTGGTAATAAAAACTGAGAGAGGCCGACAGTGATCACTGCCTTTTTTAGGGGCTTGTTGAGATTAAATAGAAGAAGATACAAAACATTAAAACATGTTAAAAACACAACAGCCTTAATAAAGGCAGAGTAGTTTGGACCCAGAAGCAGGGTTCATATGCCATTACTTAAAGACCGCTCTGAACCTGATTAACAACACCCTCTGATGCTTAACTGACCACATCAATATCCCACAAGTTTAATTCACTTGATGTTATACTCTGATTAAAAAGGGTTTTTTGAACAGTATATGTGAATTACAGTGCTGCAGGTTAATTTGAGTGTGTCATTGTGCAATGAGACAAATCACTTCCTGTCTGCTCTCATTTCAGGGATTGTTCTTGCTGACATTATTGAGAAATACTTTGTATCGCCGACCCTGTTTCGAGTCATCAGACTGGCAAGGATAGGACGTGTACTCCGACTTATACGTGCAGCCAAAGGAATAAGGACTTTACTGTTTGCCTTAATGATGTCCATGCCAGCACTGTTCAACATTGGTCTCCTACTTTTCCTTGTCATGTTCATCTATGCAATCTTTGGCATGGCAAACTTTGCCTATGTGAAGAAACAAGATGGAATCGATGATATGTTTAACTTCGAGACCTTTGGGAATAGTATGATCTGCCTTTTCCAGATCAGCACCTCGGCAGGCTGGGACAACCTGCTCAGCCCTATAATGTCCAGCCCCCCAGATGAGTGTGACCTCAACTTCATCAACACAGGCACCAACACCCGAGGAAACTGCGGCAACCCCTCGGTGGGCATAGCTTTCTTTGTCAGTTACATTATCATTTCTTTCCTCATTGTGGTAAATATGTACATAGCTATCATTCTGGAGAACTTCAGTGTTGCCACAGAGGAGAGCACAGAGCCCCTGAGCGAGGATGACTTTGAAATGTTTTACGAGGTTTGGGAGAAGTTTGACTCAGAGGCCACGCAGTTCATTGAGTTCTCCATGCTGTCGAACTTTGCTGACACTCTGTCGGAACCGTTGCGTATCCCAAAACCCAACAAAATCCACCTGATCTCCATGGACCTCCCTATGGTCAGTGGGGACAGAATCCACTGCCTGGATATTTTGTTTGCCTTCACAAAGCGCGTCCTGGGAGAGTCGGGGGAAATGGATGCCCTGAAACAGCAAATGGAGGAGAAGTTCATGATGACCAACCCGTCCAAAGTTTCCCACGAGCCCATCACCTCCACACTGCGGCGCAAACTCGAGGAGGTGTCTGCGATCGTCATCCAGAGGTGTTACAGGAGGCATCTTGTGCGCCGGCAGATGAAGCAGGCATCCTACCTCTACAGACAGATAAACTACGAGACAGTCGTGGATGTGGAGAATGCTCCAGAAACAGAGGGTCTAATAGCCACCATGATCCAGCATTATGGGCCTGTGGAGGCTGCAGAGACAGCAGACGACACTGTAACATCCTCCCCACCATCTTACGATAGTGTGACCAGGGCAGCCTCTCTGAGCCTCTTTGAGGTGACCCGATCAGTATCCAGAGACTCTGAACTCAGGGAGCCTGGGGAAAACTATGAGGAAACTTTTCTTTGAGAGTCAGTTGAACGGAGGGTGATTGTATTGCTTTTGTCTGTTTTGTTTACAGCAGAGAATATACATTGAAATAACTCACGGTCTAAGAGAAAAAAAAGCTTTTATATTTTAACAGATATGGAGGGAATATGCAATGTTTTTAGGTAACTCGGCCTCTATTTTCTTAATGGAAGATGTCAGTTATGCCACAACGTTCAAAAGAGTACCATGGACAGCTCTGAAGTTAAACGTCATCTTAAAAATATCACAATATGGCATCAGACATAATCATGCACTCTTTTTTAATATCGACCTAGACCTATCAAGACAAAGCCACAACATTAAAACCAGCTCCCTTGTATCGTATTGGTCCTCACTGTGCAGCAAATACAACTCTGAGTCATTGAAGTAAGGAAACCACAAGACTTGTAAAGGTCATTTGTGATATCTGGCACCAAGTTGTTAGAAGCAGATTAATCAGATTTAGAATAAGGTCTTCCGTTGAATGGATTTGTTTATCCACCACTTTATAAGGGAACTAAACACTGCACTTGCTGCAACCAGTTGGCAAACATTTGAGTCAAGTCCCCATAGCAAAGAGATTGCTCACAGATGAGTTGCGCTCAGTCAGGTGTGACTGATGCCGACATTGCTGCAGTCTGTCTGCCTTTATAAATCATTTATTTGCAAACCTTCAACAATCTGTCTGAAAGTGACTGCAGTCCGTCTGAATTGAACCACAATTGTTTGGAGACAGGTTGCTGCCCACCAGGCAAACTGTGCAGTCACAATCTCTTACCCTCTGGGCAAGCAACTGGCCACCAAAACTCCTTACAACCAAAAAAAATGAAATGCAATCACTGATTTTTCCTAGTCACAAGGAGGTTGCCATCCTACTTTAGTGTGACTGAGCCATTAGAGAACAGAGTGTTTACTTGCAGATTAATAAAACTATCCATTGACAGATGCCAATGAAACAACATCATGACTTCAAGGAATTTACAACAGTAGTTTACACTAATACATTTTTATTGCTAAAACCAGGAGTCCTCGTGAAGTAAAATTTGTGTCTGAAGCAACACATCCTTCCTCAAGGCCAAGAACTGTTACCTGCAGTGAAAAGCTTCTCTCTGATTGCATAATAAATGGACAAGCAAAACCCCCGAGAGAACGGCAGACAAAAAAAGAAATTGGTTTCTCAAACTGAGAAATGTTTTAAAAATTATTAAAGAAAGGTATTAAAGAATGCGTCTAAGTAACAAACTGACGATACAATCAAAAACAGATTTGGCTAAAAGTTTCATGAAGTTAAAATATATATTTGTTGAATAAGTTATTTTCTACAAATACAAATTTGATAGAAATGTCCAAATGTTTTGATGTCAGTCAGTCTCGCCTGCAGGCTAATGTTTCTAGTTTTAATTGACTGTGGCACTTTTAATGTGCTAATTCAGGTTTTAATATGTTAATGCATACTACCATACTACAGTTTTAACCAAAGCTTACAACTTTAGCAATTGCTCATCTCAAATGCAGGAAAAACATAGCCAAGCCAAACCCATAAAATGACATTCATTTTACTACTTTTTGTCAACAAAATATCATTTTTGATTAAATGAAGGTGATATATGCATTTTCAGATGACAGAAAACAAGCAGTATTTCATATTCATTATAAAAAAAATATACTACAATGAAACCTTTTACAGCTATTTTGTCATGTATACTGCATTGCACATTTAACTTGTGTGTCAGTTACTAAGAAGGGCTGTGTGTACTGATGATCCCTGAATCATGTGCCTGATATTGATTATTGTCCGCACACTCTGAATCTCTTTAGACCGTTTAATTTGATCTGACTGATGTGGGTTTGAAGAGCATGCATGCACTGAAAGCTCATTTTGTAATTGAGCGCGTAAACAGCTTCTAGGCTGTATAATGAGTGTAAAGCTAATTTTTACATATTTTTTGTGATATATTTATATTTAAAGACCGTTTCAGTGACTCTCATAGTGGCCATTATACGATATGTTAAAACTATAAAAATATAATATCTTCATTTTTATATAAAAGACTTTCCTTGAGGACCTGGTTGTCTGTAATGCACTTAGGTTAAACATTTTATCGATTGTTTTACTGAATGATAATAAAGCTCTTTTACAGACCTGTGGATTTTTACTGACCACACAGTGGACGGTTAAAGCTGCGCTCAGAACCGAGCAGCATCCCAGCATCTTCATTTTCACATGAGGAACCAGTTAACTGATTTGACCTCATTACAAGTCAGGGCGATATTAAATCTCTCTCTCTCTCAATCTCTCTCACAGTCCATGTGTTTAAAAAAAAAAAAAAAAGCCAAACAGATGTGCAGAAACCTTTGCATCACTGTGCTGTCCTTGTGAGTGTGCTCGTATTGCCCTTTGCAGCTTAAATTTGTTCATAATGGCAGCACAAAAGCAACATGACCACAAAAACCCCTCAACAACCAGCCTGATCATTTCCATTCATTGTTATTTTTTTAGTTTATTTTATTTTTTTCATTCTGACACAGACTCACGTGTCAGTGATGTGATGTGATCACACAGTGATGGGAGATTTATAACACATGCGAAGAATTTAGCAATACTTTGAAGAGCCACAAAAACTAACTACAAAACCAGTTTTACAGTTTTCATACCTCGAGACGTCAGTGTGTTTTTCTACTAAATATGTTTTAGATATTAGTGTCAAATTCATTGTTTAAACACGCCAACATTTTCAGTTTGCTAAAAAAAAAAAAAAAAAATCAAGGGTGCCAATTTGGATTTAGCTCCAAAGAGATTTCCTCTCTCTCGTTGTCGGGTGGTCAAATCCAACTCTGACCAGCTGGGATGGAGGGATAATCTGTGTGTAAAAAAAAAGAAAAAAAGGTGGGGGGTGGTTCACTTGTTTTAATTACACACTCGCAGACACACAAACACACACACAGTCTTCCTCTCTCTCTTCCTGTCTTTCGCACTCTTACACACTTGCGTGCACACATGCATTAACACGTCCGCCATACGCACACTATACTCTTCGACCGTGGTAACAGACAGATGCTCGCTTTAAATTGAATTTGGGTTTTTATGCGTGAAGGGCCGGGAAAAAATGTGACGTGACTGGATGTGACTTGGTAATTGATCTGATTTTTTTTAAGCGTTGGGACATGTGGCGGAGATTAAAGCTTCATCACGGAGAGAAACTAAAATATTTTTTAAAAGATTAAAAAGGCACTATGTGTAATTACAAAATGCACAGCCACAGTAAGAATAAATAAATAAAAAAGAAGCGACGTCAACGTAATGCTTTAAAAACACTGACTGCATATGATGTGAACACCTAATACAAGGGACATATGGTGAATATGGTACCAGTATATTCATACATACATATATATAACAATAAATTTAAAAAAGGTCATGACTCATGTTGTGTCTCATCATCGTCAGTCTTTAAGGTCAATCTTGGTTCTCCACTCTTGGAGTACAAACATTTACACTTCAGCTGTTTTTAATGAATCTTAAAAACGATCAAAACTTCTTGGTTTTGTGGTTGTGGTTTATGGAAGCCTGTCTCTGCCAAAAAAAAAGAAAAGAAAAATGAAAAAAGTGATAAAAATTGAAAGAAAAACGTTAAAAATAAAAAGTTATGCTGGAAAAATTGATACACTGTGAGCAAAAAATTGAGAAGAATATGAGCTTAAAGCTTTATATAGTTATGGGAAAATGTCACTTCAAAAGATCTTAAATAGGTGGTCGACTTATCAAGCTTAACACTTTTTTTCCTGGCATGGACCTTCTAAAGTCTGAAGTTTCTAAAGTTTTGCAGTGGTTAACTGCATCCAACCCAAATCCCCCCCCCCCCCCCCCCCCAAATGGGACAGTGCAGTAAAATGTAAGTAAAACAGAATACATTGATTTCCAAATCTTATAAGCCCATATTTTATTCACAGTAGAACACAGAAAATATGAATGTTTACATAAGAAAATGCACCATTTTAAGAAAAAAAAAAAAAAGTTATTTGGAAGTGAAAGGCTCAACAAAAGTTCATTTGTTCATTTGTGTAAATAACTGGACTCTTCTACCACAAAGCTATGCTGTTGTAATAGATGTAGTATGCAGTTCGTCTTGCTGAAATATGCAAGGCCTTCAATGAAGAAGATGTGGTCTGCGTGGTTGCTCTAAAACCCGTATACGCCTTTCAGCATTGACGGTGCATTTCCAGATGCGCAAGCTGCCAATTTCACAAACACTAATCACATCTACACCATCAGAGATGGAGGCGTTTGAACTGAGTATAAGCTGGATGGCCCCTCTCCTCTTTAGTCTGGAGGACCAAAAAGAATTAAAATCTCTGATTTGTCTGACCACTTTGCCAAATTCCATTTTAAATGACACACAATCAGATTTGTATCATGTGTCATTTGTAAACACATTGTTATACAGACCAGTGAACCTCTGCCCATCTTTATATGTGAGATGCTCTTTTTATACCCAATCATGTTACTGACATGCTGCCAATTGCAGCATTGTATTTGTAATACTAATTATTTTTCCAGCCTTTTTGTTGCCCCCATCCCATCGTTTTTAAAACTTGTTGCTGCTTTCAAATTGAAATTGAGCTAATATTTCTCATGAAACAGTTTAAATATCTGTTCCAACTTCTCTGGAATTAAAATTGTGTATATACTGCTTTTGGTATTTTCATGTTAAGCCTCAAATACTTTAAATAATAATAATAATTATTATTATTTAAAATTACTTTCTTTCTTTCTAAAAGAAAATAGATCAAATTGTTCTGCATGTGAAGTTGATTTTAAAGCCTTCTTTAATGATCCTACAGACTTTGGGTGCCTTAAAAAAACTAAACAAAATAAACTTTATGGACTCAAACAGTCAGGTTTTTTGATAAAGATCCTCTTACCTGAAATCTGTTCACAGTGAGTTAGATTTTCTTACTTGATGTCCACACTGCAACACGTGTATTTTAGTAGTTTATCACCCAGTTTTATTGATATTGGAATACAAAGTTATAGCTAGCTTGTAGCTTGCATGTTGTTGTAACTTTTTAGTCCTGGACCGAGTGGCTGTGGGTGACAGCAAAGTAAAAACCAAGGCTGGCTTTACTGAAAGGACTGAGAGACACATAAAGAACACAAACAAACAAAAGAAAACAAAAACAGAAAAGAGCGGAAATAGCCTTTTTAGGTGCTGCGTCTGTCAGTCACCACATGTGCTGCAGGGTATTTACTTAGTCATGTTGGTTTATACTGCCCAGATGGCCTGATGAGGCACTATCTAATTACTTCTCCCATGGATCCTCTGCCTCTGATAAATACTTACTGAGCCATGATTGTTTCATATCCTTCACTGCCACCACCAGGGGGTTCATGCAACTACACATGAGTCTGAAGGATGAGCAGATTTAGTTTGGAAAGGAGACAAGGCCCATCAACATGCAGTATTAATGAAAAACTAGAGAACATGTGATAAAGGTTTGGTGAGTTACTATGGACTTCTGATCGCTTCTGCTTATCTTCTTGTCCTCCTCTTTATATATATATTTTTTTTGTTTATCCAAATGTTATGCTATTAATCATTTTCATACTACTGTCATTTAGGCTATAAATTACCACTAAAGACGTATAACAGAGAGGGTTTTACAGTTTTTCTCCATTGGTTTGGCTCATTTCTTGAAACAGAAATTACATTCTCAAAATAACATGGACAAACCTCCAAACCTCTTGGCAAATGTTCACAACAGAATGGCATTTCTCATTCATTTTATCAAATGGCAAATGCCTTAGTACATGTCTCAATAGTCTCAGTGCATCTTTGCAAATAATTAAGTACAAGTAGCCTACAGTTATACAGTTAGCCCACATTTAGCACATTTTCCAAATGAATAGATCTTGTAGATCTAAACTGATTAGTTGATTCTCAGTCTAATGATCATTCCCTCCAAAACATGTCAGCATGATTTCATTGTATAAGTACTCGCATGCACAACCGTCTGTTCAATTGTCAAAATTGGTCAAGAACATAATACCATGAATACCAAATATGAATTTCTTTGAATATTTGATAAATTGATGACAGTCATTGACAGTCAGGTGAAACTAGGTGTCACACACAGGTGTCTTCCATGATTGTGTGCTGCCAAACACAGATATATAGAGCTTGACCAGAGACAGTCCGATCTCTGAACATGGATAGACAAGGCAAAGCAAACGGACAAGGGGAAGTTCTTCCTTAAGGAAGAGGAGGAAGAAGAAGAAGAAGAGGAGGACTGAGAGGAATAGGTGCTGTGCTGTCCCAAATGAAATTCGGGCCACAATTATAGACCATGTCATAAACCATGGCCTCACAATGGCAGAGGCAGGTCGTCGAGTGCAGCCTAATGTGCCTCGTTCTACAGTCTCCTCCATTATCCAAACCTTTCGCAGGGAAAACAGGTATGTACTCTATGTAATCTATGATGGAATTATATGTTGTATAGGACAGGGCACTGTGCGTGAGGCAAAAAATGTATAACTTACTGTAGAGATTTTGTGTGCATCTGCCTACAGTGGTAGGTCTATACTAGCAGGTGGAGAGGACTAGTGGAATGTTTTGATACTAAATATGACAAGAAATATATTGAACAAATTACTGTAAACTATGGAATTACATAATTTATACAGTTTAGAGAAGTATTCCAGTCACTGTGCAGTGGGAGAATGAGTACAGCGAACACTGAATAAGTCCTTGTTTTTTGATTTTGTGTTCATACAATTTACTACTGTAATGTACATTTTCTTTTTACATATGTATGAAACTTTCTTTGCGTGTGAATAAAAAATGGTTATCATTTCCTTGGTAGTGTGAGTGCAATCTGTGATGTCAAACCTTGGAGGCTACTCTTTTCTGTGGTATATTGTTGGTCCTCTGCCATAGTGACAAAACATCTAAACATTTTGTATGGCAGTACTCACACAATGCCAAAGGGATGATGCATTTTGGGGGCACTGACTATTCAGATTAGAAAGAAATGTAGTTTTGACACATGAGTGAACTGTTTTAGGGGAGATATGAGCTTTTGCAGGTGGACCATGTTGTTGTGATCAACCATCCAGGTTTATTTTGACAAAAGCACCAAGAATGATGAGAATGTCCGATCTGTGTCGAGAAATGAGCCAAAGCTATTGAGAAGGATCTTTGCCATTTTGGAGACACTGACTGTTTAAATGAGAAAGGGATTTAGATTGAAGCCTGAGTGAACAGTTTTGGAAGAGATATGAGCTTTTGCAGGTGAGCTATAGTGTTGTGCTAAACTGTAAGAGTGTTTTGCCAAATGATCTTAGAGTTTTGAGAATGTAATTTCTGTTTAAAGAAATGAGCCAAACCAATGGAGAAAAACTGTAATATTACTCATTTACAGCTTGAATAAACTGGCAGAAACGTCTCTGGCTGCGTGTAATTGCTGTTATTGAGCTGTTTGCAGCAGACAGTAGAGGGCGCTAGAGCTGTCAGCCCAACATATGCACCACGAAGAAGAGTCCGGAAGTTACTCTGCTGTGTTTGTCCGCCTACTGGAAACGGTGAGGTGTGTTGAAGCGAGCGCTTATTGTCAGCTTTACCCCAGCGGGAAGATTATTTTATGAGGGAGCCTTCCTCAGTGTCCGCTGAACAGCTTTAGCTCTTCAGGATAACAACATGGGTAAAAGTTAATTTTCTTTATCGGTTGTCTTTGTTTGTCTTGATGCTAACGTTTTTTCCGCTAACGTTAACTTCCTCTCTTTGACTCATTTTCGACAGCTTATGAAAAAAAAAGTTGAAGAAATTAAACTGCACTTTGAAAAATCTTCAGTAAATTTCCTGCCGATAAATCACAGACGATGAAAGTTTTTTGGTTTGTTTTTGCTCGGCAGTACCCCTTCAGTCTTATTTTGTTCACATGAAAGATAACACATAAGAGATCCTAATTACACAGAAAGGTAGTAGTGTCATACACAGATAAGAAATTAAAGGGTGGACCAATCCTAAGCACACATTCAGATCACACATCACAAAGATAACACAAGCTAGAAGCTCGAGGTGGGACTTACCAGACACCCCACAATACAGTATTATCGATACTTAATTTACAAAACAACATTATTGTGATTTTTGACATTTTTGCAATATGCTGGGTATTGCAATGACATATATTGTCACTTATCATCTTTTTTCAACTGCCAATTATGTTCTTAAAGTTAAACTTTGTCATTATTTGTTTTGTCCAATGAGAAAAAATTATTTCACTTCATTTTTTTATGACAATAAGATTGTCAAGTGTACCAATACTGTCACTAAAACCTAAAACAATTCCATGCAATTAAGTTTCTGATAATACAGCTATTAACTGTGATAAATTGTGGGGAAATCACAGCTGTTGCTTACTGTATAGACGGAAATTTACATTTAAGTGTTTCCTTTGCAATCAGCAACCGTCCTGCTCTGTAGGAATATAACCAGAATACAATCAGCGGACAGCCAGTGGACTCGGGTCCCCTTGAGTTGTGCTCACTGACAAAGGCTCATTCAGACTGATAGCAGCATGTTGGCAATCTGACACTTATTATTTAGAAACCTTCAATAATCTCTCTGAGTGATTGCTGTCTGTCCAAATCAGACTGCAACTGTTTGCAGATAGGTTGCGTCCTATCAGAACTGTGTTTTTATGAATAGTTTTCTCATTCCAACTTTTCAAAGTGTGAAGAATATTGATGCTGTAGGAATCTCTACAGATTCATTGACAGGATCAATGTACTGTTCTAGCACGTACAGAGGGGCCCTTGCCTCCATCATCGCTGAGGCTCTTGGTTCCACCACTGCGGGTGATGTCGGCTGTGATGTGGAAGGTGGTTCATCTGAAAATCGTCAAGCAATATGGGAAAGTGGAGGAATTTGTGTCCTTGGTATCTGAAGTCATTCCCGACATCTTAACAAGCCATCAGGTGACACTGCTCACTCTGGGGTTGAGGGCAAAGGTAAGGAAACATACTGTGGATTCAGTCTCCACATGTATTAGTCACCTTTCTATAATGTTAAAACAATGATAAAAGAAATAGACATAATACTTTTTCTTAAATCTTTAGTGTCACATTTGTAGATACAGAGGTAGTTAAAGGCAAGTCTTTCTGTAAGTAGAAGAGAAAGAGGCAGCAGGTAGCTTTCACTGTTTGTCTGTTCTTAATGTCTCTTCCAGATGATATTGCAAATGTTAAACTCTGAGGATCTCGGAGGCATTAAAACACACTTGGGTTGCCTGCTGCAAACTCGCTCACGACAGGTGTGTAGCGCTTAACGTTCCTGGATGTTGGTTATTGGCTGATTTAGAAGCTCTGCTTGACTTTAACTGTGTTTATTTAACTCTGCAGGTCTATCCAGAAGGTAACCCTCTTGAAGCCAACATTGTCACCATTGTTCAGAGACTCCTGGACGACTCAGAAGGGAGAGAACACTTCCTCAAAGTGTGTCTCTGCTTTTGTCTTACAGTTAGTCTAAATATAAATAGGTGAGGGTGTTTAATAATAATTTTTCGCCTGGTAGAATGTGTTTCCTGTGGCGTATGGGCCCGACTTTGACACAGCACTGGAAAAGCTTCTCTGTGACTTCTTCTCCAAACTGGAAGAGCTGCTGCCAGTACCAGACTTTAAACAGGTAGAGGTCCACAGTCTTTTACCTGTAAGAAAGAACTATTTTTAGGGCGTTTTCACAGATTAGCAGTCTAGGGCCTGTGCATTAAAATTATATTATTTATCTGATAAAGGCTGCTTTGTGGATCAGTGATACACCAGCTGAGGTAGAGGAGTACATGCACTGTGTAACTGAAGCTGATGACATCAAAGTATTGCTCAGAACCAGGCCTCGCAATAATGAAATGGCCAAGATAGATTCGAGTGGTGAGTCTGTCTGCCTTTCTTTTCTCTTTCACATCACCCCGCAACCATAGTCAGACTAATGATGCTTAAGCCAGGGGTCTTTCCTGTTTAAAAGGGTTCTTCCTCCTCAGCATCTCCAAGTGCTTGCACACAGAGAGTGATCTGGATCTTTACCTGACAGTCTGTAATGGGTTCATAATGTATGCTACTTACAGTATAACATGCCTTGAAATCACTGCTGTTGTTGAACTGATGCTCTATAAATAAAATTGAAGTGTATATGTGCACTTAATCAGAGTTATGCATTTGTCAGATGCAGTATTTCTATTGGTCCTGTGATTGACATTGGGAGCTGTGTTTTGGATTTCTATAGCCAAATATGTTCAGTTAATTGAAAAAGATAAAAATGCATTGGTATTGGACGCAGTTATTTTTATTGACCCTTTTCTTTTTGAATTCTTAAATCCTCTTTCAAACAGTGCCATCTCCCTCAGAGCAGCGGCTTTTCTCCTCGTTGTCACTCCCCGTCTCCCTGATAGACAACAGCGCCAAAGATGTGGAATCAAATGCACAAACTTTTGAAAACCAAAGAGTGTCTGAAGCAGCTGCCTTTCAAGAGCCCAGAGATGGTGACATGTTGGATAAAAGATGGCCACAAGAGGAAGAGTCTCACAATACAGAAGAAGAGGCGGGAGGAAAAGACACCGACAGCATTCCTGACACGCATGTTGTGGAGGAGTGCGGTGACCAAGCTACAACAACAACTCGCCAAGCTCCCTCTTCATCTGCTGAGAGTCATGTGGTATCCAGCTCTGTGATCGGCTCTCTCAGACAGAGAGTTGCACAGAAATGCACTCAGTGTGGGAAGTGCTTCATTTACAGGTATGAACTCCTGGAGCATCAGCGGCTGCACACCGGAGAAAATCCTTACAAGTGCTCTCAGTGTGGGAAAGCTTTTCGGCGGAGCTCTGATCTATCAAGTCACAGGCGAACACAGTGCAGAAAAGCAGCGTACATTTGCATCAAATGCGGGAAAAGCTTTCAGTCTATGCAGGAAAAATGTAGACACCAGTGTGTTCATAGCATCCACAAGTTTGACTGTCCTTACTGTGGGAAAAGTTTTAAGAAAATGTACCTGCTGGCTAAGCACAAGCTGACTCACAACCAGAACCGCATTTTCACATGCAGACAGTGCGGGGAGGTATACCCGGGTATGAGTGAGCTAAGATCACATCAAAAGACCCATCCTCCTCAGCTGTCCAACCAGTGCCAGCAGTGCGGGAAATTTTTCAGCTCGGCTGCGTGTTTGACTGCTCACCAGCTGCGCCACACCCAGCAGAGAACGCAGATTTGCACACGCTGCGGCAAAGCCTTCAAGAGCAAGCACGATCTGAACCTTCACATGCGCAGTCATACAGGCGAGAGGCCCTTTCAGTGCACCTACTGCGGGAAGCGTTTCTCCGTGTCAGGAAACTTGAACGTACACATAAGGATTCACACAGGAGAGAAACCGTACCTGTGCTCCGACTGTGGCAAGGCTTTCATTTCGGCCGGAGAGCTGCAGATACACAGGCGCACCCACACGGGGGAAAAACCGTACAAGTGCTCGGTGTGCGGGAGAGGATTCACCATGGCGAGCAAAGTGACGCTCCACATGCGTGTTCACACTGGGGAACGCCCCTACGAGTGCTCTGAATGCGGGAAAGGCTTTTCACGTGGCAGCGAACTGAAAAAACACACAATGAGCCATACAGGAGTCCGGCCATACGCCTGTCAGCTATGTGCAAAAACGTACACGTGCCTCAGTCACCTGAAAAGACACTTAAAATCTCACAGTGTAGTCCAGTCTCAGACCTGATTCTACCGACTATCAAATGGTGTTTTGCCATTGATGATGTCTCTGTGCAGTGACTCTGTACACACTATTGCTGACTTCATGCACTGCATCATAGGATTTGGACTTTTGTTTTCGTTTCTTTTAGAGACTCATTCCTTATCCTCCATTTAAAATGTCACCCTCAAGTGCAGCTTTTGGTCCTGACATACAGATGTTTTGTTTGTTGTGTTGTTTTTGTTTTATTTGTTTTCTGATATCCTAAAATGTGATTTTGAAATCATCCAAGAAAACAGTGTCCTTCTGCGTTTATTAGTGCCTGTATTATTATTATTTTTCCTTCTATGAGGTAACACTTACTGGAGTAGCATTATTTACCAGTGACACTGTTCAATATTGTAAACACAGAATAAACTAGATAATTGCCACCTGTTTGTCCTATTTGTTGCTCTACAACGGCCTGATATCCACTTATGAGGACCTTATACTGTCACCGTTCTATTTAAATTTAAAAAGAACATCTTCATATGTGGATCTTCTTTTCCTCTGAAACAAATAAGGTAAAAAAACAAACAAATTGGTAATTCTTTGTTTTTACATTCATCAGCCCAAATGTGGGTTTGTTTAATGTGTTTCTGTGTTTAAAATAATAAAGTCACACTGTCGAAACAAATGAAAAATGACATTTAGTTGAAAGTAAAAAGTTAATTTCTAACTCTTATTCCAAAGCTGAAATGGCAGTAGTTTTTTAATTACTTTGTTTACTGTATTTTTATTTATTTATTTATTTTAGTTGATTCTTTTTTTACACTTTACTTTGTAACGTCTGTTCCGAACTTAAAATACGAGCATAACAACAGTGTACGAACTGTGTAATAACATACAGTTGAGCCAGGTCTTTACGCTACCCTTTATTATTTAGATTTTTCGGAGGCGTGGTGCGTTTACGAAAGTAAATGGGACTCGTTGTGTACGGGCTGCCCCGTAAAACAAAACGAACCTCCCTGATGAACCTACTGGCCCAACGCTCCTCGCGATATGAACAGCGTGCTTCAGGAAGAAGTTGGCGCCTGAAGCCGTATATTCCGTTAGCTACTACACTAGCCGATATTATGAACGAATTAGCTGTTCATGTTGCGTTTTCCTTCCATCGTTGCTAATGAATTCCACAATGAATGATATGGGTAAGTGTTACCTCGTGGAGAGCAACAACATGTTGTATTTTCGCTTGTTATGTGGTTAGCCGACTAGCCAAAGAGAAGGATTACTGGGAGCTGGGGAGGCCTCGACTAATCTCTGGAACAAGAATGGTTTTGCTCCCTGTTAAGCCGGGTTTTGCCCTGTAGCCAGCAAGTTAGCTGATGCTCTAGATATGGAAGAAACAGTGGGGATTGTCCGCGTTTCCAAACATTTTATTTGTATGAAAATGCTTGCTTCAGTATATCAAATGCGGTTAAAATATCGGTCTATTAACAGGCATTAATAACGCGATTCCTTTTAAATAAAGTAACTAGCGTTAAGCTACCACTTAGCTGTTTACCCATCGAACCTGCTCATGCCTTCGTAATAAACTCACATCGCCTCTTTGTCTTTGTGGTTAATTTAGTGTTTTGTTTTGAAAGGACCGAGAGACACATAAAGAACACAAACAAACAAAAGAAAACAAAAACAGAAAAGAGCGGAAATAGTCTTTTTAGGCACTGCGTCTGTCAGTCACCACATGTGCTGCTGGGTATTTACTTAGCCATGTTGGTTTATACTGCCCAGATGTTCTGATGAGGCACTATCTAATTACTTCTCCCATGGATCCTCTGCCTCTGATAAATACTTACTGAGCCATGACTGTTTCATATCCTTCACTGCCACCACCAGGGGGTTCATGCAACTACACATGAGTCTGAAGGATTAGCAGATTTAGTTTGGAAAGGAGACAAGGCCCATCAACATGCAGTATTAATGAAAAACTAGAGAACATGTGATAAAGGTTTGGTAATTTACTATGGCCTTCTGATCGCTTCTGCTTATCTTCTCGCCCTCCTCTTTATAAATTTATTTATTTTTGTTTATCCAAATGTTGTGCTATTAATCATTTTAATACTACTGTCATTTAGGCTATAAACTACCACTAAAGACGTATAACAGAGAGGGTTTTAATATTACTCATTTACAGCTTGAATAAACTGGCAGAAACGTCTCTGGCTGCGTGTAATTGCTGTTATTGAGCTGTTTGCAGCAGACAGTAGAGGGCGCTAGAGCTGTCAGCCCAACATATGCACCACGAAGAAGAGTCCGGAAGTTACTCTGCTGTGTTTGTCCGCCTACTGGAAACGGTGAGGTGTGTTGAAGCGAGCGCTTATTGTCAGCTTTACCCCAGCGGGAAGATTATTTTATGAGGGAGCCTTCCTCAGTGTCCGCTGAACAGCTTTAGCTCTTCAGGATAACAACATGGGTAAAAGTTAATTTTCTTTATCGGTTATCTTTGTCTTGATGCTAACGTTTTTTCCGCTAACGTTAACTTCCTCTCTTTGACTCATTTTCGACAGCTTATGAAAAAAAAAGTTGAAGAAATTAAACTGCACTTTGAAAAATCTTCAGTAAATTTCCTGCCGATAAATCACAGACGATGAAAGTTTTTTGGTTTGTTTTTGCTCGGCAGTACCCCTTCAGTCTTATTTTGTTCACATGAAAGATAACACATAAGAGATCCTAATTACACAGAAAGGTAGTAGTGTCATACACAGATAAGAAATTAAAGGGTGGACCAATCCTAAGCACACATTCAGATCACACATCACAAAGATAACACAAGCTAGAAGCTCGAGGTGGGACTTACCAGACACCCCACAATACAGTATTATCGATACTTAATTTACAAAACAACATTATTGTGATTTTTGACATTTTTGCAATATGCTGGGTATTGCAATGACATATATTGTCACTTATCACCTTTTTTCAACTGCCAATTATGCTCTTAAAGTTAAACTTTATCATTATTTGTTTTGTCCAATGAGAAGAAAAAATTATTTCACTTCATTTTTTTTATGACAATAAGATTGTCAAGTGTACCAATACTGTCACTAAAACCTAAACAGTGTTGGGGAGTAACGGAATACATGTACCGCCGTTACGTATTTAAAATACAAAATATGAGTAACTGTATTCCGTTACAGTTACCGTTTAAAAAGGTGGTATTTAGAATACAGTTACTTTGTTGAAATAAATGGATTACACGGCGGTACTTCCCTGTTTCATATTGTGGCGGGTCAGGACTGTTTGGGTTTTGTTTTAAAGCTATGTTCTGTTGTTCCAGGCGGCAGCTTACGGTTGCCATGGTTACAGGGTGACGCTCTCTCTCTGCGTGTTTCCTGGGTGAGAGAGCGCCTGTTGTTGTTGTGCTAAGCTAATAGGCAGAATGCTACCGGTATAGCTCTAAAGAATGTAGCATCATAGGCAGTGTAGTCCGTGCTGCAGGGAGAATGGACTGCCATACACGTTATGTGTCTGTGAGCGAGGGAGGGAGAAAAGCAAAAGTATGAGTTGTCATCGAGCAAAAACGGGAGCTGGAAGCATGTAAATATAATAATAACCACTGCAGCCAAGAAGAGTGCCTGACGAGCCCAGTTGTAAGTATGCTATTAAGACTCGACTGTACACCGTGTTCGTGTTTTCCTCCAAAAACAATAAGTTCCGTTGGAGCAGCCGTTCAACGCCTCTCTCTGTCTCTCGCTAGCAAAGTTGACCCAGACAATAAAGTAAAGCTATTTTTCGGCTACGAGCCCGACACAGAACCCACCGTATTAGCCAGAGGTCCCTTTACTAGGGTTCGGAGCCGCGGACCTTCAGTAACAGTAATAAATCACAGCAATAGTACATTCATGTAGTTGTAAACAGCATGATAATATATTAAGTAATCCAAAGTATTCAGAATACGTTACTCTCATTGAGTAACGTAACGGAATACGTTACAGAATACATTTTGGGGCATGTATTCTGTAATGGAATACATTTTAAAAGTAACCTTCCCAACACTGAACCTAAAACAATTCCATGCAATTAAGTTTCTGATAATACAGCTATTAACTGTGATAAATTGTGGGGAAATCACAGCTGTTGCTTACTGTATCGATGGAAATTTACATTTAAGTGTTTCCTTTGCAATCAGCAACCGTCCTGCTCTGTAGGAATATAACCAGAATACAATCAGCGGACAGCCAGTGGACTCGGGTCCCCTTGAGTTGTGCTCACTGACAAAGGCTCATTCAGACTGATAGCAGCATGTTGGCAATCTGACACTTATTATTTAGAAACCTTCAATAATCTCTCTGAGTGATTGCTGTCTGTCCAAATCAGACTGCAACTGTTTGCAGATAGGTTGCGTCCTATCAGAACTGTGCAATCACCTTGCGATCAAATGCTGTCATGAGTGTGCCACACCTTAAAGCATTGAACAAGCATTTAGTCACCATGAATTGCAATTATTTGCAGAATGTGAAAAAATTCAGTGTAATCAGCAGGCAGGCAGAGATGGAGGATGGTATCCTATTTGCACATTTGTGACTGAGCTTGCTCTAAATTAGGAGGTAGCTTTCTTAAGCTAGACGTGTCCAATATTGGATGTTTTTTTTAATGGTTGAGCCAATTTCATGTAAGTTTGCTCAGCTAATATCTCAGGATAGTGGTGCATAAGATTAACTAACATGTTCATAGTACTCTCAGCGAATATATACTGGCACGCAAAAATATTGTGATACTTTGGTGTTTTAATTTTTTTCTCTCCACAACTAATGGAAGCCTATTAAAATCTTTGTCACGTGTGGCTTCATTGACTGCTACCTGACACCATATTTTCTTCTTTTAAGAAGAACAAACAACCTAAAGAAAACAGAGTTTTTATGTACCGACACCTGTGTTTTTATGAATAGTTTTCTCATTCCAACTTTTCAAAGTGTGAAGAATATTGATGCTGTAGGAATCTCTACAGATTCATTGACAGGATCAATGTACTGTTCTAGCACGTACAGAGGGGCCCTTGCCTCCATCATCGCTGAGGCTCTTGGTTCCACCACTGCGGGTGATGTCGGCTGTGATGTGGAAGGTGGTTCATCTGAAAATCGTCAAGCAATATGGGAAAGTGGAGGAATTTGTGTCCTTGGTATCTGAAGCCATTCCCGACATCTTAACAAACCATCAGGTGACACTGCTCACTCTGGGGTTGAGGGCAAAGGTAAGGAAACATACTGTGGATTCAGTCTCCACATGTATTAGTCACATTTCTATCATGTTAAAATTTCTTAGGTATTTGCATATTTGTCTGACTGTGGAATTTCTCATTTTACTAACTTGCAAGGATTATGTTGGCTCGTGCAGTTGTTAATCTAACAACAAAATAAAAGCATTGCATTGTTCACAAACTCCAAGACTTTACTTTGTCTTGAAGATGATATGAGTAACAAATAGACATAATACTTTTTCTTAAATCTTTAGTGTCACATTTGTAGATACAGAGGTGTTACGACCCGTCTAGGGCCAGGTAATAACATGAGTGAGGCACTCGCCTTAATGTCTCTTCCAGATGATATTGGAAATGTTAAACTCTGAGGATCTCGGAGGCATTAAAACACACTTGGGTTGCCTGCTGCAAACTCGCTCACGACAGGTGTGTAGCGCTTAACGTTCCTGGATGTTGGTTATTGGCTGATTTAGAAGCTCTGCTTGACTTTAACTGTGTTTATTTAACTCTGCAGGTCTATCCAGAAGGTAACCCTCTTGAAGCCAACATCGTCACCATTGTTCAGAGACTCCTGGACGACTCAGAAGGGAGAGAACACTTCCTCAAAGTGTGTCTCTGCTTTTGTCTTACAGTTAGTCTAAATATAAATAGGTGAGGGTGTTTAATAATAATTTTTCGCCTGGTAGAATGTGTTTCCTGTGGCGTATGGGCCTGACTTTGACACAGCACTGGAAAAGCTTCTCTGTGACTTCTTCTCCAAACTGGAAGAGCTGCTGCCAGTACCAGACTTTAAACAGGTAGAGGTCCACAGTCTTTTACCTGTAAGAAAGAACTATTTTTAGGGCGTTTTCACAGATTAGCAGTCTAGGGCCTGTGCATTAAAATTATATTATTTATCTGATAAAGGCTGCTTTGTGGATCAGTGATACACCAGCTGAGGTAGAGGAGTACATGCACTGTGTAACTGAAGCTGATGACATCAAAGTATTGCTCAGAACCAGGCCTCGCAATAATGAAATGGATAGAGAAGAAAAGATAGATTCGAGTGGTGAGTCTGTCTGCCTTTCTTTTCTCTTTCACATCACCCCACAACCATAGTCAGGCTAATGATGCTTAAGCCAGTTTCCTGTTTAAAAGGGTTCTTCCTCCTCAGCATCTCCAAGTGCTTGCACACAGAGAGTGATCTGGATCTTTACCTGACAGTCTGTAATGGGTTCATAATGTATGCTACTTACAGTATAACATGCCTTGAAATCACTGCTGTTGTTGAACTGATGCTCTATAAATAAAATTGAAGTGTATATGTGCACTTAATCAGAGTTATGCATTTGTCAGATGCAGTATTTCTATTGGTCCTGTGATTGACATTGGGAGCTGTGTTTTGGATTTCTATAGCCAAATATGTTCAGTTAATTGAAAAAGATGAAAATGCATTGGTATTGGACGCAGTTATTTTTATTGACCCTTTTCTTTTTGAATTCTTAATTCCTCTTTCAAACAGTGCCATCTCCCTCAGAGCAGCGGCTTTTTTCCTCGTTGTCACTCCCCGTCTCCCTGATAGACAACAGCGCCAAAGATGTGGAATCAAATGCACAAACTTTCAAAAACCAAAGAGTGTCTGAAGCAGCTGCCTTTCAAGAGCCCAGAGATGGTGACATGTTGGATACAAGATGGCCACATGAGGAAGAATCTCACAATGCAGAAGAAGAGGCGGGAGGAAAAGACACTGACAGCATTCCTGACACACGTGTTGTGGAGGAGTGCGGTGACCAAGCTACAACAACAACTCGCCAAGCTCCCTCTTCATCTGCTGAGAGTCATGTGGTATCCAGCTCTGTGATCGGCTCTCTCAGACAGAGAGTTGCACAGAAATGCACTCAGTGTGGGAAGTGCTTCATTTACAGGTATGAACTCCTGGAGCATCAGCGGCTGCACACCGGAGAAAATCCTTACAAGTGCTCTCAGTGTGGGAAAGCTTTTCGGCAGAGTTCTGATCTATCAAGTCACAGGCGAACACAGTGCAGAAAAGCAGCGTACATTTGCATCAAATGCAGGAAAAGCTTTCAGTCTATGCAGGAAAAATGTAGACACCAGTGTGTTCATAGCATCCACAAGTTTGACTGTCCTTACTGTGGGAAAGGTTTTAAGAAAATGTGCCTGCTGGCTAAGCACAAGCTGACTCACAACCAGAACCACACTTTCACATGCAGACAGTGCGGGGAGGTATACCCGGGTATAAGTGAGCTAAGATCACATCAAAAGACCCATCCTCCTCTGCTGTCCAATCAGTGCCAGCAGTGCGGGAAGTTTTTCAGCTCGGCTGCGTGTTTGACTGCTCACCAGCTGCGCCACACCCAGCAGAGAACGCAGATTTGCACACGCTGCGGCAAAGCCTTCAAGTTCAAGCACGAGCTGAACCTTCACATGCGCAGTCATACAGGCGAGAGGCCCTTTCAGTGCACCTACTGCGGGAAGCGTTTCTCCGTGTCAGGAAACTTGAACGTACACATAAGGATTCACACAGGAGAGAAACCGTACCTGTGCTCCGACTGTGGCAAGGCTTTCATTTCGGCCGGAGAGCTGCAGATACACAGGCGCACCCACACGGGGGAAAAGCCGTACAAGTGCTCGGTGTGCGGGAGAGGATTCATCAAGGCAAGCAAAGTGACGGTCCACATGCGTGTTCACACTGGGGAACGCCCCTACGAGTGCTCTGAATGCGGGAAAGGCTTTTCACGTGGCAGCGAACTGAAAAAACACACAATGAGCCATACAGGAGTCCGGCCCTACGCCTGTCAGCTGTGTGCAAAAACGTACACGTGCCTCGGTCACCTGAAAAGACACTTAAAATCTCACAGTGTAGTCCAGTCTCAGACCTGATTCTACCGACTATCAAATGGTGTTTTGCCATTGATGATGTCTCTGTGCAGTGACTCTGTACACACTATTGCTGACTTCATGCACTGCATCATAGGATTTGGACTTTTGTTTTCTTCGTTTCTTTTAGAGACTCATTCATTATCCTCCATTTAAAATGTCACCCTCAAGTGCAGCTTTTGGTCCTGACATACAGATGTTTTGTTTGTTGTGTTGTTTTTGTTGTATTTGTTTTCTGATATCCTAAAATGTGATTTTGAAATCATCCAAGAAAACAGTGTCCTTCTGCGTTTATTAGTGCCTGTATTATTATTATTTTTCCTTCTATGAGGTAACACTTACTGGAGTAGCATTATTTACCAGTGACACTGTTTAATATTGTAAACACAGAATAAACTAGATAATTGCCACCTGTTTGTCCTATTTGTTGCTCTACAACGGCCTGATATCCACTTATGAGGACCTTATACTGTCACCGTTCTATTTAAATTTAAAAAGAACATCTTCATATGTGGATCTTATTTTCCTCTGAAACAAATAAGGTAAAACAAACAAACTGGTAATTCTTTGTTTTTACATTCATCAGCCCAAATGAAATGGCCAAGAGAAATTAAAAATACATGCAATGAAAGAGTTTGTGTCTTAGGAGGTTAAACATCCTGCTGTGGGTTTGTTTAATGTGTTTCTGTGTTTAAAATAATAAAGTCACACCGTCGAAAGAAACGAAAAATTATGTTTAGTTGAAAGTAAAAAGTTAATTTCTAACTCTTATTCCAAAGCTGAAATGGGAGTAGTTTTTTAATTACTTTGTTTACTGAATTTTATTTTTTAGTTGTTGATTCTTTTTGTTTACACTTTACGTTGTAACGTCTTTTCCGAACTTAAAATATGAGCATAACAACAGTGTACGAACTGTGTAATAAAATACAGTTGAGTCAGGTCTTTACGCTTCCCTTCATTATTTAGATTTTTCGGAGGCATGGTGCGTTTACAAAAGTAAATGGGACTCGTTGTTTACGGGCTGCCCCGTAAAACAAAACGAACCTCCCTATTGGCTCAACGCTCCTCGCGATATGAACAGCGTGCTTCAGGAAGAAGTTGGCGCCTGAAGCCGTATATTCGGTTAGCTACTACACTAGCCGATATTATGAACGAATTAGCTGTTCATGTTGCGTTTTCCTTCCATCGTTGCTAATGAATTCTACAATGAATGATATGGGTAAGTGTTACCTCGTGGAGAGCAACAACATGTTGTATTTCGCTTGTTATGTGGTTAGCCGACTAGCCAAAGAGAAGGATTACTGGGAGCTGAGGAGGCCTCGACTAATCTCTGGAACAAGAATTGTTTTGCTCCCTGTTAAGCCGGGTTATGCCCTGTAGCCAGCAAGTTAGCTGATGCTCTAGATATGGAAGAAACAGTGGGGATTGTCCGCGTTTCCAAACATTTTATTTGTATGAAAAGGCTTGCTTCAGTGTATCAAATGCGGTTAAAATATCGGTCTATTAACAGGCATTAATAACGCGATTCCTTTTAAATAAAGTAACTAGCGTTAAGCTACCACTTAGCTGTTTACCCATCTAACCTGCTCCTGCCTCCGTAATAAACTCACATCGCCTCTTTGTCTTTGTGGTTAATTTAGTGTAAAACAACTGAATTTTATCCTATTTATGCACACAAACCTGGTGCTTTAGGCTAATGACGGGCTGTATTACTGTATTTATGCGGCTCATGGATGGACAGTAGCGATGGTGAACAGACGGTGCTGACTTAAGTGGTTTTATTGTACAAAAAACAATATCTCCCACTCATTTACCTTCTTCCTATTGACATATTTAAGGCACGGTCAACTGTTTACATTAATAACATTTAATCTAGCCTAGGGATCTCTGTTCTGCCTCAAAATTAAATATTCTCGTGTAAACTCGGGTCCACAGAGGTGTACCAGGTTCTTAATTAACCTGACTGACAGCCTGTTTGACCCAGTCTGTTTTCTCTCCAAAGAATTCAGTGTTCCCCTGTCCTCGCTGGCTCTCCTGGTCCCACCACTCCGGCTGATGTCTGCTGTGATGTGGGAAGTGGTGCGCCAGCGGAACATAAAGCACTATGGGAAACTGGAGGAGTTTGTGTCCATGGTAACAGATGCAGTTCCTGAACTGATGAGTAAGAGGGAAGGGAGGCTGCTCTCACTGGGTCTGAGAGCAAGGGTAAGTGAAATGTCTGGATCGCATGACGTGTGTAAAAGGAGCTATTCAAATGAGACGAGGATGTGAGGCACAAGTTAATATTATAAACTATGCTTCTTCTAGACAACTCTTGAACTGCTGCGTTCTGAACACCCTGAAGATCTCAAGGCTGTTCAGAGCCACCTTAACCGAATCCAATCTTCCTGCATCGAGGAGGTGGGTGAGCCTGTTAGCGTATTTTAATTTGGAATATATAAATGGCTAATTTGTAAAATCAAAAAATGATGAAAATATAACTGTTTTCAGGATTGTTCAAACAAATTGATTTTTTTAAAGAAGTAATTCAACAGTAATAATGAAAATAATTATTAGCTGTTGACCTATGACCTGTCCTGTGGTTATCTAGACCAATGATCCTGTAATTGAAGCACCAGAGGCAAACTTTATGAAGTTGGTGCAAGGCCTCATTGAAGACACGGATGGCAGAGAACACTTTCTCAAGGTAAAGTTGGGACTGACAGTGTTTGAATCACATTTAAAAATGTGATTATAATAACATGTGTCAAAAGACGAGGTTGTATGTTGACAGTACAGATCTTTTTCTTTTTCCCCATGTGGCAGAATGTGTTTCCTGTGGAGTACGGCCCTGACTTTGATACAGCGCTCGAGACCCTAGTTTGTGAGTTTTTCACAAGACTCGAGGAGCTGCTGCCAATACCAGATTTCAAACAGGTACAGAGAGGATCTTTTTAAGATGAATAAAAAAAAAAAGGAGCGCTTTTAAATGTGCTTTTTTTGTGCATGTGTCTCACAGACTGCATCCTGGATTAGCGCGGCCCCTTCAGTCCTAGAGGAGTATATGCAGTGCGTGTCCAACGGAGAGGACCTTAAATTTCTTCTCCAGAGTAAACAGTGCCACGGGAAATTAGCAAAGAGCAGCGTTGGTATGCATATACTAGTCAGTGCATCTTCTTTTATTTCAAGATGTGGGACTGTATTAATATTTGTTTCCTGTTTCTTTTCCTGCAGCTCCATTTCAGTCAGATGATCTTCTGATCCCCTCGCTGTCTCTCCCTCCA
This sequence comes from Neolamprologus multifasciatus, assembly GCF_963576455.1. NCBI lineage: Eukaryota > Metazoa > Chordata > Actinopteri > Cichliformes > Cichlidae > Neolamprologus > Neolamprologus multifasciatus. The sequence goes on along the minus strand of NC_140456.1, from coordinate 28,449,712 downwards.
TCTCTGGAAGTAGCCATCGCTTCCCACCCGAGCGCTTGTGATGATGAAAATAATGACGTCCCTCAGATTGTCATGTTTGACGAAGAGCTGTCCACAAACCCTTCCACCTCAGCTGACTTTCCCGAATCTCCAAAAAGGGCCGATGTTACTTCGTCTCCACGCAGGAGACAGCAGTCAGGAATCCATAAATGCCCCGAGTGTGACAAGTGCTTCAAGCATCACTCTGTCCTCATTGAACATCAGAGAGTCCACAGCGGGCTGCAGCCCTACAACTGCTCTGAGTGCGGGAGGGCTTTCCGAACAGCCACTCTGCTTGCTGGACACAGGCTGCGGAAATGCAAAAATGCGGCATATCTTTGCATCAAATGCGGGAACAGTTTTCCAACATCGCTGGAGAAATTCAGACATCACTGCCCGAAACGGGGACGTAACTACGACTGCGGGCAGTGTGGAAAGAGTTTTCCAAAGTCCAGCAGCCTGAAGGAACATCTGCTAACTCATGTTCAAAGCCGCCTTTTCAAGTGTAGCCACTGCGGGATTGGTTTTTCAGGAATAGGTGACCTGAAGTACCATCAGCAAGTTGATCATGAGAAGCCTTATCAGTGTAAGCAATGTGGAAAGAGCTTCATCTCCTCAAAGAGTCTGGACAAACACCAACAAAGGCATGAAGAGGTTGGTGAAATGGACACCCTCAAGTTAATGAGTGGAGATAAACACAGGAAAAGTGGCTCGAGCTATCGGACATCAGTGTCTCTTTCCTCCAGGAAGAGGTCCGTCAAAGCAGTCTACCAGCGAGGAAGAGTCACCCATAACTGTCCGCTGTGTGGCAGGAGCTTCAAATATCGCTTTGAGTTTCTTGAACACCAGAGATTCCACACAGCTGTGAAGCCTTACAAATGCTCTCAGTGTGGAAAAGCCTTCCGCACCGAGGCTCACCTGTCAGGGCACAGGAAGAGGAAGTGTAAAAACGCCGCCCACATTTGCACCAAGTGTGGGTGCCAGTTCAGGTCCATGCACGAGCGCGTCAGACACCAGTGTGTCCAGTTGCTGACGAAATATGAATGCTCTCATTGCGGGAAGACCTTCAAGATGGCTCATCTGTTGAGGAACCATCAGATGAGTGAACATCAGCTCCCCTACAGCCCCAACCATCGCTTCAGGTGTAGATACTGTAACGAAACCTTTCCTGGGATCAGCGAGCTCAAGTACCATCAGAGGGTCGACCACGAGAAACCGTATCAGTGTCAGGAATGCGGCAAATGTTTCCTCTCCGAAAAATGCCTGGCCAATCACGAGCTCCGCCACAACGACGACAGACCGGAGAGCTGCCTGGTGTGCGGCCGCGGCTTCAGAAACCGCTATGATTTGAAGCAGCACATGCGCACTCACACGGGAGAGCGGCCCTACCAGTGCACTCACTGCTCGCAGTGCTTCTCCACGGCCGGAGGACTGAGGAGTCACACCAGGGTTCACACGGGCGAGAAACCGCACGTTTGCCCAGACTGCGGGAAGGCTTTCTCCCAGATGGGGGCGATGCGCACGCACAGGCTCACTCACACGGGAGAGAGGCCGTTTAAGTGCACGGTCTGTGGCAAAGGTTTCACAATGGCGCACAAAGTCACAGTTCACATGCGCGTGCACACGGGGGAGCGGCCGTACGTGTGCTCCCAGTGTGGGAAGGCCTTCTCAGACGGAAGCGTGTTGAAGCAGCACATGCTGAACCACTCGGGGGTGCGACCGTATCACTGCCAGATCTGCCCCAAGACTTACACCTGTCTGAACCACCTGAGGAGGCACCTGAAAAGCCACTCGAACATGAGCTGAAGCAGGCATGAAGGAAAACTGACATTATCTAAGAAACTTTCAATGGACCAACTAAACCAAGCAATACGGGAATGATGCCGACTGGCTGTTGTAGAAAGTGAGGCAAGGAGATTCGGCTCCTGTTCTTCATCCATTAGTTCGAGATTGTTCCAACCAGCACAAACAAATTCTTCCCTCTTTTCCCATCTGGCTTTGGTTGTTTTGTTTTGTTTTTTTTCTTCTGTACATCAGTTTCTCATGCGTGAATGCAATGAGATGTTAGTTGGAGCTTACTTTTTCCAGAGCTCCCTAATAGTTACAGAGATAAATATTTGTCTGAACTTCTGATTATTGATCCTGATTCTTAGTGTCGTGCTACAGTTGGTTGTGACAGTTGTTAGACCCAGCTCTCGATCACCACACTTGTGAAAATTATGAGGTTACTGTGATTAACTAACCCGGGCAGACTGCAGCTCTGATGATGATAAGATTCAACGCTGTCTCCTAAACATCACAAGCTCCCCTGCAGCTAAGCTGACAGTTAAGTTGGATGACAAAGCATAGATATAAAGGGTTCAGCAGAGATTTGTTGCTACGTTGCACATTTGAGAGCACAGGGGCATACATCTTTGGAGCTGGAGCCACAAGACTTTAAGCCAGGAAATTTGACTCACATGTTGGCCCTTTGTATTTGTTAACTTAGTTTCATGATTTTTTTTTTTAAACCTTGGTTAGTGTCAGACCCAAAACGGCTTGGTTCAGTTTCAAAATAAGCAGCGCGGTTTGGGTTTAAATTGGCCTCTATTTTACAATTGTAATCACACAGAAGCTTCTCCTCCCTTTCCTAAGTCATGAGTAACCGCAACGTCTAATATATATTGGTTGTCTAATAAGAAGCAGTCATAGGAATGCCAGAGACCGAAAGGGCAAATGTGATTATTTGAGATTGCAGTTTGTCGTACGAGGGGTGTAATTTTTATAAGGCGATTTGTTTAGTAAATGTTTGCAGTAAAAGCTAGAGTAAATACTGAACAGAGCTGCAGCAGAGTTGGGTCCTGTGTGGATTGTCAGTGCTTTCTTGGCTAATGTTAAGAGTCAGCTAAGAATGTGCCATGTGAAGTGTCACCTCAGGTGCTGCCAGAGCATTTAAGCATTATATCTGGTCTACACAAACACCAGCTCTGCTTCACATGGATCAGGGGAGACGGATAAAAGGAGTTCAGAGAATATTTTGTCACTGAGATGATTGGGGTGGGGGGCATGTGCTGTATGTCTGAAGTGGATGAAGATATATTTTGGGAAAAGGAGGTAAAAGTTGCAGAGGTGGAAAAAAAATGTTCTCTGTAAATATGCTGGATGACAAATAAGTGTGAGTTTGTAAAAGTTAAAAAGCCCATTTTCTTTTTGTTGTTTTGTTTTTTTTCTCCTTAAGCCTTTTGTATTCTCTCTGTGGTTTGAAAGGTTTGTGAATTTCAGATTAAATCCCCTTCGTTACTCCTTATGCCTGTTAAGTTTTTTTCTTTCTCAGAAAAACAAAAGGTAGTCTGTATTAGACTTCAGTTTCACTAGATGGCAGTAGGTGACTATTAAGCAGTTTGCCATGCACTGACGCGTGTTAGTTAACCAGCAGAGCTGATATAATGACTGTCTATCATCAAATTATTTATTTGTCAGGAAAACAAATACAGCTTTGCAGCTGTGGCCCATGTCTCCTTTATCTGCTTTCTTTGGCACGGCTTGGAAGTTTGATTAAAGCACAGTTTCTTCCCGTTTCCTCATTTCCTCACTGGGGTCCCGCCATTTCTGAAGTGTTTAAAGGCGGCGTAAAAAGCATCACCACATTTTTATCTAGCTTTTTAATTCAATTCTCTACTTTGCGTCCAGCTAAAAAAAGCTGGATTCGAACCACTTCTGTTCCCAGTTTTGTGTTTTAACTTGAAATTCAGGCCAACATGATGTGTCATTATGTAAGAGACGCATTACCATTAAATTCTTCCATCTGTGCTGAGTTTTATGGGATTTTTTTTTCTTTGAGGGAAAAAAAAGAAGCTCTGTTTGTCTTTTTTCAACTTCAGTTTTTTTTCTTACTCCCCATCCCAGTTACATCTCATCCATGCTCACTCGTCCATAGCAACCTTTGAGTTTTATTCTCTCTCAAAACAAACCCACTTCTCTGCCATTCACACGGAGGTGCAACCACCAAAGTTGGCTGTCGTAATGATTTAAATGTTGCAAGATGTTAGCATCTTCTGGCTGGAGGTGCGTTGGCTGCCTTCCTTCTAGCTCACTAAGAAATCCTACTGATTTCCTGTGAACATTGGGCTTCACCCCGAGCCTCTCGTCTCCTTTTTCTTCACATGTATAGCTTAATCTTTTGCTTCTAGTGAATGAAACAGATTTCAGTCCAACTTGTCAGATTCATAAATTCCGGGGGGTTGTGTAACTCACAAAAACAAAGCTTATTGCAGAGCTCTGTTGGTGCATTCCTCTGAGTTTTATTATGGAATAATGTATTCCTGATGAAGGCACGAATTGTGAAATGCACGCATCACGCTTCATGCTGAGCACCACATCTGCCAAAAATCCTACAGATTTACAATGAGAGCCTGCTAATAAATACAGATCGTAACCAGATGTGTCCCCCTCTCTCTTCCTAGTCCCTCCTCCTCTCCCTTCTTTGCTCTCCTTCTCTCCCTAACTCGGTGATCTCAGTGGAAAATCTGAGTCCAGGCCAGTCCTTCGATGCCTTCACACACACACAAACACACATACACACACACATGTCGGCAGCAACTGTGCAGCATCCACCTCCCACCCCCCCATCAACACCTTGCCAAATGAACGCCCCCTCTTTCCAAAGTAGCTTCCAAGGTCAGCCCTCAACGAGCGCTAGATGGCGCTGCTTCCAAAGGGTCAATAGAGACACCACCCCACCGCAGCGCGCTCCCACGCCCTTCTCGTCTTGCTTTTATGTTCAGGTTGGGTCTGGACTTTTAAAATGAACCAGATGTGTTAAAGCTCCACCCACCAACCCCCACCCCATCTTCCGCAGATTTCTGCAGGAATAGAGCTCAAAATGCTTCCAAGATGTGCGCCACATGGTTTTCATTAAGCAACATGAAGTGATTTCAGCTTCATCTATTCTGGTTTGCATTTCTTGATTTTTGTGGGTGACATGTAGGCAGTTTGATGAAGGGGCAGCCGCGTAGTGACCAAATAACATTAAAGGGGCGCTCTCTATAAACGATGTGAAACTGAAAAACTAAATGTCCAGTTTCCACATTTTCTCTTTATGCCAAAATAAAAAGAATAAGCTCTGTGAATGCTGAAGTCTCGCTGAAAGTCACCAGTTTATTGTTTGACCCCTTTTAAGGAAGCGTGCACATCTGGGTAATTGGCGTAAACTGCTGGTCCGTGCGCGCTCTGGTACATTGCTTCTCATCAGCTTCCTTAGAGAAAGCTTTACGAACTCCTCCTCCTTCTCTTCCTCCTCCTGCTCCCCCCTCCTCTCCCCTCACCGTGCGCTCTGGTCCTCCTCTGCGCGCTCTTGGGTTTCGAAACTCCGACGGAGCTCTGGATCGCCAAAACTTCACCAAATCAGTTTAGAGGTGTCGGGCTTGGGGCCGCAGTTGTTTTTTGTCGGGGGTTGGGGTGCCGTGATTTAGTTGTTCTTTCACAGTTTAATCATGGAGACTCTCAAAAGTCTCCTCGCGCTGCTGTGCGTTTTCATGGCTGGAGCGCAACTACAGCAGGACCAACGGCGCAGAGTTGCTGGTAGGTTTGCTGAAAACATCTGGTGCTTTCCAAGCAGATGTTCTAGTGCGATTCTTTTGCACTTGAAGTGTGTTTATTATGTCGAATGCAATGAAATCGTGTGTTTGCTGTATTTTGGTGCACTAACAACTAAAATGATAGAATCCTAGTCCGCTATCGTTTTACCTAATGGTCATGTGAGGTGTTGGCTGTAAAGCAGACTGATATGTGATGTCAGAGTAGCCGAGAACCTCAGGCCGGCTCCCCCACCGAGGTGACAGGAGTCATAGGACAGGTGTTTGTGCAAACAGCCATGTTATAGATGCAGATAGTCTGCTGAGGTTTCCTACCTGTATGACAAGATCAGCCATTGAAATGATCTAATGTTGCTCATTATAATGATCTGTAGGCCTCTGGTGCTGAAGTAATGACTTCTGCTGGTTTCACCAGTCTTGAAGCTGATTGTTAACACGTTTAGAGAAATCTAAGCAGCTAGAAATCACATTAGTTGGATCATTTTTTCGTTCTTCTTCATTTTTTTTTTAAATCGTGGGATTATATTTGCTGATCACAGTCATTGATTATCTGCTTTGTGAACAGAGTGTCCTGTTGACCTGTTCTTCGTCCTGGATACATCTGAGAGTGTTGCCCTCAGAAGGACACCAGATTCCTTTTATATTGACCAGATCAAAAATTTCACCAAGGACTTCATAGATCAACTCAAAGACATGTAAGAAACACACACACACACACACACACACACACACACAAATTACCTTCAGTTCTGGAGGAAGTGTTCAGGTACCAGTAAGGAGCACTGTACAGCATACTCGGATACACTGTGGGCGTGGCTACAGGTGCAGAGCCCTTTTGACCTACCCACCACACCCACCACTTACAGTGGCTGCAGTTGGGGAAATGTAACATAGAGTAACTTTTAAACACCTGGGCTTAGATTTTTTTTAATCAAATGAAAGAACTCTGCCAATTACTTTTATATGAAATATAATGGGATGAAAGTGTGAAGCAGAATGAAAAAGAAATACTTCCCTCTGACTATGACTGTGATTGAATCTGCATAGTTCTGGTCCACCCCTGCCTGTCTGTACCATGTTTGATTTTAATACCATTGCTTATCCAGGCGCCACCAGTGTGACCGCATCCTGACATGGAACTCAGGAGCGCTGCACTACAGTGACGAAGTCATACTGGTGAAGGAGCTGAGTGACTTGAATACCGAACGCAATGCCCTGAAGACAGCCATCAACGAAATCAAGTACATCGGCAAGGGCACGTACACCGACTGTGCCATCAAGAGGGGCCTCGCTGAGCTGCTCATTGGGTAATAACAGCACACGCATAGTTTCATCCTGAAATAATAAAGACGCTGACAACATTTCTGAATGTGTTTGCATACGTGTGTACCTGCTTTTAGGGGATCCCATTACCATGAGAACAAGTATTTGGTGGTGGTGACTGATGGACATCCTATTACTGGTTACAAAGAGCCATGTGGAGGTGTGCAGGAGGCTGCTAACGAAGCCAAGCTACACGGGGTCAAAGTGTTCGCTGTCGCCATCTTACCTGACCAGGAGGTACAACGCACACGCACACGCACACACACACACACACACACACACACACACACACACACACACACACACAGATAATTTTTTAAACTTTGCACAGCCGTGCATTGCTCAAATACATTTTGGGGGAGTTAAGGTTTGGCCTTTCATTTTCACTAAAATCAGTTTCAGTCTTTTTTTCATAGGTTTATACTTACATAGCCATGTGTACATGATAAAGGTTATTTGATCTCTGATGAAAACATCTGTTCTGTTTTTTTAAATTGTGAAATATAAGGGATAAGTCTTATGATTATAAACCAAATCCTGTTTGCAAATGCATTAAGACAGAAATGTCATACTAAGAAGATGTTTTTCTTTGGATGATCTGGTCAACTCAGCTTTCTGATGCCATGTGAAGCTAAAGAGCGTAGTCCACTTTTTCCACTTTTTCTCTTTTTCTCAAGTGTTCAGATAATGAGGTCAGAGTGTTAGCTAAGGCAGCTCTAGGCTCTGCTGGATATCAGTAAAAGCTGAAACTTCTAATATGGTTATATCAGGCTCATGGCTCTAGTTGTAAGCACAGAAGCTCCTCCCACCTGTTTCTGTTTCTGAGCACCAGCCAATAAGAAGAAAACAGGCAGTAAGGAGGCGGGAGGGATGCTTAATTTCAGACAGGTCATTGAATTGGTGGACTGTAGGATGACTCGGTTAAAGATAAATAAGGCTTGTTTAGACTGTGAATCATGCAAACGTGGAGCAAAAAAAAAAAAAAAAAAAGAGCATAAAAGGTCTGCTTTAAAGACAAATCCAGCATAACTCAAGTGTAAACCCCACAGCACAGTGAAACAGTTTAAGAAAAAGTGAATTGAAGAAAATAGAATTCTGGAAAAACAAATTATTATCTTTCCAAATGTTTTTGATTCCACCATGGCTTCTTTAGATTAAACAGATATACAGATTAAACTCTGCATGCACTGTATTGAAAATGCTTTTTAAAAATGTGTTCTGTTCACAGTCAGTTAAAAACAAGTACTATTAATCTTAATACCATGTCTCTGCGTGGTGGATTTCACAATTTTCCTCTACCGGCTAATGTCAGGAAGAACATGTTGGCAGATGTTAATCTTAATCATTCGGATACTAGTGTGGCCAGAAGGGAAAATCGATGCTTCTTTCCGGCTTGTAGATAAAGATGTTTGTGTTTGATTTACAGGAAGCCAGGCTGTCTCTCATCGCCACAGACCGCAACTACAGACAGAACTTCACTGCTGCAAATGATGACCTCAAAACCAGCAAAATGGCAACCATTAAAACCATCGTTAACATGATCGTACGTCTCTTCTCTTCTCTTCTCTGAACATTTAAACATTTGGATTTCAAACTAACTCCTGGTTTATCTCTTCTTTCCAGACAAATGAAACAAAGGATGTGGTATGTCCAATTATTTTTTTTAATTCAGATAAAGTTAACTTCACTGATTGCTGCATGCTTTGCTGCAGAAGCCGGCCTGGGTTTTCTCATGTTTGGGGCTGGGAAGGCTGGCTAGAAAAAAAAATGTCACCAATAATGTTAAGCTCTTGTTTGTTCAAACATATTTTTGGCTGAGTAAATATTAAGCACTCTGCTTTTAAAGAAACAGCCTGACATCTTATTTGTATCTGATGAGCTCTGCTGATTCATTTTGAGTCAAAATGCGGTGTTTAAAAACCAGGGTTAAAGTTTGGATGTTTGGATGCTTATAGTATCTTCACTGAGATGTAAACTTCACTAAACAACTTCACTAAACAGGAAACTAGGAGAGGTCACTGAGGACACACACTAGATGCTACAGTCACCACATCCAAAAGCTAATTGAGATTACTGCGATTACTATTAAAACTATAATTGTTTTGGTTTTTACCGCTGTGTGTGTGAGAGGTTCAGGTGACACCAGAAAACAGTTTTTTTGTATTTCCAGTGTGATTGCACCTGCCTAACAGCATGTCTTACTTTGATTTGAGCAAAACAAATATCCAATGTGAACGCACAGACACACTTTTCATTTTTTAAGATCTTTTGTTCTTTTTTTCCAGTGTTGCTCGTTTGAATGCGTTGTAAGTACTACTTTTTTTATTTTATAAGTCACAAGCATGATTTCTCTTTGGACTATATTTTTGGAGCTAACTTTTGTTTGCCTACAGGCTCCTGGAGGGGACAAAGGACCAGATGGAGAACCTGGCTCTGAGGTGGGATAGCTGTTGGGAAAATTGAGAGATGTAGTTATGTACAGATCTCCAACCGTCCCATTTAAACCTTGTTGACTAACCTCCATCCTCCCCTTCTCTCTACAGGGAGAAAGAGGTAGACCAGGGATGCCAGGAGAGAAGGGAGATATTGGTGAAGTGGTAGGTGGCTTCCTCCAGTAATAAGCATAAAAAGTATGTGACATCCAACACTTGGTGCACCTGCTGAAAAAACTGTCTGTTTTTCCCATTTCTTTCTTACAGGGCAGGATTGGCGACCCTGGTCCTGTCGGTTACAGTGGAATGAAGGTACAGTGCACTTAATAAAACATGCTGATAGATTGGAGCTGGGATCTAAGGGAGCCTTCATGATATTTTGAAGCAAAGTATTTACTTGTTTTTTTAAATTTTCTGCACTATGAAGTAAACTAGAAGGATATTAGTCCTGCTCCAAGTAAATTAAGTTTGATTTCTCAAGAGGAGGCTGTCTGGTAACTTCGAGTATGTGTATATTTGTCTAGTCACGACCGCTGACCCCCAGTCAGTTTTCCCACCTTATCATTCACCTCATCCCCCATGCTGTGTAATAATAATGATGTATGTGTTTCTGTTTCTAGGGAGACCGTGGCCCGAGAGGAGGAAAGGTACTGTCAGATACCCCAAAATATATATTTTAATAAGATTCAGTTCTGTGCTTTAATATTCTCGAGTGACTGACTCTGTGTTTGTGTGTTTTCTGCAGGGTGACAGAGGACACAAAGGCTACGAGGTGAGCTAATATTGACTTCTTGTCTTCAGAGAGAGAGGCCGTTGTACCGACGATTGCCCTGGAATCTTATGGTTTCCTGTCGCTTTTATTCTTTCTATTCTTTCCATCTGTTCCATCTTCTCAGGGAGACAAAGGTCAAAGGGGAAAGGATGGAATCGACGGACGCAAGGTGAGTAAAGTCCGGCCATCTGATGCGTCCATCTTTCTCCTCTCAGATGCATCCGTTTTTTAGATGTTTTTGTGTGTTTTCTCCTTTAGGGTGAATCTGGTTTCCCTGGACTTGCTGGCTGTAAAGGCTCTCCTGGACAAGACGTGAGTTTAAATATATACATTGAACCTGTTATGACCTTTAATCGAGCACCATTAACACTCATGGCCAAGTGCAAATGGGAGCTAATCATGAGATCCATGACACTAATTAGAAAAGTTGGAAATGTGCAATCAGATGTGTAGATATTGGGACAAACAGAGTTTATGTTTTGTCTTAATTACACTCTTGAACACTTTAACACACCCTCAGATAAGCCAATGCTGTTTTCAGCGTCTTTGTTTACAGATTAGCCGTTAGCTATTGTGTGCATGCCTAGGAATGTCGCTCTCTTTCTTTTTATTTGGTCCAAACACTAATTCTGCCTGGTATCTTCTGAAGCCAGCAGACCCAGAGCATGTGCTACTTAATCTTTGACTTAGTTTACATTCTTTTCTGTCAGACTGTTTGGATGAGTCCATATAGCTGTACTGTAAACATACACACACATACATGAGCTTACAAGTACGGCAGCCTCCAAGATGGAGTGTTACCTCAGCTGCTTCTGATCATGCATTGAAACTGTCTCTGTGTTGTGTGTTTCCAGGGCTCGCAGGGAGAGCATGGACCAAAGGGAGACCCTGGCTCTTATGGAATTAAAGGAGGAAAAGTAAGAGAGAAGGAGTTCTGGGTGCTGGAATTTTGTGTGGCCTTTAACGCCCTGTATTAAGGTGCTGTGTGCTCATTCCAGGGAGATCCCGGGAGGGACGGCGAACCAGGACGACCTGGAAACTATGGACCATTGGGCCCAAAGGTGAGTCAGCGTACAGAGAAACACAGAAATGACGAGAGATGACAAAGCAGGAACTTTGATACAAAATTAACCATGTTTGTCGTGACAGGGTGATCCAGGCCCTCGTGGTCCTAACGGGGACAAAGGAGAGCGCGGCGAAGATGTAAGCGATAAAGCTGGATAAAACCAAAAAAAAAAAAAGAAGTTCATGACTTTCACTGTAGCTTCTATAACTTTCTGCTGTGTTTGCATTTCAGGGATCACCAGGGGAAGATGGAAAGGCGGGCGAGAAAGTAAATATATTGACTTTAAAATGGTGTTTTTGTGTGTGACAGCTACCAAAATGCACGTTACCGTCACGAAAATCTCTTGTAGGGGCTACCTGGAGAGAAGGGGGAGCAAGGTTCCCGTGGAAACCGAGGCCCAAGAGGGGAACTGGTAAGTGCTGATAATAAAGGTTTAGCCCCAGTCCCTCACGGGCCTTCCCCAGTTCAGCATTTTCTCCTCAGAAATTCATGGGAAATTCAGTTTGGCACGTGTATAGTGAGTCCACTGTAACCACACTGACCTTAATGGAACAGTTTTTATGTAATTCCTCATGTACTCCCACTGAGCTGACTGTTTTTTAAAGCCTGGCTCTGTCTGCGTTCATTGTGTTTTGTTACTGTCTTGAATGCCTTTAGTCTAATTTATACATTTGTTCTTTTCCTTGCCAGGGGGATCCAGGACCCCGCGGAGAACAAGGGAGGGAGGGCACAACTGGCCCCAACGGCGCCCCCGTAAGACAGAAACACTCACTCAAATATGAGCAACCATGCAGGCATTCAAACAGGCACGAGCAGTGAGCGGCCCTGCTTACAATGCTGCGTGGTGTAGCACGGCACAGCCCCAACTATAAACCACTCGCTCTTTCTCTGGAATTATCCTTTTTTTCCTTTCGTAGGAACATGTTAGTGGGTGCATGCGCACATGTGAGCAGTTGTGCATATTTCATGTTAAGTGGGGATAAACTGGCCAGGTTTTCCAGAAGTAAGACCTGGCTGTGTCCCCGCAGTGCTGCCCACTCCTCCCTGCTTTAACCCCAACTCCCCTCCTCTTATTCTCCGTTTTACTCCTCCTGGGAACATCAACAGTCACTCTTTCCCCTCTGACTCAGTTCTTCTCTCCGTCCTCTCAAGCCAAAGCCTCACCATGGTTTTTCTTAATAAGGCACCAGGCAGTGTAATAATAATAATACGTTACAAGCATCAGCCGTGGCAACCTCCGTGATGTCAGAGCGTTCAATGGCTCTTTTGTGCTTCTGACTGTGCTACTTTCCTTGTCAGTGAACACTAAGGAAATGATTAGTATGGAAAACATGGAATAACGGACAACCGGAATAACGGCATAGCATTACTCTACAGGAGTGTTTAACAGTATTTTTTGTGTGTTAACTAGAATATAAAGAAGCGCTGTGGTGTCTTTGTCTTATTGCTTGAAAGTCCAAAACCTAAATATCGTATACGGCATTTCAGATTGATCCAGATGTTACCAGATCTTAGCAGTGACTTTTGTTTCACAACATCCTACTGAATAATGTTACAATGCAGAGAACATAATTTCTTTTTTCACTGCTCTCCGGGCGATTATCTGCTCACATAGACACAGAGATGGGAAGAGTTGAGTAAATTGTGAAACTTTTCCTCAGGCAAAGACTCGTGGGAAGTGTAGTTGTTAAATGGTGACACTGTTAAAACTTTATTTTTTTTAAAATCCTCCTTTTTGTTATGTACAGTAAAGGTGTTTAAACAGTTTGTCATTAATGTTGTTTTCCAGGGTGAAGCTGGCAAGCCCGGGCCTCCCGGGTACAGAGGAGATGAAGGCCAAGCCGGATCAGAAGTGAGTCCAACAAAACAAATGTACAGGTTATAATGAAAGTGCAGGAGTGTTTGAAGAGTTTGTTGTTCCTCCATGAGCGAGAGGCTCCTAAATGAACTGCCCTTTATCTGCCAAAGTTAAAACTGTAATTTTACATGAGAGACTTTTTTGGTCTGCCTTTTTGTTTAAAGTTGACGAACGTCAGAAACAAACAGGGACTGTCTCATACTTTTATGTCATTCAAAGTAATAGTAAAGATTTGACACTGTGTTTTCAGATAGCAAAGGCTAAAGTGCTACAAACCCGCTGATGTAGCTTTAAATCCATAAAAATTTTGTGAGTCAGCTTTGTTTTCATTTGTCATGTCTGTTGGTGGTTTGATGCTCGTTATCACACAATCTAGGCAGTCAGCTTGCCAGAATCTCTGACAGATGGCAGATACTGATAGTTACACTATTAAGCCTTTAGATGGGACTGTGACATGTCTGTTATTAAAACGGATCAATACTCAGTATTACTGTCAGTAAAACAGATGCTGCACTTTTGTTTGTGTTTCAAATGAATGAATCAAATTTGGTTTTAGAGCTCACTGAATCACATGATTATTATCATCACGAGAGGCTGCCATTTACTTTCTGATTTAGAATTTGAACTTCAGTCTGATCCCACTGATGTGATCAGGGAGAGTTTTTTGGGTGTTTTTCAGGTGGAAATTTCAAGAAATAGAACTGGTTCACAGTCTTGGTCCACACATTAACTCAAAGACACACACACACACTCAGTATCTGTCAGCAATATCCAAATGTTTTCATGTTGCATTTCATGTGTTTCTAATCTCATCATTCCTTTCTTCTCTCAGGGACCCAAAGGGCCGAGAGGAATCAAAGGAGCTCCAGGAGACAGGGGCCCTATGGGAGGGAGGGTGAGTCAGAAAGGGGGGAGACAGATGTGTGCTATCAATCATAACTCCGGTCGTGTGTGTTTGCAGATGGATCTGTAAGTGTCTCTCTTTCTTCTTTTCAGGGAGAGGATGGCGCTCTAGGAAATGGCACAGAAGGTTGTCATGGTTTCCAGGTAGGTAGTTGGGGCATCTCAAGTGTGGAGCAGCTTTCTCGCTGTAACTATGTATATTTTTGATGCTTATGTGGTTTTGTTTTTTAGGGTTATCCTGGGCCCCGTGGAGACCCGGGTGAGCCGGTAGGCTCTTTTTTTTTTTTTTTTACATAGACAATCAGGGCACTTTTTTTTTTAAATCTGAGATCAGATGTTGGGATGCACGTTTGTTAGAGGCAACGATTAACTGAGCTAAAATTGATGTGCTTTGTTAGCCCTTTTATCATCATTATCATTATCTGTCTTTGCCAGTGCTCCCCTGTAACTGTTTATATCTGCCGTGCATTTATCAGGGTGGCAGGGGGACGCCTGGACCCAAAGGAGATGATGGCGAGCCCGGAAATCCAGGCCCCGATGTAAGTCCAACTCTGACTTCTTTTCCCTTTTTGAGTTGCTACTCGCTCTTGATATCATTTTATCTTTCCTCCATTCCTTTCTTGGCGCAGAGAGCTGACAGGATATGAGTCACACGGCTACTATTTTAAACATATTTTCATATCTCCTTATTTATTTGCCGTCTTTTAACACGTCTCATACTACAAAGTGACTTTTTGTCTTTTCTGCTTTTCATTATTTTTTTCTTTTGTAGTCTAGAAGTATTTTGCTGCTCTTGTTTTTTTGTCTTTCTCCCACACTTTCCTCCTGTTCAGCAGCTGGAAATGCTTTAAGTGCTTTTGAACACATTGGGGATGAGGGCTTTGAGCTGATGCAGCTGTGTATATGTCGTTGTCAAGGCTACTAGGAAGTGAGCAGAGACGATGAGGGGACTGCATTACTTTTTTTCTGGATTGTGTGTGTGTGTGTGTGTGTGAGAGAGAGAGAGAGAGAGAGAAATTATCCCTGTCTTCTGTAACCCTTGGTTCAACTTGACCGTGTTTACATTTAAATAATTTCACTTCCAGGGTTCCAGTTTCACAGCTTAAAAGTTTCTATCCATACGTCCGTGCACCCTGACCTTTTCCTGCAGAACAGTCACACTCTGTGAGCTGTGGATTTACAGTGCCAGATCAGTTTACCACTCATCAAAGCTTTCTGTCCTGCAGCCAGGGCAGGATAAGATGCCGTACAATTCACCCAGTCACCCAATATTTTACTAAAATTTGCTTGGTACTGTAGTAATGTGTCAGTAATGTACATGATACATTCACTCTGACAGCAGAGTAATGGGCATATTCTGTTAAATGAATACATGAGGCAACCCAAATTATCTGGTTAGCTTAGCATAAAGCATGAAGACTAGCTTAACTCAACCCAATGATACTTGTTTGAGGTATGCAAAAAGTTCAACAAGAGCTCAAATTTTATAGTTTTTAGGGACTAACCTGGTACATAGATCAGCATTCTGCACAAAAGATAGATATATATGAGCTTTTAGAAGTGCTAGTGGGTGCATGCTGTCATTGAACACACAGGAATTAGTTTAGCAGAATTGGTGTTAAGCTAACCTGTTGTTGCCTGCAGCCTTGTATTTGGACAGTGGTCCAGTGGTGACTGTTCTCTCATCTAGGTTTGCAAAACAAGTCCAGTTAGTTACCAAAATGGTGTACCATTTAAAAATGGTTTAATTTCTACACCGCACCCTGTATCGGTCCATGACAAAATCGTAGACTAAAAAAAAACATAGTTAAAATAATTAGATGCCATTTTTTTTGTATATTTCAGTGAACAGAAAGAAGTTATTATGTTCCACTCATTCTCAGAGGCATGCATGCATTTCTGTTTTCTTCTTATGTCTTTCTTCCTAGACAATGACTTTCTTGTTTCCACAAATTCTCAGCTGTTCACAAAAAAGCTTTTTGTTGGATGGTGGAAGGCTGTGAACGGCGTGTGGCTTTCCCGCCTATTTAAAGTTGTGGCTAACATACTTTTAAGATCATATCCTGCAAAAGGTATGACAAACAGTCGCATCTGGATGTGATCGCTAAATATAATGCCATAAAATCAAGCCTGTGATTTGTCTGGCTGTTTGTGTAACTATGGATGATGTAGTTCATGTTCATTACATCCTAGCATTTGAAGTTGAGCAGTAATTGGAGTCACATGCATTGTGCGCACATGTATGTGTAGATATATATGTGTGTGTGTGTGCACACGTGTGTTCCTATTTAAGGCTCACATCTGTTGCCATGTGTGTTAAAAAGCCAGATGGTTGTCATTACCATCTCCCCAACAGCCCTTGTGTCTCTGCTGTATCTGTCCACTGTAGGTAGATGGTTGTGTTGCAGGACTGCAGATCTGCTGGTTGTGACTTTACACTGTGAGCTAGTCCCTTTTGCTTACACTGCTTCCTGCCTTACATGTCACTCCCAATCAGAATGTTTCTAGGACAGACATTTCTCCATTAATGATCCGTAATATTTTCATTCACATTGTTTATGCAGTCGTTTAAAAAAAGGAGAGTAAATACACTTTTATCCAAAATCCCTTTAAAGCACACAAGCACCCACTTTAAAACAGTTTCTGCTCTTCTCGTGTGTTTGAAAGATTTTTTTTTTTTTAAATATTCTTTTATTTTGGTGTCTGCTTTCAGTTTTGGATTATTGTGAAATTCATTTCAGCTGCCTGTGGTCATTCTCAAATTTTTAAGTGTGTAAAAGTATCTGTGGGAACATTCAAATTCAACGGTGTGATCATTGTCCTAAATCAATTTGTTTAGCTCTCTGCGCTTCTGCAGGCCGGGCCACAATCTCACAGCGATCAGTTGTGGGTCAGGGTGCAGCAGCTGCAGGGGCTTTGGCTCCTTTATCCCGCTGCATAGTTAGGTAGCTGGCCTTGATGAGACATGGCACAGCACTTCAGTGGATTTCTCCAAGATCAGGCAACAAACTCGTGCTTACAATTTCTGAAACTGTGTGTGGAGCAGGCAGGAATGCATTGTCTTTGTATACACAAAAATAAATGACGGTGCTCCACTTTCTCCTTCTCCTCCACTTCTATGATATAAACTACCACACTCAGAGACAAAACTCTTCTGAAGTTTTACATTTATTACTTATTTCCATAGTCAAGCACAGAGTCATAAAAAAGTAAACAAATGAACACACACACTAATCAGGTTGTTTTGCAGTCAGGTAATTACTTATACAGTAAGTCAGTAAGAAGGTTTTAGTTGGACTCTGGATCTAAAAAGTGTGTGCCACTGCAGCTGTTTCCAGTTTGGACAAAACTATGAGCTGTGGTTATTGTTTAGCAGTGCTTTGCCACACAGCATTGCACATTCATTGTGATTACCCATATGGAAAAGATATATATAAATCTTATAAAGTTTGTATTTGTCTTGTGTGAAACTTGTATGAAAAGCATACAAGAGTGAAAACAGATATAAGATCCATTGAAAAATTATATAATGAAACTTGTATGTTTTGGATACTTACTAAAACAATACATGAAAGTGGCCACTTTCATGGGTAAATCATATAAGTTTTTACTATTTCTTTTCCATATGGGTAGTGTGTAAATCAACTTAGTTTCTTTAAATAGCTTTTCATCCTGTAATTTGAAAAGATTTACAATCATTTATTTCAAACGAGAAAAACAAAACAAAGGTGTGACCCTTTCTTTTAATCTCCATTCATTTTCTCTTTTTTGACAGAATAACGAACCAGGGCGTCTAGGACCAAAAGGGGCCAAAGGTCACAGAGGGCCCGAGGGCAGGCCGGTAAGAATGACACTGAGTGTGCACGTATGTTTGTGGTGAATGAATGTGTGAAACATAGATTCATGGGCAATGCCGACATAATATTTTTTCTGTTAATGTTATTTGTGCACTTGATTGGTTAATTCATTAAAACATTGATTCTTCTTAATAGGAAAGAAATACAGACTTAGCAGGCCTTTAAGAAAGTGAGCTAACAAGAGCACAGCCAGCTGTCAACTCTGTCCATTTCCATGTTTCAGACAGACACCACAACACCAAACCACATGCTAAGAGATGGAAAAAAAAAATCATTGCTGTTTCCTTAAACCTTAAACTTTGTGGTGTTGCTTCATGTGAAAATATAAACAAAGCTTAATCTAAATATGACATTAATCTAAATGATCGCACGCTCTCTGAGAGGAACCACTACTCAGGACACGTTATGTCTTCTTCTCC
This sequence comes from Neolamprologus multifasciatus, assembly GCF_963576455.1. Classification (NCBI taxonomy): domain Eukaryota; kingdom Metazoa; phylum Chordata; class Actinopteri; order Cichliformes; family Cichlidae; genus Neolamprologus; species Neolamprologus multifasciatus. The sequence continues at coordinate 28,431,491 of NC_140456.1, read as the reverse complement.
CCCTGTTCCGTTTTCTGTCTTGTGTCTCTGTGCATATTTTGTATGAAAAGTTTGCGTCATGTGCTCCGAGTGCTGTTCTTCTCCTCTACAATTAACGGCTGTCTCTCTCCCTCGCTCTCTTTTCCTGTCTTTCTCATTCTCTAATGTGTGTGTGCTAGTCTGGTGTCTTTTACGCAGAAACGAGTGCTCTTAAACGGAGCTTAATGTCGGCTAAAACATAACAGATGGTTTTCCTACAGTCGAGAAAAAAAAAAAAACAACTCCCAAAATTCTGTGGCAGTGAACTTTTGGACGTTTCAGATGTTTGCAGAACGACAGTGGCGAGCACGAAATGTGTGGGCGCGGATTGTGGGTTCAGTCATGGTGAGAACCTTGCGTACAGTCAGAGGAGTAACGTCTTTTTCAAAGAAGCCCCCCATATTTTTTAATTCCAACTAAAACACAAAAACTTTCCTCTGTCATCTTGAAGCCAGACCAGATAGACCTTTGGACAGATTTTAAAAAAACAAAACAAAAAAAACCCAGACATTTTTCAGGAGGATGAATCACTCAAGTCTCCCTATCTCCTTTTCAGGGACCACCAGGGCCTCCCGGACCACCAGGAGCCGATGTGAGTATCAAGATAAAAATTGAATCAATCCAATTAATGTGAGCCTTCGCCCTCAATTTAGCCGTAGCACCAGAGTGCTAACACACTTAATTCCCCCTTGAGGCTGTGCAAGTTTTGCATCTGCAACTGATACTGTATGTTCAGTCCAAAGCCACACAACCAATTTCCTGAACACAAAACCCCATAGCCGCTCACTGGCTTCTAAGTAAAATATCACGTAGTCATGTTTTCATTTTCTTCTCCTTTGGAGCGGCTCAAAAGCAGTCAGGGAGCTGGCTGTGTGTCGTGTTTGTATATTATGTAATGTGATGTAGGTCTGCGGCCATATTGTAATGTATCCTCTGCCTCTCTCTTCAGGATTGTGAAATTCTGGATATCATTATGAAGCTCTGCTGTAAGTTCAAGACTTAACGGTTTGCATTCTTGAACACCCACTCACAGAATTTAAATTCTTTATGTTAAAGTTTTCTCTGTCATTCATATGTATGTATATGTGTATATATATATACATATACATATATATATACATTACAGTTACAGTGGTGAGTGCGAATATTAAGCATTGCAGATGTTTCAGATAATGAGGTCAGCATATGTACAAGTAATCCCTGTGAGCCAAAAGTTAAGACCTCAGATTGTCAGTTTCAGAGTCTTGGTTTGTATGATGTCATAAACAGGGGATCTCCCTAATGTGGTCATCTCAGGCAAACAGCTCTGACTAAGAGAACAGAAGACCTGCTGTTCGAAGCTTCTGGTTGTCAGGATCACCCAGTCAGAAAAAAGGATGGCTTAAAGTCTAGACTAACTAAAAACACATGTATAGCCTCTTCGATTAAAAATGAACGTCATCCATTTAAATCTGATTTTTAAAAAGTCTCAGTGCAGTCTGGGTAGTGATGTTGAACAGTTGGAACAGTCTTGGACTTTACATTAAGATAAACAGGGAGTTATTCTGTTTATCCTTTTCAAGCTGATTGTACTGTAACTGAGGAGGAAACCATGCTGGGTGTCGGTCAAACTGGACATCCATATCCAGCACTAATTTCCCATCCCAGTATAGGATCTAATCCCCTCCACCATGATAAGGCGATGTTTTACAGAGGGGAATTTAGAAACCTACTGTGGAAAAAGTAGGTTTGTGAAAAACTGAAAAAGAAAATTGAGGAACCTAGACTTCAGTGGGGTTCAGTGTCATGTAGACTGGGCAACTTTCTCGACTGGAGGGCTGTCTAGGTTGATACACCAACGCAAAGCTGCATGGAACTCAACAATAGTGCCTCTGGTTTATCAAACTGGGGTGATGTTTCTTCTTTTTAAGAAGGGAAAACAAGGTTGTGGTCCAACTTTAGCAGAATCAGCAAACCTCAGCTCTCTGGGATGTTCTTTGTTAGGGTGCTTTTGGGAGAGTCTGTCCATTGGTCGAACCTCAGATCCACGAGGAACAATTTGATTTTCATCCTGGTTGTTGAACATATGACCAACTCCTTTTCTTCTCAAGGATATTGCATGTATTTTATGGACAATAAAACAATAAGATATCCCTGAGTGTGTCCTCTGGGATTGCTTTAGTAGTATGAAGTGTCTGCCCTGCTGTCATGGGCCATTCTGTGCCTATACAACCTTAGTAACAGCTTGGTTTACATTGCCAGTGCTAGGTAAGAACCAGCAGGTTTGCACACAGATTTTAGTTATAAATTTTATGGATAGGTAATTTTTGGTTATTGTCAAGCAGAGGAGGGTTTCTGGTTTTGTGGCCTCGGGATCTCCTCTGCTTTTGCAGTTTATAGCCCAGTGTGAAACAGCAGGAATGAGAATTAGCATTTCCAAGCCTGCGGCCATGGTTCTCAGCTGGAAAAGAGTAGAGTGCTCATTCCAGGTCACAAAGGAGTTGCTGCTCAGGTATCTCAGGGAAATGGACAGATGGATTGGTGTAGCATCAGGAGTGGTGCAGAGTGCTGCCACCACATCATTGCTTAGGCTACTGCAAAGATGAGGCAGTCCAAGTCTCTGCTTAGACTGCTGACCCTGTGTCCCAGACCCTGAAAAGTGTTGGAAAATGAATGAATGGATGTTGCTCCACTAACAGTGTTTAACGAAATAAGCATCTACTGATGTAATATAGTCCTCTACCATCATTCCTTTAAAAAAAATAAATAAATCCAAATAAACTTTGTGTTTAAACAGTTAGACATGGTCCACAAACATCTGTTTATGCACATCTGCTGGCCATCATAGGTCTGCATCTGAAATATTCTTAAGAGCTTAAAAAAAAGAACACAACTGGACTTAGAGACGCTTCTTCATCGCTAAAAACGAAAGGTGAAGAGTCTCAGGTATTTAATGTCTACTGAGTGTTGTCTCCTTTGGAAATGATCCTGAGAGCTGTTGTTCTGCTACTTGACCTGCTACTGACTATTGGTTAATGCCATCAGCGGTGTTTAAGACTGAAACTACTGTGAGACCCTGCCCTCCTCTGTCATGTGACCTATTGATGTCACTTGAGGTGAGGTGAGTGGGGGTTGAAGCAACGGGGAAGGGATCTCAAGACAGTGGCTACAATGTAGCAATGGACATAGGTGGCCTCCTTTACTGGTTTTACAAACCATCTGTCTACTCCGTCCAAAATATGAACATTGTCCTTGTCCTTTAAGTACAAGTGTACACCTGAGGGTTGTGCTGTTGAATGATGAGAGGTGAAACGTTTTGACAAGCTAAAGAAGTTAAGACAAGCTCTTAAGACTGCCATGACCTGGATGATGGACAGACATCTGACATACTGGTCTTAGTTGGAGGTTGCTGGTCACTTATGGACTGCTGAGCTGATTGAACTGGCCGGTTGTCATCTTCCTATTTGAACAGGGTCATGACCAAATGTTTGCTTTCGGAGGTTGTAAGTCTTGGATGTATTGGACGGTTATGTGCCCAGCATGAGAGGATTTTATATTTACCATTGTTGACATGAAGTCCAAAACCATTGATTCCTTTTGATTTATTCATTGTTCATAACCAGCTGCGCCATTGGTATATTCATTCCATCAATGCAGCAAAAGTATCATAAGAGACGTGCTCAAAACACAGCCACAGTCCCTCTGTTTCTTCACAACAGGAAAGATGTTAAGGCTAATATTGCTTCCTTTGTTTCCTTTCAACTGGAAATGAAAGCCAGATGCAGAGCAGTGTGGCACAGAAACTTGTAATGATAGCGTTTGAGTTTAAATCATCATCCCAGAGAAAAAGTAACAGCAGCTTTCATTAGGTTATAATAAGGAGTAAACATTGAGGATTGTTTCACTTTTTTTCACAGAGTATTTCAGGTAATTTAAGCTAGTGCTTTAATAGAAGATAGCATTTATTGCATTTTGAGAGATTCAAGTTTTTAGTTTAAGAAAAGAACAGCTAAAACTGAACCAAAGCAAAGCTGATCTTACACAGTCTTAAAATACAAATATGCTGCAGGAAATTGATATAATAGGGCCACTTTAAACAGTTGGCCTTCTTTAGCTCAGTGCTAGGCTAACCATAATGAAAACCCAAGCAGCTTGTATCATGCTACATTTAACATTCATTAACTTTGATTTGTGTTTTTTCCCCCCCATGCTCTTCTAATCACCCCCAGCTTGTTGTGGTGAGTTTGGAGTCATTGCCTATATTGTTCTCCACTGTCTGTGGCTACTTTGACGATTAGCCTTTATGAAATTATTCATGTGTGTGTCTGCAGAGTGTAAGTGTGCACCAGTGGACCTGGCGTTCATCGTGGACAGCTCAGAGAGTATCGGTTCTACAAACTTTGCTCTTGCCAAAGACTTTATCATCACAGTCATTGACAGGCTGATAAAAGACCAGCAAGTCAAGGTAACATCCTCCTTTAATTTATCCTCTGTTTTGACAGCATAGCATTTCATATTCTTCACCTTTTTCCTCTACCACCATCTGTCAGCCACATGCTTGACCTTTGTGGGATTTGTTGTTTATTTAAAATCATTCCAAGAATGGTGCTAAAGCTATTTTTCAGATATGTTACGAAATACTCGCCTCGAGAACAAACCTCAAAATAGAAAAGTGTGAATGAAAGATATTCTCTTGGGTTTGGAACATGCTTTTACGTCTCTCCAGTGACTCTCCTCTCCCAGTTTGGTTGCAATTAGTCAGGATGGGTGGGACACAGAAATGTTGACAGAGGAAAACACACACAGACCAAAACACACAGTCACCATGCAGTGCTTTGGGGTTTTTTTCTTTCCAGTTTGCCATCAACGAGTCCACAGTGAGTGTTGTCCAGTACAGTGGATCGCAAGCCCAAGAAGTTGTCAGACTAAACTCAAGCCTCATCGAATTCAAACAGTGAGTTCACACACCCGTGCGGCAGGAGTCTCTGGCTTTCTTTGTTCTTTATAAATGTACTTTAAGAATTTTGCAGTGCAGTAAAAAATGAGACAAGGGTAGCATTGCAGATGTTTACGCTGATAACACAAACATTATGCAGGAGCAGGTAATAGATAATAGGTATTGATTTTCCTGTATAACTTAGATTTCTAACTAACAAGGCCGCTCATTCTCTTTCTCTTGGTAATATTTTCTTTAAAGTTATAAGACATTTTGGGGTCAACTTGAAAGAAATAGATGCAAACTATAATAGTATATTTCAAATCCCCATATACCAGGATTATTCCCTAAATTCTGCCAATATAAACAAAAGCAGTGGATATTTAAGTCGTTTTTAAAGCGTTTTTAAAGATAAAATTAGAAAGTTTGACGAACAGGTCAGAGGTCCAAAGTAACGTCCCCTGTATGCCTTTATGATGCTCTCAATACAAACAATGGCAATAATGGACAATGAGGGACTTTTCTATCCTAAAAAACATCACTATAGACCTGATCAGAAATAGATCTGTCGCTGTTAAGTTAAATACACTCTAAGTGGTAATTACTTATCTGGAAACAGAAATAACTGTTTAAATGTATAAAATGAAAGAACCATTGAATACAGCATGTTGTATATTTTGCCTTATGTTTCAATGTTAAGCACGTTTTCTTTGTGTGTGTGTTTGTGTGTGTGTGTGTGTGTGTGTGTAGGGCAGTGAGAGAATTGAAGTGGCTAGCTGAGGCCACGTACACAGGCGAGGCCCTTGATTTTGCTTTGAACAACACAATCAGTGTCATGAGGAAAGAGAACAAAGTCGTTCTCGTTCTCACTGATGGACGCTCTGATATCGACAGAGACAAGACCCCCCTCAACATACTCTGTGGTAAAGGCCTCCAGGCAAGTGTGACACACTTTGAAACACACACTGTAGAAGGTTGAATCACATCCCTGTACAGGCAAACCTAAAAGGTCCCTGCTTCATCTCCAGGTTGGTGGTTTAGGAGTAAAGGACTACTCAGGCCGTGAGCCCAACAAAGAGCAGCTCGACGACTTGGCGTGTAAGAGTGACCCCAAACCAGGCTTTTCCGTCGTGCTGGAAAACTTTGCTGAACTTCTCGACGACAATTTCCTGCAGAACCTTACAGACACAATCTGTAAAGGTACAGCACAGCTCCACATATTTAAATAACCTATGAATGCACTTCTTATTTAGTTATTAGTGTTGTTTTAGCAACACCGTATTCACGATATACAGCGATATCCAGGCGTCTGTGTCAGTTGCGGTGACAGAGAAACATTAAAGACTTCTTTGTAGTAACAAAACAACACGCCAGTATCTGATCTTGCAGTTATTTAACCAGCTGGAAACAGTAATTTGGAAATAAACTGACTTATCATGTGCTTTCTGTTACAGAGAAGAAATGCCCAGACTACAGATGTCCCAGTAAGTCTGATATTCTTTTCCAATACACAGTTACACTGGGTTGTATTATGTTTGTACTACTTTACTGGGTTTGACAATGTCTTACGTCCCTCATTCAGAAATCAGTTGTTCAAAGCTATTTTTGTATAGCACCTTTCGTGCAGGTTAGTGCAGGTCAAAGTGCTTCACAACTGTCAAAAAGACATAATAAGGAGGAACAAATAAATTATATAATAAATTAATATGCACCAGACAAGAAATAAATCTAAATTTGAAATGGCCTATAGGTAAGATAAGAGTAAGTCAAATAAAGCTTAAATCAATTTAAAAATACAGTGGGGCAAAAAAGTATTTAGTCAGCCACCGATTGTGCAAGTTCCCCCACTTAAAATGATGACAGAGGTCAGTAATTTGCACCAGAGGTACACTTCAACTGTGAGAGACAGAATGTGAAAAAAAAAAATCCATGAATTCACATGGTAGGATTTGTAAAGAATTTATTCGTAAATCAGGGTGGAAAATAAGTATTTGGTCAATAACAAAAATACAACTCAATACTTTGTAACATAACCTTTGTTGGCAATAACAGAGGTCAAACGTTTACTATAGGTCTTTACCAGGTTTGCACACACAGTAGCTGGTATTTTGGCCCATTCCTCCATGCAGATCTTCTCAAGAGCAGTGATGTTTTGGGGCTGTCGCTGAGCAACACGGACTTTCAACTCCCGCCACAGATTTTCTATGGGGTTGAGGTCTGGAGACTGGCTAGGCCACTCCAGGACTTTCAAATGCTTCTTACGGAGCCACTCCTTTGTTGCCCGGGCGGTGTGTTTTGGATCATTGTCATGTTGGAAGACCCAGCCTCGTTTCATCTTCAAAGTTCTCACTGATGGAAGGAGGTTTTGGCTCAAAATCTCACGATACTTGGCCCCATTCATTCTGTCCTTAACACGGATCAGTCGTCCTGTCCCCTTGGCAGAAAAACAGCCCCATAGCATGATGTTTCCACCCCCATGCTTCACAGTAGGTATGGTGTTCTTGGGATGCAACTCAGTATTCTTCTTCCTCCAAACACGACGAGTTGAGTTTATACCAAAAAGTTCTACTTTGGTTTCATCTGACCACATGACATTCTCCCAATCCTCTGCTGTATCATCCATGTGCTCTCTGGCAAACTTCAGACGGGCCTGGACATGCACTGGCTTCAGCAGCGGAACACGTCTGGCACTGCGGGATTTGATTCCCTGCCGTTGTAGTGTGTTACTGATGGTGACCTTTGTTACTTTGGTCCCAGCTCTCTGCAGGTCATTCACCAGGTCCCCCCGTGTGGTTCTGGGATCTTTGCTCACCGTTCTCATAATCATTTTGACCCCACGGGATGAGATCTTGCGTGGAGCCCCAGATCGAGGGAGATTATCAGTGGTCTTGTATGTCTTCCATTTTCTGATGATTGCTCCCACAGTTGATTTTTTCACACCAAGCTGCTTGCCTATTGTAGATTCACTCTTCCCAGTCTGGTGCAGGTCTACAATTCTTTTCCTGGTGTCCTTCGAAAGCTCTTTGGTCTTGGCCATGACGGAGTTTGGAGTCTGACTGGTTGAGGCTGTGGACAGGTGTCTTTTATACAGATGATGAGGTCAAACAGGTGCCATTCATACAGGTAACGAGTGGGGGACAGAAAAGCTTCTTACAGAAGACGTTACAGGTCTGTGAGAGCCAGGGATTTTCCTTGTTTGAGGTGACCAAATACTTATTTTCCACCCTGATTTACGAATAAATTCTTTACAAATCCTACCATGTGAATTCATGGATTTTTTTTTTCACATTCTGTCTCTCACAGTTGAAGTGTACCTCTGGTGCAAATTACTGACCTCTGTCATCATTTTAAGTGGGGGAACTTGCACAATCGGTGGCTGACTAAATACTTTTTTGCCCCACTGTAGATATTAAAATATTACATTAAAAATGTAAAAAAAATAAACACAAATAAAATAGCAACAAAAATACAAAGTTAAAGATATAGTTAAAAACATAGAAAGTTATTTTAAAAAATCAAATAAAACATCAGTAGGACATGTAAGAAAACCCCAAATCCAATCTTTTCAGCATAAAAGATTAGATTTAAATTTCTTTTTAGCAATTTCAAAAACCTCCTGCTGTTTTAGCCATGTGGGTAAAACCTCATGGCTGCCTCTAAACATTTTCTTCCTCCACACTGGAACAAGAAAAAGACCTGAAATACTTTATATGCCATCAGCACGTGAGACATAGATACTGGAATAAGGCCACGAGGTGCTTTAAAAACAAGTAAAATGATTTTGAATTCACTACTGACAGGCAGCCAGTATAGACGTCAGAATCAATATAATCTTTCTCTTATTTCCAAATAAATGATCTAACTTCTGCTGATGTAACACATTTTAAGTCGACCAGATAGCAGGGCATTACAATTATCCAGCTTGGTTGGCATAAAAGCATGTTATCAGTTTCTTTGTGTTACTCAGACCTAGAAAAGGTCACACAATTTAAAGCAGAAGGAAGGAGATTAAGTGACAGACCCCATATGAGCCCTGACGTTCAGATCAGAGTGGCTAGAGGTAACTCTGAACGAATTCCCTTTTTCTGTTTCCGTCTCTTAGCTTTAGGCTAAAATTTATTTTTAGTTACTTCTGCCTCTGCCTCACCTTTTCTATATTATTTTAAGGATTGTTTGAAAAACATACATCTCAACACAGTCGCGTTATTCAGTGAACGAAAGTCGAAAAAACCCAGACCAACAATAAATTAGAATCTGGATGTTAAAGACATCATAAATAAATGCTGTGTTTCTCTCTCCTGTGTTGTAAATCTCTGACCAGATGTGTTGCGTGTATTATTTCTGCTTATATTGCAGTCTATTTTCCTCAAAGTACCGATATTTTGGTGATGATGGACAGCTCGGCCAGCGTAGGCCAGCAGAACTTTGAAATAAGCAAAACCTTTGTCCACCACTTGGCTGATCGCTTCCTGAATGCAAGCAAGCCGCGTGGTGCCCAGATTAGAGTGGGTGTGGGCCAGTATAGTCGGAATGTTCGCTGGGACGCGCCGCTGACTAACAGTTCGATGGAGTTGTCTGAGGGAATCAAAGCAGCTACCTTCCAAAACGATGTCACCAGCGTGACCCAGGCCTTGGAGTATGCAATCAGGAATTTTACCGATGGAGGCAGTAGGAAGCTGGTGCTCTTCTCTGACGGCAGGTCTCAGGGCATCACCCAGCCTGTCCTGGAGAAGCGTGTTCGCGAGGTGGCGGATGCTGGTATTGAGCTCTATGTCATCTCAGCTGGCACCCAGGTCAACGAGGCTAACCTGCGCACTCTGGTGAGCAGAGGACGGCTGGCCGACATCACATACGCTCAGCGCCATCTGTTTCGTCTCCCAGACTACCCATCTCTGCTCCGTGGGGTCTTTTACCAAACCGTCTCCCGCAGGGTATCCATGCCCTGAATGGGGATACACCATACAATAGGACTAATACGCTTTACATTTTTAGTCCAATGATTATCCAGTCTCACTCATTTACAGTACACTGTGTTTAAAAAAGAAAAGAAAGTCGCAAAACGACTAATGATTGTGTGGCAGAAAAAATGTAAATTTCTTCAAAAGATTACCCAGAAACTTTTATTTTTTTACCCCAACTTGATCCTCCAAGGCAGACCATGTTAGGCTGTGTACAAACCCAACTTCACTGAGATCATAACCAAACGAAGGTATTTGACCTAAACCACCCACTTTTAGAACTTTCTGCCTTGGAGGTAAAGTTCAGGGTAAAAAAGTGCCAAATAAATGGGTAACTCCGGTCCTGGAGAGCCATCAGTATTAGCCCGTGTCTATTTCTAGCTTTCATCTGCATTAGGCTGATTTCTACTCAGGTATCCCTGTATCACTGTCAGCTCTGACTTCAGCTTTAAACAAGGCTCTTTGAAACAGCACTTACTTGCCTTTCCAGGACCGGACCTCCTGCCCTTTCAAGGATTGTGTTTAGAGTCTAATGTGGATTCTTTTTTCTTATTTTCATTATAGCTCTAGCCACTCTTTCAAGTGGTGTCAGATCTGTTGTGTGACAGTAACGCAAAATGAAGTGACCAATCACAGCTGTGAACTGATTTATTTTAAACTCCACCTCCATGATCTTTAAGTGTTAACTTAGTCCACAATTGGAGAAAACTCACACTGTTCATTATGTCAAAGTTATATTAAATCACCAAAACAGGATGTGACATCAGGTAGCCTGCTTCACCAGAACTCCCCAGCTGGACCTTACCTGTGTGGTTCTGTCTGTGAGTATGTGTGAACCCTCTCAGTGTGTGGACATCATTTACATGTAAATGTGTGTTTTACACAGAGCCTCGGGGCGTTGGTCCATAAACAGCTGTGCTATGGTCGCTGGTTCAAATAATAGAGTAATGACAAAAAACTGTTCTTTATTGTCTGTGGAGCAGAAAAGCCTCCGTTTCACACACACATACGCTTACACGCATAAATTGGTTCAGTGACCTTGGAATCTGCCATGGTGGAAACCTTGAAAATAAACATGGCACTTCTCACACCTACCCACACACAGAAAAATACACACAGCTTTTTAGATCACCTTAAGTGGAAGTTCAAAGTTGTTGTTATCTTCATTGGCTCAGAGTCACTGAGCTGTTGTTGTTATCTGTGGTGCTACTAGTTTCAGTGTATCAGCCTCTACCCTTTTTGTTAAAGAAGATATTTTTACCGTGGGGATGCACAGCCACAGTAGTTTCATAAGAGCTCCTTCAATAAAGGTTGCTGCACCTAAGTGTGATTGTTTTTGTCCTGTACACACACACTCGCAAAGCTAGTTTACAAAGATCTATTCACACATGTTCATGTACCTCTACTGACAATTCTTTGGTTCAGATTAAAACACTGAGGAGAAAAAAGAATTTTTACATCTCTCAGGTAGTGTTATAAAACAATGCATACATTTACATTGCTATGCAGATGATACTCAATCATATTTATCTGTGAAGCCAGCAATTAGTTAAACTACAGACAAGTCTACAGTACACAAATGACCGAATTTCCTGACTGAATTTCTCTTCACCTAGACTCCAACAAATTGAGGTTATTGTACCTGAGCCCTAAAAATCTTGGAAAGCGTGGTTTCTAACCAGGTTTCTACTCTGGATGGCATTACCTTGATGTCTGCTAACAGTGTGAGGAATTTTGGAGTCATTTTTGAAAAGCTAGTCCATTTGGGGCAGGGAGAGCTCAGTAGGTAGAGTGGTTGCCCCATGATCAGAAGGTCGGGGGTTTTGACTCCACTGAACGGCTACCCTGAGGTACCCCTGAGCAAGGTACCGTCCCTACACACTGCTCCCCGGGCGCTGCATTGGTGGCTGCCCACTGCTTCACTGGGTGAATTGGTTAAATGCAGAGGAGTGATTTCCCTACGGGGACTAACACATACACATTATTTGTTACTCATAGGCAGGAATACTGTGATTCATTACTGTCAGGCTGTTTTCAAAGTTCCCTGGAAAGTCTTCTGTTGATCCAAAATGCATATTTCTCCCATATTACATTCTCACCATTTGCTCCCTGCTATATCAGGGAATCAAATTTAAAATCCTTCTCACATAGAAGGTCTTGAATAATCAGGCCCCATCATAACTTAAAGATGCCATAGTGCCTTATTATCCTAACTGAGCACTTTGTTCTCAGACTGCTGGCTCACTTGTGGTTACTATGGTATTTACTATGGAGGGTGATCGTGGCCGGTGGCTGTGGCTACAATGTAGCTTGCCATCACCAGTGTGTGAATGTGTGTGTGAATGGGTGGATGACTGACTGTGTAAAGCGCTTTGGGGTCCTTAGGGACTAGTAAAGCGCTATACCATTACCATTTACAGGCCATATTTAAAAGTAGAATGAGTGGCAGAGCCTGCAGCTTTCGGGCCTGTGGAACCAATTTCCGAGTTGGATCCAGAAGACAGACACCTTCACTACTTTTAAGATTAGGCTTAGAGCTTTCTTTTTTTATATATAAAAACATATAGTTAGGGTTGGATCAGGTGACCTTTAACCCTCCCTTAGCTATGCTGCTTTAAGCTCAGATTGGTAGATGTCTTTTTCGTACCTCTCTTTTTACTCTTTAATTGCGGTCTTCTCTTTCTGAGAGTTTGTATTTTGCTCTAATTTCTCTTTTCTCTTTTTAATCTTCCCCTTTCCCACTAACAGGTGAGGCCTGTTTCCTTGTTATTCCTGGTTATGGTAAATTAAGCAGATAGCTGATTAATGTAATTCTCAGTAATGATGATGACCAAAGAGATATCAGTGGGCAAATCCATCATCGGGCTTAAAAAACATCATAAACGCATCAGGGAGATAGCAAAAATATTTGGGAGTGGTCAAATCAACAGGCAACGCACTGGTCAGCTCAGCAACACCAAAACATCTGGAAGACAGAAAACAACTAAACTGCAGACAACTGAGAGAATTATTTCTACGGTTAAGAAGAATGTCTTCATAACATCCTACCAAGTGTACAACGCTGTCAAGGAGATAGAGATCTTATACAATCAATAATGAAAATGAGACAAAATAAGAATGGAAATACAGAGGGTTTGCAACAAGACGCAAACTACTGGCTGCACTCGAAAACAGGTAGGCCAGATTCGATTTTGCCAGAAAACATGTAAAAGAGTCTGGAGAGTACTGGGGAAAAGGGAAAAGAATAAAGAAAGACAAAAACAAGAGTGTCAAAGTGTCAGGGTAGTGTCAGGAGGGAAGTGACGGAAGTGACGGACAAGGTAAGCGACTTATGACGCCGGAAATTTTGGCAGAAAATTAAAGCGAATGGTAGTTTAGAATTGAACAAATTCCTTTAAGCTTCAGTATTACCAAATACACTTATCAATTGTCTCATAACTAACAACATTTGTCTAAATCATCTCCAACACCCTGGAGAACAACGGGGAGAGTTTAGAGGCTCTCCAAGATTACATCGATCAGTGCTTCCAGGATCTCGTAATGAAGAAGGCTCAGAGTGCATCTTCCCCAGCCAAGTCTGAGAACATCGCCAGCCGGCAAAGATATTGCCGACATACTGGAGTCAATCAACCAACGATTGTCCAGTTTCGATGCAAGGCTGTCCTTGGTGAAGATTCTTCACCGGGAATTTAAATCCTTGCGAGAATCCCTGGAGTTCATAGTCCAAATGGATAATGATCCAAATAGTGCTGCAAAAGCAACCCAAGAGTTTCTCAAAGCAAAGAAATGAGATCTTCTTTAATGGCTACGTCAGTCACCTGATCTCAACTCAGCAGAGCGTGTCTTGTAGTTATTAAATACAAAACTAAATGCAGAAAAACTCACAAACAAACAACAACCTGAAGGTGACTATGGTAAAGGCCTTGAAGAGCATCTCAAAGGAGGAACCAGCATTTGGTGATATCTATGGGTTATGTATCAGTAATTACTGAGTGCAAAGGATTTTCATCCACACAAACCCATCTACCTATCCATCTATTTTCATCCACTTATCCAGGCAGAAGCCTAAGCAGAGAAGCACAGACCTTCCCCATTCACCTTCTCAAGCTTATCTGAGGGAACACTGAAGAATTCCCTGGCCAACTGAGAGATGTAATCTCCTTGGTGTGTCCTAAGGCCTCTTCCTGGTGGAACATGAAAAATTTCATGCACAAAAGTTTAATCTTCATTTCATACAAAACTAAAAAAAATATATTGTGAAACTTTACTTAGATAAAAGTGCGGTTGTGAGATTAGCAAATTAGCATGCAGCATTCCCATTAGCTCTGGAAATTCTCCAAGAGTTGCTAGCTGTGCTGTAGACATGTCTTTTTTTTAGCTGTTCTTTGCAACAATATTTTATATTTTTTTAAATAAAACAATAATTTAGATAGATAATCATGAAAGAATGGGGAGAATTTTTCAGCCTGTTTTACACTGCTAAATGTCCAAGTGCTAACGTCACCATTTCCCATTTGAAGACAGCTTAATGTTCCATCTCTCAGTGTAACAGGCCAGTAGTCTTGTACAGCTTCCAAAGTGCTACCCGTTGTGACGGCATGTATCAGCCTGTTGAAATGCCCCTAGCAAGACAAGATAAAGGACTGCTGACCTCTTTGCAGAAAAGGACAAGAGAAGGAATTCGTCTAGCAAAAACTGTCCATGATTTATTTAAAATATTTGCCTCTTCATCACTCTGTATCCAGAGACACACAAATGTTTTGTTTTTCTTCTCTATTGCTCAATGCGAAGCACATGTTTTAAATTAAATCTCCTTAGTCAGAATTCAGGAGAAATTCGTTGAGACTGCCTCACTAAATCTGCTGTTTTCCCCTCCAGTGATCCTGATTTTTTTGTTCAGATCTTGACTGTGCAGCATTTATGTGTGCACCATACATGCACTTCTGTTCGGGGTGTGTGTATCTCTGTACTGTTTGGTACATCCCTTCCTGTGTCCAAGTAATTTTAAAATGACCTGAGCCCGAACTGCACTTATCAGATTGTTCCACAGATCTTTCCCCAGTGTGCATGTTCTTTTGTGCACATATGCATGGGCGTGTCCAGTTGCATGTTGCCATGCATGATTTACATTTGCATGCACCTTTTAAATCTGTTGCATGCGTGCATCTATGCACTTGCACAGTGGTGCCAAGCACATAGCTTGTGTTGGCTGTTCTGCAGCTTTTCTGCAATTTCCCGTGCTCCTTCTGTTTTCTGAGGGGACTGGACCTTTCTGTGCTGTCCTGCCCTCAGACCTCAGTACAGACTTTTTCCAAGGAAATTCGCTGCAAGTGCAGAAAATGTTTTTTGATCATTAATGTGCAAGATGTGTCCAAAAAAGCGGCAAAAAAGTGTTTGTCTATTATAGTTCTCTAGAACTCTGGAAATGGTTATGCATTAAACCTCCTCACAGTGTGAAAGAAATTAAAAAAAGAAAAAAACAGAGAAGAAGAAATTTAAGTGTGTGTGTGTGTGTGTGTGTGTGTGTGTGTGTGTGTGTGTGTGTGTGTGTGTGTGTGAGAGAGAGAGAGATGCAAAGAGGTAACAACTACCAGCTGTTTTGTCTAAAGACAAAGCACATCTGGATGAAGAGAGAGACTGCCAAAAGAAGCAAAAAATGGGGGTTAATGTTAACTTGTGTAATGTTTACATGTAATATCCTGCCATTTGTTCACATATGCATATACAGATCAAGAACTGCTCTGGAAAACCTCTTGAAAGAATGCCTCACATTCACACACCCTTCATGTGCATTTGCAGTTGTTTGCAACAGGCACAAATAAATTGTCCCTTGTGACCTTTTCCATGGAACTGTGAGAAAATAAGCTGCAGCAGTGTCTGAGTATGATAGTTTACTGGACACTTTTCTACAGAAATCCCTCTACAGAACTCTCTTTCAGTCCATGTGACAAAAATTAATGTGTGTGTGTGTGTGTTTGTGTGTGTGTACCATGTTTAGATATCTTTGTGAGGACAGAAAATTTGCATGCAGCTATACTTGTGAGGACCAACACCCTTTATGAGGACAAAATGTACAGGTTTAAAGGCATTTCTAAGGCTCAAAATGTGGTTTAAGGGCTACAGTTAGGTCATGGTTAGGTTTAGGCTAAGAGTCAGAGTTCGGCATTAATTTTTGATGGTTAGGTTGCGGAAAGCAATAGATGTCCTCATTAAAATATGAAAACGTGTGTGTGTGTGTGTGTGTGTGTGTGTGTGTGTGTGTGTGTGTGTGTGTGTGTGTGTGTGTGAGGTCATTCCTATCCTGTGAGTCACCCAGTTTTAAGAGAGACCAGAACAGAACACCCCCATCTCTCCATCACTCACTCACTCACACACACACACACACACACACACACACACACACACACACACATTGCTCCACTCTTCTCTTTTTAAGGAAAAACCCTTCCCCATCCAGAGAGAAGAGCTTCACATAGTAATAACTCTGGTCAGCAGCTGGCCTTCTCCCCCTCGTCATTCTCTTTTCTGTCTCAGCACTTCTCTTTTCATCTTCCCACACGGCAGAATGCTGATTCCTGCCTCACCTCCAGACACCTCTGTAAGCGAGGTAAAGTTAAGAGTAACGTCTTCAAAAATGTCCTTTCACAGATGCGTTACGTGTTCATTCGTGTCACTCCGTCTAAAGTTTGACGAGGTATTTTATGTTGATCCTTGTACAGCTTCAAAATAACACTCCAGATTTTACTTTTTACTTTTTACAGCATCTTCCTTCCAAAGTGAGTTAATTCACATGACCGCTTTATTTCCACATTGTTGGCTCTGCCATGTAAAGGATGTTCAACTCTGTTCCTGATTTGCCTCCTGTGTTCTGCGCTGGATTACACATTAGTGGCAGTGTTAGTCTTCACTGCAAAGGCAGCTCCAGCTGCATAATCTGCAATGATAACATAAATTAAGACATGCTTTACACTGTAAATCTAAGTGTTTGTGCAGATGTGCACAGACAGGGTAAATTCACTAAAAAAGGGGAGAACTCCCACTACGTTAATACATACAAGTAGGTAAATAGTTCGCTTTAAGTCCCTCAAAATATGTAAACATGGTGCGCAAAGTCATGCACAGGCTGCCTGTGTTTACACCAGGTATAAACTACAGAGCTTGGCCTACTAATTGCAAGCAGGAACAGGCAAAACGGTGGGTTAGGAGTATGGAGGGGGGGTGAGTCTGCTCTTTATCCTGTTTTATTTCATTCTGACCTGCCACATGTCTGAGATAAACTGTGAATACCTCCTAAATGCTTTAGCTTGAGGACCTGAAAGCTCAGCGTGTCCTCAGGTTTTCACCATGTGTTCTGTGGAATGGTGATGATAAAAAAAATCTGTGGCGTTTAAGACAGAAACAAGTCTTGGCATCCAAAATTACTGGTGCTTGGGGAAAGAATTTTGAATGCTGTAAATGACTTGTTGGCCTATAATCTGTCAAGCATATCGGAAATATATCTCTCATCAATGATATCAAGTCATTTTGAGCCAGAAGAATATTCATATGACAAGATAGAAGATTGATCAGCCCAAATATAACATCACACTTCTGTAAAGAGAATTTAATTCGTTTAAGTGGCCAAAAATGTAGAACACGGAGCTTGTATGATAATGCAGAATCATAAGAATATTTCCATATCAGGTCATTTCTTTATTTTATATATGAGTTCTTCATAAATACATGCTGACTGCAGACTTTATACCAGGATAAGTAAATACATTAGAAATTGTTGAGATAGTTAATAGGTATGCCCTCATTGTCATCTGTTGTGATTTTATTTTGAAAGGATGCTTCCTGTTATGCTGCAGAGTGCACGCGAGAGTTCAATAAACAATGTCACCTTTTGGGTGTGACGTTCCGGTGAAAGCCGATGCCCCACGTGTGATTATTCCTCCGACTAAATAATGAGTATCTTCAATATTCATGCAGAGTCTGCTGGAAGACCCGTCTCTGCTAACAGGTTATGGGCCCAGGAAAATATTGAAACTACTCCAGGGGAAAGTTTACCACCAGAAAAGTCGCAAAGTACAGCGTGTTCGGTGAGGATTAGCATGCTAAGTTAGCACCATGAGTAAGCGTGCTGGTGAACCCAGTGGCCGATGGGCAAGGTTGGTTTTTGACGGAGATGAGAAGAATTATGAACTGTGGGAGACAAAATTTTTGGGACATCTTAGATTACAAGGTCTAAAAGACACAATATTGAAAAGTGATGACGAAGATGAGGACGACGAAGATAAGAATGCCCAGGCCTATGCAGAGTTAATACAGTTCCTGGATGATAAGAGTTTATCGCTCGTGATGAGAGAAGCTGCTGATGATGGACGCGAGGCACTGAAAATTTTAAGAGACTATTATGCAGGAAAAGGTAAACCAAGAATTATCAGCCTTTATACTGAACTGACTTCTCTGAAGAAAGCAAGCAGTGAGAGCGTCACCGAGTACATCATACGCGCAGAGACATTTATTACAGCCCTGAGAAATGCTGGAGAGACACTTAGTGATGGTCTGCTTGTAGCGATGGTGTTAAAAGGTTTACCAGAAGCATTTAAACCTTTTTCGGTTCACATTACACAAAGTGAATCAGAAATCAAGTTTGCGGAATTTAAAACAAAACTCCGCAGCTATGAGGACACTGAGAAAATGCGCTTAGTGGAACAAGAGGATAACATCATGAAGGCGAGAGTGCAACCTAGCGCGAGACCCGCAGCAGCTGCTAATGACCACAGGAGAGACATGTCAGACATAGTCTGTTTTAAGTGTGGCCAGCGGGGACACAAGGCCAGAGCATGCCGCTACAGACAGTGGTGCGGTCACTGTAGAAGCAACACCCATCGAGAGTCGACTTGCAGGAGACGACAACGGAATGATGAAGCGCGCACAGCCTCGGAGGAGGGCGGCAACGCAGAGAGCGACGACACCTATGTCTTCCGGATGAGCGATGACTACGCAGAACCTCAACAGCGACAGGACATCAGGACCAAAGGCCTGATGGTGGATACTGGCGCAACATCACACATCCTGAATGATAAAACAGCGTTCAAGAAATTTAATGAAGACTTCCAGCAGGGAACACACTGTGTGGAATTAGCTGATGGCACCAGGTGTAAAGGAGTGGCTGAAGGCAGAGGAGATGCAGAGGTGTGCTTGATTGACAGCAGAGGGAGACAGTGTAAAACAACACTGAAAGACGCTCTATACATTCCCTCATTTCCACAGAATATCTTCTCTGTGAGAGCGGCCACCGCGAATGGAGCTACTATCATCTTTAAGAAAGGAAGGAACGTCCTTCAACACAGAGACGGTACAAAGTTCTACATCCATGAGCACAACAGACTTTATTACCTTGAAACTGTAAGTGAGTATGATGATAAGTGTAATAATTGTTTTGATGTACAGACATGGCACGAAATTTTGGGACATTGCAATCATAGTGACATTCTGAAGTTACAAAATGTTGTTGAAGGTATGAAAATCAAGGGGAAAACAGACAACCAAAGTTTGAACTGTGAGGTGTGTATCCAGGGAAAATTTGTCCAGACTAGGAATAGAAACCCTGACAGAAGAGCCGAGAAACCTCTCGAGCTGGTACATACGGATCTAGCAGGGCCGATAGATCCAGAATCACGAGATGGACACAGATATGCATTATTGTTTACCGATGACTTTTCCGGTGCAGTATTTGTATATTTTCTCAAAAACAAAAGTGAAACAATGCAAGCAACTGAAATCTTTTTGGCTGATACAGCCCCACACGGGAAGGTAAAGTGTATCAGGTCAGACAACGGCACAGAGTTCATGGCAAAGAGTTACCAGGCATTGTTAAACAAACATGGAATAAGACATGAAACTTCAGCCCCATATTCCCCTCACCAGAATGGTACAGCAGAACGTGGCTGGAGAACACTTTTTGATATGGGAAGGTGCATGCTTATTGAAAGTGCCGTACCAAAGGAATTATGGACGTATGCAGTTCAAACAGCGGCTATTGTGAGAAACAGGTGCTTTAACAACCGGACAGGACAGACACCTTACTTTTTGCTGACTGGGCGGAAGCCCAATTTATCCAGAATGCGAAAGTTTGGGTGTGAGTGTTATGCTTACAAGCAAGACAAGGGTAAGCTGGATTCTAGGTGTACAAAAGGGATTTTTGTAGGCTACGACAAAAACAGTCCAGCATACAAGGTTTATTTCCCAGACAGCGCTAAAGTGCAAAAGTTTAGGCTGGTTAAGTTTGTAACCAAACACAATGAGGAAAAGCAAACACAAACTGACACGACATCTGAGGATGAGGACATACAGGTGATGGAGAGACCAAACATGAACAGGGAAAGCCCCAGTACCAGTTCACAGGAACCAGGTACTGACAACCAACCAGAAGTGAACAGTCAGATGCCACTTAGTGATGAGACTGAAAACTCCAGAAGGTATCCTTCTAGAACAAGAAAGAAACCAGATTATCTAAATGAATATGAGTCAGGAGAAGACATTGATGATCAAGTGCTGACTAACATAGACTACTGTTACAGACTGATAAGTAACTCACCCGTGACATTCAGTGAAGCTGTAAAGTCACCCAACTCTAAAGAGTGGAAAGCAGCTATGGATGAGGAAATGCAATCCTTAAAAGAGAACAACACCTTTACCCTAACGAGCTTACCTGAGGGCAAGAAAGCAGTGGGGGGTAGATGGGTATATGTGAAGAAAAACAGTGGTGATGGATCAGAAAAATATAAAGCACGGTACGTAGCTAAAGGTTACAACCAGTGTTTTGGGATAGACTATGATGAAACTTTTTCTCCGACTGCTAACCTGACAAGCATAAGAGTATTGATGCAGTGTGCGATACAAGAAAACCTGACTTTGCATCAGATGGATGTAAAAACTGCATACTTGCATGCACCAATAGATTTTGAAGTTTATGTTGAGCAGCCAGAAGGCTATGAAGTAAAAGGAAAAACAGATGAGAAACTGGTCTATAAGCTGGAAAAGTCACTTTATGGGCTTAAACAGTCAGGCCGAAACTGGAACAGGACATTACATGACTATTTGATAGAGAACGGTTTCATGCAGAGTCCTGTAGATAATTGTGTTTACACAAGGAAAACAGGAAAAGACAAAGTGATCATGATCATATGGGTTGATGATATTATTATTGCAGCCAGTGATGGAAGGGTTTTGGAAACTGTGAAGGGAATGCTAACTGCAAGGTTCAAAATGAAAGATATGGGGAAACTCAAACATTTTCTTGGTATTGATTTTGAGCAAACCAAAGATTGTGTAAAAATGTCACAAGAGAGATATGTAGAAAACATACTGGAAAGATTTCAAATGCAAGACTGTAAACCAAGATCAACTCCTTGTGAACAAAAGTTGAACTACAATGATGATGCTGAGAAAATGGACAATGTCAGAATGTACAGAGAGGCAGTAGGTAGCCTTATTTACTTGACCTCTTGCACACGACCAGATTTGTGTTTTGTTGTAAGTAAGCTGTCACAGCACTTTAAAGAACCAACTGTGGAACATTGGACTACTGTGAAACATGTTTTAAGGTATTTGAAACAATCAAAAGACAAGACATTGTGCTACAGGAAAAGTGACAAAGATTTGAGAGTACAAGGTCACAGTGACTCAGACTGGGCTGCAGATGTGACTGACAGGAGGAGTACTACAGGTTACTGCATAAGCCTGAATGAAGAAGGTACTTTAGTGTCATGGCGAACAAAGAAGCAGCCAACTGTTGCCTTGTCAACTTGTGAAGCAGAGTACATAGCTTTGGCAGCAACAACACAAGAATGTTTGTACTTGACACAACTGTTGCAAAGCATGTATGAGCATCAAAAGAGACCACCAAAGATTTTTGAGGACAATCAAGGGACTATCGCATTGGCAAAGAATCCTGTTAACAGACAAAGGTGTAAGCATATCGATATCAAGTATCATTTTGTAAGATCAACAGTTAATGCTGAAAATTTGATGTTGGAATATTGTTCGACAGGTCTGATGGTGGCCGATGTTATGACAAAGCCAGCAACAAAGGGGAAGTTATTGAAGTTTGAGAAATATATGTTTGGAGTGTAAACAAATAGTAAAGAAAAACTGTTTGTTTTGGAATGCATGTAAAGCTGACAACGTGAGTGCAAGTGGGGGTGTTGAGATAGTTAATAGGTATGCCCTCATTGTCATCTGTTGTGATTTTATTTTGAAAGGATGCTTCCTGTTATGCTGCAGAGTGCACGCGAGAGTTCAATAAACAATGTCACCTTTTGGGTGTGACGTTCCGGTGAAAGCCGATGCCCCACGTGTGATTATTCCTCCGACTAAATAATGAGTATCTTCAATATTCATGCAGAGTCTGCTGGAAGACCCGTCTCTGCTAACAGAAATAAAGAGCACATATAAACACTGGCGATCACTTTCTGGCAAACGACCACCTGTTGGCACGGCAGGCACTTGGTACACGCACGCGCACACACACGGGTTCCAGCGAAGCCACGGCGCCTCCAAGCGGACGGCGTTGCGCACTGAGCTGAGCTGGGAGAAGGAGGAGGGCTCAAGAGCTCGTAGCTGGGGTTGGATCGGCGGGCGAACGGACGGTTCTTCTGCGGGAAGCAAACGCGCATCCAGGGTGTCATTTCCCACTCGCTTTTCCTGTATCACTCGTTCTCTCGGCTTCCCCCCCTGTGGAGATGAGGAGATAATCAAAAGATAAGCTGCTGACGAGGTTCTGAAGTTGTATAGAGTTTGGGTAAGCTGCACTTTTACGCACAGACTCTTTTTGCTTCTCTGTTTCTCTCTCGCTCTCCCCCCGTGTCTCTCTCGTGAACCTGCCTGTCTCCCTCTTCTCTCCTTCTGTGTCTTGTAATTTAGTCCTACGAGCTGAAATGACGGTGTTTTCTCAGCCGACGAAAACTGTTGTGCGAACTCGAGGTCTCAGGCGAGAAGTTTGTGAGTTCTCAGAGCGTCAACCTTCTCTGAGAACTCACAAACTTTAAACAAACAAATAAAAATATCAGAGAGTGGATTGTATATTTGCGTAATCTCTGGGTTTTTTGCACGATATTCACCTGCGCTGAGCTCTAAAGCTGTGAGAGCTCCCACTCGCTCGTAGCCCGGGCAGTGGAACAGGAGTAGGAACATCTGCAGAAGCTGCAGGACTCCTGCGCAGCTCACAGCCTTTTGTCCGCTAGAGGGACCCGCAGCAAAGCGCGTCGCTGACGAGTTTCTGGCTGATATTCCAGCATTAAAATAAAATGTAGGCCTGTATGAAAACTCACTCAGCAGCGCTGGTGGGGGGAAAATCATTTTGTTTCACAGATACGAGCTCCACCGGCAGAACAGCTGAGCTGTGTAGAGTGACATATATGAATGACACATGTAGTATTGGAAATTGTGTTGAAAGTTCTTTGTTCTCAGACGGAAGCTGTTTTCTCCTGTTTTGCGCCGTTAGTGTGCGTTTTTTCATACGGTGCTCTTGCAGACATTATTTTTAGCTGGAGCTCCTAGTTTAAATGGAGTGATGGACAATAGAGTTCTTAGCTTCTTTCATTTTGCTTCTGCCCAGATCATAAGAGCACCCACAAGGCCCAATGTGCAACTGGTTTCTGTACATTTGTTTTGACTGGCAGAGACATGTCCCGTCAAAGCTGTAAAGTGTGTGATGCAAATAAGGTCACTGAGCCTGCCCTCAATGGGTTAACCTTGGTGTGACCACTTTGGCTTTATGTGAGAGTGGAGAAATCCTCTTGATGGCAGTAGAGTGAGACCTTTGAAAGAATTTGGTTTGTGATAAAAATGTGTGCCTTTCTTTTTATCCAATCAACAACCTGGTTTCTGGTCTCCAGATGCAGCCAGTCTGACCCTGATGTTCAGGAACACGGCTGAGGTTTCGTGCTTTTTGTTTTGAGAATATAATCAGGTCAATACCTCGTAGCTTTGAGCTTGAACTGAACTACGTCACTCCTGCACAAGTTTTGTTGTTCTCATTGAACTTTGATGGAATCTGGTTGTAGTTTAGCAGCGGGTTACGTTTCTACAGCGACACAGTCATACAGTTATTACATTTTTTAGCTTTTCTTTTCTGTCTTTGGACACACAAAAAACAAGTTTGACTCATGTGATGCTTTCAAACCTCTTACATAACTGCACGGCAGCCATTTTGTTCACTGTACAACAGTCCCTGCATGTGTTTGTTTGACACTCATGTTGGATGAAGAAATGAAAAAAAAAATAAGTTCAGTTTTAAGCAGGAAAAAAGCACTCCAGATACAAAAAATTCATATAGTGAAGTGTGCATTTTCAGGGTTTTTATAATGTTTTATATATTAAAGGCTATTCTCTCATCATTTCTTTTTTCATCTTAATAATCTCATCATGCTTGTCTTTGCCTTTCTTTGCTGTTTTATCCACCAGTTGCCGAATTAATTTCCCAACTGCAATAACTGAAAAGTGTGTCTCAATGTCTCAATGACAGGAGAAGAAGAAGATGGTGGGGTTAGAGTTCGTCCTGTTCGCTCTTCTCTTTGGAGCCCTGACTCGTGCCCAGAAAGCCGATTGCAGCAGTGAGCACGACAAAGCTGAACAGCCACAGTTTCACTAACACAACATGGAACATTTGTCTGATTCAAGTATTCTGTGATGTAACAGGAAGGAAGGTTTAAGTTTGTGTTTTTGTGTTCTCATCTTTTCCCTTCTAGAAAAAAACGAATGTCCCATAGACGTGTATTTCACCATAGACACGTCGGAGACTATTGCCCTGCAGGAGCCGCCTCCTGGAGCACTTGTGGAGAGTATCAAGGTTGCTCATTTATTTACAACTCTGTGGCTTAAAACAATCCCTATTGTTGGATTTAGTAAAAGTAACAGCCGTGTTGTGTAATGTTGTTGATGCTGTAGCTATTCACGGAGCAGTTTGCACAGCGTTTGGACGATGAAGAGCTCAGGGACGTCGTGCAGATCACCTGGAAAATCGGTGGACTGCACTTCTCCCAGACACAAAGGGTTTTCAGTCGGTTTGCATCCAAGAATGATTTCATCACAGTGAGTGACGCACACCTCAAAAACCTTGAGTCTTTTAAATACACCTGTTCGCTTTTTGTCCAATAGCCAGCTGGCCTAATTGGCACAGAGACGGATCAATTCAGCTCAAGTTCATTTTATGTATTAGCACCAAATCAAAACAACTGTTACCTCAAGATGCTTTATATTGTAAGGTAAAGACCCTACAATAATACAGAGAAAAACAATAAAGAACCCCCTCCCCATGAGAAAGCATCTGGGAAGGAAAAACTCCCTTTTAACAGGAAGAAATCTCCAGCAGTACCAGGCTCAGGGAGGCACAGCCGTCTGCCCTCCCTGTCTGGGGCTGAGGGGAGGTAGGCAAGACAAAAACCACATTGTGGAAGAGAGTCGACTAATAATAATAACTAATGATTAAATGCAGAGTGGTGTATAAACACATAGTGAGGGAAAAGAAGTGAATGAAGAAGAAGCATTCTGCACATCATGGGAAGCCCCCAGCAGCCTCGGACGAATGCAGCATAACTAAGCAAGGATTCAGGGTCACCTGATCCAGCGTTAACTGTGAACATTTAAAACAGGAAGGTTTTAAGCCTCATCTTATCAGGCTTCTCCTTTAACGTTTCTGCTGAAAGCACTGTAAATAACATAAAATAACACAAATTTTGTAACTCATCCTTCATGATAACGCCTCTGATTTTCTATGTTTCCAGGGTGTGAGGAGAATCAGCTATTTGGGTAAAGGGACCTTCATCGATTGTGCCCTCAGAGAAATGGCAAAGGAGATAAAGAGCTCACCCTCATACCCCAGGGCCCGCCGATTTGCTGTTGTCATCACTGATGGTCATGTGACTGGAAACCCGTGTGGGGGTATTAAGGTGGCAGCAGAGGAGGCTCGTGACCAGGGCATCCATATCTTTGCTGTGGCAGCATCGAATAACATAGAGGAGACTGGGCTGAGGGAGATCGCCAGCTCTCCAGTGTCCCTCTACAGGAATGAATATGCAGCTGTGAACTTCAGCCAGAACAGAGTCACGATAGATACCCCAACTATTGATCGAATCATCAAGACAATGGTAACTTCCAAACACACACGCATAAACAGTCACAGCTACTGACAGCTACTGCTAACGTTTTGTTTCCTTTGTCTTCACAGAAACATCTGGCATATGTAGAGGTAAGACACACCTGAGAATCAGAAGAGGATCAGTTTATGAGCTGCCTTCCTTTATCTTCACTGACTGTCTCTCCTTGTGTCTTGTGAACCGCAGTGTTACAATGTGTCCTGTCTGGAGACAAAAGGGCCTTCTGGTCCAAAAGGCCACAGGGGACAAAAAGTGAGTTTAACACACGCACAAACACTCATGCTTAGAGCACTTTCACCTATGGGACTTTGATCCTCACAAATGTTTTCTCGTCTGAACTCGATGACTGCAGGGAGCTAAAGGAGACAATGGCGAGCCAGGAATAAAAGGAGAAAGAGGTCGCCAAGGAGACCCCGGTATCGAAGGTCCAATCGGTCAGCCCGGTATCAAAGTAAGAAGCCACACTTTCGCCTACCCATCAACTTCATCAGTGCAACTCTTAACATTGATTTAGGCTTTATAATGACACATGGTTTTCTTTGTCTCGTCTCTGTAGGGAGAACCAGGTCTAAAAGGCGAGAAGGTTTGGCTTTTGGATTTTTTCAACTATAAATGGCCTATGGAGATGTTTGAAAATGAATGAAAGTAACGTCTGTGTTTCTTATACATATAATGACTACTGACTTTTGTCTGACTACAGGGAGAGATTGGAACTCAGGGGAAAAAGGTATGTCTAATCTAACGTCATATCTAAATAATCATTAATGCTGGAAGGTGATTTGCTTTTCTCATCTGTTTCCTCTTTGTTCTCATTAGGGTGTGGCTGGCATCCCAGGACGCAACGGGACAGATGGGCAGAAGGTAGGACTCAAGCAGTCTTTCCTTAAATGCTCTTATTTTGAAATGAAGCTCCCAGTTTTTGATCATGGGATGCTTTTCTGATGTATGTGTCGTTGTCTTTAGGGTAAAATTGGGCGAATCGGCGCTCCAGGCTGCAAAGGAGACCCAGGTGACAGGGTATGTCACGTCACTGATTACTATTCAAAACTATTATTACATGCTATCTATTTATGGTCTGTTTTTTGATGGTTTGCAGGGTCCTGACGGTCACCCTGGAGATGTCGGTGAACGTGGTCCTCCCGGATCTGATGGAGACAAGGTAGATGGTCGCTCCTGCTGTAAAAATAATAAAATTAAAAAAACTATAATTTGTTCAAGAGGTGATGAAAGTCTGCTTAATTGTCTTTAGGGAGATCCTGGGCGCCCTGGAAGATCTGGTCCGCCTGGCCCAGACGGAGATGGTGGACCAAAGGTAAATTCTGTACCAGCGAACATAGGGCTGTTCGATATAACGATATATATCAGATGATGATATAAAAACGTCTATCGTTTCATTTTATGCTATCGTTTGTTTCGTGGTGTCGCAAAATAAACTGTTTACGGCAATATTTTTTGTTTTGATGGTCACTGTAGTGGCTATATTCATTTCCTAAAGTTCTCTCTTTCTCTTATATTTAATATAACCATACTACGGACGGACAAGCGCCTGTTTTTATGCGTTGTCGTTAGCAACAACGACGGTAACACCATCGCGTGTCCGCTTGTTTATGTTCCACATAAGCCTTTCACAATAAAGCTCAATATCCTGTTGAGACTTTTCAAAATAAACTGAATCACGTGAAAGAGCAGATTATTTACGGATAGTGATGGGCAGATGAAGCTTCATGAAGCACTGAAGCTTTTCATCCAATTGGTTCACCCCAGCGCAAAGCGTCTTGAAGCTTCATTTGCTCTAGTAGGACACCTACTGGACGTAAAAATATTAGTTGGCATGAATTTGAAGAGTGTGGCCTTTTGCACACAGCCTGTAAATGTCAACAACAAAAGGAGTGTGTAAAACATGTATGTTGTAGTGATGGCAGTATACTGTGTATATTTATACTGGCAGTATGGAAAATGCTTAAAATGGAAATGATCATTTACTGTGAGGTGAGGTGTGGTTGGGGTGTGGACAGTGGTTGTGCTTTTGTAACGTTGAGGTATGGACAGCTACACACTGAGGCTTTGAGCCTCAGTCCTGCCCACATTTTATTCTGTAAACACTAAATTTCCACTGCTTTTATGGCCTTTTTAGTGGGGAGAACATAGCTAGGATTTAATGATTTAACAAATCTTTTAAATCCTTAGTCCTCCACAATGCTAAATGGCTGGGAGTCCTCAATCACCATGCTAACCAGGTTTATCTATTTGAGATTGTTCTCCTGAGGAAAGACAACAAAAACAAAGCACAAATATAAATATCACACACATAACTTATTACAGTTGTATAATATTGTTATATCATTTAGTAACATTACAGCATGCTATATCATCATGACATTTGATGGCTCACCTGGTCTTGCTCCACAATCGGTGTTCCCCTTATTCTCATGCAAAGCTCTGTAGTGCCTAAGCATGGATGAGGTGTTGTTATATCCCAGCTCCCTGGCACATAGCAAACACTTCACCTTGTACAAAAGTACAGACAGCTTAACATAAGTTTTATTGCACCATCAGTATTATGAAAATACATCTTCTGTAGAAATTTACATAACTTGTTGGGAGGAATAAAATCAAAATGTTCCCACACAGGGGAGGACATCCTCCTCTTCTTAGCTGGCTCCATTCTCTCCTGACTTTCTCTCCTCACTCTCATAAACCTCCAAACTGTCTCCAAACTCTCACTAACCGCAACTCTCCATCAAACACCCATATTTTGAATGAAGTCTGAGGGGTTTATATCGCTGTCATAGCTCGCGGCAAAGTTCGAACCACTTCATGAACCAGTCACGTGGTACAGCCGGGCCGCGAGGCTTCGGACGTCATCATTTTCAGCTCCTCCCATAAATGAAGCAAGCCTCGATACGCGCATCATGGAAACGCCCCCTAAATTACTCGACACAAGCTTTGAAGCCTCTATACAGAACGTCACGTCACTATTTACGGAGGAGAAGTAAAAAAGAGCCGCCAGGTGCTAAAAAATAAACCTTAGACTCAAACGTTAGAACAGGCTTTTCCCTGCAGCTCGCCATGTAATAAATACTCACAAAGAAAACGGCGGCTGTTACAACTTATGTCTAAAAATGTATAGTTTCATGCATCTGTTAAAACACTCGACTCCGGGTAAAGGACGCGCAGCTGGAAACACTTCCCGCAAGTCGAGCTGCCCGAGATTCACAGAATTTACAGAAAGTGTTACATTTGTGTGATTTATATCGTTATCGGGACGATAGAATTCTTATATCGGGATATGAGATTTTGGTCATATCGCACAGCCCCAAGCGAACAGACAGAATAGCAGCATAGAAGTCAAATTAGTATGATCAGTGTTGGAGGTGATAGACTAAACGCTGGTGTTTCATCTGCAGGGAGAGAGGGGAAGTCCTGGATCACCTGGTATTCCTGGAGAGAAAGGAAACAAGGTAAGATGCATCCCCACATAAATAACAAAGTCACACTCATTCACCTGCTTCAAGGCGCTGATTGCTGTGTTGTGTGTTTTTAGGGAACCTCTGGAGTCCCAGGTATTCAAGGCGAGAAGGTGAGAACACCTGTTTCATTTGCCAACAGTCGTTCTCCTGCGAGCTTTGTCTTTATGTGGCATCACAGCTGCCATGCCTTTTTTTGTTTGTAGGGTAGAAGAGGAGACTATGGTCCAAAGGGTTCACAAGGGCCTGCAGGCACTAAGGGAGAGAAGGTATGTCTTTATGTACACACTGACACAAATCGTAAATGTCAGATTCAGGTTCCTTTATTTGTAGCTAAAGGTGGTTTGGTTTACAGTAGGTGAGCAACTCATCAACATACACATGCAAAACACAAAACAACAGATAAGCAAAAGAAATGAATGCTGTTTTGTACTTTGAACACTGCCAGCCTTCATCAAGAAGGAAGAAACTGAAAGTCAGTATGCAAAGGATGCGAGTGGTCAAAGTAAGATCGAAGCAGCCGACCGCTGGAACTGTCTGGCCTCAGCTGTGGCTCACCAATCAGCCTTTTAGACCAGTCAACAACTTAACTGAGAGAGGTTTTTTTTGCTTACAAATAAGCATCTGACCTGCGCCAACAAGGAGAAGGATAGACTAAGAAAAAAGAGTTTCCTCAGAAATGACAGTCCAATCAGTCAGTAAAGGCTCCAAGATTTTTACAAGACTTTTTTGTAAATATTTTTTTGTTTTTTTACATGTCACACTGACATCTACTAAATCATCCAGGACAGCGCTGTGGTTGGTCTTATCGTCTGAGGTCCCACTAACTTTTACATCACCTACGTGATGAATTATTCGCATATCCTCAAATGATTTGGCTCTTAAATCGGTTTTATTATTCCACCACTGGGTGGCTGAAGGGCGTTTTTTACTGTTTTTCAGGGTGAAAGTGGGCCTGAGGGCCAGAGGGGACTTCCCGGTGAAACAGGAAGCGATGGGGCAAAGGTAATATGAACTGCGGTGTCACATTCATTGATTCATTGTCATTGAATACTATACAGTCTTGAGCTCTTTAATCTACTTGAGCTTGTTACATGTGCACTTTTCTTTGTTCTAAACAGGGTGACATTGGCTTGCCAGGACCTAGGGGACCAGCAGGCCCACTAGGAGAGAAAGGAAGAATCGTGGGTTAAAAGTCACATTTGAGAACTATATTTAAAAAGTCCCTTAAAGACATATATGTTAATCCACTCTCCATTTACTCTGCTTGTATTTTAGGGTAGCAGAGGTGACCCTGGTGATGCTGGACCTAGAGGAGAGCCTGGAAACTTCGGACCAAAGGTTAGACTCTCCACGTTTGTTTCTGTGGTAGCTGTCTTCATAGCTGCAGTTCCTTGTTTTGACTCTTTGTTTTATCGCTACTCAGGGAGACCAGGGAAGAGCTGGCTTTAGCTATGCGGGATCAAGAGGAGAACCGGTAACTTAGAATCAATGCGTTAACACTGCTTATAGTTTCTGCCTGACATGGCCAGGTGATGAAATTTTCCCCGATAATACGCAGGGTGACAGAGGAGACAAGGGTAAGCGTGGACCTCGTGGCACCAGAGGTGACTGTGGTCAAAAGGGTGAACCTGGACTTAAAGGAACTCCAGGACAACCAGTAAGTAGCACCTCGGATGAAGTTTGAAGTTTCTCTTTCGCTCAAAGGAAAGCTGTGTGATTTATTTCCTTCCAACAGGGCGAGCCAGGGTCCCAGGGTGAACCTGGATCAAGAGGCCCAAGAGGAGAAGGTGGGCGTGATGTGAGTACACAAAAAAACAAACAGACAGATCCATAATGTAGTTGCATTCGCAGTGTGATATTTCGCATTGTCTTTTTGCAGGGAGATCCTGGCCCTGAGGGGGATCCCGGCCTCACTGTGAGAATATTGCAACCAACTACACTTTTATTCTGTCAGCACAAACACATGATGGTGATTTAATGATGTTTCCTGTCTCTTCCTGCAGGAATGTGACGTCATGAACTACATCAGAGAGACGTGTGGCTGCTGTGGTGAGTTTGTTTGCCCCTCTCTAAACATTCATGACACCAGACTGCTCTGTCAGATTGTCAGACCTTCACAGCGTGCTGCGTTTTCATCTCTAGACTGTGAGAAACTTTGCGGACCGCTGGACATCGTGTTTGTTATCGACAGCTCAGAGTCCGTGGGTCTCACCAACTTCACCCTGGAGAAGAACTTTGTCATCAACACCATCAGCAGACTGGGATCATTTGCCAAAGATCCTCTGTCAGCCACAGGTAGATACAGTTGTCAGGCTTTAAGTTCACATCTTTACAAGACAACTCCCAATTACACCTGTTAATAAGATAGCCACGCTTGTTTCCAGGCACTAGGGTGGGAGTGGTTCAGTACAGTCACGATGGAACCTTCCAGGCCATCCGGCTCAACGACTCCAGGATTGATTCATTGGCTGCTTTCAAGGTCTCACACAGACGGACACAAACACATGCGTCAGTTTATTTTTAGAGTAGAGAGGAGATTGTTCTTTACACCAGATGTTTTTTAATGAACTAGGCTGATCAGTCTGCACATGTTCCTCTCAGTACGTTGCTTAGTAGTGTCTGAGCTGCAGAAGATGGAATTCACCATCATAAAGCAAGTGTCTGCCCACATATGATGTTTTTCTTATTATAAACAAATCAGAAAACAATAAAAACGATGATACACTGCATATAACAGGTTGATCAGCCACTGTGATGTCACCCATTGACTTGGGGGCTCTCATTTTAAAGCTTTCAGTTTTATATTTTAGACAGTGCTATTTTTAAAAAGCACATGTCCCAGGCCAGGGATGGATCAGACTCAGATCTTGGATTTCAAGTTAATACTGAAGCAACTTGCAAGTTAGAAGGCTACCACGCCTCATTTATTTCATTTTCATTAAAGCTTTAATCAACAAACCCAACAGCACGTTGGATGGAAGATTTGAAACTTAGTACTGAGATTTTAAACTAGTTAAGAAAGTGTTTTCCAGACATCATAAATCAAATTTTAAAAAAGCAGAGTAATTTTTCCAGACCTCTTCACAATTGAAGCTTAGAATTTGAACTTGAATGTGGTCAGTGCAAACTTTATCCTATTTTATTACATTAGGGTGTGTCTGAAAAAAATGGAAATAACTTCTGGATCTGAACAGTGATGTCAACACAGCAGTACCTTAAACCTGCATTCTTTCTAATGGCCAGAAGGGGGCGACTCATCTGGTTGCAAAAACAAATCTGACTCTATGGATGTTTATGGGAAAATATATCCACTTATCTATTGACTCATAGCCTTGAAAATCACTTCACTGTCAAAGTCATGGTCTTGTGTGCTAGTTTCAAGTCCTATTTAATAATACAGAGTGTTCATTTTGTAATTTATGGTTCCACTAAGAGTGAAAAAGACAATAAAACAGGGTATAATTTAGGGATAGTGCCTTTCTGATCTGCAAGCTACTGTAACCTCTATAATCATAATTAAGGTAGAATGCTTAGTTTCTTACCGACATCCATCCTTTTGCTTGTTTCATTAAAAAAAAAACCAAGGCACTGACAAAAAAAGGGATTCAACAAACCATTGGGTGTCATTACAGCCTATAATTTCACCTCAGCACATATTACCATAATTGTTTTTATAGAACAAGGCCGTAGTCAGACATGAAGCGCCTTTGTAAAAATAATGGTGGTGATGTGACATAATACACCGCGGCAAACAACTCTCATACTGTCATCTCCATCGCTCAGGATGCAGTAAAGCGTTTGGAGTGGATCGCAGGAGGTACGTTCACGCCGTCTGCTCTGAAGTACGCCTACGACAACCTGATCAAGAACAGCCTCAGAGCGAAAGCCAACGTCACTGTCGTCGTCGTCACCGACGGACGCTTTGACCCCAGAGATGACAACGATTTGCTCACCTACCTCTGCAGGTGCTACTGGGGCTGTGGTTTGAGATTCGTTTTTTGTGAAAAGGATCATTTTTATCTCATCGATTGTGTTTGTGTGAACCACGTGTAGAAGTGATCCCAACATTGACGTGCGCGCCATTGGTATCGGAGACATGTTTAAGCAGATCGAGGAGAATGAGAGTCTGAAGAGCATCACCTGCCAGAAGAATGGTACAGATATAGTAATGGGAATGAGACGCTTTGCAGACCTAGTGGCAGAGGAGTTCATTGACAAGATCAAGACCGTGCTCTGCCCAGGTAAATACACAGAATTATTCATTATGTGCAGCATGTAGTGGACTAAGCATCTTGTTTTGTTCTTCATGGTTTGACATATTCGCTATCTTTGTTTTAGATCCTTTCATCGTGTGCCCTGATCTGCCTTGTAAATCAGGTAGGATTTTTTGTATAAATCTAAGTGTCCTGTTGTAGCCTCACTTATTCCTATAACATTTATACTATGCTTCAAATTAAGTTACTTTTTGTTTTGCCTGATTGAAAGTTCTTCCATCGAAGTACTTTTACCTATTTATACAAATCGCCCTGCATTTCACTTCAGTGGTGGCCATTTACAACTTAAATACCAATAGATTTGCCTTCTTTTTTAAGCTGCCCCGTTAGACTGCATTAGGATTTGGTTGCAATTTGTTAAACCGTGCGAGCAGTAGGTCAGTAGAGATCATTACACCTCCTTTGTTTTGGTGCAATTACATTTTTTGGCTCAATCTAAGAATTTTCAAGCAACTCAGTGTACCTCCGACATCTCAGTTGGCTCTGTTGGTGCCTCGTGTTTGTGGGACCACGCCCACAATGTTATTCCGCCCACTCGTTGCAGGAGGGGGCATCTCTGTGGGGCAAGCCCCACCCCCCTGGAAGCCACTAGCCGAGGAAGGCAGCCCCTCATTGGTCCCCACCTCTTTGGAGGGTGTGACCAGCCTGCTGAACGGCCTGAGCGAGCAACAGTATGGGATTGGTGTGGCGACCATGGCGTACACAGCCCAGAGAGCCAAACTCGCCCAAGGAGCGGACAGGCAGCAGTGGACCCAGCTGTTCATCGACTCCTTCAAATATGTCTATGGGGACATTATGGGGGACCCAACGAAAGCCATAGGACTTTGCTAATGCTAATATGCTAACCATGCTACCTCGCCATTATGGATGCCATTGACTAATAAGCTTACTGCTGGAGAAAGAATAGAATTTATTCAAACTGTGGGCATTGTTTTATTGTTTAAACTATGCAGGTGAAATATACACCTGGGCTGAACTGCATGAAACTGGTCTTTTACTAAGCTTTCAGAGAACCCTTTGTGTGAATTGACTTCAGTCAAAATGTGGATTCATGATCCCTTCTGGCCTCAGAATATAAATATAAACATTTATGGATATGGCACAGTCATCCTGAGTCTGTCTGTTAGTAATATGTACATATCACGTATTTCAGAACATTTTCAATTGAAATGGAAAATGAATGTCATGCATTTGTTGGAGGCAGATTTGTCTACAGAGCCGTTCTTGTTATTCGGTTACAGTTGATGGAGCCTCATTTTCACTGTGAATCACTCCGATGACAGTTTTTTTGCTGTTTTGCACGTATCCATGGTTACAGCCTTTATGTTTTTTCCCCTGTGAATGAATCACGTCGGTGAAAGGCTGTTACATGTGGAAAATATCTGGTTTTACACAATTCACAGTATACTGTATGTGAGTCAGAGGATGGTGTATGTTAATGTTTGGTTAAATGAATTGGCACCGACTGTGAGGGAACTATTGTATGATGTGCTCTTGACTGGTGCATGTTTTTCGGGGGGGGGATTTTTTTTGCATGTGGCTTGGCTTGCAAAGTAAGATGACTAGAAGAAAAGGACCACAGAGTGGCTTCAATCCAATGTCATGTTATTGTTTTAGCTCTGTGACTGCAACTTGCTGATGTGAACATTGTTCACGTTGTTCACTTTGTTTCCTGTAAAATGGGATATATTCATTTTTTTATTTTATTTTAATGTCTAAAGAGAATAAACTCAACGAGCAAACTAAAACAGTGCTTTATTGACAAGGCCGGTCAGAATCTGGGAAGGCTACTCAAAGAAATACTGAAAGAGCCGGACTGCAGCTGGCATGCATGGAATTACAGCATGTTGTTGTTGATATGTGTATATATATTTTTGTTGTTGTTGTTATTGCGGGCTTTGACTCTTGAGCATCTGTTTTCCAGCTGTAGCTCACCGAACACCCTGCTATGTATGTATGTGTGTCTGTTCCAGAGCCTGCTGTGGCTGCTTGTGTTCAGCGGCCAGTGGATATGGTGTTCCTCCTGGATGGTTCTGAGAGGTTGGGGCTGGAGAACCACCGCAGGGCCAAAGAGTTCATTGAGAATGTGGCTCGCCGTCTTGTCCTGGCTACCGGCGAAAATGACGATAGGAATGCCCGCCTGGCTTTGTTACAGTACGGCAGCCCCTCGGAGCAGAGGGTGGAGTTCGCACTGACGCATAACCTCACAGTGATCTCCGATTCACTAGCAGGCATCACCTACATGGATTCTTCCTCTGCTTTGGGCCGCGCTATCATCTATGCTGTCAACAATCTGGTGTTTAAGGTATAACAAATATACACATCTTACTTTTTTTTTTCATTTGAGAAGTCCAGACCACTCCCTCCAGCTGTTTGAGGTGACACGCAGCTTGTGTGCTAGCCAACACCCGCTTCTAACTGTAAATGGCTGAAGGTGCTTAATGTCTAAATTGTTGTGTTACTTAAAAATGAACCTAAACACAGAGACTTTGAAGGATGAAGTCAGTGAAGTCAGCTTGAGAGATCAAAACTGTTTTTTACTCTGTTGTAGCATTGTTAACTCTGTTGTAAAGCTCAGCATTTTAACAAGGGAGTCTGTGGGGATTGACTCACTTTTAGAGCCTGCCTCATGTGGCCAGATGACGTACTGCAGTTTTTGGCATTTTGGTGTGTTATTTTATTTTGCAGTCCTAGTGGTTGTCTTTTTGACTCCCTGGAGTTTTCACTGAATAACTGACAATCTTATGGCATCACTACTGTCGCAAGTATGGAGCAACAAATGCTCAAATGATACGCGACTTTATTATTATTATTATTGTTTTTATGTTGTGTTTGTAGGGCAACAGTCGCTTGTCACGCCGCAATGCTGAGGTGGCCTTCGTGTTCATCACTGATGGCATCACAGCCAGAGAGCAGCTGGATGAAGGTGTGACCGCCATGAAGAGAGCGGGAGGCGTTCCCACGGTGATCGCCATGGGAAGCGACACTGATGAGGAGGTGCTAAAGAAGGTGGCGCTCGGAGACACGTCAGCCATCTTTAGGGGAGACGATTACGCCATGCTGAACAAGCCGGCCTTCTTTGAGCGCTTCCTCCGCTGGATATGCTAGAAAGGAACTGTAAAGCTAGAACGAGAATTCATGGGAGGAAAGAAGGACCAGCTCCTTCAGCGTACATGTAAACACACCCTCACAGACCACACCTCTGTGGTCACTATCATTACTGGATGGAAGGCACTGAGGGGGCTACATATCCTGTCATTATGGGAGAAAATTAATTTACCAAAAGCAAAAGCAGTCTATGCAGGACCAACACACACACACACACACACACAAAGATATGCAGTATCATTTGTATCACAGTTTTTCTTTTAATCTCAAATCTATATTTTCAGCCAAAGACCTCCCAAAGGAGAGGTATGTGATTTCTGAATGTGTACCACTTTATTAGTAGGCTTTATTTTGTATTAATTTTTAGTTTGCCGAAACACATTTTTCCTCCCTCTCTCACAGACGTGTGCACACACACAGTCCTTTTTTCCAGGAAGTCAGTATTTACTTAAAAGGTGCTAAAGTAGAAAAACAAGGACAAAGCCATTTTATTTGGTATTGAATGTGTTTTTTACTTCATGTTATGCTGTAATTGTAGATTGATCAGGGCATAAAAACATGTAGACATGTTTCAAACACAAATTACACACAAACACATATTCAGTAGATAATTGCACACTGATTAACACGCAAGCCTAAATGAACCAAATGTGTAAACCTGACATCCAAATAAAGCCTGATATTGTGATCCCAGCACTGTCTGTTGTGTCTGCCAGCCTGTTTGTAATTTCTTTGACACCAGTGACTTTCCTCAGCTTTACGCAGTAACTGTTAGTCAGCTTGCCTCCTGCTGGAACTGCTGGATAATGATTCAAACCAATAAAGTAGTTCTTTATATTGTAAAGGAAAATATATTTTCTACTGCTCATTTGCTGTGTATTTTGCTTTATGAATTTTAATTATAAAGGCCTGTATAAAGGAAGGACAGCTTTGACTCACAAACAAACTGCTTAGCCAGACTGACACTCTGCAGAACAGGAAGCTTTCATGCTCATAACTCTCCGTAGTAGAGTGATGGGTCGTTTGCGAACGAAATGGCTCTTAGAGCCGGGTCTTTGAAGTGAACGACGCGAGCCGGCTCTTTATTGGGAGCCGTTAGGTTTTTTTTTCCTTTCTCTCACCCTCTCTCTCGCCCTTTTTTCCGCTAAACTCCGCGCGCGGCCTGTACTTTGCGCTGGGCAGAGGGGGGAGGGGCATTAGTTACACTCGCAGTAGCACAGGAACAGAGCCAGAGAGAAAGAGAGCCAGGGAGTTTCAGTTGCAGATGATAAAGGATTCAGAAATCATGCAGGCCCATATGACAGAGAATGTGCATCTTCTTTTTGTTTTAATATTTTAATTTATAGTGTTTTGTGTTGTTTCACGTTAAATTTGTTTAAAAGGAAAAAGCTGAAAATTTAAATAGTTAAAAGTTTAAAATGTAAATAGTTGTTTTTTGTATTATATGATTTATTTATTACATTTTATGTGGAGTGAATAATTAAAGTATATTTACGGTGGCCCTTAGAGACAAAGCACGTACAAACTCCAAAACACGTACAAACTCCTAAGCATGTACAAACTCCAAAACGCGTAAAAACTCCAAAACACGTACATACTCAGAATCACGTACAAAAGACAACAGAAGTGCTCCAGGATGCTAGGGTGCGGTGTTGAGCTTTTGTTACCTAGTGGCTACACAAGCCAGGAAGTATCAACAACCGGATTTGGTGTGTGGTATAACAGGTAAATGATCTTTTTTTTTTTTTTAATAATTTGAATAAATATGAGTGCTTGTCTATAAATACACAAACAATACACACATGCTTTCAATTGTGTAATTTAAGTGATCTGGGTAGCTCTGTTTTGGAAGTTCAGTAAACGCTAGAAATGTGTTTTGGAGTTTGTACGTGCTTTGTCTCTAGGGGCTATATATAAACATATATAAATAAAACCACTTTTTTTTACATTAGTAATTCCTTTTCTGCATAATTTTATATTATTGTTAATGATTAAATGATTAAAGCAACAAAACAACCTGAAGAACCGGTTCGGAGCCGAAAGAGCCGGATCTCTAAAAAGAGCCGGAAATCCCATCACTAGTAACTAACAACGGGTTGTATTTTTTCCCCCATTCACCCAGTGCAGGTGAGACATTAAAAGACAGGGTCAGCTTCTCTAGCACTCCATGTGGATTTAAAAAACAAAAAATGTATGGACCACACCAGCAACATTTACATCCATATCCTAGAGTTTTTAGGAGTAGCTTAATTATTTCTTCCATTTCTTTTGTTTTTCATATTGGCAGTTGGTTAGCAACTGTAACAGTAGAATGGCTGTCACAATAACAGTGTAATGCCTTTTTACCAATAATGTAGTTTGGGCTGTTTCTTATAGTTACAAAGGGCTTTCAAAGTTTTTACATCAGAAGCCAATCCTGTTGCAACCCTCCCATAAAGGACTACTTTTTAGCAGGCCAGCTAAGTGCAGTGGTGTCATTCCAATAGAAGACAATAGAATTATCCTCAATGAGCACACATTACAATCAGTACTTGGCTGATTAGAAAAGAGGGGGAAATCCCTAAAATACACAGCCAGAGAAATACACAGCCAAAACAGTAAGTCAGTGGGTTAAAATGCTCAATGATTACAACTGCAAAAAGAGATAAAATTATTAAGGTGGGCTGCCTATGATCCTGGTTTTAAGACACCATTATAAGACACAAGGTCTTATCTCCATATGTTTAATTATCAAGGGGTTGGATTTGTGTAGTTTTGATGACTTGTGTCAGAAACATGGTTTGGATAAAAATGATTTTTACAGATATTTGCAGCTTTGTGAGTACTTTTCAAAAAACATGGAAGGTCTCTGTCCAATGGAAGTTCCTTATGTTATCCAGATATTCATGAATGCCTTTAACTTAGGCAATAGCAATGGTCTAGTAAGTAAGCTGTACTGTAGTGTGGAGGGAAAGAGTAAACAGGGTTTTGTGCCCTCACAAAAAGTTTTTTGTATTTTTCTGAAAAGACAGCTAATTTTGTGTTACTTTTCAAGTGCCTTCATCATTTCAAATGTTATTAACTAAAGACAGTATTTTGGCTGATGCAACTTAGAAATGAACAAAATGCATACAGTATACGTAGTTTAATTACAAAAAAGATTACATTTAATCAAAACCAATGTTGGAATTTGGGGTTGTGAGAGTTACAAGTAACTGCGTCCCTCCATTTAGGCTTGGACTTTGTATCTTTTGTAGGCTTGGACTTGACTTTGGGCAGGTGCAGTGCCTGCATGCCCAAATATGTTGCTGGTTGGTCCACCTAATTATGATCACCTCTGGGTCCAAAAAATCAACATGGTGGTGTCCGTCACACTACACACCACACAGAGTGCAATAGCCAGGGGATGAGGTCACGATGGCTGTGTCCAATTTGACATCACATGTCAGTGTGTTTGTTTCAGTTCCTCAAGTTCATGAAGCCAAAGCCAGCCAGCCTGTGGCGAAAGACAAACAGCACCTCCAGCCGATGCACCAGCCAAGGAAGGGCCAACCGCTGCCACTGCCGCTGCTGTCTCGGCACCCTCAGAGCCTGAGCCCATGCCTTCCTCATTTCCTGATGACACATTCCTGAAGAACCAGCAACCCCGCCTGAGACCCAAGCCTCGTTCACACAACAGGGTCCTCAACCCTCCTGAGAAATGTCTAGTGTGCTGAGCGTGCCACCTCATAAGCTGTCCTCAACATCTTGCACTTTCATCCCCCGTTTCTGACTCCCTGCCATCTGTCTTCTCCTCGATATTCTTCTATAATGAAACCTGCAATTATTACAGTCACCAATGAGTCAGCTGAATGGCTAGCTGTCACATTATCACTTTAACTGTAACACTTTTCAGTCTCAACTTTGCAGTTACTGTTTTCATTGTTTGTGGTACAAGCATTTGTAAGTGTTTGGAGGCACAATCGTTGAATTTTGTGTATGTGAAAACATTTCTGCATCTCAGGAACTGTTTGGACTACTTGCATAATTTTCAGCTTGAAACTGACCTGCAATTTGGTTTGGCTAAAAATTTCACAACAGACATTTGCCCAAATTTCTGGGAGCTTTTTGGGGTGAACACAGCTTCTCATCAGTTTAATACAGATTATAGCCTTGGGCTAATTTCCATCTGCAGACCCTCTGGCAGGTTGGTGTTACACACAAGTTAGTAAAAACATACAGAGACAACAATAACAGGACAAAAACAGTGATCACATTAAATTAGAACAAACAATGACAAGAAGAGTGGAAAACAGAGGACAATACAGATAACAACAACGGAAACACATGAGTTATATTGCACAAACCCCACACATGCTCTGACTGTCCTGATATTGCACTGACCCATTACACTAATAGTTGTTTCCCTTTTTGTAATACACTAACTCTTTTTCACGTCCAACATAAAGCATGATTAATTAAACATGATCACATGTTTGCGTGAGCCTCAGCCACCCTTCTAAGTGACTCTTAAAGATAAGGAGACTTGCACTTTCCCTCACTGACAGGGGAAGAGTATTCCAGAAGTTCAATGGAGTAGCTTAATTAACCTGATGGAAATCCGTTGGTGCGACTGTAAGAGAGATGTGCGTAAACAAATACCCCCAAACTTCAATAAACTGAAGCAACATTGTAAAGAAGAGTGGACCGAAATTCCTCCACAGTGATATGAAACAGCAATAAAATCATACAGAAACACCATTGCTTCAAGTTATCAAATCAAATCACTTTTATTATCACGTCACATGTGCAGGTATACTGGTACAGTACATGTGAGTGAAATTCTTGTGTGCGAGCTTCACAAGCAACAGAGTTGTGCAAAAATACAATAACGTAAAACAAGCAAAATATAAGAATGGCTAAATCTGAGACTAATAAATATATGTACAATATATAATAGTATATGCATTACTGGATGTGTATACTAAATATTTTTTCTACGTGTGTGTGTGTGTGTGTGTATACATATTTTACAAATTAAATAGAGTAAACAATAAAATAAAATATATAAAATATACAGAGGTTTGTAGTTGGATATTGTGCAAAACAGTGGCATTAATGTACAGTATGTAGTGCATAATGTTGAAGTTCCAGTAGTGGAGGTGAGGTGTCTATGAAGTGTTCAGCAGTCTGATGGCCTGATGGAAAAAGCTGTCTCTCAGTCTGCTGGTACGGGACGGGTACTGCAAAACCTCCTTCCTGATGGAAGTAGTCTGAACAGTTTATGGCTGGGGTGACTGGAGTCCTTGATGATCCTCGACGCTTTCCTCAGGCAACGCTTCCCGTAGATGTCTTGGAGGGAGGGAAGCTCACCTCCAATTATCGGCTCAGAGCACCGCACTACTCTCTGGAGAGCTTTGCGGTTGTAAGCGGTGCTGTTGCCGTACCAGGTGGTGATGCATCCAGTGAGGATGCTCTGAATGGCACAGCGATAGAAGGTCCTGAGGATGCGGGGGCTCATGCCAAATCTTTTCAGTCTCCTGAGAAAGAAGAGGCGCTGCTGCACCTTCTTCACTGTTTTGTTTATGTGTACTGACCACGTAAGATCCTCAGCCAGATGTACACCAAGGAAGCGGAAGCTGCTCACTCTCTCCACAGCAGCGCCGTTGATGGTGATGGGGGTGTGTACTTCTCTGCACCTCCGGAAGTCCACTATCAACTCCTTTGTCTTTGCGACATTGAGGGTGAGATGGTTGTCTTGACACCAGTGGGTCAGGGCGCTGACCTCCTCCCTGTAAGCCGTCTCATCACCGTTGGTGATAAGACCCACCAATGTAGTGTCATCCGCAAACTTCACAATGATGTTGGAGTTGTTAGTGGCCGTGCAGTCATGGGTGTAGAATGAGTAAAGGAGAGGGCTCAGTACACACCCCTGTGGTGCACCAGTGTTCAGTGTGATTACTGCCAAAGGTGCTGCAGGTTTCTCTGTGCTGCTTTTTTTTGGGGGGGGGGAGTCACTTGGGGAACAGTTTCAGACCTTTATTGGCCAAGCTATCTATGAAAGAGATGCAAAATCTATAGATTTGAACAATCATACTGAAAATCAAATGTTCAAATTGTAAATTTGGTGACAGGTTAACCGAAAGCTTGAAATATTTATTCTGACAGGGAATCCGTGTCTGAGATTTGAATATTTAACCTTAAAGGGCTGTTTTCATATATGGAGGCAACGGGATTGTAAAGCATTGAGTTTCATTTTTGGTTAGTGCATCGGCATAATTATTCTGGCACCAAGCAGCGATGTGACCTGTGGATTACTGCAGGATAAAATAATACTTCCGGGCCCAGCTTTCAAAGTAAAAGCAGTTGTGGGAAACTGGCAAATGCTTTATTTCCATCAGCATTTAAAAAAGCTAAAGAATAAATAAATAAATAAAAAGGGTGGGCGGTGCGCTGGATGAATGATAAAACGACTCTGTGAAGACAAAACAAAGCTATAAAAATTTCCACGTGCACAGACATGCACACAAAAACTGCCTGACTCCTTGCTGGCTGTAACTCACCGCGCGTGATCACCGGTAATGTTCTTTAATAAGACAGACACGTGAGCATTCTGATAGCCGTGTGCCATTTAAATTAGCATAGCTCACCAGCCATCATGGAAATCAACAACACAGTGGGGGGTCGCTTCACATTCTAACTTTAAACGAAGGATTTTAAAACTATTTGGTGTGGGTTAAAGCAGTGCACCAGTAGGCTATACGTTTCACATCCACACAACTTTCACTGAATCACAACAACAGAGGATCGTCGTTGTGCCTATAGCGGTTGCTAGGTAACGCTAGCGCTAAGTTCCGCCGTCATCCCGGATGTAGGCGGAGCTTAGCGCTAGAATCTCTTTGATCCTTTGATGTCTTATGTGACGCTGTGTTAGAAAAATCCTTAAATAGGGGTTAGTTACCCTTTCAGTTTAGTAAGAAGCATCGTTTCACAGCCGAGCGCATCAGTTAACAGAAAACATGAATACAAATACAGAGATGAATCCTTTGACTGAAGTTAGCGAAAATATAAAATCCAGAATTAGACACTTCTTTATGAATATCACAGAAGAACAGCGGCATGCACTGAAAAAAGGGAGCTCAGATGAACACACCAAGC
This sequence comes from Neolamprologus multifasciatus, assembly GCF_963576455.1. Taxonomy (NCBI): domain Eukaryota; kingdom Metazoa; phylum Chordata; class Actinopteri; order Cichliformes; family Cichlidae; genus Neolamprologus; species Neolamprologus multifasciatus. Next base: position 28,387,487 of record NC_140456.1, on the reverse strand, counting down.
AGGTACTTGGCATGTTTACATCTGAATTGTTTCATATCACCATGTCTGAAGTCATGCCAATGATTAATGACTTTGAGTGTGATGTCGACCCAGGGGAGAGTGTCAACTTGGGGGAGACGAGTTTACAGGCAGTCGGGGAGAAATCGACGCACTGTGCGTGCTGCCCCAATTCGTCCACCCAGCACATGAATCGGGAGGATCCACAGTTAGCTGATCTGGTATCAGATTCAGAATTAGCAGAGGGGCCAAAAAATGGACCAGTGGCTGAGCCCACCAAGGACGCCAAAGCTCAACTGTTGGACCAACAGCTGCTGGTTAAAGAGCTCATAAATGCTGTAATTGCACGCGCCTCGAGAAAGGCAAAGGTGCCGCCAACAGATTTAATTCAACAGCAACTCTTCCCGGCTCTGTGGGCGCAAATTAAAGAAAAAACTCTAAACATCAAACAAAATAGAGTGAAAAGTCTTGAAAAAGCAATTTTCAAAGACATTACAAAGCTCCTGGATATTCCACCTAATTTTGTTATCATTGCGCTACCACTAGCTCAAGAAGTGGTCATTTCTGTATTCAAAGATCACCTCTTCCGAAAGAAGCGAAGCCTACTTAGAAGGCTATTCGCTTGGTTTGGAAAAACTGAAGATGATGGAGACCAGCCATCAGAAACTAAGAAGATCTCCAAAACACTTTTACAGGACTTTAAAGCTAATATAATTCCAATACCGGAGGAAAAATCACCATCTGGTGTTAGAGGCAGCTCTTATGATGCTGACCAAAAAGAGTGTGTGAGCACACTTATTCATGCTGTGCTCTCACATGCTGCAAAACCTTCCCACCACAAACCTTCAGTTAAACTTCACAAACTACTCTTTGACAAGGTGATGTCTGATTACCGCATCAAAGACCTGCATATTAATAAGAAAAAATTAAAAGGTCTCGATGAGGTCATTTACCAAGAGCTCCGCAACAAAGCATTCTGTGAAGACAAGCACTTGATCGTATTACTGAATGACAAGGACCCAGTATTGCAAAACTTGACGATCGATATAATTAAAAAGCACTTGATCGAGTTGATGGAGAATCCAGCCCTTAGCGCTGCTGAAGAAGTTCAAAAATACAGGTCTTCTGTGGAAGTCTGTATTGAGGACTTGGTGAAGCATGTCGTTGAATATGCCGAGATACCCTGCTCTCCTGAAAAAGCCGATGCCATCTCCAAACGGCTGTTCGGTAAAGTTTGGCCGCGAATCAAAAAAATTCAAATCCCCGCTGAATATGTGATATTCCTCAGTAACATGGTCTACAAGTCTCTCATAGAGAAATGGAAAGACCCAGCTGTGATTCTGATATTAATGTCATCGGAACACAGATACGTTTATGATTTCATTACTCAGGTCTTCAGAGAGCATGCCGTAACTGTATTGGAAAGTCAACCTTTCATCACAAGCTTCTTTTCCTCTGTGGGTCGAGCTACGGGTTCGCACACAGACAAAACAAAATGAATGTTCTGTAAGCAATCCGTCAGGATTGACTGTAAATATTTATTTAAAATTATTTGGACAGTTTAAGTGTATTAGTTGACATCAAACTCTTTAAATTGGCTAACAAGTCATTTTATAAACCCCACGACCGGCCGAGGCAGATGGCCGTCCCTCACTGAGCCTGGTTCTGCCGGAGGTTTCTTTCTTTTAAAAGAAAGTTTTTCCTCCCCACTGTTGCCGAGTGCTTGCTCAGAGGGAATTGTCAGATTATTGGGGTTTTGTTTTTTGTCAACTAATACACAGCTTATCTTATTGGGCACTCTAAATTAATTTTTTTAATTAAAAAAATAAAATAAAATCCTAAAAAGATTATATTGTGAATATTGCCTGTTTTTATTGTCACACAAATGTCTACATTTTCAGCCTTGGCTGAACACGTGTGTGTGTCATTGTATTCAATCAAAGATTTTAGTAGCAACTATTGTATATGGCAGATGTTTTACTCTGATTACACACAGCCTCTGTAGGAGTAGGTCACAGATAAAAGGTATTCATTTGTAAATTTGACCTCTGACCTCACATTGATACAGGATGACAGGATATTTGTATGTAAACTATAATGTGATATTTAGAATCCACATATATTGGTATATAATCTCCTAAATGTTGCCAAACTGACCAATCTGTAAAGTTGAGGTTACCAAAAATTGTGTTGAAAGTCAGAACCCATCACATGGGTTAAATTACCATTAATGTTTGGGTTAAGATTTCTTCTTATTATAAAATTACATTTATAAAAACTAGATTCAAAACAGATTTTCTCAAAAAATCTTTTTATTGCCATATGATACCTGAACATAGACAGCAAATTCATAAAAATCTATCAATGAAAGTAAAATACAACTTAAAAAAAAGTATATAATTCGTTATATTATATCCATTACTTCAAATCAGTCTTTTGGTTACAGCACATGCAAATGCATGTAAACACAGATGAAGACATGGTATGTAATGCCTGCTCTGTTTTTAGAGCAAATCACATTTTTAAAAAAATCTCAACTTTAAAAAAATGATGAATTGATGATTATCTCAGCACATACATCAACACTTTGGAAAAGTGGCAAGAGGGAATCTCCCTCTAAGATCATTTCATGCACCTTTATGAGCAACATTTTACACTTACATCATAGCTAAATGAGCCCTCATTCATTTGATCATATTTGGTTCATGTCCTGGGATTCATCTGTTCCTGGGATAGATGACGGTGTGAAGGAATTCCCAAGCTGGGCGCATGACTCTGGGTAGCTTGCATCAAAAACAAAAAAAATGCTTTGATGCAGCCATCAACAGACCTTAGACTCCAAAACACGTTGCTTGCATTAACTGAACTTTCAAAACAGAGCTACCTTAAATTACACAATTGAAACATATGTGTATTGTTTGTGTATTTATACACAAACACTCATATATATTCAAATGATTAAAAAACAAAAGTCCATTTACCTGTTACTACCACACCAAATTGGGTTGTTAGTACTTCCTGGCTTGTGTAGCCACTATGATCCTGGAGCATTTCCATTGTGCTTTGGAGTTTGTACTGCTTTGTCTCTAGGGGCCACCGTAAGTATACTTTTATTTATTCACTCCACATAAAATCTAATAAATAAATGATAAAATACAAAAAAAACTATTTACATTTCAACTTTTAACTTTTTAAATATTCTGCTTTTTCTTTTTAAACAAATTTCAAGTGAAACAACACAAAACACTGCAAACCACAGCACAATAAAACATAAATTAAAATATGCAAAACAAGAAGAAGATGCACATTCTCTGTCATATAGGTCTGGGATGATTTTTGGGAGAGTGTTTTCCTGCTTGGAATCGAATACATAGGATTCACTGCATGGATAAACTTTCTGAATCCTTTATCATCTACAACTGAAAATAGTTGTGGATGATGATGACTATACCTTTCCAACGTGACAATGTTGTCTCTTGTTGTTGTCCCTGGCTCGCTATCTCTCTATTTCCCTCCCGCTCTGTTCCTGCTACTGTATTATATGCTACTATGCTACTATATTAGATGTTTTTTCTATGATTTATTTTATGATTTGCAAAAGGTTCTCCCTGATTGTACTTTTTTCATTATTTTTGACTCCTCGAGGACACCGTAGTAATGTGATCGGAACTTCCATTGCAAAAACAGATTCGCTCTTTTGAAAAGGTAAACTGTGGTTTGTGCTGCATTTGTCTGCATTTTTTGTTGTTATTGTTGTTGTTTCCGATGCTTGTTAATGTGCTGGTGGTTCCCTCACTGTTTCACAAACTCTATTATGCAGATTCAAAAGCAGTATGATTTTATTCTATCTATCGTTATGATGCACGATAATATTATCGGAAGGTCTTTATAGTACCAAAAAGAGGAGGAATAAAAAACTGCTTAAAGAGTGAATTGGATCACATACAATTTGATGAGTTGCAGTGCATTTGTTATGTTAGTGTTTAAGTTTAAGTTAGTGTTGTCAAAGTTCAAAGTGCGCTGCATTACATAATCAGACGTTGCAAAACTACACCCAAGTGTAATGAAGTTTACTTGCTGATTCATGCATGTATAGCAGATACTTATAAATATAACTATTGAAATATGCTGGTTTTTTTTTTTTTTTTGCCTGTCCCATTTGGTTCTTTAGCCGTCAGAATTGTTGTCTGAAGACCAACAAGGATACCCAATGGATTTATTTTGCCAAATGGATCATCATGGCATTGCCGTATTGGTCCATTTGATCGACCTTTGTTTTTATTATTTATTTTATTTTCAGTTGTTACAGACGGGACAGACATGAGTGAGGGATAGGAAAGGGAGAAAGAAAGAGGAAGGAAAAGAAAAACAGAAGGGGAGAGGGACAGTGAGAAAGGGGGGAAGAAAAAATATCTCCGGGATCACCTGTTGAGAGAAAAAGAATAGAAAACAAGCAAAAAAAACAAAACAATGCAACATACTATACCCAACACCATCGCATTAATCTAGCTAAGTGTAAACAGCAGTAAATACTAAATATTGAATGTTGTTGTGCAGCACGCAGGACAGACAGCGCACAATGTGCTTTGAAGTAGCAGCCAAGAAAGGTGTGATTTAAGTCTACGAACAGTGAACACCCATGTGCACACCTGTTTGGATCGGCGCGCTTGTATTCAAATGGTTTCCCCATGTAATGGTCTGCTAGAGGATGTAGAGAGCCATAGCCCCGTCCCCCAGGGCATGAAGCAGGCATGGAGGAGATCCAGGCCCCAGACATCCAGAGGCCCCAGAGTGCAAGAGCCCAAGGAGGACCACCGGAGGGGCATCCGTGCCACCTTCATGGGAAGGGCTGAGGATCCCCAGATGAGGGGTCACCCAGTAGCCACCGGGCAGAAGCTAGAGGGGGCTGCACCGGCGTGCCCGCCGGCTCCGCCGGCAGCCAGCTGTGCCAGAGTGAACCGAGCCGCAGGCACAGAGGCCGGAGGCCCGAGGGCCCCCCGCGCCCCGGAAGAGGCCTGACCGAGCAGCAGGCGCCAGGCCCCGCCAAGTAGCCACCGGGAGTGAGCTGGCACATGACCTGAGCGCCCAGTCCCGGACACCAAGAACCAACAATGCACCGACCCCTGAGGGCATCAGTCACCGGCAGGGAGTGTGGTGAGGGGAGATAGGCCTCCACACTTTGGAGGGCCTTGGAGTTCCCAGAGAGGTGGAGTCTAAGACCCGACCTGACATATAGACACAGACAAACAGGCACACTCAGACACAGACATGCATTCCCACCCTCATGCACACATATACAAACACTCAGCACTCACCCAACGTAGGAATAAACGTAAATGGACATGTACACACAATCACACTCCCCAAACATACTCTATACCCCGGGTCCAGGTATCCTCACCCCCAGAGATGGAAACGGCACCCAGACCCAAGAGATGTTACCCTTCCCTCCGGGGTGGAGGCAAGCAGACCGCCCCAGGCTCCGCAGCAGCAGGGAGGCCAATCGGACAGCCAGCATCTCTTCCCAGCCCCCCCGCCCCGATGGCTAGCAGAGAACGGGGGTGTGTTAAGACCCCATACCTCCCTCCTCCCGCTCAAGTGTAGTGTTGCTGCGTGTTGCTCTAAAGTGTATTTAAAACAAGGGAGAGCATGGTGCTGCTGCCAGAGAGCAGCAGGTGTTAGCACGGCCTATATAAATATGCTGGTTGAGTCAATCATGCAATAGAATTTAATTGCATGGGAAATATCTGAAGTGCTTTGTGTGTGTGTGTGTGTGTGTGTGTGTGTGTGTGTGTGTGTGTGTGTGTGTGTGTGTGTGTGCACTCCAGTGCTGCCAGTATGGAGGGAGATCCTCTCTCAGCCCTGTGTACTCCTGCTTTTGTGGTGGATGTGGACAAAGCGAAGAGGAATGCCCAGAGGATGATCGAGCGCTGCCAGAAACTGGGAGTCCAACTTCGTCCACACATGAAGACCCACACAAAACCCTGTATGGATTCATACGCTCATGCATAGACACGCACACAGCACGTGCTTACAGACTTGCTGTGTATACAGGATTCTGATGAGGTCTCTGTGTGTGTCTAGTGAGTGTGCTGACATTATGACGGGTGGATCACAGAGGTGCATAGTGGTTTCCACCCTGGCAGAGGGTGAACACAGCTTCTCATCAGTTTAATACAGATTATAGCCTTGGGCTAATTTCCATCTGCAGACCCTCTGGCAGGTTGGTGTTACACACAAGTTAGTAAAAACATACAGAGACAACAATAACAGGACAAAAACAGTGATCACAATAAATTAGAACAAACAATGACAAGAAGAGTGGAAAACAGAGGACAATACAGATAACAACAACGGAAACACATCAGTTATATTGCACAAACCCCACACATGCCCTGACTGTCCTGATATTGCACTGACCCATTACACTAATAGTTGTTTCCCTTTTTGTAATACACTAACTCTTTTTCACATAAAGCATGATTAATTAAACATGATCACATGTTTGCGTGAGCCTCAGCCACCCTTCTAAGTGACTCTTCAAGATAGGGAGACTTGCACTTTCCCTCACTGACAGGGGACGAGTATTCCAGAAGTTCAATGCAATGACAAAGTTCAGACCTTAACCTGATGGAAATCCGTTGGTGCGACCTTAAGAGAGATGTGCGTAAACAAATACCCCCAAACTTCAATAAACTGAAGCAACATTGTAAAGAAGAGTGGACCGAAATTCCTCCACAGTGATATGAAACAGCAATAAAATCATACAGAACACCATTGCTTCAAGTTATTACTGCCAAAGGTGCTGCAGGTTTCTCTGTGCTGCTTTTTTTTTTGGGAGTCACTTGGGGAACAGTTTCAGGCCTTTATTGGCCAAGCTATCTATGATAGAGATGCAAAATCTATAGATTTGAACAATCATATTGAAAATCAAATGTTCAAAATGTAAATTTTGAAAGCTTGAAATGTTTATTCTGACAGGGAATCCGTGTCTGAGATTTGAATATTTAACCTTAAAGGGCTGTTTTCATATATGGAGGCAACGGGATTGTAAAGCATTGAGTTTCATTTTTGGTTAGTGCATCGGCATAATTATTCTGGCACCAAGCAGCGATGTGACCTGTGGATTACTGCAGGATAAAATAATACTTCCGGGCCCAGCTTTCAAAGTAAAAGCAGTTGTGGGAAACTGGCAAATGCTTTATTTCCATCAGCATTTAAAAAAGCTAAAGAATAAATAAATAAATAAAAAGGGTGGGCGGTGCGCTGGATGAATGATAAAACGACTCTGTGAAGACAAAACAAAGCTATAAAAATGTCCACGTGCACAGACATGCACACAAAAACTGCCTGACTCCTTGCTGGCTGTAACTCACCGCGCGTGATCACCTGTAATGTTCTTTAATAAGACAAACACGTGACCATTCTGATAGCCGTGTGCCATTTAAATTAGCATAGCTCACCAGCCATCATGGAAATCCGATAACAACACAGTGGGGGGTCGCTTCACATTCTAACTTTAAACGAAGGATTTTAAAACTATTTGGTGTGGGTTAAAGCAGTGCACCAGTAGGCTATACGTTTCACATCCACACAACTTTCACTGAATCACAACAACAGAGGATCGTCGTTGTGCGTATAGCGGTTGCTAGGTAACGCTAGCGCTAAGTTCCGCCGTCATCCCGGATGTAGGCGGAGCTTAGCGCTAGAATCTCTTTGATCCTTTGATGTCTTATGTGACGCTGTGTTAGAAAAATCCTTAAGTAGGGGTTAGTTACCCTTTCAGTTTAGTAAGAAGCATCGTTTCACAGCCGAGCGCATCAGTTAACAGAAAACATGAATACAAATACAGAGATGAATCCTTTGACTGAAGTTAGTGAAAATATAAAATCCAGAATTAGACACTTCTTTATGAAGATCACAGAAGAACAGTGGCATGCACTGAAAAAAGGGAGCTCAGATGAACACACCAAGCAGGTATTTGGCATGTTTACATCTGAATTGTTTCATATCACCATGTCTGAAGTCATGCCAATGATTAATGACTTTGAGTGTGATGTCGACCCAGGGGAGAGTGTCAACTTGGGGGAGACCAGTTTACAGGGAGTCGGGGAGAAATCGATGCACTGTGCGTGCTGCCCCCATTCGTGCACCCAGCACATGAATCAGGAGGATCCACAGTTAGCTGATCTGGTATCAGATTCAGAATTAGCAGAGGGGCCAAAAAATGGACCAGTGGCTGAGCCCACCAAGGACTCCAAAGCTCAACTGTTGGACCAACAGCTGCTGGTTAAAGAGCTCATAAATGCTGTAATTGCACGCGCCTCGAGAAAGGCAAAGGTGCCGCCAACAGATTTAATTCAACAGCAACTCTTCCCGGCTCTGTGGGCGCAAATTAAAGAAAAAACTCTAAACATCAAACAAAATAGAGTGAAAAGTCTTGAAAAAGCAATTTTCAAAGACATTACAAAGCGCCTGGATATTCCACCTAATCTCGTTATCATTGCGCTACCACTAGCTCAAGAAGTGGTCATTTCTGTATTCAAAGATCACCTCTTCCGAAAGAAGCGAAGCCTACTTAGAAGGCTATTCGCTTGGTTTGGAAAAACTGAAGATGATGGAGACCAGCCATCAGAAACTAAGAACATCTCCAAAACACTTTTACAGGACTTTAAAGCTAATATATTTCCAATACCGGAGGAAAAATCACCATCTGGTGTTAGAGGCAGCTCTTATGATGCTGACCAAAAAGAGCGTGTGAGCACACTTATTCATGCTGTGCTCTCACATGCTGCAAAACCTTCCCACCACAAACCTTCAGTTAAACTTCACAAACTACTCTTTGACAAGGTGATGTCTGATTACCGCATCAAAGACCTGCATATTAATAAGAAAAAATTAAAAGGTCTCGATGAGGTCATTTACCAAGAGCTCCGCAACAAAGCATTCTGTGAAGACAAGCACTTGATCGTATTACTGAATGACAAGGACCCAGTATTGCAAAACTTGACGATCGATATAATTAAAAAGCACTTGATCGAGTTGATGGAGAATCCAGCCCTTAGCGCTGCTGAAGAAGTTCAAAAATACAGGTCTTCTGTGGAAGTCTGTATTGAGGACTTGGTGAAGCATGTCGTTGAATATGCCGAGATACCCTGCTCTCCTGAAAAAGCCGATGCCATCTCCAAACGGCTGTTCGGTAAAGTTTGGCCGCGAATCAAAAAAATTCAAATCCCCGCTGAATATGTGATATTCCTCAGTAACATGGTCTACAAGTCTCTCATAGAGAAATGGAAAGAACCAGCTTTGATTCTGATTTTGATGTCATCGGAACACAGATACGTTTATGATCTCATTATTCAGGTCTTCAGAGAGCATGCCGTAACTGTATTGGAAAGTCAACCTTTCATCACAAGCTTCTTTTCCTCTGTGGGTCGAGCTACGGGTTCGCACACAGACAAAACAAAATGAATGTTCTGTAAGCAATCCGTCAGGATTGACTGTAAATATTTATTTAAAATTATTTGGACAGTTTAAGTGTATTAGTTGACATCAAACTCTTTAAATTGGCTAACAAGTCATTTTATAAACCCCACGACCGGCCGAGGCAGATGGCCGTCCCTCACTGAGCCTGGTTCTGCCGGAGGTTTCTTTCTTTTAAAAGAAAGTTTTTCCTCCCCACTGTCGCCGAGTGCTTGCTCAGAGGGAATTGTCAGATTATTGGGGTTTTGTTTTTTGTCAACTAATACACAGCTTATCTTATTGGGCACTCTAAATAGATTTTTTTAATTAATAAAATCCTAAAAAGATTATATTGTGAATATTGCCTGTTTTTATTGTCACACAAATGTCTACATTTTCAGCCTAGACTGAACACGTGTGTGTGTCATTGTATTCAATCAAAGATTTTAGTAGCAACTATTGTATATGGCAGATGTTTTACTCTGATTACACACAGCTTCTGTAGGAGTAGGTCACAGATAAAAGGTATTCATTTGTAAATTTGACCTCTGACCTCACATTGATACAGGATGACAGGATATTTGTATGTAAACTATAATGTGATATTTAGAATCCACATATATCCACATATATTGGTATATAATCTCCTAAATGTTGCCAAACTGACCAATCTGTAAAGTTGAGGTTACCAAGAATTGTGTTGAAAGTCAGAACCCATCACATGGGTTAAATTACCATTAATGTTTGGGTTAAGATTTCTTCTTATTATAAAATTACATTTATAAAAACTAGATTCAAAACAGATTTTCTCAAAAAATCTTTTTATTGCCATATGATACCTGAACATAGACAGCAAATTCATAAAAACCTATCAATGAAAGTAAAATACAACTTTAAAAAAAGTATATAATTCATTATATTATATCCATTACTTCAAATCAGTCTTTTGGTTACAGCACATGCAAATGCATGTAAACACAGATGAAGACATGGTATGTAATGCCTGCTCTGTTTTTAGAGCAAATCACATTTAAAAAAAAATCTCAACTTTAAAAAAATGATGAATTGATGATTACCTCAGCACATACATCAACACTTTGGAAAAGTGGCAAGAGGGAATCTCCCTCTAAGATCATTTCATGCACCTTTATGAGCAACATTTTACACTTACATCATAGCTAAATGAGCCCTCATTCATTTGATCATATTTGGTTCATGTCCTGGGATTCATCTGTTCCTGGGATAGATGACAGTGTGAAGGAATTCCCAAGCTGGGCGCATGACTCTGGGTAGCTTGCATCAAAAACAAAAAAATGCTTTGATGCAGCCATCAACAGACCTTAGACTCCAAAACACGTTGCTTGCATTAACTGAACTTTCAAAACAGAGCTACCTTAAATTACACAATTGAAACATATGTGTATTGTTTGTGTATTTATTTATACACAAACACTCATATATATTCAAATGATTAAAAAACAAAAGTCCATTTACCTGTTACTACCACACCAAATCTGGTCGTTAGTACTTCCTGGCTTGTGTAGCCACTATGATCCTGGAGCATTTCCATTGTGCTTTGGAGTTTGTACTGCTTTGTCTCTAGGGGCCACCGTAAGTATACTTTTATTTATTCACTCCACATAAAATAAATAAATAAATAATAATAAATAATAAATAAATAAATTATAAAATACAAAAAAACTATTTACATTTCAACTTTTAACTTTTTAAATTTTCTGCTTTTTCCTTTTAAACAAATTTCAAGTGAAACAACACAAAACACTGCAAACCACAGCACAATAAAACATAAATTAAAATATGCAAAACAAAAAGAAGATGCACATTCTCTGTCATATAGGTCTGGGATGATTTTTGGGAGAGTGTTTTCCTGCTTGGAATCGCATACATAGGATTCACTGCATGGATAAACTTTCTGAATCCTTTATCATCTACAACTGAAAATAGTTGTGGATGATGATGACTATACCTTTCCAACGTGACGATGTTGTCTCTTGTTGTTGTCCCTGGCTCGCTATCTCTCTATTTCCCTCCCGCTCTGTTCCTGCTACTGTATTATATGCTACTATGCTACTATATTAGATGTTTTTTCTATGATTTATTTTATGATTTGCAAAAGGTTCTCCCTGATTGTACTTTTTTCATTATTTTTGACTCCTCGAGGACACCGTAGTAATGTGATCGGAACTTCCATAGAAAAAACAGATTCGCTCTTTTGAAAAGGTAAACTGTGGTTTGTGCTGCATTTGTCTGCATTTTTTGTTGTTATTGTTGTTGTTTCCGATGCTTGTTAATGTGCTGGTGGTTCCCTCACTGTTTCACAAACTCTATTATGCAGATTCAAAAGTAGTATGATTTTATTCTATCTATCGTTATGATGCACGATAATATTATCAGAAGGTCTTTATAGTACCAAAAAGAGGAGGAATAAAAAACTGCTTAAAGAGTGAATTGGATCACATACAATTTGATGAGTTGCAGTGCATTTGTAAAGTTAGTGTTTAAGTTTAAGTTAGTGTTGTCAAAGTTCAAAGTGCGCTGCATTACATAATCAGACGTTGCAAAACTACACCCAAGTGTAATGAAGTTTACTTGCTGATTCGTGCATGTATAGCAGATACTTATAAATATAACTATTGAAATATGCTGGTTGAGTCAATCATGCAATAGAATTTAATTGCATGGGAAATATCTGAAGTGCTTTGTGTGTGTGTGTGTGTGTGTGTGTGTGTGTGTGTGTGTGTGTGTGTGTGTGTGTGTGCACTCCAGTGCTGCCAGTATGGAGGGAGATCCTCTCTCAGCCCTGTGTACTCCTGCTTTTGTGGTGGATGTGGACAAAGCGAAGAGGAATGCCCAGAGGATGATCGAGCACTGCCAGAAACTGGGAGTCCAGCTTCGTCCACACATGAAGACCCACAAAACCCTGTATGGATTCATACGCTCATGCATAGACACGCACACAGCACGTGCTTACAGACTTGCTGTGTATACAGGATTCTGATGAGGTCTCTGTGTGTGTCTAGTGAGTGTGCTGACATTATGACGGGTGGATCACAGAGGTGCATAGTGGTTTCCACCCTGGCAGAGGGTGAACACAGCTTCTCATCAGTTTAATACAGATTATAGCCTTGGGCTAATTTCCATCTGCAGACCCTCTGGCAGGTTGGTGTTACACACAAGTTAGTAAAAACATACAGAGACAACAATAACAGGACAAAAACAGTGATCACATTAAATTAGAACAAATAATGACAAGAAGAGTGGAAAACAGAGGACAATACAGATAACAACAACGGAAACACATCAGTTATATTGCACAAACCCCACACATGCTCTGACTGTCCTGATATTGCACTGACCCATTACACTAATAGTTGTTTCCCTTTTTGTAATACACTAACTCTTTTTCACGTCCACCATAGGGTGCCTCAGCCACCCTTCTAAGTGACTCTTAAAGATAAGGAGACTTGCACTTTCCCTCACTGACAGGGGAAGAGTATTCCAGAAGTTCAATGCAATGACAAAGTTCAGACCTTAACCTGATGGAAATCCGTTGGTGCGACCTTAAGAGAGATGTGCATAAACAAATACCCCCAAACTTCAATAAACTGAAGCAACATTGTAAAGAAGAGTGGACCGAAATTCCTCCACAGTGATATGAAACAGCAATAAAATCATACAGAAACACCATTGCTTCAAGTTATCAAATCAAATCACTTTTATTGTCACGTCACATGTGCAGGTACACTGGTACAGTACATGTGAGTGAAATTCTTGTGTGCGAGCTTCACAAGCAACAGAGTTGTGCAAAAATACAATAACGTAAAACAAGCAAAATATAAGAATGGCTAAATCTGAGACTAATAAATATATGTACAATATATAATAGTATATGCATTACTGGATCTGTATACTAAATATTTTTTCTACGTGTGTGTGTGTGTATACATATTTTACAAATTAAATAGAGTAAACAATAAAATAAAATATATAAAATATACAGAGGTTTGTAGTTGGATATTGTGCAAAACAGTGGCATTAATGTACAGTATGTAGTGCATAATGTTGAAGTTCCAGTAGTGGAGGTGAGGTGTCTATGAAGTGTTCAGCAGTCTGATGGCCTGATGGAAAAAGCTGTCTCTCAGTCTGCTGGTACCGGATGCTGCAAAACCTCCTTCCTGATGGAAGTAGTCTGAACAGTTTATGGCTGGGGTGACTGGAGTCCTTGATGATCCTCGACGCTTTCCTCAGGCAACGCTTCCCGTAGATGTCTTGGAGGGAGGGAAGCTCACCTCCAATTATCCGTTCAGAGCACCGCACTACTCTCTGGAGAGCTTTGCGGTTGTAAGCGGTGCTGTTGCCGTACCAGGTGGTGATGCATCCAGTGAGGATGCTCTGAATGGCACAGCGATAGAAGGTCCTGAGGATGCGGGGGCTCATGCCGAATCTTTTCAGTCTCCTGAGAAAGAAGAGGCGCTGCTGCGCCTTCTTCACTGTTTTGTTTATGTGTACTGACCACGTAAGATCCTCAGCCAGATGTACACCAAGGAAGCGGAAGCTGCTCACTCTCTCCACAGCAGCGCCGTTGATGGTGATGGGGGTGTGTACTTCTCTGCACCTCCGGAAGTCCACTATCAACTCCTTTGTCTTTGCGACATTGAGGGTGAGATGGTTGTCTTGACACCACTGGGTCAGTGCGCTGACCTCCTCCCTGTAAGCCGTCTCATCACCGTTGGTGATAAGACCCACCAATGTAGTGTCATCCGCAAACTTCACAATGATGTTGGAGTTGTTAGTGGCCGTGCAGTCATGGGTGTAGAGTGAGTAAAGGAGAGGGCTCAGTACGCACCCCTGTGGTGCACCAGTGTTCAGTGTGATTACTGCCAAAGGTGCTGCAGGTTTCTCTGTGCTGCTTTTTTTTTTGGGGGGGGGGGAGTCACTTGGGGAACAGTTTCAGGCCTTTATTGGCCAAGCTATCTATGATAGAGATGCAAAATCTATAGATTTGAACAATCATACTGAAAATCAAATGTTCAAAATGTAAATTTGGTGACAGGTTAACTGAAAGCTTGAAATGTTTATTCTGACAGGGAATCCGTGTCTGAGATTTGAATATTTAACCTTAAAGGGCTGTTTTCATATATGGAGGCAACGGGATTGTAAAGCATTGAGTTTCATTTTTGGTTAGTGCATCGGCATAATTATTCTGGCACCAAGCAGCGATGTGACCTGTGGATTACTGCAGGATAAAATAATACTTCCGGGCCCAGCTTTCAAAGTAAAAGCAGTTGTGGGAAACTGGCAAATGCTTTATTTCCATCAGCATTTAAAAAAGCTAAAGAATAAATAAATAAATAAAAAGGGTGGGCGGTGCGCTGGATGAATGATAAAACGACTCTGTGAAGACAAAACAAAGCTATAAAAATGTCCACGTGCACAGACACGCACACAAAAACTGCCTGACTCCTTGCTGGCTGTAACTCACCGCGCGTGATCACCTGTAATGTTCTTTAATAAGACAGACACGTGACCATTCTGATAGCCGTGTGCCATTTAAATTAGCATAGCTCACCAGCCATCATGGAAATCAACAACACAGTGGGGGGTCGCTTCACATTCTAACTTTAAACGAAGGATTTTAAAACTATTTGGTGTGGGTTAAAGCAGTGCACCAGTAGGCTATACGTTTCACATCCACACAACTTTCACTGAATCACAACAACAGAGGATCGTCGTTGTGTGTATAGCGGTTGCTAGGTAACGCTAGCGCTAAGTTCCGCCGTCATCCCGGATGTAGGCGGAGCTTAGCGCTAGAATCTCTTTGATCCTTTGATGTCTTATGTGACGCTGTGTTAGAAAAATCCTTAAGTAGGGGTTAGTTACCCTTTCAGTTTAGTAAGAAGCATCGTTTCACAGCCGAGCGCATCAGTTAACAGAAAACATGAATACAAATACAGAGATGAATCCTTTGACTGAAGTTAGCGAAAATATAAAATCCAGAATTAGACACTTCTTTATGAAGATCACAGAAGAACAGTGGCATGCACTGAAAAAAGGGAGCTCAGATGAACACACCAAGCAGGTACTTGGCATGTTTACATCTGAATTGTTTCATATCACCATGTCTGAAGTCATGCCAATGATTAATGACTTTGAGTGTGATGTCGACCCAGGGGAGAGTGTCAACTTGGGGGAGACCAGTTTACAGGCAGTCGGGGAGAAATCGATGCACTGTGCGTGCTGCCCCAATTCGTCCACCCAGCACATGAATCAGGAGGATCCACAGTTAGCTGATCTGGTATCAGATTCAGAATTAGCAGAGGGGCCAAAAAATGGACCAGTGGCTGAGCCCACCAAGGACGCCAAAGCTCAACTGTTGGACCAACAGCTGCTGGTTAAAGAGCTCATAAATGCTGTAATTGCACGCGCCTCGAGAAAGGCAAAGGTGCCGCCAACAGATTTAATTCAACAGCAACTCTTCCCGGCTCTGTGGGCGCAAATTAAAGAAAAAACTCTAAACATCAAACAAAATAGAGTGAAAAGTCTTGAAAAAGCAATTTTCAAAGACATTACAAAGCTCCTGGATATTCCACCTAATTTCGTTATCATTGCGCTACCACTAGCTCAAGAAGTGGTCATTTCTGTATTCAAAGATCACCTCTTCCGAAAGAAGCGAAGCCTACTTAGAAGGCTATTCGCTTGGTTTGGAAAAACTGAAGATGATGGAGACCAGCCATCAGAAACTAAGAAGATCTCCAAAACACTTTTACAGGACTTTAAAGCTAATATATTTCCAATACCGGGGGAAAAATCACCATCTGGTGTTAGAGGCAGCTCTTATGATGCTGACCAAAAAGAGCGTGTGAGCACACTTATTCATGCTGTGCTCTCACATGCTGCAAAACCTTCCCTCCACAAACCTTCAGTTAAACTTCACAAACTACTCTTTGACAAGGTGATGTCTGATTACCGCATCAAAGGCCTGTATATTAATGAGAAAAAATTAAAAGGTCTCGATGAGGCCATTTACCAAGAGCTCCGCAACAAATCATTCTGTACAGACAAGCACTTGATCGTATTACTGAATGACAAGGACCCAGTATTGCAAAACGTGACGATCGATATAATTAAAAAGCACTTGATCGAGTTGATGGAGAATCCAGCCCTTAGCGCGGCTGAAGAAGTTAAAAAATACAGGTCTTCTGTGGAAGTCTGTATTGAGGACTTGGTGAAGCATGTCGTTGAATATGCCGAGATACCCTGCTCTCCTGAAAAAGCCGATGCCATCTCCAAATGGCTGTTCGGTAAAGTTTGGCTGCGAATCAAAAAAATTCAAATCCCCGCTGAATATGTGATATTCCTCAGTAACATGGTCTACAAGTCTCTCATAGAGAAATGGAAAGACCCAGCTGTGATTCTGATATTAATGTCATCGGAACACAAATACGTTTATGATTTCATTATTCAGGTCTTCAGAGAGCATGCCGTAACTATATTGGAAAGTCAACCTTTCATCACAAGCTTCTTTTCCTCTGTGGGTCGAGCTACGGGTTCGCACACAGACAAAACAAAATGAATGTTCTGTAAGCAATCCGTCAGGATTGACTGTAAATATTTATTTAAAATTATTTGGACAGTTTAAGTGTATTAGTTGACATCAAACTCTTTAAATTGGCTAACAAGTCATTTTATAAACCCCACGACCGGCCGAGGCAGATGGCCGTCCCTCACTGAGCCTGGTTCTGCCGGAGGTTTCTTTCTTTTAAAAGAAAGTTTTTCCTCCCCACTGTTGCCGAGTGCTTGCTCAGAGGGAATTGTCAGATTATTGGGGTTTTGTTTTTTGTCAACTAATACACAGCTTATCTTATTGGGCACTCTAAATTATTTTTTTAATTAAAAAAATAAAATAAAATCCTAAAAAGATTATATTGTGAATATTGCCTGTTTTTATTGTCACACAAATGTCTACATTTTCAGCCTTGGCTGAACACGTGTGTGTGTCATTGTATTCAATCAAAGATTTTAGTAGCAACTATTGTATATGGCAGATGTTTTACTCTGATTACACACAGCCTCTGTAGGAGTAGGTCACAGATAAAAGGTATTCATTTGTAAATTTGACCTCTGACCTCACATTGATACAGGATGACAGGATATTTGTATGTAAACTATAATGTGATATTTAGAATCCACATATATCCACATATATTGGTATATAATCTCCTAAATGTTGCCAAACTGACCAATCTGTAAAGTTGAGGTTACCAAAAATTGTGTTGAAAGTCAGAACCCATCACATGGGTTAAATTACCATTAATGTTTGGGTTAAGATTTCTTCTTATTATAAAATTACATTTATAAAAACTAGATTCAAAACAGATTTTCTCAAAAAATCTTTTTATTGCCATAAGATACCTGAACATAGACAGCAAATTCATAAAAATCTATCAATGAAAGTAAAATACAACTTTAAAAAAAGTATATAATTCATTATATTATATCCATTACTTCAAATCAGTCTTTTGGTTACAGCACATGCAAATGCATGTAAACACAGATGAAGACATGGTATGTAATGCCTGCTTTGTTTTTAGAGCAAATCACATTTAAAAAAAAATCTCAACTTTAAAAAAATGATGAATTGATGATTATCTCAGCACATACATCAACACTTTGGAAAAGTGGCAAGAGGAAATCTCCCTCTAAGATCATTTCATGCACCTTTATGAGCAACATTTTACACTTACATCATAGCTAAATGAGCCCTCATTCATTTGATCATATTTGGTTCATGTCCTGGGATTCATCTGTTCCTGGGATAGATGACGGTGTGAAGGAATTCCCAAGCTGGGCGCATGACTCTGGGTAGCTTGCATCAAAAACAAAAAAAATGCTTTGATGCAGCCATCAACAGACCTTAGACTCCAAAACACGTTGCTTGCATTAACTGAACTTTCAAAACAGAGCTACCTTAAATTACACAATTGAAACATATGTGTATTGTTTGTGTATTTATACACAAACACTCATATATATTCAAATGATAAAAAAACAAAAGTCCATTTACCTGTTACTACCACACCAAATCTGGTCGTTAGTACTTCCTGGCTTGTGTAGCCACTATGATCCTGGAGCATTTCCATTGTGCTTTGGAGTTTGTACTGCTTTGTCTCTGGGGGCCACCGTAAGTATACTTTTATTTATTCACTCCACATAAAATCTAATAAATAAATTATAAAATACAAAAAAACTATTTACATTTCAACTTTTAACTTTTTAAATTTTCTGCTTTTTCCTTTTAAACAAATTTCAAGTGAAACAACACAAAACACTGCAAACCACAGCACAATAAAACATAAATTAAAATATGCAAAACAAAAAGAAGATGCACATTCTCTGTCATATAGGTCTGGGATGATTTTTGGGAGAGTGTTTTCCTGCTTGGAATCGCATACATAGGATTCACTGCATGGATAAACTTTCTGAATCCTTTATCATCCGCAACTGAAAATAGTTTTGGATGATGATGACTATACCTTTCCAACGTGACGATGTTGTCTCTTGTTGTTGTCCCTGGCTCGCTATCTCTCTATTTCCCTCCCGCTCTGTTCCTGCTACTGTATTATATGCTACTATGCTACTATATTAGATGTTTTTTCTATGATTTATTTTATGATTTGCAAAAGGTTCTCCCTGATTGTACTTTTTTCATTATTTTTGACTCCTCGAGGACACCGTAGTAATGTGATCGGAACTTCCATAGAAAAAACAGATTCGCTCTTTTGAAAAGGTAAACTGTGGTTTGTGCTGCATTTGTCTGCATTTTTTGTTGTTATTGTTGTTGTTTCCGATGCTTGTTAATGTGCTGGTGGTTCCCTCACTGTTTCACAAACTCTATTATGCAGATTCGAAAGCAGTATGATTTTATTCTATCTATCGTTATGATGCACGATAATATTATCGGAAGGTCTTTATAGTACCAAAAAGAGGAGGAATAAAAAACTGCTTAAAGAGTGAATTGGATCACATACGATTTGTTGAGTTGCAGTGCATTTGTAATGTTAGTGTTTAAGTTTAAGTTAGTGTTGTCAAAGTTCAAAGTGCGCTGCATTACATAATCAGACGTTGCAAAACTACACCCAAGTGTAATGAAGTTTACTTGCTGATTCGTGCATGTATAGCAGATACTTATAAATATAACTATTGAAATATGCTGGTTGAGTCAATCATGCAATAGAATTTAATTGCATGGGAAATATCTGAAGTGCTTTGTGTGTGTGTGTGTGTGTGTGCACTCCAGTGCTGCCAGTATGGAGGGAGATCCTCTCTCAGCCCTGTGTACTCCTGCTTTTGTGGTGGATGTGGACAAAGCGAAGAGGAATGCCCAGAGGATGATCGAGCACTGCCAGAAACTGGGAGTCCAGCTTCGTCCACACATGAAGACCCACAAAACCCTGTATGGATTCATACGCTCATGCATAGACACGCACACAGCACGTGCTTACAGACTTGCTGTGTATACAGGATTCTGATGAGGTCTCTGTGTGTGTCTAGTGAGTGTGCTGACATTATGACGGGTGGATCACAGAGGTGCATAGTGGTTTCCACCCTGGCAGAGGGTGAACACAGCTTCTCATCAGTTTAATACAGATTATAGCCTTGGGCTAATTTCCATCTGCAGACCCTCTGGCAGGTTGGTGTTACACACAAGTTAGTGAAAACATACAGAGACAACAATAACAGGACAAAAACAGTGATCACATTAAATTAGAACAAACAATGACAAGAAGAGTGGAAAACAGAGGACAATACAGATAACAACAACGGAAACACATCAGTTATATTGCACAAACCCCACACATGCTCTGACTGTCCTGATATTGCACTGACCCATTACACTAATAGTTCTTTCCCTTTTTGTAATACACTAACTCTTTTTCACGTCCAACATAAAGCATGATTAATTAAACATGATCACATGTTTGCGTGAGCCTCAGCCACCCTTCTAAGTGACTCTTAAAGATAAGGAGACTTGCACTTTCCCTCACTGACAGGGGAAGAGTATTCCAGAAGTTCAATGGAGTAGCTTAATTAACCTGATGGAAATCCGTTGGTGCGACTGTAAGAGAGATGTGCGTAAACAAATACCCCCAAACTTCAATAAACTGAAGCAACATTGTAAAGAAGAGTGGACCGAAATTCCTCCACAGTGATATGAAACAGCAATAAAATCATACAGAAACACCATTGCTTCAAGTTATCAAATCAAATCACTTTTATTATCACGTCACATGTGCAGGTACACTGGTACAGTACATGTGAGTGAAATTCTTGTGTGCGAGCTTCACAAGCAACAGAGTTGTGCAAAAATACAATAACGTAAAACAAGCAAAATATAAGAATGGCTAAATCTGAGACTAATAAATATATGTACAATATATAATAGTATATGCATTACTGGATGTGTATACTAAATATTTTTTCTACGTGTGTGTGTGTGTATACATATTTTACAAATTAAATAGAGTAAACAATAAAATAAAATATATAAAATATACAGAGGTTTGTAGTTGGATATTGTGCAAAACAGTGGCATTAATGTACAGTATGTAGTGCATAATGTTGAAGTTCCAGTAGTGGAGGTGAGGTGTCTATGAAGTGTTCAGCAGTCTGATGGCCTGATGGAAAAAGCTGTCTCTCAGTCTGCTGGTACGGGACGGGTACTGCAAAACCTCCTTCCTGATGGAAGTAGTCTGAACAGTTTATGGCTGGGGTGACTGGAGTTCTTGATGATCCTCGACGCTTTCCTCAGGCACCGCTTCCTGTAGATGTCTTGGAGGGAGGGAAGCTCACCTCCAATTATCGGCTCAGAGCACCGCACTACTCTCTGGAGAGCTTTGCGGTTGTAAGCGGTGCTGTTGCCGTACCAGGTGGTGATGCATCCAGTGAGGATGCTCTGAATGGCACAGCGATAGAAGGTCCTGAGGATGCGGGGGCTCATGCCGAATCTTTTCAGTCCCCTGAGAAAGAAGAGGCGCTGCTGCGCCTTCTTCACTGTTTTGTTTATGTGTACTGACCACGTAAGATCCTCAGCCAGATGTACACCAAGGAAGCGGAAGCTGCTCACTCTCTCCACAGCAGCGCCGTTGATGGTGATGGGGGTGTGTACTTCTCTGCACCTCCGGAAGTCCACTATCAACTCCTTTGTCTTTGCGACATTGAGGGTGAGATGGTTGTCTTGACACCACTGGGTCAGGGCGCTGACCTCCTCCCTGTAAGCCGTCTCATCACTGTTGGTGATAAGACCCACCAATGTAGTGTCATCCGCAAACTTCACAATGATGTTGGAGTTGTTAGTGGCCGTGCAGTCATGGGTGTAGAGTGAGTAAAGGAGAGGGCTCAGTACACACCCCTGTGGTGCACCAGTGTTCAGTGTGATTACTGCCAAAGGTGCTGCAGGTTTCTCTGTGCTGCTTTTTTTTTTTTTGGAGTCACTTGGGGAACAGTTTCAGGCCTTTATTGGCCAAGCTATCTATGATAGAGATGCAAAATCTATAGATTTGAACAATCATACTGAAAATCAAATGTTCAAAATGTAAATTTGGTGACAGTTTAACTGAAAGCTTGAAATGTTTATTCTGACAGGGAATCCGTGTCTGAGATTTGAATATTTAACCTTAAAGGGCTGTTTTCATATATGGAGGCAACGGGATTGTAAAGCATTGAGCTTCATTTTTGGTTAGTGCATCGGCATAATTATTCTGGCACCAAGCAGCGATGTGACCTGTGGATTACTGCAGGATAAAATAATACTTCCGGGCCCAGCTTTCAAAGTAAAAGCAGTTGTGGGAAACTGGCAAATGCTTTATTTCCATCAGCATTTAAAAAAGCTAAAGAATAAATAAATAAATAAAAAGGGTGGGTGGTGCGCTGGATGAACGATAAAACGACTCTGTGAAGACAAAACAAAGCTATAAAAATTTCCACGTGCACAGACATGCACACAAAAACTGCCTGACTCCTTGCTGGCTGTAACTCACCGCGCGTGATCACCGGTAATGTTCTTTAATAAGACAAACACGTGAGCATTCTGATTAGTGATGGGATTTCCGGCTCTTTTTAGAGATCCGGCTCTTTCGGCTCCGAACCGGCTCTTCAGGTTGTTTTGTTGCTTTAATTATTTAATCATTAACAATAATATAAAATTATGCAGAAAAGGAATTACTAATGTAAAAAAAAGTGGTTTTATTTATATATGTTTATATATGGCCCCTAGAGACAAAGCACGTACAAACTCTAAAGCATATACAAACTCCAAAACACATTTCTAGTGTTAACTGAACTTCCAAAACAGAGCTACCCAGATCACTTAAATTACACAATTGAAAGCATGTGCGTATTGTTTGTGTATTTAAAGACAAGCACTCATATTTATTCAAATAATTTAAAAAAAATTCATTTACCTGTTATTACCACACACCAAATTCGGTTGTTGATACTTCCTGGCTTGTGTAGCCACTAGGTAACAAACGCTCAACACTGCGCCCTAGCATCCTGGAGCACTTCTGTTATCTTTTATACGTGATTCTGAGTTTGTACGTGTTTTGGAGTTTGTACATGCTTCTGAGTTTTTACGTGTTTTGGAGTTTGTACGTGCTTCTGAGTTTTTACGTGTTTTGGAGTTTGTACATGCTTCTGAGTTTTTACGTGTTTTGGAGTTTGTACGTGCTTCTGAGTTTTTACGTGTTTTGGAGTTTGTACATGCTTCTGAGTTTTTACGTGTTTTGGAGTTTGTACGTGCTTCTGAGTTTTTACGTGTTTTGGAGTTTGTACGTGCTTCTGAGTTTTTACGTGTTTTGGAGTTTGTACATGCTTCGGGGTTTGTAAGTGCGTCTGAGTTTTTACGCGTTTTGGAGTTTTTACGCGTTTTGGAGTTTTTACGTGTTTTGGAGTTTGTACATGTTTTGGAGTTTGTACTCCTTTGTCTCTAAGGGCCACCATAAATATACTTTATTTATTCACTCCACATAAAATGTAATAAATAAATCATATAATACAAAGAACAACTATTTACATTTTAAACTTTTAACTATTTAAATTTTCAGCTTTTTCCTTTTAAACAAATTTAACGTGAAACAACACAAAACACTGCAAACCACAACACAATTAAATATAAATTAAAATATTAAAACAAAAAGAAGATGCACATTCTCTATCATATGGGCCTGTATGATTTCTGAATCCTTTATTCAATTCAATTCAATTCAATTTTATTTATATAGCGCCAAATCACAACAAATGTCGCCTCAAGGCGCTTCATAGATACAGAGAAAAACCCAACAATCATATGACCCCCTATGAGCAAGCACTTTGGCGACAGTGGGAAGGAAAAACTCCCTTTTAACAGGAAGAAACCTCCGGCAGAACCAGGCTCAGGGAGGGGCGGCCATCTGCTGCGACCGGTTGGGGTGAGAGAAGGAAGACAGGATAAAGACATGCTGTGGAAGAGAGACAGAGATTAATAACAGATACGATTCAATACAGAGAGGTCTGTTAATACATAGTGAGTGAGAAAGGTGACTGGAAAGGAAAAACTCAATGCATCATGGGAATCCCCCGGCAGCCTACATCTATTGCAGCATAACTAAGGGAGGATTCAGGGTCACCTGGTCCAGCCCTAACTATATGCTTTAGCAAAAAGGAAAGTTTTAAGCCTAATCTTAAAAGTAGAGATAGTGTCTGTCTCCCGAATCCAAACTGGAAGCTGGTTCCACAGAAGAGGGGCCTGAAAACTGAAGGCTCTCCCTCCCATTCTACTTTTAAATACTCTAGGAACAACAAGTAGGCCTGCAGAGCGAGAGCGAAGTGCTCTAATAGGGTGATATGGTACTACAAGGTCATTAAGATAAGATGGGGCCTGATTATTTAAGACCTTGTATGTGAGGAGCAGGATTTTGAATTCAATTCTGGATTTAACAGGAAGCCAATGAAGGGAAGCCAAAACAGGAGAAATATGCTCTCTCTTTCTAGTCCCTGTCAGTACTCTTGCTGCAGCATTTTGGATTAACTGAAGGCTTTTCAGTGAGTTTTTTGGACATCCTGATAATAATGAATTGCAGTAGTCCAGCCTGGAAGTAATAAATGCATGAACTAGTTTTTCAGCGTCACTCTGAGACAGGATATTTCTAATTTTAGAGATGTTGCGCAAATGGAAGAACGCAGTCTTACATATTTGTTTAATATGTGCGTTGAAGGACATGTCCTGGTCAAAAATGACTCCAAGGTTCCTCACAGTGTTACTGGAGGCCAAGGTAATGCCATCCAGAGTAAGAATCTGGTTAGATACCAAATTTCTAAGCTTTTCAGCGCCGAGTACAATGACCTCAGTTTTATCTGAGTTGAGAAGCAGAAAGTTAGTGGCCATCCAAGTCTTTATGTCTTTAAGACATTCCTGCAGTGTAACTAATTGGTGTGTGTTATCTGGCTTCATGGACAGATAGAGCTGGGTGTCATCTGCATAGCAGTGAAAATGTATGCTATGTCTTCTAATGATGCTGCCTAGGGGAAGCATGTATAATGTAAACAGAATTGGTCCTAGCACTGAACCCTGTGGAACTCCATAATTAACCTCAGTGTGTGAAGAGGACTCTCCATTTACATGCACAAATTGGAGTCTATTAGATAGATATGATACAAACCACTGCAGTGCAATACCTGTAATACCTACAGCATGTTCTAATCGCTCTAATAGAATATTATGGTCAACAGTATCGAATGCTGCACTAAGGTCAAGAAGGACAAGCACAGAGATGAGTCCACTGTCAGAGGCCATAAGAAGATCATTTGTAACCTTCACTAAAGCTGTTTCTGTGCTGTGATGAGCTCTGAAACCTGACTGAAACTCTTCAAATAAACCATTCCTCTGCAGATGATCTGTTAGCTGTTTGACAACTACTCTTTCAAGGATTTTTGATATGAAAGGAAGGTTGGAGATTGGCCTATAATTAGCTAAGACTGCTGGGTCTAGAGATGGCTTTTTGAGTAAAGGTTTAACTGCAGCCACCTTGAAGGCCTGTGGTACATAGCCGATTATTAGAGATAGGTTGATCATATATAAGATCGAAGAATTAATCAATGGCAGAACTTCTTTGAGCAGTTTTGTAGGAATGGGGTCTAAGAGACACGTTGATGGTTTGGAGGAAGTAATTATTGACGTTAACTCAGAAAGATCGATTGGAAAAAAAGAGTCTAACTTAACATCAATGGAACTACGAGTAGCTGTAGATAATATTACATCTGTGGGATGATTATTGGTAATTTTTTCTCTAATGATAAAAATTTTATTTGTGAAGAAGTTCATGAAGTCATCACTAGTTAACGTTAAAGGGATGGTTGGCTCAAAAGAGCTCTGACTTTTTGTCAGCCTGGCTACAGTGCTGAAGAGAAACCTGGGGTTGTTCTTATTTTCTTCAATCAGTGACGAATAGTAAGCTGTTCTGGCTTTGCGGAGGGCTTTCTTATAAAGCAACAAACTATTTCTCCAGGCTAAATGATGATCCTCTAAATTTGTGACACGCCATTTCCTCTCCAGATTACGAGTCGTCTGCTTGAGGGTACGTGTTTGAGAATTATACCACGGGGTCAGGTACTTCTGATTAGAGACCTTAGTTTTCACTGGAGCTACAGTATCCAGAGTCGTACGTAGTGAGGAGGTGAAATTATTAACAAGATAATCGACCTCTGTTGGGGTAGCGTTCAGATAGCTGCTCTGCTCTGTGTTGGTACAGGGCATTGACGATGATAACAGTGGCTGGATTATATTCTTAAACTTAGTTACAGCGCTTTCAGAAAGACATCTACTTTGATAAAGTCCACTCTCCACTGCTGCGTAATCAATTATTGTAAATGTAAATGTTATCAAGAAATGATCAGACAGGAGAGGGTTTTCAGGAAACACTGTTAAATGTTCAGTTTCTATGCCATATGTTAAAACAAGATCTAGAGTGTGATTAAAGTGGTGGGTGGGTTCTTTTACATTTTGAGAGAAACCAATTGAGTCTAATAACAGATTAAATGCCATGTTGAGGCTGTCATTTTTAGCATCTACATGGATGTTAAAATCACCCACAATAATTATTTTATCTGAGCTCAGAACTAAATCAGATATAAAGTCTGAGAAATCAGACAGAAACTCTGTGTAAGGCCCAGGTGGACGATAGATGATAACAAGTAAGACTGGTTTCTGAGTTTCACAGCTGGGGTGGATAATGTTAAGCATCAGGCTTTCAAATGAATTAAAAGTCTGTCTTGGTCTTTCATTAATTAATAGACTGGTGTGAAAAATTGCTGCCACACCGCCCCCTCGACCTGTGCTTCGAGATTTCTGGTAGTTAGAATGACTCGGGGGTGTTGATTCATTTAAGCTAACATAATCATCCTGCTGCAACCAGGTTTCTGTAAGGCAGAGTAAATCAATTTGTTGATCAATTATTAAGTCATGTACTAACAGAGACTTGGAAGAGAGAGACCTAATATTTAATAATCCACATTTCACTGTTTTACTCTTTGGTTCAGATGTGGATACTGTATTGTTCTTTCTTTGTAAATGTTTAAGTTGTCTGCAACTGAAAATAGTGGATGATTACTATACCTTTCTAATGTGACGTTGTTGTCCCTCGCTCTCTTTCTCTCTGGCTCTGTTCCTGTGCTACTGCGAGTGTAACTAACGCCCCTCTGCCCAGCGCAAAGTACAGGCCGCGCATGCGGAGTTTAGCGAAAAAAGGGCGAGAGAGAGGGTGAGAGAAAGAAAAAAAAAAAACCTCACGGCTCCCAATAAGGAGCCGGCTCGCGTCGTTCACTTCAAAGACCCGGCTCTAAGAGCCATTTCGTTCGCGAACGACCCATCACTAATTCTGATAGCTGTGTGCCATTTAAATTAGCATAGCTCACCAGCCATCATGGAAATCCGATAACAACACAGTGGGGGGTCGCTTCACATTCTAACTTTAAACGAAGGATTTTAAAACTATTTGGTGTGGGTTAAAGCAGTGCACCAGTAGGCTATACGTTTCACATCCACACAACTTTCACTGAATCACAACAACAGAGGATCGTTGCTGTGCCTATAGCGGTTGCTAGGTAACGCTAGCGCTAAGTTCCGCCGTCATCCCGGATGTAGGCGGAGCTTAGCGCTAGAATCTCTTTGATCCTTTGATGTCTTATGTGACGCTGTGTTAGAAAAATCCTTAAATAGGGGTTAGTTACCCTTTCAGTTTAGTAAGAAGCATCGTTTCACAGCCGAGCGCATCAGTTAACAGAAAACATGAATACAAATACAGAGATGAATCCTTTGACTGAAGTTAGTGAAAATATAAAATCCAGAATTAGACACTTCTTTATGAAGATCACAGAAGAACAGTGGCATGCACTGAAAAAAGGGAGCTCAGATGAACACACCAAGCAGGTACTTGGCATGTTTACATCTGAATTGTTTCATATCACCATGTCTGAAATCATACCAATGATTAATGACTTTGAGTGTGATGTCGACCCAGGGGAGAGTGTCAACTTGGGGGAGACGAGTTTACAGGGAGTCGGGGAGAAATCGACGCACTGTGCGTGCTGCCCCAATTCGTGCACCCAGCACATGAATCGGGAGGATCCACAGTTAGCTGATCTGGTATCAGATTCAGAATTAGCAGAGGGGCCAAAAAATGGACCAGTGGCTGAGCCCACCAAGGACGCCAAAGCTCAACTGTTGGACCAACAGCTGCTGGTTAAAGAGCTCATAAATGCTGTAATTGCACGCGCCTCGAGAAAGGCAAAGGTGCCGCCAACAGATTTAATTCAACACCAACTCTTCCCGGCTCTGTGGGCGCAAATTAAAGAAAAAACTCTAAACATCAAACAAAATAGAGTGAAAAGTCTTGAAAAAGCAATTTTCAAAGACATTACAAAGCTCCTGGATATTCCACCTAATCTCGTTATCATTGCGCTACCACTAGCTCAAGAAGTGGTCATTTCTGTATTCAAAGATCACCTCTTCCGAAAGAAGCGAAGCCTACTTAGAAGGCTATTCGCTTGGTTTGGAAAAACTGAAGATGATGGAGACCAGCCATCAGAAACTAAGAAGATCTCCAAAACACTTTTACAGGACTTTAAAGCTAATATAATTCCAATACCGGAGGAAAAATCACCATCTGGTGTTAGAGGCAGCTCTTATGATGCTGACCAAAAAGAGTGTGTGAGCACACTTATTCATGCTGTGCTCTCACATGCTGCAAAACCTTCCCACCACAAACCTTCAGTTAAACTTCACAAACGACTCTTTGACAAGGTGATGTCTGATTACCGCATCAAAGGCCTGTATATTAATGAGAAAAAATTAAAAGGTCTCGATGAGGTCATTTACCAAGAGCTCCGCAACAAAGCATTCTGTAAAGACAAGCACTTGATCGTATTACTGAATGACAAGGACCCAGTATTGCAAAACGTGACGATCGATATAATTAAAAAGCACTTGATCGAGTTGATGGAGAATCCAGCCCTTAGCGCGGCTGAAGAAGTTCAAAAATACAGGTCTTCTGTGGAAGTCTGTATTGAGGACTTGGTGAAGCATGTCGTTGAATATGCCGAGATACCCTGCTCTCCTGAAAAAGCCGATGCCATCTCCAAACGGCTGTTCGGTAAAGTTTGGCCGCGAATCAAAAAAATTCAAATCCCCGCTGAATATGTGATATTCCTCAGTAACATGGTCTACAAGTCTCTCATAGAGAAATGGAAAGACCCAGCTGTGATTCTGATATTAATGTCATCGGAACACAGATACGTTTATGATTTCATTACTCAGGTCTTCAAAGAGCATGCCGTAACTGTATTGGAAAGTCAACCTTTCATCACAAGCTTCTTTTCCTCTGTGGGTCGAGCTACGGGTTCGCACACAGACAAAACAAAATGAATGTTTTGTAAGCAATCCGTCAGGATTGACTGTAAATATTTATTTAAAATTATTTGGACAGTTTAAGTGTATTAGTTGACATCAAACTCTTTAAATTGGCTAACAAGTCATTTTATAAACCCCACGACCGGCCGAGGCAGATGGCCGTCCCTCACTGAGCCTGGTTCTGCCGGAGGTTTCTTTCTTTTAAAAGAAAGTTTTTCCTCCCCACTGTTGCCGAGTGCTTGCTCAGAGGGAATTGTCAGATTATTGGGGTTTTGTTTTTTGTCAACTAATACACAGCTTATCTTATTGGGCACTCTAAATTAATTTTTTAATTAAAAAAATAAAATAAAATCCTAAAAAGATTATATTGTGAATATTGCCTGTTTTTATTGTCACACAAATGTCTACATTTTCAGCCTTGGCTGAACACGTGTGTGTGTCATTGTATTCAATCAAAGATTTTAGTAGCAACTATTGTATATGGCAGATGTTTTACTCTGATTACACACAGCCTCTGTAGGAGTAGGTCACAGATAAAAGGTATTCATTTGTAAATTTGACCTCTGACCTTACATTGATACAGGATGACAGGATATTTGTATGTAAACTATAATGTGATATTTAGAATCCACATATATTGGTATATAATCTCCTAAATGTTGCCAAACTGACCAATCTGTAAAGTTGAGGTTACCAAAAATTGTGTTGAAAGTCAGAACCCATCACATGGGTTAAATTACCATTAATGTTTGGGTTAAGATTTCTTCTTATTATAAAATTACATTTATAAAAACTAGATTCAAAACAGATTTTCTCAAAAAATCTTTTTATTGCCATATGATACCTGAACATAGACAGCAAATTCATAGAAATCTATCAATGAAAGTAAAATACAACTTTAAAAAAAGTATATAATTCATTATATTATATCCATTACTTCAAATCAGTCTTTTGGTTACAGCACATGCAAATGCATGTAAACACAGATGAAGACATGGTATGTAATGCCTGCTCTGTTTTTAGAGCAAATCACATTTAAAAAAAAATCTTAACTTTAAAAAAATGATGAATTGATGATTATCTCAGCACATACATCAACACTTTGGAAAAGTGGCAAGAGGGAATCTCCCTCTAAGATCATTTCATGCACCTTTATGAGCAACATTTTACACTTACATCATAGCTAAATGAGCCCTCATTCATTTGATCATATTTGGTTCATGTCCTGGGATTCATCTGTTCCTGGGATAGATGACGGTGTGAAGGAATTCCCAAGCTGGGCGCATGACTCTGGGTAGCTTGCATCAAAAACAAAAAAATGCTTTCATGCAGCCATCAACAGACCTTAGACTCCAAAACACGTTGCTTGCATTAACTGAACTTTCAAAACAGAGCTACCTTAAATTACACAATTGAAACATATGTGTATTGTTTGTGTATTTATACACAAACACTCATATATATTCAAATGATTAAAAAACAAAAGTCCATTTACCTGTTACTACCACACCAAATTGGGTTGTTAGTACTTCCTGGCTTGTGTAGCCACTATGATCCTGGAGCATTTCCATTGTGCTTTGGAGTTTGTACTGCTTTGTCTCTAGGGGCCACCGTAAGTATACTTTTATTTATTCACTCCACATAAAATCTAATAAATAAATGATAAAATACAAAAAAACTATTTACATTTCAACTTTTAACTTTTTAAATATTCTGCTTTTTCTTTTTAAACAAATTTCAAGTGAAACAACACAAAACACTGCAAACCACAGCACAATAAAACATAAATTAAAATATGCAAAACAAGAAGAAGATGCACATTCTCTGTCATATAGGTCTGGGATGATTTTTGGGAGAGTGTTTTCCTGCTTGGAATCGAATACATAGGATTCACTGCATGGATAAACTTTCTGAATCCTTTATCATCCACAACTGAAAATAGTTGTGGATGATGACTATACCTTTCCAACGTGACGATGTTGTCTCTTGTTGTTGTCCCTGGCTCGCTATCTCTCTATTTCCCTCCTGCTCTGTTCTTGTGCTACTGCGAGTTTAACTACCGGATATATTAGATGTTTTTTCTATGATTTATTTTATGATTTGCAAAAGGTTCTCCCTGATTGTACTTTTTTCATTATTTTTGACTCCTCGAGGACACCGTAGTAATGTGATCGGAACTTCCATAGAAAAACAGATTCGCTCTTTTGAAAAGGTAAACTGTGGTTTGTGCTGCATTTGTCTGCATTTTTTGTTGTTATTGTTGTTGTTTCCGATGCTTGTTAATGTGCTGGTGGTTCCCTCACTGTTTCACAAACTCTATTATGCAGATTCGAAAGCAGTATGATTTTATTCTATCTATCGTTATGATGCACGATAATATTATCGGAAGGTCTTTATAGTACCAAAAAGAGGAGGAATAAAAAACTGCTTAAAGAGTGAATTGGATCACATACAATTTGATGAGTTGCAGTGCATTTGTAAAGTTAGTGTTTAAGTTTAAGTTAGTGTTGTCAAAGTTCAAAGTGCGCTGCATTACATAATCAGAGACGTTGCAAAACTACACCCAAGTGTAATGAAGTTTACTTGCTGATTCATGCATGTATAGCAGATACTTATAAATATAACTATTGAAATATGCTGGTTGAGTCAATCATGCAATAGAATTTAATTGCATGGGAAATATCTGAAGTGCTCTGTGTGTGTGTGTGTGTGTGTGTGTGTGTGTGTGTGTGTGTGTGTGTGTGTGTGTGTGTGTGTGTGTGCACTCCAGTGCTGCCAGTATGGAGGGAGATCCTCTCTCAGCCCTGTGTACTCCTGCTTTTGTGGTGGATGTGGACAAAGCGAAGAGGAATGCCCAGAGGATGATCGAGCGCTGCCAGAAACTGGGAGTCCAGCTTCGTCCACACATGAAGACCCACAAAACCCTGTATGGATTCATACGCTCATGCATAGACACGCACACAGCACGTGCTTACAGACTTGCTGTGTATACAGGATTCTGATGAGGTCTCTGTGTGTGTCTAGTGAGTGTGCTGACATTATGACGGGTGGATCACAGAGGTGCATAGTGGTTTCCACCCTGGCAGAGGGTGAACACAGCTTCTCATCAGTTTAATACAGATTATAGCCTTGGGCTAATTTCCATCTGCAGACCCTCTGGCAGGTTGGTGTTACACACAAGTTAGTAAAAACATACAGAAACAACAATAACAGGACAAAAACAGTGATCACATTAAATTAGAACAAACAATGACAAGAAGAGTGGAAAACAGAGGACAATACAGATAACAACAACGGAAACACATCAGTTATATTGCACAAACCCCACACATGCTCTGACTGTCCTGATATTGCACTGACCCATTACACTAATAGTTGTTTCCCTTTTTGTAATACACTAACTCTTTTTCATGTCCAACATAAAGCATGATTAATTAAACATGATCACATGTTTGCGTGAGCCTCAGCCACCCTTCTAAGTGACTCTTAAAGATAAGGAGACTTGCACTTTCCCTCACTGACAGGGGAAGAGTATTCCAGAAGTTCAATGGAGTAGCTTAATTAACCTGATGGAAATCCGTTGGTGCGACTGTAAGAGAGATGTGCATAAACAAATACCCCCAAACTTCAATAAACTGAAGCAACATTGTAAAGAAGAGTGGACCGAAATTCCTCCACAGTGATATGAAACAGCAATAAAATCATACAGAAACACCATTGCTTCAAGTTATCAAATCAAATCACTTTTATTATCACGTCACATGTGCAGGTACACTGGTACAGTACATGTGAGTGAAATTCTTGTTTGCGAGCTTCACAAGCAACAGAGTTGTGCAAAAATACAATAACGTAAAACAAGCAAAATATAAGAATGGCTAAATCTGAGACTAATAAATATATGTACAATATATAATAGTCTATGCATTACTGGATGTGTATACTAAATATGTTTTTCTACGTGTGTGTGTGTGTATACATATTTTACAAATTAAATAGAGTAAACAATAAAATAAAATATATAAAATATACAGAGGTTTGTAGTTGGATATTGTGCAAAACAGTGGCATTAATGTACAGTATGTAGTGCATAATGTTGAAGTTCCAGTAGTGGAGGTGAGGTGTCTATGAAGTGTTCAGCAGTCTGATGGCCTGATGGAAAAAGCTGTCTCTCAGTCTGCTGGTACGGGACCGGATACTGCAAAACCTCCTTCCTGATGGAAGTAGTCTGAACAGTTTATGGCTGGGGTGACTGGAGTCCTTGATGATCCTCGACGCTTTCCTCAGGCACCGCTTCCTGTAGATGTCTTGGAGGGAGGGAAGCTCACCTCCAATTATCCGTTCAGAGCACCGCACTACTCTCTGGAGAGCTTTGCGGTTGTAAGCGGTGCTGTTGCCGTACCAGGTGGTGATGCATCCAGTGAGGATGCTCTGAATGGCACAGCGATAGAAGGTCCTGAGGATGCGGGGGCTCATGCCAAATCTTTTCAGTCCCCTGAGAAAGAAAAGGCGCTGCTGCGCCTTCTTCACTGTTTTGTTTATGTGTACTGACCACGTAAGATCCTCAGCCAGATGTACACCAAGGAAGCGGAAGCTGCTCACTCTCTCCACAGCAGCGCCGTTGATGGTGATGGGGGTGTGTACTTCTCTGCACCTCCGGAAGTCCACTATCAACTCCTTTGTCTTTGCGACATTGAGGGTGAGATGGTTGTCTTGACACCAGTGGGTCAGTGCGCTGACCTCCTCCCTGTAAGCCGTCTCATCACCGTTGGTGATAAGACCCACCACTGTAGTGTCATCCGCAAACTTCACAATGATGTTGGAGTTGTTAGTGGCCGTGCAGTCATGGGTGTAGAGTGAGTAAAGGAGAGGGCTCAGTACACACCCCTGTGGTGCACCAGTGTTCAGTGTGATTACTGCCAAAGGTGCTGCAGGTTTCTCTGTGCTGCTTTTTTTTTTTTGGGGAGTCATTTGGGGAACAGTTTCAGACCTTTATTGGCCAAGCTATCTATGAAAGAGATGCAAAATCTATAGATTTGAACAATCATACTGAAAATCAAATGTTCAAATTGTAAATTTGGTGACAGGTTAACCGAAAGCTTGAAATATTTATTCTGACAGGGAATCCGTGTCTGAGATTTGAATATTTAACCTTAAAGGGCTGTTTTCATATATGGAGGCAACGGGATTGTAAAGCATTGAGTTTCATTTTTGGTTAGTGCATCGGCATAATTATTCTGGCACCAAGCAGCGATGTGACCTGTGGATTACTGCAGGATAAAATAATACTTCCGGGCCCAGCTTTCAAAGTAAAAGCAGTTGTGGGAAACTGGCAAATGCTTTATTTCCATCAGCATTTAAAAAAGCTAAAGAATAAATAAATAAATAAAAAAGGTGGGCGGTGCGCTGGATGAATGATAAAACGACTCTGTGAAGACAAAACAAAGCTATAAAAATTTCCACGTGCACAGACATGCACACAAAAACTGCCTGACTCCTTGCTGGCTGTAACCCACCGCGCGTGATCACCTGTAATGTTCTTTAATAAGACAAACACGTGACCATTCTGATAGCCGTGTGCCATTTAAATTAGCATAGCTCACCAGCCATCATGGAAATCAACAACACAGTGGGGGGTCGCTTCACATTATAACTTTAAACGAAGGATTTTAAAACTATTTGGTGTGGGTTAAAGCAGTGCACCAGTAAGCTATACGTTTCATATCCACACAACTTTCACTGAATCACAACAACAGAGGATCGTCGTTGTGTGTATAGCGGTTGCTAGGTAACGCTAGCGCTAAGTTCCGCCGTCATCCCGGATGTAGGCGGAGCTTAGCGCTAGAATCTCTTTGATCCTTTGATGTCTTATGTGACGTTGCGTTAGAAAAATCCTTAAATAGGGGTTAGTTACCCTTTCAGTTTAGTAAGAAGCATCGTTTCACAGCCGAGCGCATCAGTTAACAGAAAACATGAATACAAATACAGAGATGAATCCTTTGACTGAAGTTAGCGAAAATATAAAATCCAGAATTAGACACTTCTTTATGAATATCACAGAAGAACAGTGGCATGCACTGAAAAAAGGGAGCTCAGATGAACACACCAAGCAGGTATTTGGCATGTTTACATCTGAATTGTTTCATATCACCATGTCTGAAGTCATGCCAATGATTAATGACTTTGAGTGTGATGTCGACCCAGGGGAGAGTGTCAACTTGGGGGAGACGAGTTTACAGGGAGTCGGGGAGAAATCGATGCACTGTGCGTGCTGCCCCAATTCGTCCACCCAGCACATGAATCAGGAGGATCCACAGTTAGCTGATCTGGTATCAGATTCAGAATTAGCAGAGGGGCCAAAAAATGGACCAGTGGCTGAGCCCACCAAGGACGCCAAAGTTCAACTGTTGGACCAACAGCTGCTGGTTAAAGAGCTCATAAATGCTGTAATTGCACGCGCCTCGAGAAAGGCAAAGGTGCCGCCAACAGATTTAATTCAACACCAACTCTTCCCGGCTCTGTGGGCGCAAATTAAAGAAAAAACTCTAAACATCAAACAAAATAGAGTGAAAAGTCTTGAAAAAGCAATTTTCAAAGACATTACAAAGCTCCTGGATATTCCACCTAATCTCGTTATCATTGCGCTACCACTAGCTCAAGAAGTGGTCATTTCTGTATTCAAAGATCACCTCTTCAGAAAGAAGCGAAGCCTACTTAGAAGGCTATTCGCTTGGTTTGGAAAAACTGAAGATGATGGAGACCAGCCATCAGAAACTAAGAAGATCTCCAAAACACTTTTACAGGACTTTAAAGCTAATATAATTCCAATACCGGAGGAAAAATCACCATCTGGTGTTAGAGGCAGCTCTTATGATGCTGACCAAAAAGAGTGTGTGAGCACACTTATTCATGCTGTGCTCTCACATGCTGCAAAACCTTCCCACCACAAACCTTCAGTTAAACTTCACAAACTACTCTTTGACAAGGTGATGTCTGATTACCGCATCAAAGGCCTGTATATTAATGAGAAAAAATTAAAAGGTCTCGATGAGGCCATTTACCAAGAGCTCCGCAACAAAGCATTCTGTAAAGACAAGCACTTGATCGTATTACTGAATGATAAGAACCCAGTATTGCAAAACGTGACGATCGATATAATTAAAAAGCACTTGATCGAGTTGATGGAGAATCCAGCCCTTAGCGCGGCTGAAGAAGTTCAAAAATACAGGTCTTCTGTGGAAGTCTGTATTGAGGACTTGGTGAAGCATGTCGTTGAATATGCCGAGATACCCTGCTCTCCTGAAAAAGCCGATGCCATCTCCAAACGGCTGTTCGGTAAAGTTTGGCCGCGAATCAAAAAAATTCAAATCCCCGCTGAATATGTGATATTCCTCAGTAACATGGTCTACAAGTCTCTCATAGAGAAATGGAAAGACCCAGCTGTGATTCTGATATTAATGTCATCGGAACACAGATACGTTTATGATTTCATTATTCAGGTCTTCAAAGAGCATGCCGTAACTGTATTGGAAAGTCAACCTTTCATCACAAGCTTCTTTTCCTCTGTGGGTCGAGCTACGGGTTCGCACACAGACAAAACAAAATGAATGTTTTGTAAGCAATCCGTCAGGATTGACTGTAAATATTTATTTAAAATTATTTGGACAGTTTAAGTGTATTAGTTGACATCAAACTCTTTAAATTGGCTAACAAGTCATTTTATAAACCCCACGACCGGCCGAGGCAGATGGCCGTCCCTCACTGAGCCTGGTTCTGCCGGAGGTTTCTTTCTTTTAAAAGAAAGTTTTTCCTCCCCACTGTTGCCGAGTGCTTGCTCAGAGGGAATTGTCAGATTATTGGGGTTTTGTTTTTTGTCAACTAATACACAGCTTATCTTATTGGGCACTCTAAATTAATTTTTTAATTAAAAAAATAAAATAAAATCCTAAAAAGATTATATTGTGAATATTGCCTGTTTTTATTGTCACACAAATGTCTACATTTTCAGCCTTGGCTGAACACGTGTGTGTGTCATTGTATTCAATCAAAGATTTTAGTAGCAACTATTGTATATGGCAGATGTTTTACTCTGATTACACACAGCCTCTGTAGGAGTAGGTCACAGATAAAAGGTATTCATTTGTAAATTTGACCTCTGACCTTACATTGATACAGGATGACAGGATATTTGTATGTAAACTATAATGTGATATTTAGAATCCACATATATCCACATATATTGGTATATAATCTCCTAAATGTTGCCAAACTGACCAATCTGTAAAGTTGAGGTTACCAAAAATTGTGTTGAAAGTCAGAACCCATCACATGGGTTAAATTACCATTAATGTTTGGGTTAAGATTTCTTCTTATTATAAAATTACATTTATAAAAAATTTATAAAAAATTTATAATTTATAAAAAAATTCCCAAGCTGAGCGCATGACTCTGGGTAGCTTGCATCAAAAACAAAAAAATGCTTTCATGCAGCCATCAACAGACCTTAGACTCCAAAACACGTTGCTTGCATTAACTGAACTTTCAAAACAGAGCTACCTTAAATTACACAATTGAAACATATGTGTATTGTTTGTGTATTTATACACAAACACTCATATGTATTCAAATGATTAAAAAACAAAAGTCCATTTACCTGTTACTACCACACCAAATCTGGTCGTTAGTACTTCCTGGCTTGTGTAGCCACTATGATCCTGGAGCATTTCCATTGTGCTTTGGAGTTTGTACTGCTTTGTCTCTAGGGGCCACTGTAAGTATACTTTTGTTTATTCCCTCCACATAAAATAAATA
The DNA here is from genome assembly GCF_963576455.1 of Neolamprologus multifasciatus. Taxonomy (NCBI): domain Eukaryota; kingdom Metazoa; phylum Chordata; class Actinopteri; order Cichliformes; family Cichlidae; genus Neolamprologus; species Neolamprologus multifasciatus. Next base: position 28,349,260 of record NC_140456.1, on the reverse strand, counting down.
AATAAATAATAATAAATAATAAATAAATAAATTATAAAATACAAAAAAACTATTTACATTTCAACTTTTAACTTGTTAAATTTTCTGCTTTTTCCTTTTAAACAAATTTCAAGTGAAACAACACAAAACACTGCAAACCACAGCACAATAAAACATAAATTAAAATATGCAAAACAAGAAGAAGATGCACATTCTCTGTCATATAGGTCTGGGATGATTTTTGGGAGAGTGTTTTCCTGCTTGGAATCGCATACATAGGATTCACTGCATGGATAAACTTTCTGAATCCTTTATCATCTACAACTGAAAATAGTTGTGGATGATGATGACTATACCTTTCCAACGTGACGATGTTGTCTCTTGTTGTTGTCCCTGGCTCGCTATCTCTCTATTTCCCTCCTGCTCTGTTCTTGTGCTACTGCGAGTTTAACTACCAGATATATTAGATGTTTTTTCTATGATTTATTTTATGATTTGCAAAAGGTTCTCCCTGATTGTACTTTTTTCATTATTTTTGACTCCTCGAGGACACCGTAGTAATGTGATCGGAACTTCCATTGCAAAAACAGATTCGCTCTTTTGAAAAGGTAAACTGTGGTTTGTGCTGCATTTGTCTGCATTTTTTGTTGTTATTGTTGTTGTTTCCGATGCTTGTTAATGTGCTGGTGGTTCCCTCACTGTTTCACAAACTCTATTATGCAGATTCGAAAGCAGTATGATTTTATTCTATCTATCGTTATGATGCACGATAATATTATCGGAAGGTCTTTATAGTACCAAAAAGAGGAGGAATAAAAAACTGCTTAAAGAGTGAATTGGATCACATACAATTTGATGAGTTGCAGTGCATTTGTAAAGTTAGTGTTTAACTTTAAGTTAGTGTTGTCAAAGTTCAAAGTGCGCTGCATTACATAATCAGAGACGTTGCAAAACTACACCAAAGTGTAATGAAGTTTACTTGCTGATTCGTGCATGTATAGCAGATACTTATAAATATAACTATTGAAATATGCTGGTTGAGCCAATCATGCAATAGAATTTAATTGCATGGGAAATATCTGAAGTGCTTTGTGTGTGTGTGTGTGTGTGTGTGTGTGTGTGTGTGTGTGTGTGTGTGTGTGTGCACTCCAGTGCTGCCAGTATGGAGGGAGATCCTCTCTCAGCCCTGTGTACTCCTGCTTTTGTGGTGGATGTGGACAAAGCGAAGAGGAATGCCCAGAGGATGATCGAGCACTGCCAGAAACTGGGAGTCCAGCTTCGTCCACACATGAAGACCCACAAAACCCTGTATGGATTCATACGCTCATGCATAGACACGCACACAGCACATGCTTACAGACTTGCTGTGTATACAGGATTCTGATGAGGTCTCTGTGTGTGTCTAGTGAGTGTGCTGACATTATGACGGGTGGATCACAGAGGTGCATAGTGGTTTCCACCCTGGCAGAGGCCTGTTTCTATGCTGACCATGGATATGAGGACATCCTCTATGCCTACTCTATTCCCTTTGATAAGGTTCTCTCAGCTCACACTTTAAATGTGTCCTTGTTTTATATTCTGTGAAATCATAAAAGCTGTAAAACATTAGAAATGGAAAAAATATATTATTAATAACTGAGCCTGCTGAAAATGTATCAACTATGAATCATACTTAGTAATATTATCACTTGCAACAATACATATATGTAAATATATGATACATGTATATCGCCATAGCACTTGCATGTAAAATAGCTCCAGTTCTATGCCATTACTTTGACATAATTTCTCATTACTTTTATATTTGTTAGTTGTTAATGTCCCTGCTGTGCTCTCTGTGCCATTTCTAATGTATGTCTCTGTGTGTCTTTAGGTAGAGCGTTGTGCAGCCCTGTCAGAGAGACTGGATCTCTTCCAGATTTTATTGGACCATCCTGATGCTTTGGAGCAGCTCCGAAAAAGACCCCTGAAAGACGGCCGGCAGTGGCACGTCTGGCTCAAACTCGACTGTGGCAATGGGAGAGGTAAACGTGCAGGGAAACCGCAATAGATTTAATCATAAGTGCCTGAGCTACACTTCACTTCTCTGTTAACACGAGGATTGATCATGTGTCGGCTCTTTGTCATAGCTGGCGTTCTGCACTCGGAGCCAGGAGCGCTCAAACTGGCTGAAGCCATCGCTAAGACGGAGGGCGTGGAACTGACAGGAGTGTACGCCCACTGTGGGAATACCTATTACTGCACAGGAGTTGAGCAAATACAAGCTGTTGCCCAGGAAACCACCAAACTGACTCTGCAGTTCATGGAAAAGTAAGCTGAAAGCTTAAAAAAATACACTGACTCATTAAAGCTGCTCTAATCAATAATTTTATCTCACTGGCTATTTAAGAACGCACACGACATAACAGCTGTTGCTCATACTCTTGAAAATTAGTTTTTATGAGAAATTTTAACATCTTTGTTTTGGTTTCACAGCCCACAAGTTTTTTGTATTGAGTCACGCAGCTTTGTTTCCAGAAGCAACAAAGAAATCATACATCATATCTAAAAATGATGTATCCCATGTTTTGCACCAGACTGTAAACATGTTTCTGCTCTAAATTTGAGCATTTTCTCATGGGTGTGATTGACTCTCTTTTGGAGCCACCTGGGAGAATAATTCTGCATTTCAACTGGTTTTTTGTTTGTTTGTTTTGGGATTTTTTTGTGTCAGACTGAGGGCTGTTGGCATCACCTGTAAGTCGAGCATTGGCTCCACCCCTTCCTGTAGCCATCCAGTCAAAGACATGGCGCAGCTGAGCGAGGTCCACCCAGGAAACTACGTCTTCTATGGTGTGTACACATAGACCCACTGTTTCCTAGTTTAAAGGTGACGTGTAAAATCCACTTTTTCGTTATTTGTTGTGTATATTCAATATCCCCAGCGTGACTCAGTAAACATGACAAAGACTATGCCCTTTGACTTCACATCAGATGGGAAGCGTAGAATCAAAAGAGCCCTTTGCCTTATAAAAACAGTCCCCGACAGTACTGTCCTCTTAAGGTCATGATATAGCTGCCTCTTAGTTTTGTCTACTTGCCCGACATGTTTCTAGTTGACTTCGGGACCCGACAACGTTTAAAGCTACAGGCGCTGAAACAGCCTGTTTGGAGCGGAGGTTTATTAAACAGTCTATAGGTATGGCAGGATAAATGACCTTATTGGTATTTTGAGCTGAGGAATAGTCAGGAGACATGTCACACTTAAAATATATTTTTCAAAAGGGCCTTTAAATAACAATTTCTTTTAAATGTATGTTTGTGGCATGCAGATGTGCAGCAGTCTATGATTGGCTCATGCTGTCTGGAGGATGTGGCTGTGAGGGTTCTCACAAGAGTCATCGGTCACTGTCCACACAGGAACCAGCTCCTGATTGACTGTGGATGGGCTGGAATTAGGTGGGTTCAACTTCATTCAATGGTAGCTAATACCTATCCCCTAAGTTCTGTTTTTGTTTTACTCATCACTGCTATCATCAGTGTAAGCTCTGTTTTGGAACAACCATGTAACTTAACCTTTCACCTACTCTTGCTTGTCTCTCTCAGTTTGGACGGAGGTGGAAAACTTCCCACTGGATACGCTGTGATCGAGGGGCTTCCAAACCTCAAGTAATGCTTTAGAAAAAATAAAAAAATCTCTGTCTATTTTAGTATCTTTTTTCTCTTTTACTCTCAGTACCAATGTTAAATGTGACTGGCGTGTCCCTCCAGGTTGTTGTCTATGACCCAGGAGCATGGACGAGTGGAGCCCATCTCAGGACAACTGGATTACAGCAAATACCCCCTGGGCTCTCTGCTCACACTGATTCCCTACCACGTTAGTACTGAATGATTTATAGCACATCTTATTGACACATCAGTTTTATTGTACATTTTCCTGTTGTCAGACAATGCCTTTTTTCTGCAGTCATGTGCAACAGCAGCGATGCATCCTGTGTACCATGTACACTCCAAGGGTCGTCTGGTAGGGAAGTGGACGCCCACTCGCGGGTGGTGAAGAGCTGGACGATGTCTCCCCTTTCTTGTCTCTTTGGGACAGATGAGATATATAGAGACTCATTCCAAATTGTTTAGAAATTAGAAACACATACAGCAATTCCTTCTTTGTTAGTGAGATGTGCCATCTTGATGGTAAAACATATAATTAATGAAAATATTCTTACTGTGGGCTTCAGAAGTTTCATACTGTAACAGAAACCATGTTCCACTAATGTTATGTCTTTAAAATTAATTTTTGTGTTCTGCACCTGTTTTGTCACTTTTTCACTGCCTACAAGGAGACCTAGCTAGTGATGACTTCATAGAAAGTCATATCACTTGTGCTATAAGCTATTAATACCAATGCTAATAAATGTGTATGAATGACCTTTTATATACAACTACAAACTTTTGTGATTTATTTTTTCTATCAAAATAAACATTTTCTTGGCCCCCTTTAATCTTCTATTTTTCTGTAATCTATGAATAAATAAGTGCCAGCGTTTGAACGGACATGTAAAAAATATCTTGGTGATAAATGTTATTTTTTTAATATTACAGAAAATACATCATTCGCATTAATAGTAACCTACATTACTTATTGAAAATATAATAATTAATCAGTCGGTAAAAACCCTTCCCCTGTAGGGTTTTAGCCGCACAGACTGAGCTGATGTTCGAAGTGCATTTTGGGAAATGTGGTTTTAGCTGGAAGCAGCGTTCCAGTTGGCCACTGAATGACCTTTCACTTGTCACGTGGTTTAAAAACTTCAGCGGGATGGCGCGGAAACTTGTCCCAGCAGCACACTGCCGTGCTGTCACTGTATGAAAGTTGTGTTTACATTTTTGTGTGGCGGTACTGACGCTGTACAGTAAGTTGTGTCGCTTTAGACGCGTTTTTGTTTCTGTTTTTATTTCCCACTTTTATTTGGACTTTCGGCGTGTGGCCGCTGATTGAAGCAGGGCTGCTTCTCGCTGTTTGAGAAGAATGGCCGCCCAACACTGTTCGTGAATAGAAACGGACTGACTGAAAACCTGCGTTAGCATCTACACCTCTGAAAAGCAAATTATATGTTGTAGTGTTACGAGCAACTAACTAAAGTCGCGCTGGTTGTCGTTGTTATCTTTAGTCATGAGTGTGCTGGAGGTGAAGTTCATCGGGGATGGCGATGTCCTGGAGCACATCGTGGACAAGCAGGAGGGTATGGATGCTCTGCTACTGTAGAAATGTTAGTTTACGAGCACTTCTGTGTATCTCTGACTCCGCTTTCCGTACTGTGCGTACCTCCATAAGGTGCGCAGAGCATCGCCGGGTCCGTTCAGAAGATGGTAAAGTTTAAGAGCCCAGCTGGACGACGGGGATGCAGAGAGGATGCGGAACATGATGGAGATGAAAATGGAGTCCACGATGAGCAGGATTATGTCCAAGCTTTAGGAACAGATAACGCAGAAGGTGAGTGCTGAGCAGCGGTAATGACTTTCTTCACCTGGAGGTTTGTTTTCTTTGCAGACAGACCGTGATCAGCTGACGATGCTGCTGACTCAGGTTTACTGCTCTTTGTAGATTTACCCAAATACGTTTGGAAAAATGCAGACAGACGTTGGCTGATTTTCTAAGTCTACACAGTCAAGCAAAGTACAAATGTGGAATTTAGCAAGTGCTGGTTCACCAGCTGAAATTCAATTTAGTGACAGACTGCATATAGTTAGCTCAAATCCTTACAAAAGCCTTGTAAAAAATATTCATGTCACAGAGGTACTTATGATTATGGCAGGAGACTTTCTGTACACCTCAGTTTCACTCCATTGCACACATTAAGTGTGTTTGTAAGAGTGACTATATCGCTGATATTGACATATTATATGCTTATCAATACTGGCATATAGGTTGTTTGATTACATGAGTTTAAAAATCTTTTTAAAATAATTTTTGGTGGGAAATTTGAACATCCATAATGCTGTGAAATTTTAGCTTTGTATAAATGCATGAAAAATATCTGAGGCTTTTTCTTTATTTCTTTTTTAAATTCATTTTAAAATGACCAGTTTTCTCTTGGATTTACAGAAGATGAAGATGGCTTGTCAAGAGTGGCTGGATCCTCCATCTTTACCTTTCAGAAAGTCAAACGCAGCCACAGCATGGCCCAAACCGGTGAGAGCCTCCATTCTCTTCTCACATAGATCGGAAAACATTTGCACATTATACATCTCCTACCAGTTCTTTCTTTAGACACCGTATATGCTCATTTTGTGTTGCACACTTTTCATAAACAGCAAGTGAGCTGGCTCGGACTCCTGGAAAAAGCGTGAACTTCAGCGCGACTCCAAACTTTGAACCCTCAACCCCCAGTCGAACGGGGCGGAGTGAGTACAATAAACTTGCATCACCTTTTCCGTATACTCATCTTTTTGCTCATTTTCTCACAGTTAAGTATTTTCTTTTCTTCTATTTCAGACCTTAGAGGTGAAAGCAGAACACCACAGAAGGTGAGACCATAGAAACCTTTAAACCTCTTAGTCCAAAGCCAGCAACCTCTGGTGCCAACTTAAGAATTTTATTTTATTTTTACTTAACGGCAGAGCAAAAAGGTCCAGTTTGTCTCTACAACACCACACAGGCTCAGGAAGAGAATAGCAAGTGAGTCTGACTGGGAATAATTCAATTCATTCTAAGTAAAATTTCACCTTTCCTCTAATCTAAATGTTTTGTTTGTTTGTTTGTTTTTTAGCTCCGAGCTTGCGGTCAGACAGCGACAGCGAGCTTTCACCCTCTGACTCGGGTGAGGACGATGATGAAGATGGGCTGGAGGAAGAGCAGAAAGGAAAGAAAGAGGATAAAGAGAACGTGACCACCCCGAGAACTCCCAGTAAAGGTTTATCAGCAGCTCTCTACAAGACCCCTGCCAAGAAGAGCAAGAGCACGCCTGAACCTCAGAACCAGCCCAGTATGGTTGAGGAGTACTTCGAAGCTCACGGCAGCTCGAAAGTGTTGACGTCAGACCGAACTCTGGAGCGTTTGAACACCCCTAAACTTGACAGGGTTTGTTTTTAACTGCATTTTGAAACATTGTAAATGAGCTGCTTTCCTAATAGATTTAGTGTGAATTTATCTTTATTTTTGTTTTTGCAGGAAACGTTGGTCCGACTTCTGGAGGGGAAACAATCCTGCTACTCAAAAGAGATCCAGCAGCTGCACGACAAACACAGAATCCACTTTAGCAAATGGATGTTACAGTTACAGTAAGTGAGGTTGCAACGTAGTTGTGTGAATTTTCTGGTGTTTTAAGAGCAGTACAAAGTGTCTGTGCCTGTCTGTGTGTAGGCTGGGATTCAGCGTGCTGGTCTACGGTCTGGGAAGCAAAAAAGCTCTGCTGGAAGACTTCAGGGAGTCTCATCTGTCGCAAGAAATTCACCTTGTGGTTAATGGATTTTTCCCTTCCATTACTCTTAAATCAGTCAGTATACACACACACATGAAAATATTTTGCATAAATTGCATAATAAAATAAATATCCCTGATCATGAAAATTCAATTCTCACAGATATTAAACGCGCTGACGTGTGAGGTTCTGGATCACCAGGGAACTTTCCGAACCCCCTCAGACCAGATCCAGTTTATCTCCCAGACCTTAAAAGACAGTAAGCCCATCAAACTCCTGTGCATCCCAAGCATGTGTGGTTGTACCGCATGTTTTACACCAATGTCCTCTCAGGCCCAGATCTGCACGTGTACCTGCTCATCCATAATATAGACGGACCCATGCTGCGAGGAGAGAAGACCCAGAGTGCACTGGGGCAGCTGGCATCCCTGCCAAACTTGCACATGGTGGCTTCTTTAGACCACATCAATGCTCCACTGGGTGGGTGTTCATAATAGTCTGCACTGAGGTGGTAATTCTGTTGAAATCTATCCTGAATACCTCCTGCTTGTTTTCAGTGTGGGACCAGTTTAAGCAGAGCCAGTTTAACTGGCTGTGGTGGGAATGTGTGACGTTCCAGCACTACTCGGAGGAGACATCGTATGAAAACTCCCTCCTGGTGCAGCAGACTGGCGCTCTGGCTCTGTCCTCCCTCACACATGTGCTTCGCAGCTTAACACCCAATGCAAGGTAACTCCAAAGACCTACTGGGTAGTTGTTTTTAATCTTCTGTCTAAATGAACAAGGAGAGAGCCATGGGAGGATCTTAATGAGGTGCTAATGAGTTATTGAAATACTAGGATCTAAATATGACATATCAGATGAGAAATATTAGCTCGCATATTAGCTTCCTTGTGATTCCTCCCAGTCCACTCCACAAAATCATCCAATTGTGTTTTGCGCTCCTGCCCATCACTAATACAGTGGTGTAAAAAGTGTTTGCCCTCTTCCTAATTTCCTATTTATATGTTTGTCCCACTTAAAGTTTTCAGATCATAAAACAAATTTCAATATTAGACAAAGATAAAACAGGTAAATACAAAATGCACTTTCAAAATCAAGGTTTTCTTTATTAAGGGGAAAAAAAATCCAATCCCACTTAAATAGGACCTTCCTGACAATGTGGAGCAGACTAGAAGATCCTCAAAATCCAGTCATCACGCCACAATCCAAGGAAATTCAGGAACAAATGAGAAATGAAATAATTCAGATCTTTCAGTCTGGAAGAGTTGGGACCTGTGGGACTCCAGCAAACCACAGTGAGAGCTGTTATCCACAAATGGCAAAAAAACATGGAACAGTGGTGAACCCTCCCAGGAGTGGCCAGCCTACCAAAATTACCCCAAGAGCACCGCAATCAAGAGGTCACAAAAGATCCCAGAACAACATCCAAAGAACTGCAGGCCTCACTTGCCTCAGTTAAGGTCAGTGTTGGTGACTCCACCATAACGAAGAGACTGGGCAAAAATGGGCTGCATGGCAGAGCTCCAAGACGAAAACCACTGCTGAATAAAAGGAACGTAAAGGCTTGTTTCAGTTTTCCCAGATGATCCCCAAGACTTTTGGAAAAATACTCTGTGGACTGAAAAAACAAAAGTTTAACTTTTCTGGAAGGTGTGTGTTTCATTACATCTGGTGTAAAAGTAACACAACATATCAGAAAAGGAAAATCATACCAACAGTATGGTGGTGGAAGTGTGATCCTCTGGGGCTGTTTTGCTGCCTCAGGACCTGAAAGACTTGCTGTGGTAAATGGAACCATAAATCCTGCTGTGTACCAAAACATACTGAAGGAGAATGTCCGGCCATCTTTTCATGACCTCAAGCTGAAGAGCACTTGGGATCTGCAGCAGGATAATGATCCAAAACACACAGCAAGTCCACATCTGAACGGCTTCAGAAAAACAAAATGAAGACTGACCTGAATCCGATACAGATGCTGTGAAATTACCTGGCTGAATTACAACAATTCTGCAAAGATGATTGAACCAAAGCCTCGGTCAGCAGTCACAGGCTGGGATGAGATGAACGTGTTTACTGACATTTCCTGTAGCTTGTCTCTGAGTAGCAGTGGCTGAAACATATTAAAGGCACTTGAGAAATCAAAGAAAGGTTATCTTCACCACGCAGCTGTTATTATCTAGTTGGGAGTAAATCTAGATGATTGCAATCATTCATCCACTCCCAGATTTGGGCTGTATCCCAATTCAGGGTCTGCAGCCTTAAAGTACGCAGCCTTAACGGTCCTCAAGGGCCGCGTACTCAAAGACCGCTAAGTCCGGAAGTGCGAGGCTTGTGAAATGAGACGGTCTAGCCTCCGTCGCGCTGCCCAGGTTGCCTAGCAACCATGATACTAACAGCTGGAAACGTTTCATACAGCATTGTTTGACAGAAATGAAGGAGAATCTTTTGTTCATTTGTTTGTTTGTTTCTACTACTTTGATCATTCTCTGTAAGATTAAGCTCAGCTATTTAACAGCGTATATTTTAAAGTAAAGGCTTTAAAACCAAGTTAGTACAAACATCACTTATGTCACATAACTTTGCCGACATGTGGCCAACAGGAATGTTTTAATGTTCTTCGTTATTAAACATTTGCACATAAATAAGTGACATAATATTCAGTACTTACTTAAAGTTTACTCTTCAGGTGCCCCTCATCCGCCGTTTTTTTTCGGCAAAATTATCCACACCCACCGCTGCGCTATGCATTCTGGGATGTGTTGGGCCACAAAGTCTACACCGCCACATCCTTAAAATTCAGGGAAATGAAGGACGCATTCGAGGGCCGCATTTCGAGCAGCCTTCGAATTGGGACAGCCTTCGTCGCGTCGCTGTGACGTAATCGGCCTTAAAATGCGGCCTTTAAGGCTGCAGACCCTGAATTGGGATACAGCCTTGGTCTGTGTGCAAACTGCAGAAGGTCAACAGGTGTTTTCATCTGTGGTCTTAGATGGGCCCAGACCAGTTTCAAAAAACTGCATGTACAGACTCGACAGTCAAATCTTATTGTGAGAAGTGCTTCAAAACTTTTAGCTTTTCAAAACTTTTAAAGAGTTTATGAAGCTTTTATTTCAAGAGTGACAACACAGCAAGTGTTTTTCTACCAGGACACTGAAGCCAAGAAAAATAGTATAGACTCATATACTAGACTCATAGGGAATGTGGTTGTTTGTTGTTGAGAATGATATTGTTTCTTTTGGCTTAAGGGCAGCACAACCATTGTCTTTGCTGTGACTTTATTCACTCATTTCTGATTTCTGTTCTAAATTCTGTTTGAGTCTGACGTCTCTCATTATGTACAGAGCTGTTGGGGGAAAAAAAACTTAACTGCTTGTTTTTCTTTTTGCAGAGGAATCTTTAAACTGCTGGTCAAGTTCCAGCTGGAAAACAAAGATAATCCTTCATACACAGGTGTGCATTCACATTTGGCTTTTATGTCTCCGTTTTCTAGTGCAGTTTGTAATCACAGTTTGTCCTCTGTGCAGGATTGTCATTCCAGGATTTCTACCAGCGATGTCGAGAGGCATTCTTGGTGAACTCTGACCTCACGCTGAGGACTCAGCTGACCGAGTTCAGAGACCACAAACTGATACGGACACGCAAGGTGGACTTCCACTTTAGAATTCCCCAACTCTCATTCATTAAGTGTCTGCAGTACCTGGTGCTTATCACATTTATTTGCTTTGCTTCAGGGAGCAGATGGAGTAGAGTACCTGATTGTTGCTGTGGATGCAAGCACACTGATGGATTTCCTGGAGAACGAAGAGGGTGACTGAGTGGACGAGACTTCAGACTTATGAATCATCTCTTCCTGCAGATGTGCAGCAGCACAGTTACATTTGAATAAGATGTGAGCCCCAGGGTTCTGAACAGTTTAAATTATAGATTAAATGTATTTTTTTGTACCTCTGACATTCACGTATACAGCCAACATCTATGTAAATAAAAACATTTAAAGTTAATGCATTGCTGTTTATTTTCTTTACAGAAATAGATTTACATTTAGCAAAACATAATCTTTTGTTCTTACAACGCGATAAGGCATGCAGCTATAAAAAAAAACAGCAGGGGAACTGATGAGTCCACACGTGAAAGCTGGAACTGAAGTAGTCACATGCCATGCATATTGCAGGCAGATGTTAATGGGACAAAGTGGGCACCTTTTATGAACCTGAGCTTGGTGTTAAATGTGGAAGGATGGGGTTAGCCCTGAGCGCATGCTGTGAAACGTATCAATGTTGGATTTCAGCTGTTTTCTGTGTTTGCTCTGTCTTTGTAAGCCTTTCTGAGTCCAGTGTGTACATCTGAAGTCTGTTCTGTGTGGCGGTGTGTACAACATGAAGCTCCTCTTCATCCAAATCTTTCAGCAGCAGCAAAACGGCATCAAGAGCGTGCGACTGAAAACACAAGTTTTATTGTTAGCTGGCAGATACAAACCAAACATTCCAGGTTTGAATGAATTTCACAATATAAATAGATCTATGGGCTCTATTATGCTTTTCCACATCATCTGTCCTATGTACACACCTGCAGTGCAGGATGCTAATATTAGGCAAGGTCAGTTTCAAGTAATCCTCTGCATAGGGCATGCAGTCCTATAACCTTAAAGCTCAGCCTTCATACTACTCTAAGTGATATTATTCCACCAACAGGATGGAGTGCCAAGTTATCATCTAATGCTACCAAGCTTGGTTAGCAAACTGGATCCATAAACAGTATGAGTGCACCACAAAGAAACACATAGATGCTAATTAGTGCTATGCAACTATGCACCAGGTCATATTATTTCTTAGATAATACCATTAACCTCCTAGGTCCTGGCGTCCACATATGAGGACATCACATTTTGGGTTATTTAGACCAAAATACTCAAGTTTGCTCTACAAGGGCCTGATATCCACTTACGAGGACATTATACTGCTACTGTTCTATCGAAATTTTAAACGTATATTTTTAAATATCCTCATATGTGGCTCTCATTTCACTTAGAAACAAAAATTAGGTTAAAAAAAAAAAAAATCTGGTAATTTTTTGTTTTTATATTCATCGTGTCCCAATATGCCCGAATATCAAAGAGAAGTTAAAAATGCATGCCGTGGAAGAGTTTGGGTCTTAGGAGGGTAATATGCTCCAAAGGCACAGTAGTACTGTTATGGCAGTATTGACTAATCTAGTACCCAACAGTAACTCACCCATTTGCATTTGGCCTTAAGTTAGTGGCGTGGACTCGGTTGGTTAGACTTCAACTTTGCTAGTTTGGGACACTAAACTGTACATTTCTATTGTATTGGTCAGTTGTTGCCATAATTAAATAAATTGTCTGAAAAAATGATATGGTCTGCTGTGAAGATATAGCTAGCACAGTAAATTGCACAGTTTTCTTAGTCTGTTACTGAATGCTCGTTTTTTGTTATGGGTTTTTGTGAGATACACATGTACAGCTTATAAATGCTGCTGCTAGCATCAGCTGATAATGCCAACCAAATGGTGGAAAAATCTAGATCGCCATAGAGCTAAAGTGGAGGCTCCAAAATACAGAGTCCCGAAAACAACTGAGGCGGTTACACACATCTCTTATACACTTTCTATGCTTGAACGTTTTGATCATGAGGGGTGGCCAATCAGAAGAAAGCTGGCTTAACAGCTCGCTTCAGACATTCAGTGAACTGAAAAGCGGCACCAAGCTACAGCCTAAGACAGAGGAGCGTTTGTTTGAACTGTGACATACAAAGCTACTTTAGTAGAGTCCAGGAAAAAACGGATGGAGCTGGATATCAGCATAATAGGCCCGCAAAAATTTTAAGGGACACAGTGATGAGAGGAGCTACCTTTTTGATTGGTTTGCTTTCTCTGGTTGATGGAGAGGAAAGGGAAGAGAACTTGTCTCTGGAAAGTGGCTTCATTCCCAGCTCTTCTCTGATTTTGCTAGAAACAAAAGTTAACAGAAATATTTTCTTCTGTTAATTTTACTTTACAGTTTCCGCATGTTCTGCAAACTATAAGTTGTTTCAGGCCACAAGACCTACTTTGTCTCCTCCATGTTGTAGTTTAGAGGGTCGTTCTCTGTCTCTGCATCCTGTAGTCCGTTGGTTGTATGCTGGTTCTGGATACTACCTGGGGGTGTTGTGACCTCTTCACCTTCCATGAGAGCCAGTGAAATTTCATCATCTGTCACTACTGTACACAGGAAACATAGAAGAATAGCTACAGTAAGAGTCAGACTTCAATTTAACTTCCTAGATCTGACACTGATTTTCAACCTCAACTTTTTCATGAGGAAGATGAGTGGCTGCTAATAAAGTGCTTAAACAGTCGAGGTAAGCAGAGGGTAGTGTGGCCCCAAAACATCACACAGTCACCTTGGTTATCGAGTTTCTGGAGACGAGGGAGGCAGCGAAGCACTGTGAGGCGATACTGGGTGGCATCAGTTCCACAGCACGGGTTCTCAGCTAGCCAAAGCACTCTGAGACGAGTTAACGGTCTCAGGTGAGAGAGCTCAGAGAGCGAGGGGATCATGTTCCTTCTCAGGTAGAGTTCACTCAGAGATAGACAGCCAGCCAGAGGAGAGAGAGACGAGATGCTGTTGACACTGCAGACAGATGAAAGAGAATCATAGCCTGGTGTTACTGGGTCGTCCCAAATGAGTCTGTGCATTTGTGACTGTGATGATTTTATGTGTGTGGCAAACCTACCTCAGTGTCAGCACTTCAATGTTTGGCATCTGAGCGAAGATAGAAATCTGAGAAGACACATGAATCCATGCAACTTTCATTAAGTATGAACACTAAATTAATTGTCAGAGTAAACATGACATCCAAGTTTGCTACTCACATCAGTCAAGTTGCATCCCCTGCAAAAATAAAATGTAACCTAACGTTACCACAGGAGGAGACACAACACAAATGGTACCTGTTCACGTCAATGATCACTATGTAATTAAAAGGGCAACAAAATTACTGGTATGCCAAAATGGATGCACTTACCAGCAGTTCAGTTTTTTCACGCTCTCCAAGTCGGAGGCCTTCGCTTTAGCAAGAACCAGTTTCCGTGTTAGCTTCATAGCAAAACATTTAACTTCCTTTTAAATTAATAATATTTTCAATGGGCTAAATATTCACAAACAACAAAAGCCACATCGTGACAAGCTAATTGACCAAACACTTCAACTCGCAGCCGCAGGGATGTTGTCGTACGCCACATTAATACGCATGCGCATATCAGCTTAAGCGTCCATGGTAACGGGTTAATATCTTTTATTTATAGTTTTCCGTAAAATACGCTGTTTTATCAAATATTCTAATTTAGCTATAATACCAGAGCTAGAAAATATACGTTTGTATATGTTTGTACGTTTTTGTACAACGTCTGCGTTGTATGAAAACTCAAAGTCCCAGAATGCAGCGTAAACGGACTGAGTAAATCGCGCCTGCGCGTTAAGCAATCCCTCTTTGGACTTACGTCTCCCACTGAAACGATGGTGAGCAGAGCTTGTTCCGTTCCTAATCCTTGTCAATCTTACAGTTTCACTGCTATAAATGATATAATCGCTTATTAGGAGGTTTCGCGTTGACCTTTTTTGCCATACCTAGCCTTCATTTATGTCTGTTTTGGGATTGGATCAGGAGTAAAAACGATGTTTTCATTCTCCATTGAGGCAGAAATGGCGGCCACCATTGCTAAACTGTGTGAGCTCCAAGTACCGGGCAGGCTAGTGACACTAGCTCCTTAAGTCCCGGTCTTCTATTGAGCGCCCACAATTAAATAAGTCTGAACTGAAATGTGTAATGCCCCACCAAAAAGTGTTCGTTTGATACAGTTAAACGAGAACTGCTCAGTTGACTTTCGTTAGCATTTTGGCTAACCTGCTGAAAGGAAGCTTATGTTGGCTGGCTAATGGTGACAGCAGCTTCTTCACCCTTGTTGCTCAGATTTTGCAGGATTATAGTCAGAAGTAACTTTTTTCGCTTTCTGGGGCCACCCTGGGCGCTTCTCCCTACACTTGTTCCTGTAGTTGGTAGTAACGTCAGAATGCTGAAGCCATTTGCCTGTAGTTTTAAACCACAAAATCCCATGGTTACTGTATTTTCTCACTGTGTGTTCATGTTATCCACAGGCCAAGCGCACCAAGAAGGTGGGGATCGTTGGTAAATATGGCACACGTTATGGCGCATCGCTGAGGAAGATGGTGAAGAAAATTGAAATCTCCCAGCATGCTAAGTACACCTGCTCTTTCTGCGGAAAGGTAAGGACAACAGTGGAGACCACCCACATAATGTACAGTAGCAAAGACCTGGTCAGTGTTGGAGTGTTAGAAATGCTTTCTGCAGACTACGCTGCTTACATTACATAATTGTAGTGCTCAAGGACGTGTCCAGATAAGTTGACAGTTTCCACTTTTGTGTTCTCACCATGCAAACAGACCAAGATGAAGAGGAGGGCTGTTGGAATCTGGCACTGTGGGTCCTGTAGAAAGACAGTGGCTGGAGGTGCCTGGACTTACAAGTAGGTTACTTTCCCTCTTTGGTCTAATTCTGTCATTCGACTGCTGCAGACGCTGAAGTCATGATTAGAAAAGGGGTTCAAAAATTCCCTCAGCTGTTTGTCTTTTTTTTTTCTTATTTTTCTCAACCAAGTTTTTATAACTTGGGTGACAGTGTGCCCACGGAGAAAGCAGGATTCTTTGTTTGTTTTCTGCTCACCCTCCACCTGCATTGATTGTGCCCCTCTACACTCAGAACACCTGTGTGATGATGGTGTTAAAGCCTTTAATGGTCATCAGGTGTAAATAATTGTGTCCATCTGAAATAAATAAGCCAGAGTTGACTCAGTGAACATTCATATCACTCACTACATTACTTTGAAAAAGGTCTCCAGTCATCTTAGAGACCTAATTAAACTTTGAAATTCAATCTACTCAGCCTGAGTGATCATTTAAAGGGTATGTGTCCAGCTTTGTGCTGTGCACACACTTTCTTACACGCAGTTTGCATTTATATGGTGCATGACAAATGTGATGTAGCTATATAACCAGCTCCCTCTCCGGTAAGCTTCTGATACTCCAGCTCCACGTATCTTGGCCTACCGCTGGTGATGGTAGGCGTTTTGCTCGACTGTGGCACATGAACCAGTTCTCCACATGGTTTCGTTAGATTCCAGATAGCAGGAGGAAGACTTGTTAACAATTTGAGTCCAAGAATTTGGTGCTTGAGTGCATCAGGCTGTGGGCCAAGGTCTTCTCTAGAGAAGGAGCTTACTAATATCAAGAACTGGCACAGTAGTAACCTGGACAGAAACCAGCAGGTAGTAAATGCAGAGGCTGGATAGATAGCAGCAAGTTTAAAAAATAAAAATGAATTACAGCAACACTGCATTCAGTTTAATAAGTAACAAAACAATAACTTAAGTGGAAATGCTTGTTTCTCCGTTGATGCTAAAAGGCTTCAAAGAAAAGTGAATGTTCATGTTCTCGGCGAGTTCACAAAAACCAAAGTAGTTCTCACTACAGAGCAACGTGTCCGTCCTTCAAAAACATTAAGATGTTGTGTTTGTAGAAGCTAATCATTTTCTTTGCCCCCTCCCCCCTTCTCTTGCAGCACAACATCTGCTGTCACAGTCAAGTCCGCTATCAGGAGGCTGAAGGAGTTGAAGGACCAGTAAACCAGCGACCATGATAGCTGGTGGATTTGGGACTTTGTTTTCTATCATTTAACCGAGCTGGACATGTCCTCAACATCCAAAAATAAAACAGTCTGGAGCGGAGTTTGTGTCTTTGTACGTTTGTTACTGTGCAGCTGTAAAATAGAAAGTGCGAGAGTTGTAACCTGCAAGAAGACTCATCAATAGCCCTTCATTGAGGATACTTCGGTGGAGTTCAGGTTACCTCTAAACCCTCTGAAACAGGTCTTTTTGGGTGGGGGGTAAAATGAGAAACCACAGGGGGTCTATGAGATCTATGGGTAACATTTTGGTTTCAGTGAAGCATCACGTGGGAATATCTCTGCAAAGTTAAAGGAAACATTGATGTGAAATTATAACTAATCTATATCTGTAACAGCTGCAAATACATGTGTGTTACACCCGTACACCTTTGATTATCAGGCAGGATGTCAATTTATCCATCCTTGTACAATCGCTTTAGAATGATATCAGTTAACCTTGTACGTCTTGGTGCTGTGAGAGAAAACATGCAACCTGTGAACTCCACGCAGAAAGAGCTCAGCCAAACTGGTTTAAGCTTTATTGTGACAAGTCAACATTGCTGACTGCTCCATCGCTGTGGGACTTGTATTAGGACCCTTTTGTTGAGAAAAATGACATTGCTCAAAAATACAGTTTTAATGAATCAAATGGTTAGGTTGAAAATATACACAAATTTGTTGATAAGATGATGAACAGTAAATATAAACCAAAATAATCTAACCTTTTTGGGCTGGAAGGGGAAAAAACTAAAATTCAAAACTAAAATCTAACACTGATCCAACCTGTTCCATGGAGCTCAGAAACATTTATTTAAATGAATTAAATAGTATTTACACTCACGAAAACATTTGGTAACCCCTCTCAGCATCATAATAATTCACTCTGTTTTCACCAAAAAAGATGACAGTGGTATGTCTTTTATTTTCTAGGAATATCTGAGTACTGCTGTGTTTTCCAGACAAAGATTTTTAGTGAAGCAGTATTTACTTGCATGAAATTTAATGTAAAAACCTGCTGTGCAAAAAATTGGGTACACAACAAAATTAGCTTGTTAAGTCTTGAACTTTAAATACAGATGTGTCCAATCATAAGAAAGGGTATTTAACCCTTGGATGCACAACCTACCAATACCTACACTCTTCCACAAGTGGGGTCAAAAATGACCCCAAATAGAAACAATGCGTTTTGCTATAAACTTGGTTGTTATTCTTCAAAATCCTTAAAACGAAGAGTTGTTATATTTTCATATTCCAGGTATTCCTCATAAAACATTTTGCATTTATTTTTTCATTAATTTTAAGAAATTGCAGTTTTTGTATCACTTTTGTATGCTTGCTCTGCATATGCTGCAGAAGCTGGGCCTTCCTTCTGGAAGGCACAAGTTGTTCATCCACTGTAACACAATCACTGAGGATGAATTTCTGCCTGCAGTTGACCAGGAACAGGCCCCATATGTAGCAGAAAGCTGCCATGTGGTTTATTTTCAGTCGGTAGGCTCTGGTCCTCTTGTCATCAATGTGCAAGAAACGGTCAATATGTTTAAATCTTTGAATTGACATAGTGGCCTTGAACAATTGGTTATGCAGAGGACTCCCAAAAAACACACCGACTGGTACATCCCAGTTCTTCTCACTTCCTGCAAGAATGGTCAATCAAATGAACGCCAGGATGTTTGATTACATTTTTCCACTCTTTTCCCCTGTCTGTGGCTACTCTTTGTGCCTCTTGTCAACACCTCTTCTATTAAATTATCAGACATGAACATCTTCCATGCATTTACTGGGGAGAAAGGACTAAACCCAGGTGCAAGCCCTGGCCGACTAATTCAGAATATTGTGGCTAGAGCAGTAAGAGGGGCTCATTCTGTTAGACTCAATATCCATTTCCTCCTCAGAAGACTCATCAGTGAAGTGAAGGAAACTGGTATTTGGTCTGCAGTATTTTCAAAGGTTACAGAGATAAAGCAAAAAGCTACCGGAAGAGATCCAGAAGAGGGCGCTGTTGGTGCTACGCTCCCTTGGTTTTCCTCAGCTGGGCCCAGAAACAACACAGGCTTTGGTGTTTGTGGTTTGGTCTCTCAGCGTGACCGTCATTGTTCTCCCCTTCAGTCTACACAGCATGGATGAAGGAGCACGGAGGCGCCATCGTCAGCATCATCGCCAACATGTGGAACGGCTTCCCAGACGCGACGTAAGAACAGTTTCCCTCATTATATACACACAAATCTGCATGAGGAGTGTGTGTTTTTGAAAGCAAGGTGTGAAATTTCCTGCATTGTCTTTCTTTTCCTTTAGAGTGTTGGCCCCGCTGAGCCTTGTCCACAAACTTGTAAACCTCTTCTAAGATTGGAGGCACAGAAAAGAAGATCAGACACCAGCGAGGGAGGATAAGAAGGACAGACGCAACAACATTGTCATCCCCTATGTAGCCGGTGTATCAGAAAAACTCAGGAGAGTTTTCTCCAAGCATGACATCCCGGTGTACTTCAGACCCAGCAACACGCTCAGACAAAAACTGGTTCACCCGAAAGACAAAACTCCAAAACACAGACTTAACAATGTGGTGTATGCTGTACAGTGCAGCGAGGAATGCCCAGACCTCTACATTGGAGAGACCAAACAGCCACTTCACAAGCGCATGGCACAACACAGAGCCACCTCCACAGGACAAGACTCAGCTGTCCATCTGCATCTTAAGGTCAAAGGTCACTCTTTCGAGGATGCCAGTGTTCACATTTTGGACAGAGAGGACAGATGGTTTAAAAGAGGAGAGAGCAATGAGCTCACCCGAAACTCTGGCTGATTGGGACACACACCCAGTTTCACACCTTGGCTCAGGCGATTAGAGGATCATCAGGGGGTCCTTTTGTCCCTGTGTGGGGGGATACTCCCACTAGGTTTAAATCTGGGACTCTCCACCATTTGACCATAGAACTGAAGAAGCTTCTCGGATGAGAGGTGAGACGTCTTCAAGTAACTTAAAGAAGTCCAGACGCTTTTCTTTGCAAGCTCCTTTGACTATGATGACCTGGATGACTGAGAACCTTCACAGACGATTATTAAGAATCTGTACATAACTGTATGTAATTAATAGCACTACAAGTGTCCAGAGGTAAAGATTTGTAACATTCCAGCTGCTGAAATGTACATATCGTTTTTCTTTCCAATGCTCTTGTCAGTAAGTTTTTGAACAAAATTTAATAAAACTGTCAAACAGAACAATATCATTTGTATTTTTTATTTGTTTTATTTAACCTCTTCGTGTCTGTTTTGAACTCATTATCTCATAAAAGAGTCTTAAAAGATGTCTAATTATATATTAAACAGATGGGAAATACTTAATATCATATTTATCACTTCTTTTGTTACAGCAGTTGACAGGAATATGAAATGACATTAGTACTAATAATGATAATATGTGGAAAGGGATTCTCTGCCTGGCAGATATGTTGTACTATAGAGGGTTACAGCATGTGGTATCAAAGGTTTCCTGCATCTGTTCTTGATTAATTGTGTTAAATGCACTTGAGAAACCAAAGAATGTGATCCCCATTACTATAAATGGGAGTAAGCTCTCGACAGCATGTAGATGATTACAAACTGTTCTCGCAGTTTTGGCCTGTGTGCGTTTTAGTTTCGCTCTTACAGCAGGCGACAGGGAAGGGGCGTTTGAAAAGAAATGTTAGAGCAAATGCAAACAGAAAAACGCCTCTTGCTAACGTAATGCTTGCCTCCTGTATGTGTGAAGTTGAGGTTTAATTGACATATTATCCACTAATTGGTCGGTGATATTAACCAGGCAGGTAATGCAGTGATAATGTTAATTAACTATTTAAAGGTAGTTAATCGCTGTTAACTTTTTCCGAGGAAGTGAAAATTGTCAATACCAGCATTTTTGGGTTTGTTACAATTACAACATCACAGTAATTCCAGCAAAAAACTGTCCCTATTCACGCTTCCACTTTCGTCTCACTTTACGGAAGCACAGCTTCATACATTTTGCGGTCAGCATTACTAAAACATGGACCACAGTAGTCATCAGTGCTATTACATCCAGGCTGAAGTACTGGAACCAGTAGAGCTCACGGAGAGCCGATTTGAGTTGCTTTGCTCCTTTATGCCGCATCACAAATTCTGACTCCCTCGGCCTTCCTCAGCGGTACCACGCAACAAGCATGGGGGCTTCCAGTGTTTTCCGACCGGGCTTGTTCAAGCATAAAGTTGCAATAGTGACGGGTGGAGGCACCGGGATCGGTAAAGCTATCTCTGCGGAGCTGCTGGAGCTGGGTGAGTGAGTTCTAATAGTTGTTGTAGCGCAAAGAGTCTGAAGTGAGGAGCAGCTGAGTGACAGCAAGTGAACTTCGACACAGATACAAACAAGTCTGTAAGAGTCGCACCAGTGACCGCGGTCAAGTGCGCGCAGGCACACTGTGAAAGTGTGGCTGTGAGTGTTCGCTAACAGCTGGAAACACCAAACATCTGGTGGCTGTCAGTGTTGTTTCACAATAAAATGACTCGAAGCTTTATTTTGGAAAGTGCTGTAATTGTTTTTCGTGGCTCACTTGTTGGTCTACAGGCTGCAGTGTGGTGATCTCCAGCAGAAAGGCTGACAGGCTGGAGGCAGCAGCTCGGGAGATGAGACAGAAAATCCCTCCCTCCAGTCCTGCAAGTGTCACTGCTCTGCCCTGTAACATCCGCAGCGAGGAGGAGGTGAGCAGCTCTGCATCTGCTGCTCGTTTCAGTGCGTTAAGTGGCTGATTTTCTTTTTGTCTTTCTGTCATTTGAAGGTGAAGGCTCTTGTGTCATCAGTGCTGAAGCGATATGGCCGTATAGACTTTCTGGTGAACAACGGAGGAGGTCAGTTCAGAAGCCCTGCAGAAGACATGTCCTCTAAGGGCTGGAAGGCTGTGGTAGACACCAACCTGACAGGAACCTTCCACTGCTGCAAGGAGGGTGAGCCGGGCACAGATAACACAGGCTTTGGTGTTTGTGGTTTGGTCTCTCAGCGTGACCGTCGTTGTTCTCCCCTCCAGTCTACACAGCATGGATG
This sequence comes from Neolamprologus multifasciatus, assembly GCF_963576455.1. Lineage (NCBI taxonomy): Eukaryota > Metazoa > Chordata > Actinopteri > Cichliformes > Cichlidae > Neolamprologus > Neolamprologus multifasciatus. The sequence continues at coordinate 28,327,094 of NC_140456.1, read as the reverse complement.
AAGGAGCACGGAGGCGCCATCGTCAGCATCATCGCCAACATGTGGAACGGCTTCCCAGACGCGGCGTAAGAACAGTTTCATTATTCACACACAAACCTGCAAAGTCACACAGTTAAAAACTAAAAGTAAATAAATAAATAAATAAAATATTGCATTGTATTATATCATATTTGCCTGCTGCGTGGTGTGTCTCCTCCCCCCCCGACAGCCACACAGGAGCAGCGAGGGCAGCGGTGGATAACTTAACTAAGAGTCTCGCCATCGAGTGGGCAGCCTCGGGGGTCCGAATCAACGCTCTTGCACCTGTGCGTACAGCTCAGCACGTAATCAGTTTTGTTTCAGTTTTTCAAGATTCGTATGATTTTCATCTCTCTGTTTGGCTGCAGGGTAAAATCTTTTCCAAAACAGCGATGGAGAACTATAAAGGGAATAGACCAGATCTTTTCAAGATGTCCGTCCCATTCACTCCTTCGAAGAGGCTGGGAGTGCCCGAAGAGGTTTGTTAGAGAGAAAAAAGTCTGACAGAATCACTTTAACATATAAGTCGGAGTAATTCTAATTCTGAAAAACGAAAAATGAACTCAGACCCCAAAGGTCTCACAGTGCTCCATAAACAGCATTAGGATATAAAGAAGTTGTGAAGCTATACAATAGAAGGAGAAAGGTTAAAGCACAACTGTACTGAACAATTTTTGAATTGCCGTCGTTGTCCAGGTCTCATCTGCAGTGTGTTTCCTGCTCTCTCCTGCTGCTTCCTACATTTCTGGAGCCACGTTGAAGGTCGATGCGGGACAAAGTTTGTATAAGTCCATGTGGGAGATACCGAGTACGTATAGCTCTCTAACACAACTGCACTGTAGTCTTCCCAGTATATATTAGATTTAGTACGAGGAGCTAAATTCTTGTGTTTGTCTCCAGACCACAGTGCATGGCCTGAAGCTCCAGAGGGGGAGAACCTGGATGCTCTGAATGAACTGGTCGACCCATAAAGCAAACGCTGATTCACTCATGGGACGTGCAAGAGCACAAAATCCCCACGCCAAAAGGCATCGTGGACTCTAAGCCACAAGCATTATCAAGCACTGTATTTGTAGTGTGTGACTAATTATTAAGAATCTGCACATAACTGTATGTAATTAATAGCACTACAAGTGTCCAGAGGTAAAGATTTGTAACATTCCAGCTGCTGAAATGTACATATTGTTTTTCTTTCCAATGCTCTTGTCAGTAAGTCTATGAGCAAAATTTAATAAAACTGTAAAACAGAACAATATCATTTGTGGGTGTTTTTATTTATTTAACCTCTTCGTGTCTGTTTTGAACTCATTATCTCATAAAAGACTCTAAAAGATCCCTGATTACATTAAACAGATGGGAAATACTTAATATCATATTTAGCACTTATTTTGTTACAGCAGTTGACAGGAATATGAAATTACATTAGTACTAACCAGTGTTGGTCAAGTTACTTGAAAAATAAAGGAGTTCAAGTTTAATCAAGTTTAACACGAGTCCTAAAATTAGATACATGAACCCAGTTGAACAAATGACAGACTTTAATTTATTTAGGAAAAAAGTCACTCATTGCATATCAGGAGAGAAAGTATGAAAGCCTGCACCCTGTTTTAGTTTAAAGCACAGGGATCTGTCCAAGTCTGATATTCAAAACACTCAGAAATACACTGAGGCACAAATAAAGGACATTTCTGAGGACATCAGTAAAAGAGTTTCTGATGCTCAGGCTTGAAAAAATGATGAAAGTCAGACTGTGCTAATACAGGAAATTCAGAGCCAGTGTTACACTCTTTGGTGTGCGTGACCACCAAGGAGTCACCCTCATGTAGCTGCAATCATCACTACACATAGAATAGTCATTTGTGAAATGAGACACCCCAAAAGCCATCCACACTTCAATAATGTATATGAAATTAAATATGATTTCCAGCCTGCATCCTTATAAGAACCTAAGTCTAAAACAATGAACCAAAAATATAAAATGACTAAAGATACTGAAGTAAAACAGCTTTGATCGTATAATTTAAGTACTTTCAAATAGAAATGGTAAATGGACTGGTTCTTATATAGCGCTTTTCTACTCTTTCTGAGCACTCAAAGCGCTGTACACAACTTGTACATTAACCCATTCGCACAAGCACATTTTTCTAAGTGCTTTCTAAGTAACATTCACACACACATCCATACTCCGATGGATGCATCGGAGAGCAATTTGGGTTTAGTATCTTGCCCAAGGATATTTGGCATGCAGACTGGGGAAGCCAGGGATCGAACCACCAACCTTCCGATCAGTAGATGACCTGCTCTACCACCTGAGCTACAGCCACCCCCAGAAAGTCACCATAGTCTTCAGATGTTTGTGTGTGCACGGTGGTCCTACAAATAGAACCCCACCCAACCACCTGACGTCCCATAAAAAATACCCATGACTGTCACCTGTTTACTAAAGACTTGCTTGTTTGAAAAAAATGTTTCGTAGACCGAAGTGGAAGGTTTTGGGTAAATTACAAGAATCATGTAGAGCTACAGACATCACATTGTGAGCCGTCTGCTGACTCCCTCACCTGCTGTCATTGATGACCTCCTTCAGTCCCTTCAGAAGAGTTTCTGTATTAATGTCTAAAATGTTCAACACGATTCCTACACCTCTGCTGGCCATCCTCGCAGCTTTGTCCGGCTGGTCCCCGTTCAGCGGCACCATCAGCATGGGAACGGCGTGACACAGTCCCTCAAACAGACCATGTGAGCCAGCGTGAGTGATGAATGCACGGGCTCCCGGGTGAGCTAAGACACAAAACATGCAGAAATATCAGATATTTTGATATATGACACATCAGTGTGCTTCACATTTCAGGATGTGCTGCTGCAGACACACACCTAGCAGGTCATTCTGCGGGACCCATTTCATCATCTTCACATTTTCCGGGACATTGTCAGGAACCTTTCCAGTGTATCTCCATATGACCTGTCATAGTTTTATTGTAGATTAAGATTAGCTGTATTTATTTATAACACAAGATAAGCTGTATGCTGATATACCTTCTGTGGAATCTGTCTGAAGGCCTCCAGAAAGACAGAGGTGATTTCCTCTGGCAGATCTGACACCATGGAGCCCAGAGTGAACACTACAAACCCGTGCTCTCCAGACACCCAGGAATCTAGATCCTGACAAAACACAAACTTGCTTAAGTACTTTGCATTTATCACTCTTACCTGATTGATCTTACAGTCTTACGGTAAGTGGTGTCAATCAGAATGTTCATAAATGTATTTAGAGTCTAAAACTCATAAAGTCTTACTGGGGGCAGAGGATGTTTCACATTGCAATTGATTCCACCAACCAGTACAATATTGGGCATGAGTGGGCGTGGGAAATCCAGCGTGAAGTCATTCCTGTTTAAATACAGCAACAGTTTTTTGGTTTTTTACACTCACGCAGGCAGCAAATGTCAACAATACACAGACGTTGCATGTGTTACCTCAGCAGCCAGATATCAGAGTCTGAAAGCACTTCAGCCACGCCCACGTTCTCTCCAAGGAAGTCACGGGTTATGTGGTCAAAGCGCCAAAACAGCAGTCTGCAAAACAGCGGCTCCACCAATGCCACCTGTGGGTCAGAGGCATTACAGGACAATAATACAGCACCAATACACACACACACACACACACACACACACACACACACACACACACACACACACACACACACACACAGTCAAGAGCAGGCAGCAAACACTACTACCAACTCAAACAAACGGACCTACTTAAATGAGACAAAGGGGAAACTTAAATAGTGGCTAACGAGCCCACAAGAGGTAGAACACGCAAGAAACTAACGGAAACTAAAGTTCAATTCCACCCCGCAATGATCCGCAGTTGTGGTATAACCTCCATATAGTCTTGCTTTGCCCCTTTTCAACTTCTTAGCTCATCAACAAAAGGGACTTTGAGCAGCTGCTACTAAGATAACTTAGAAAACAGAAATCCAGAGCAGTTATCCTTGCAGGGGATGTGGTTGATGGTGAATTCAAATGGCTAGATTCCAAGGTACCATCCCGTGATCCTTCATCTTCTCTATCCATTGAAGAGTCTTGTGGTCCGTTTCCAATATGAACTCCCATCCATGAAGATAATACTTAAAGGAATAGCATGACTATTTCATCAAGGTAAACTGCAGCAAAATCAGATATGTCAGACAGTACCTGATCCATCAGTGTATGGAACGTTGCTGGGGCACCATGCAGTCCAAAAGGCACGACTTTAAACTGGAACAAGTCCTGCGGGGTCCGGAAAGCAATCAGCTCTTTTGAGTGCCCAGTCAGTGGTACCTGCCAATAACCCTTGCAGAGGTCTATTATTGTTAGATATCTTGCCTTCCCAAGGTGCTCAACTATGTCATCAATGCAGGGAGTTGGATGTGAATCAGATTTTGGAAGGCCACCACTTTGTTGGAGCTTGACCTGATTAAAGCACTTAAGATTAACAATATAGATGAGAAATTTACATACAAAAAAGAGGACCTGGCATGGATCTGCGAGAACCCTAATAAAAGTGAAATAATGGACGGTCATTCACTTCCTCATATGGAGGATTTGTCCACAAAACTGGCTGGTGCTACACACTATAGCCAGAATGTTTAACCTGAGCTTATCAACTGCCTCTTCACCCTGACAGTCGCAGTGTTACGGACTTGCTTCAGCACCCTCTGCCTTCGAGAAGATGATGCACACAGCTCTGAAACATCTACCAGGAGTGCAGAACTACTTGGATGACATTATAGTGTACGGGCATTCCAAGGAAGAACACGATGAACATCTACAGGCTGTTCTCCAGCGTCTAACCAATGTTGGTCTGCAGATCACTGCAGATCCAGTAAAAGTTCATTCGGGCAGATACATATTCTGTTCCTGGGACATGTCATTTCAAAGGAGGGCTTGTGCCCTCACCCAGACCACCTGACTGGCATCTCTGAAGCTTCTGCACCAAAGGTGCAGGCTTAACTTCATGGTTCAGCAAATTTCTACCAAACTATTCAACAGTAGTAGAGCCACTGCGACAGCTACTTTGAACAAATAACATAGCTAAACTATAATGGACCGATGCAGCAAATGAAAGCTTAAATAAGCTGAAAGAAATGCTCCTGAAAAGCCCATCACTTGCAATCTACAACCCAAAGCTGCCAACATGATGGAGCGCATCATTGCTTTTGGTTCCCGCACGGTGTCTCCAGCTGAGAGGAAATATTCAACAATAGAAAAAGAGGCCCTCGCCTGAGTATGGGCAGTTAAAAGATGAAAGACGTAGATATGGGGACACCGATTTACCCTAAGAACAGATCATCAAGCTCTCACCACTCTGCTAAGTACTAAAGAGATGAACAGAGCTGGCAGGAGGATTGCACATTGGTCAACTAGACTGATGTTTTTCCAGTACAACATGGAGTATCGTCCTGGAAGCCAGAATATCATGGCAAACAGCCTGTCACGTGTTCCCCTGCACACCACAGCTGAAGATGCTGAACAGGATTTCATCACAGAGCTAGCTGAAATCTCTCCTCTCTTAACATCACTTCCACTTTTTGATTTTAAAGCAGAATGTGAGGATTGCCCCAAATTAACAAAACTGAGACTGACTGTTCTTTCGAAAGTGAAAAAGTCCCTTCTAGATGAAGTCAAACCTTACTTCCTCTTGCGAAATGAACTGGCAGCAGAGTCACGAAGTCAAGAGCCTAGAAGAACATGAAAGCATAGTTCGCACTAAACGACGCCTTAGAGAACTGCGCTGTTGGCCACACATAGATGAAACTGTCCACACAATTCTGCATGTCCTGCCAGGCTTGTTATAAAATGGCTACTGTTTCACCTGCTCCACTGCAACTCAAGTTTCCAGAAGGTCCATTTAAACATGTTGTGGTCGACATTGTTGGTCCATTTGAACACGGGACCTATGACTGCAGGTTTGTTACTGACTATTTTAGTAAGTGGCCTGAAGTTGCATTCACCCCAAATGCCACAACTGCAACTGCTTGCATTCCTTACTTCTGTTTTTGCCTGTGAAGGAAACCCCTGCACCATTACCACCATTAATGGTCCACAGTTCACATCCACTGCCTTTACTTATTTTCTGACTGAACGTTGCATTAATCACATGACGACAAGTGTGTACCATCCTCGGGTGAACGGAGGTGTGGAACACCTTAACAGGGTACTGAAAGACTCTATTCAGACAGCACAAGCTACTCAGCGACCCTGAAAAACTGTAGTTGCGGAACTACATTACAGCTATTGGGCTACCTCCCATGCTACAACTGGTGGGTCCCTACAACTGTTGTGGCAATTAAAGCATTTTGTGTCACTTTATACAAAAAAACAAAACAAAACCCAGCTCTTTGCTCAAATTACTGCAGCTGTATATGTGTCGCGTTTGCCTTTGTGCTTATCCTTTTCTTCCCATCAAATTTGACAATTTGAACACACACTTGAATTAAGATTGTGTGTGTGCTCAGTTTTCCAGCAGTATGTCCAATTCTTCTAAAGGCAGTCGCACTTGCAGTTCTTTCTCTGTCAACAGGTCTACAAACTCCTGCAGGTGATCAGGGAACAGCTGCACTGCCTCCATATACAAACCCTGATCTCACACACACACACACACACACACGCACACACACACACGTACATGTACACATCCACATTCCAATGTAAGGAACAAACACCCACTGATGTATAAAATAAAGACCAGGGCAGTCTCAGAGCTGCGAGTCCCTGAGCCCTCACTCTCGTGCGAGAGCTCAGAGCTGCCCTTGCTAAGCAACAAGTAAAACTGTGTGTTTCTCCTCTCTGATTCTCAGCTGAAGAAGTGTTTTAGAATATATCTCTTAACATTAAACCAATATTTGAAAACAGGAAAGTATCTGATATATGAAGTTAAATTTACAGCAATCATTATAAACGTTAAACTTTTCTATTGTGAACAGTTGAGCAGAAGGTTTGGTTTTGTCACAGAATGATCACTATATCAAATTATATTGTAATACATTAAAATACAAGTACTGATGACCAGAGTACACATATGCTACACTTTTTTAATTTGTGGTTGACATCAAGAAAAGACAACAAAAGTCAACTTGTTTTTAATTTGTTTTGTTTTTTTTATTTGATTTTAGTGCCAATTAACTAAGAAGTCTCCCGAAGGTGTTTTGAACTGTAAGGTGGAGGGCCTGTAGGACCTCCACCTTACAGTTCAAAACACCATCTTTAGAAATTCCAGCAATCAAATGATTCCCTATGAGCAAGCACTTGGCGACAGTGGGGAGGAAAAACTGCTCTAAAAAGCAGAAACCTCCAGCAGAACCAGACTCATGTAGGGGCAGCCATCTGCTGCGGCTGGCTGGGTACGATGGAAAACACAAAGGAGACACAGTGAAGATATAATAGTTTTTTAGGAAAACTGTAAAGACTTTTAGGAACTTTGATTTGAAGCAAGGCAGTGGAAAAGTCAAGGTCTTTAGTCATCGCTGCCCTTAAAACAGCATCTGAAGGGATACATAATAGCTCTTCCCACTGCTGCAAAGAACCTGGCAATTCTGGACTTTTTTGGAGGACTTGTGAGGACACCCAAATTGATTTTCAAATGCTTCAAAATAGCCTCATCAAATGAACTATCACTTGCAAAAGCAGCATTCATGACCTGTTCTGTGGAGCCAAACTCCTTGACGAGTCCTTTAAACATTTTTTTGGTCAATTGACTCACATTCTTGTCCAGATTTGTTATAGACTCCTCAATGCTGATTTCAGGTTGCACCAAGTTGTTGAGATGTTCAATGATGTCTCCTAAAGTTTTGTTAGGTAATGAAAGCGGCTTTTTTAGGCTCTTTTTGTACTGAGCCACGAGTCTAGCTATAAGACACATGGCAAGGTTCTCGGATGCTGCCTGAGATGACACTGACACTTCTGAGAGCTTTTTCTCCAACTTTTCTGAGGGTTTCTCTTTAGACATTTCAGACAGTTTTTCCTCTAACTTTTCTGAGGTTTGCTCCTCAGGCTTTTCAAAGAATTTCTCCTCAGACTTTTCCGAGGGTATGTCCTCTGAGAATCTGTCCTCTGACTTTCCAGACATTTCCTCCTCCATCCTCTCGAGAACTGGTGTTGAACTTGAACAAGAGGATGTTGAGCGTTTCTCTGGTGACTTGACCTGCTTTTCCAGAGACGCTGGTCTAGAAGGACAGGGTTTTTTAGATTCTCTGACACTTTTCTGAGAATAGTCTGATTCTGTGTCTCTTGCCCGTTTCTGTCCCTTTGCAATGACCTTTTGGATCTCTCCAACAGCATCAGACACTTTTTCGCTCTGAACAATTTCATCTATTGTTTCATCATCAACCAAAAGCAGAATCTTTTGCAAAACCTTTCCAACTGCGTCTTCTATGATTACATAGAGGACTTCAGGAGAAAAGAAAACTCTCGATTCAGCTACTTGCTGTGGTGTCTTGGAGATGACGGAGTCTGATAGACTTCTACCCATAACAGTTGTGGGAATTTGGTATATACGACTTATCATTAAATGGTCGTACAGTTTCTCTGTCAATTCTCTCGAGAAATTCTTCACTTTCTTGCTTATTTTAATGTTTTCGAGCCTTTCTTGGATAATGTCATGTTCTTTCTCTTTTGTGAACTCGCTGTATATGTCACTAATTTCAGATTTGATGACATTAAAGCTAGTTGGAGTAGCAGATTTTATCATGTTTCCCAGAGTAGATGAGCTTCTAGAAGGGGCACGGACAGACATGCTAGAATTTGAACGAGGAGTTTCGCATGCTGAACCTGGGAGGCTGGCACTCATACTGTCGTGGGAACCCATTCTCTCAGTTTCAGGGGAGTGGGTTACCTTTGACAGACTAATAAAATAGTCTTTGCTCTTCTTCACTGTTGTTTTCAGCTCCCCTTTCATCTTTTTAAAATGTTTTCCTGCAATCTTGGAAAAATGCAGTTTGCGTGATTTTTGCGGTGCGGAACGAGCACGTGAGGTAAAAAACTCTCTCACTTTATCAAAGATGATTCCCCCGTTGAATCCAGATTTGGGTGAGGTACATTTCTCACTGTGACACGAATAATCAGTGTCAGTGCACTGGAGATTGTCAAGTATAATATTGACAATGTCAGCTGCAATTTTTTCTACTGGGGTCTCAGGTGGAATACTTTCTGCCTGCCTTTCAGCTTCTGCACATTCCCCACTTTCTGAACTTTCTTTCTTTTCTGAAAGTTGCTCTATTTTAGCGGGTGGCTCAATTTCCATATCGCTGTCATCATCCGATAATTCATCATCTGTAAAATCTGAATCTTGACACCATTTGGTCAGAATCTCACTAACCTCCTGGGTGGCTGATTTGACTGAGATGCTGGACTCAATGCTATCTTTGCTGGACTCAGACTTACTTGAATCACTTTCCTTTTCCATGCACGGGCATTTCAGTTTACTTGCATATCTTTTCAAGCATGAGAGAGCATGAGAAACCATGACACGCAGTTTTCTAATATTCCGAATTGCCCCACTGACGTAAACAGCGGGGTCTGATGGTAAATATAAGTGCTCTCTGACCAGGGCGACTATATATTTGACCTTATTTGAAATCTCCTCCTCAACCATCTTTGTCAGCTTTTTAGCACTGCCACATATCTGCTTTGGGATATTGAGCAGGTTTGCAATAGTGATTGAGATGGAGTCACCAAATGATGGATTTGTTTCTATTTCTGCAGATGCATCGCTCTGAATGACGGGAAGAGCACGTCTCAAAATGTTGGCTGAGGTGATCTGTATGATTTCAGAAATCATATCAGCCAAAACTGCTTGAATATCAGAATCCCAAGCTCCATTTTCTATTAAAGTCCACTGTACATCATCGAGTTTGTTGAAGGCGTTATCGATAATCGGTGACAGCTCATCTGGTGATACGACTAGTGGGGTTTGAGTATTATAATCCTGTGTTGCAGACATTGTTATTTCACACGGATTCTCTCTGTTAAAATCTTCCTGAAATGCTAAACTTTCTGAATTGAAAGAGCGTGGTAAGTTTGACATGTAACTACTGTCGAGGGGGTCTCTGGTAGTGATAACTTTTTGACTTAGCTTGGCTCCTATTTAAGGACTTTCCCGGATCAAAGGAAAACCACATTAAAGGACTTCTTTGACGTAACACATCAAAACCTTCTATGAGGTAAGTCGTTCGAATGCACGAGAATTCGCGCATGCGCAAACGCCCGCGTTAAGCTCGTAACTCGGGTGCGCATGGCAGAAGAAAACTGTTTTTTTCTCAAACCTTTATTTAAACATCAGTACAATACAAAATTTAATTAAACAGTACCACAATAATGGTGTTGTACTTACAAAAGAATTGTATGCATAGATAAACAAATACAAGAACAGTATTCAGAATCAACAATATAAATATGCTAGGGGGAAAGTAACTGATCAAGCCAAAGAATAAAGTGATTGAAAGATCTTAATTTTTTCCACAAACACCAATAGTTTTTATAGCTTTTGGGTTAGTGGAGTTCTTAATAAACACTGTCAATTTTACTCGTTTTTTTAAGGCATGTCACATAGATCAATCTTGTATTTATTGACAATATCAAGTAAAAGGGAATACAGTTTTCGTGGTTTGTTGTGGCAATTAAAGCATTTTGTGTCACTTTATACAAAAACCCCCCCAAAAAACCAAAACCCAGCTCTTTGCTCAAATTACTGCAGCTGTATATGTGTCGAGTTTGCCTTTGTGCTTATCCTTTTCTTCCCATCAAATTTGACAATTTGAACACACACTTGAATTAAGAGTGTGCTCAGTTTTCCAGCAGTATGTCCAATTCTTCTAAAGGCAGTCGCACTCGCAGTTCTTTCCCTGTCAACAGGTCTACAAATATGGGGCGCCGTTTGTAAAGTGAAACATGCTGAAATTAAAGGCAACATTTTTCCACATTTAGCTCAAAACCTTACCTAAAACATGTTTTTTCGAGTAATTTTTTACAACATTTAGTAAAATATTTGTAACTTTTCATCAAATGTTAAATATTAAATCTAAATGTTAAATCTAAATGTTAAATATTAAATCTAAATATTATATTTAAATCTAAATGTTAAAAGTTAAATCTAAATGTTAAATCTAAATATTATATTTAAATCTAAATGTTAAATGTAAATGTTACAGAAAACTAAATATTTAGGCTAACATGCAAATTTATTGTACGCATCAACGGAAATACCAAAATAAAAGCTTCCCGAAAACCTCCGGTGCAAAATTGTGTCTGCTCTCCCCCTCACTTCTTCCCGCCAGGGCCGTGCAGAGAGGTTTAAAGGGGCGGGTGCTCAAAGTTAAAAAGGGGCACATTGAACCAGGCTGAATAACAACAACACACATTCATCAAGAATCTAATATGGGAAGGGCAGGGCTGTGTTGATCTGAGACTGTAGACATTAAAAAGTCCATAGGAGAGATGGTAGCTGATTAAACAAGTGTCATGAGATAATAACAAAATGCAAAGATTGGTGACAGCGCTTGGAACCATAAGGCAACAAAAAAACTGTGAGAAATAATTTAGGCTCTGCCTGTGAATCACTCTTTGCTTCTTCCTTCCATCCCATCTTTTCATATATCACTCTCCACGTGCTGTCTATCTGAGAACAAGGCACAACTTGCAATTGCAATAAACTATAATCTAATTATCCACACCTAACACTTAATCTATAATAAAATGATGACAGAAAAATGTTATACCACTGCCTTTAGTAGCCTCACACAGCGCCTACTGTTCCCGCCTCATGTCCTTACCAGGCATGTCTGGACAATGTGATATCATGAGTAATATATTTTTTTAATCCATCTAAATAAAACACACACATGCACGCACACACAGTGACATTTTAGACCTTCTTCAGAATACTGTATATACTATGGGCATCACGGTGCTGATCCAGAATCCTTACATTATTATTTATTACTAGAGCTACAATAATAAAGCAATGAGGAGGGGGAAGTAATAAATATGAAATAATGTCATTATGATGATTCCATTTGTTTCACTATCCACTCTGTGCAGGGGGAAAGCTTTTTTAAACTGTAGAGATACAATAATTCTACTGCTGTAAAATCCAAATTTTGTCTTATTTAAAATATAAATCTAATATAATCTGCTTCTTAATGTATGTTCTTTAAAATACAGCGTGTGTTTTTTAATATATTATAATTATAATAATGCATAATTATGTGGACATGCATATTAGATCGTTTTGTAGTGAAATATAATCCTTCCAGAAAGGCAGGAAAAGCCCGGAAACTTACTTTAAAACTAAATATGTTCCCTAAAACGGTGACAGAGCTACAGACCCATGACAGCCTTACACAGGTAGCCAGCAGCTATGACCAGCACTACATGTGCAGTTAATAAAAGGACAGGTAATGTTTGTCACGCTGTTGCACACACAGCACGCTCGTTTGTTTCAGTTCGTCAGTTGCAACAAGACAACTTACCAACGTGTACATAATAAGCTAATACTCTTGTGTGCTACACACTACGGTGTACGCTGTACACCTACTTACTGGTTTTGTCGCATCAGTCTGTGTCTCTGAGTTAACTTGTGTTTCTCCTACAGCTCTGGACCGCAAAAAATGCGCGTGCTCTTTGTGAGCTCGTTCCCGGCTCGTAACCAGCGCGTTCTGCCGTCAAGGGCGCTCATTGGTTAAATGTGATCATGTGACTGATGCAAGCCAGATCCTTTTATTTTATTTAACTGTGATTAATAGTTAAATATTATTGTTGAGGGGCACAGACAGGACTCCGCACGCACACACACATTAAAAAAATAATAATAATTTTTTTGAAAAAGTTGCCTCAACAAAAGGGCACTTTGGGCACCCATCAGGAAAGGGGCGGGTGCTCAAGCCCCTCTAGCCTCCCCCTCTGCACGTGCCTGCTTCCCGCCATGTGCTGCTTCACTTCTTGCCTACGAGCATGTCCAGCGATTTTGCTGGACATGTGCTGCAGCGATTGTGAAGTGGAGACTGCAGCTGCTAAGAGTGCACTACTGCTGAACCTTTGGATAGCCGACAAAACTGATCTTCCGATGTTTTCAGCTAAATCGCCGGACGTGCTTTCTCATGGTCGGCTCCGGGTTATGGCTGAATTCCAGTGGAATGACGGTCCCGCCATAATAGACGTTCCAGCCCCAAACCTAACCTTATTCCTAACCTTTACTGGCAGTTAAATGACATAAAATAGTGTTTTCCAAAGCGATTTTTAGAAAATGAACGAACATGTGTAGATTGAGTCCAAACGGTTCTCATGTGCTCTCCTTTTTCCGATGCCGTCATTTAGGAACGTGTTGGGTACCCGAAAGCATAAAATGTTGACAATTATTAAATTAAAATTAAAATTATTACGCTTAGGGAGTGAGAACGTGTCTGACCACTGTCTTGTTTCTTTATGTTGTTGTGGGTTCTTAAGAATGACACCATTACTTGAAGAGAAGGTATTTTATCGAACTGTGGTTCACATGTAAACAAAGCTTCGCCATCACAGTCTACTCCGAGGTAACTTCCTCTGGCTCTCTAGCTCCCCCTACAGTCTAGGAGTATTAACTCCTAGACTGTAGGGGGATAAAACATGATACTAGGCAAATAAGGATTTGCTGTTATCATTACATCTTCCCTTTTTTTTTTAACAATAAAATAACATACCTACTTTCACAAACATAAACAGTCTCTATTTGTTTTTTACTTGTTAAACCAGGCTTTGTCAAAGTAACGTTAACAAGACAACTAGTTTTCAACAATTATGGTCCATTCAACACTATTAACCAAACATACTGAAACTTGCATATATACAATGACATCATCTTCCAAACAACATGTCAACACATTACATCTGTTCAATCAGTCTCATAGGTGGCTTTACTTGTCTTACAGATCTTCTCAGTGTTTGTTCTTGTGTATGTGTAGGTGTTTCAGGTGATAGTGTCTCATGCGTGTGTTGGGGTTGTTCAGCAGCCTCCAACCTCTGCTCCACTACTACTGGTCCCTTAAGAAGATCTCGGCGATTTCTTCTCAGCATAGCTCCATCTTCTGTCTGAACGATGTATGATTGTGGTTGATCTTTCTTTAAAACAGTCGCTTTCTGTGCCCATGTGTTGGTATTGTCCTTGAATCTCACTTGATCCCCAGCATGCAGTTCAGGTAAGTTTTTTGTTCCTCTGTCATAATAAAACTTCTGCTTTGCTTTTTGTTGCTCCTTAAACTTCTTCACGCTGTTTCCTTCTTTTGTTTTAAGCAGATTATCCTGAATGGGCAAGTTTGATCTCAGGCGTCGTCCCATAAGAAGCTGTGCTGGTGACATACCACACTCAAGTGGCGTTGTGCGGTATACTAGCAGGCTTTGGTAGAAGTCAGCACCACTGTCTCTCGCCTTACTCATCAGCCTCTTCACTGTTTGGACGGACTTTTCCACTAGTCCATTAGATTGTGGGTAGTGTGGGCTTGATGTTGTGTGAACAAAGTCCCATTCTTTGGCAAACTGTCCAAACCTAATATTGGAGAATTGTGGTCCATTGTCTGTGAACACTTCACTTGGCACACCGTGTCGTGCAAATACAGCTTTCATAGAGGTGATTACAGCCTCTGCTGTTGTTGTTTGCAGTCTACATACTTCCGGATACAAAGAGTAGTAGTCTGTGACCACAATATAGTCCTTTCCTCCAGACACAAAAAGGTCAGCCCCCACTTTCTGATATGGTCGGTCTGGCACTGGGTGCGGCTTTAGTGGCTCGGCAGGATTGCTTGCTTGATATGTCAGACATGTTGAACAGTTCGACACTTCATTTGTCACATCCTGATTAATCCGTGGCCAGTACATCACCTCACGTGCTCTCCTTTTACATTTTTCCATGCCTAGATGCCCTGCGTGTATCTTTTTGAGCATCGCTCCTCGCAGGCTCTTTGGGATGACAATTTTACTTCCCTTGAACACCACATCATCCACTACAGACAGTTCTGCTCTGCAGTTCCAATATTCTTGAATAACAGGTGAGCAGTTTTGCTTACAGCTGGGCCATCCAGCTATGATGGTTTTGCGCAGTGCTTTTAACGTTCCATCATACTTCTGCAGAAGAACAGCTCCAAGTCCACTCTGTGATGCATCTGATGAGATCTTAATAGGTCTCATTGGATCATAAAACTTCAGAACTGGTTCCTTTGTAAGCAGATCTTTCAAGTCACGCCATGCTTTCTCATGTTCATGATTCCACTCCCATTCAATTCTCTTTTCAGTTAGCTGTCTCAGTGACGCCATTTTTTCAGAGAGATTGGGTATGAATTTTCCCATGTAGTTTATCATGCCATTAAATCTCTGCACATCTTTCTTGCATTGCGGCCTCGGCATGTTTTCAATTGCAGACACCTTTTGAGGATCTGGTCTGATGCCTTCACTGCTCAGGATATCTCCAACGAATGTCAGTTCCTGCGCCCCAAGCTGACATTTCTCTTTGTTCAGCTTCAGATTGGCTTTTCTGGTTGCTTCAAGAACATTTCTCAGTCTCATGTCATGTTCAGCTTTTGTGCTACCCCACACAATGATGTCATCCATTGACATGTCGACTCCTTCCAGGTGTTCATAGATCATGTGTATGGTCTTGTGATACACCTCAGGTGCTGAAGCAATGCCAAACGGCAGTCGCCGGAATCTGTACCTGCCAAATGGGCTGTTGAACATGCACAGTTTTGAACTTGCTTCATCCAGCTTCAGTTGCCAAAATCCTGATGAAGCGTCTAGCTTGCTAAAGTACTTCGCTTTTGCAAACTGTGACATTATCTCTTCTCTTGTAGGTAGTTTGAAATGTTCTCTCTTTATTGCTCTATTCAGATCTCTAGGATCCATGCAAACTCTGAGCTTTCCAGTCTTTTTCTCTACAATAACAAGAGAACTCCCCACTCCGTTGGTTCATCTATCTTTTCAATCACTTCCAGGTTTTCCATCCTGTCCAACTCGGCTTTCAGTGGCTTTTGTAGAGCAAATGGTACTTTGCGACATGGATGAATGACTGGTGTTGTCTGGAATGCCGCACACAAGTCTGTCTTTTATCAAAGAGTCTGTCAGTCCTCCAAATTCACGTTTTACTCCTGTTCTGCAGCTCTGTGACATACTGATCTATTGTCTCCCCTGTCTTCTGTACACATGTGAAGAATCTGTGCCTCTTAAATGTCACATTTCTCTTAGGTATGCAGTAAGCCTCAAACTTCTCCATTATTTTATTCAGCTTCATTCCGTCACCATCAGTAAACGTGAAGTTATTATAGACTTCCAGTGCCTCATCACCCACTATATGCAAAAACACTGACGCTTACTTTTTATCACTTGCCTCGTCAAGTCCAATTGCTGATAGGTACAACGTGAAACGTTGCTTAAATCTTCTCCAATTTTCAGCCACATTTCCAGTCAACTGAAGAATCGGTGGTGGGTGTAAGCCGTCCATGCTTACGTCGCTAGGTCTCTTTTCTCTCCCTCGGCGAGTTAGCTACACTACGTTCACTGCTAAGCTGATCCGTCGGTACTGCTATATTTTAGTCCGTTACCTTTCTTCAAGTCCATTTTCTGACACCATGTCTTGTTTCTTTATGTTGTTGTGGGTTCTTAAGAATGACACCATTACTTGAAGAGAAGGTATTTTATCGAACTGTGGTTCACATGTAAACAAAGCTTCGCCATCACAGTCTACTCCGAGGTAACTTCCTCTGGCTTTCTAGCTCCCCCTACAGTCTAGGAGTATTAACAACATAAAACATGATACTAGGCAAATAAGGATTTGCTGTTATCATTACAACCACTACCGTCACACTTTTGCACCAGTGGTTTTCGGAAAGCTTTTATTTTGGTATTTCCGCTGATCCGTGCAATAAATTTGCATGTTAGCCTAAACATTTAGATTTAACATTTAGCATTTAGATTTAACATTTAGATTTAGATTTAAATATAATATATAGATTTAACATTTAACATTTAGATTTAGATTTAAATATAATATTTAGATTTAACATTTAACATTTAGATTTAAATATAATATTTAGATTTAACATTTAACATTTAGATTTAGATTTAAATATAATATTTAGATTTAACATTTAACATTTAGATTTAGATTTAAATATAATATTTAGATTTAACATTTAACATTTAGATTTAAATATAATATTTAGATTTAACATTTAACATTTAGATTTAGATTTAAATATAATATTTAGATTTAACATTTAACATTTAGAATGAATATTTAACTTTATATTTAACATTTAAAATTCTGTTTTAAATATGAAAAGTTACAAATATTTTACTAAATGTTGTAAAAAAGGACTTGTTTTGAGCTAAATGTGGAAAAATGTTGCCGTTAATTTCAGCATGTTTCACTTTACAAACGGCGCCCCATACCCGTTTTTTACAGGATGGTAGGCAACTCTACTAACTAACCATATGAATAAAATAAAGTTCACCAGTAACATCATAGCACCCACCTAACTGTATAGAAACTCCGTCATGCTAGCTAGTACACAGTACAAATGATTGTAACTGACTGTAAAAAGTTAGCACAACGAAAATAAACTACACCAAAACTTGGCTTATATCTGACCCAGATAGACTGCAGGTCATAACTTCTTACTTGAAGCTCATTTCACCTGACAGTTGGACCAGCGGCTGCCTTGGGTCTCTCCGCCTCCCCTTTCCCCCATCCACCTGCTGGCCTCCACCACTTGCTAATTTTACTGAATCTGTGAAAGCTCCACCATAGCCACTACCAAACAATTGAGTTATTTTTACACGTCTGCCAGCACCTGTCCAATCCCCACCTTTCACTGTTTACACGGTTACAAAAAAAAGACAACAACAACAACAAAACATCGGCCCATTTAAAACAAAAAATTACCATCGGGCCAAATGCCCGGTATGCCCGATGGCCAGTCCAGCTATGCTGATGGGGACTGTGAGGGTTTGCAGTTAAATTCCTGCTCTTACAGGATCAGTGAGTGTCTGTTTAAAGATTATTAACATACTTTTACATCACTATGGAACACCAGCATTTCTGCAGAGGACAGAACCCCCTGCCTTAATCTACCATGATGCTCTGTGCTATGTTGTCATGGCAATATGAAGTCAAATAAATACAAATGTAGAAAAATGCACATTTAAAGGAGGACAAGAAGACAGCTAAGAGCTTTTGAAGCAGGAAAACTTTTCTGGATTTCTCTTAATTTAACTGGAAATTTTGCTAATACAAGTCAAGGAGGAAACAAGGAGGCAGGTTGGATTATATTTGAGGACAGGACGCATGAAGGAGAAGCATGAGGAGAGAGAAAACAGCAGAGCGATGGTGAAGAGCTAATCGTGGATCAAGTCGAAGAAGCAAGCATCAAAACTGTGAGTAAACATAACACACAAAGAGTTAAAAATTACTGTGCTGATTAAGGAAACATTAAATTTGGTTAGTTTGGGGTCTCGAGCTTCAAGTTTGTGGCTTCAGTTACTCTCAAAATTGAGGAAAGACAAAAAATGTTTCTTTTGAAAGGTTGTTGGAGGATTCTTACTGTAAGAAATATATGGATGTGCATCTGCTTTTATTTAAAAAAAACAGTTGAATTTTATTTAGTCACATTGGAAAGGGAAAACTGGAGGATCAGGACAATAATGTGGCCAAATTTACTGTTTCCTTAATCAGATCAATAATTTTGCTCTGAATTAGAAATGTTGAAATGGGTTATTTTCTTTCTTCTCTACTGATCACTGTGTTACATGGTTAGTTACTTGTCAGTCTACATGGTTAATGGTACTTTTAAAAAATGCAGTTTATTCGGAATTTTGTAGAAAAAGGCTCTGCACCTGTGAAAAACAAAATCAAACCCCCAAAATCACTGTAGATCAGAGTAGCTAAGCTCTGGTTAACTGCAATTATATTACAGGAGATTAAAAATATTAGAATGATTGAAAGAAACAAAGATTGCTTTAAGGTCTGAAAATTTGACTTTCCTATTGAAAGAGACGAAAACTAATCCATGTGTGACACTGAGAAAAAACTGAAAGCTAAAAAGATCTGGAGGTCCAAATGTTGTTATACAAATGTGCAAACTTGATTTAATGACATTAGAAAGAAAAAACTGGAATGTTTAAAAAGGTAATATATAAAAATGATTTTTATATTACTTGAAAAAATGATGTTGGTTAGTGCAGCTGTATTTGGAAAAACTGCTGGGTCACTAGTAAGATGAGATTTAATGTGATAAACTGAGGGAAGGTAATATAATCTGCACACTCGCTATTATTGTTGTAATCCACACACCAGCAAATATTTTATCAAACATTAATAATAATTGGTGATCAATGCAAGTTTTAAGCAATTATATTTATTTGCATTCAAAACCAATTTACAAAAAAGAATCTTGTTTTTTTTTTTAGATAAAAAGACGTTTCTAACTGACTTCAGTTAGCTGAGCTGTAGAGGAGATTGATGAGCACGCAATAAAGTGAACTTGTTAGGGAGAGATTGCAATCAACTCAAATTTTGATGATAGACACAGATAAAAATGAGCGTTTTTTTAGACACTGATGTGTGGACCAATCACATGATTAAAAACCAGGTGAAAATTGACTTCAAACTTTTGAGCTGTAGTGTAGATTGATTACAATGATAGCATATAATTATCTATTAGAGAAGAATGTATAGAAATATGAGGACAGAGAGACACTGTTAAAAAGTTATGAGCTGTCTTGATGCAGAGAAAGTGGAGTTTGTCATCCTGGAGTTGCTGCCAAGATTATTGCTGAAAATGGGTCTCTGAACACCTCTGTAGATATTCTATTAAAAATCATTCATGATTTGTGATCAGTGTTAATATTAAGCATTTATATGATTATTTTTGATAAATTGCTGTGATTCAATCTGAAACCACATTTGAGTCGATTCTGAAAACAAGACATTTCTAATTCACCTCAGACTTTTGAGCTGTAGTCTACATTGTAATGATAGTGTATGGTTATTGATTAGATCAGATGATATGAGACTATCAGGAGAGACTGTTAAAAAGTTATGAGCTGTCTTGATGCAGAGAAAGTGGAGTTTGTCATCCTGGAGCTGCTGCCAAGATTGAATGATGCTCTGCCTCTGTGGTCAAGTTCAGACATAGGCTTTAAGCAACCATGAGCCACTGATAAGCGTGATAGATTAATAAGCATGTATAAAGTGGGCTTGTTAAACAGCTCTGATAGGAGAAAGTCAATGAGCACGCAATAAAGTGGACTTGTTAGGGACAGTTTACCATCAGCCTTGATAAAGTTTAACTTATTTTGTATTGAAAGACAGACTTTAAAGAAGATTCTTATTTGAAACTGGTGATAAAATCCAGGTCAGATACAGTTACATACAAGCATACAGTACACACTACTGCTCAAAGGTCAGAGGTCAGTTAGAAAAGTCCCTGATTTTAATAGAAAATTGGCTTTAATGTAACATCACATGAAGTTTATCAGTAATGTTTCACAGCTTTAATCAAATCCTTCATCATCCATAAGTTGTGATGGAAAAATGTCTGCAAGCGTGCAGGAGCCCATTTTTAGAGACAATCACTCCTGTGTCATAATGTTCATTGAAGTTTATCAGGTCAGACGACCAACAGATGATAAGAAATATAATCTTACTAATTATTAGAGTTGAAAAGTACTTTGCTAAGCAAAATTCAATGAGGTTAGGCTGGAGCTTGAGACGTTAACATAAAAGGTTCAGTTGGTGATGTATGAAAGAAAATAATTTTCTTCTACAAATCTATTGGAGAATTCTGATTGTAAGAAATGAAAAATATTCAAAGAGTGAAACTGTTAAAAAACGTGAAGGTTTTGTGCAGCTGGGTGTTGCAGCCCCTTTAGAGGAAAATGGAAACTTGGTTTCATGAGGTTAAAAACAAACACTGGGATGATCCAGACACATTTATTGTTTCTTTAATCACCACAATAGTTTCAGTTTGTGCAAAAATCTTTAAAAAGCTGTTTTGAGTGATAAGTTAGGCTTTAATGTGTTAAGCTTGCATTAGATAAGACAATGTACCACTGAACACAGGAGGGATTATTGCTGAAAATGGGTCTCTGAACACCTCTGTAGATATTCTATTAAAAATCATTCATGATTTGTGATCAGTGTTAATATTAAGCATTTATATGATTATTTTGATAAATTGCTGTGATTCAATCTGAAACCAAATTTGAGTCTATTCTGAAAACAAGACATTTCTAATTCACCTCAGACTTTTGAGCTGTAGTCTACATTGTAATGATAGTGTATGGTTATTGATTAGAGCAGATGATATGAGACTATCAGGAGAGACTGTTAAAAAGTTATGAGCTGTCTTGATGCAGAGAAAGTGGAGTTTGTCATCCTGGAGCTGCTGCCAAGATTGAATGATGCTCTGCCTCTGTGGTCAAGTTCAGACATAGGCTTTAAGCAACCATGAGCCACTGATAAGCGTGATAGATTAATAAGCATGTATAAAGTGGGCTTGTTAAACAGCTCTGATAGGAGAAAGTCAATGAGCACGCAATAAAGTGGACTTGTTAGGGACAGTTTACCATCAGCCTTGATAAAGTTTAACTTATTTTGTATTGAAAGACAGACTTTAAAGAAGATTCTTATTTGAAACTGGTGATAAAATCCAGGTCAGATACAGTTACATACAAGCATACAGTACACACTACTGCTCAAAGGTCAGAGGTCAGTTAGAAAAGTCCCTGATTTTAAGAGAAAATTGGCTTTAATGTAACATCACATGCAGTTTATCAGTAATGTTTCACAGCTTTAATCAAATCCTTCATCATCCATAAGTTGTGATGGAAAAATGTCTGCAAGCGTGCAGGAGCCCATTTTTAGAGACAATCACTCCTGTGTCATAATGTTCATTGAAGTTTATCAGGTCAGACGACCAACAGATGATAAGAAACATAATCTTACTAATTATTAGAGTTGAAAAGTACTTTGCTAAGCAAAATTCAATGAGGTTAGGCTGGAGCTTGAGACGTTAACATAACAGGTTCAGTTGGTGATGCCTGAAAGAAAATAATTTTCTTCTACAAATCTATTGGAGAATTCTGATTGTAAGAAATGAAAAATATTCAAAGAGTGAAACTGTTAAAAAAACGTGAAGGTTTTGTGCAGCTGGGTGTTGCAGCCCCCTTAGAGGAAAATGGAAACTTGGTTTCATGATGTTAAAAACAAACACTGGGATGATCCAGACACATTTACTGTTTCTTTAATCACCACAATAGTTTCAGTTTGTGCAAAAATCTTTAAAAAGCTGTTTTGAGTGATAAGTTAGGCTTTAATGTGTTAAGCTTGCATTAGATAAGACAATGTACCACTGAACACAGGAGGGATTATTGCTGAAAATGGGTCTCTGAACACCTCTGTAGATATTCTATTAAAAATCATTCATGATTTGTGATCAGTGTTAATATTAAGCATTTATATGATTATTTTGATAAATTGCTGTGATTCAATCTGAAACCTAATTTGAGTCTATTCTGAAAACAAGACATTTCTAATTCACCTCAGACTTTTGAGCTGTAGTCTACATTGTAATGATAGTGTATGGTTATTGATTAGAGCAGATGATATGAGACTATCAGGAGAGACTGTTAAAAAGTTATGAGCTGTCTTGATGCAGAGAAAGTGGAGTTTGTCATCCTGGAGCTGCTGCCAAGATTGAATGATGCTCTGCCTCTGTGGTCAAGTTCAGACATAGGCTTTAAGCAACCATGAGCCACTGATAAGCGTGATAGATTAATAAGCATGTATAAAGTGGGCTTGTTAAACAGCTCTGATAGGAGAAAGTCAATGAGCACGCAATAAAGTGGACTTGTTAGGGACAGTTTACCATCAGCCTTGATAAAGTTTAACTTATTTTGTATATAAAAAAACAGACTTTAAAGTAGATTCTTATTTGAAACTGGTGATAAAATCCAGGTCAGATACAGTTACATACAAGCATACAGTACACACTACTGCTCAAAGGTCAGAGGTCAGTTAGAAAAGTCCCTGATTTTAATAGAAAATTGGCTTTAATGTAACATCACATGAAGTTTATCAGTAATGTTTCACAGCTTTTAATCAAATCCTTCATCATCCATAAGTTGGAAAAATGTCTGCAAGCGTGCAGGAGCCCATTTTTAGAGACAATCACTCCTGTGTCATAATGTTCATTGAAGTTTATCAGGTCAGACGACCAACAGATGATAAGAAATATAATCTTACTAATTATTAGAGTTGAAAAGTACTTTGCTAAGCAAAATTCAATGAGGTTAGGCTGGAGCTTGAGACGTTAACATAACAGGTTCAGTTGGTGATGCCTGAAAGAAAATAATTTTCTTCTACAAATCTATTGGAGAATTCTGATTGTAAGAAATGAAGAATATTCAAAGAGTGAAACTGTTAAAAAACGTGAAGGTTTTGTGCAGCTGGGTGATGCAGCCCCTTTAGAGGAAAATGGAAACTTGGTTTCATGAGGTTAAAAACAAACACTGGGATGATCCAGACACATTTATTGTTTCTTTAATCACCACAATAGTTTCAGTTTGTGCAAAAATCTTTAAAAAGCTGTTTTGAGTGATAGGTTAGGCTTTAATGTGTTAAGCTTGCATTAGATAAGACAATGTACCACTGAACACAGGACGGATTATTGCTGAAAATGGGTCTCTGAACACCTCTGTAGATATTCTATTAAAAATCATTCATGATTTGTGATCAGTGTTAATATTAAGCATTTATATGATTATTTTGATAAATTGCTGTGATTCAATCTGAAACCAAATTTGAGTCTATTCTGAAAACAAGACATTTCTAATTCACCTCAGACTTTTGAGCTGTAGTCTACATTGTAATGATAGTGTATGGTTATTGATTAGAGCAGATGATATGAGACTATCAGGAGAGACTGTTAAAAAGTTATGAGCTGTCTTGATGCAGAGAAAGTGGAGTTTGTCATCCTGGAGCTGCTGCCAAGATTGAATGATGCTCTGCCTCTGTGGTCAAGTTCAGACATAGGCTTTAAGCAACCATGAGCCACTGATAAGCGTGATAGATTAATAAGCATGTATAAAGTGGGCTTGTTAAACAGCTCTGATAGGAGAAAGTCAATGAGCACGCAATAAAGTGGACTTGTTAGGGACAGTTTACCACCAGCCTTGATAAAGTTTAACTTATTTTGTATTGAAAGACAGACTTTAAAGAAGATTCTTATTTGAAACTGGTGATAAAATCCAGGTCAGATACAGTTACATACAAGCATACAGTACACACTACTGCTCAAAGGTCAGAGGTCAGTTAGAAAAGTCCCTGATTTTAATAGAAAATTGGCTTAATGTAACATCACATGCAGTTTATCAGTAATGTTTCACAGCTTTAATCAAATCATTCATCATCCATAAGTTGTGATGGAAAAATGTCTGCAAGCGTGCAGGAGCCCATTTTTAGAGACAATCACTCCTGTGTCATAATGTTCATTGAAGTCTATCAGGTCAGACGACCAACAGATGATAAGAAATATAATCTTACTAATTATTAGAGTTGAAAAGTACTTTGCTAAGCAAAATTCAATGAGGTTAGGCTGGAGCTTGAGACGTTAACATAACAGGTTCAGTTGGTGATGCCTGAAAGAAAATAATTTTCTTCTACAAATCTATTGGAGAATTCTGATTGTAAGAAATGAAAAATAATCAAAGAGTAAAACTGTTAAAAAAAGTGAAGGTTTTGTGCAGCTGGGTGTTGCAGCCCCTTTAGAGGAAAATGGAAACTTGGTTTCATGAGGTTAAAAACAAACACTGGGATGATCCAGACACATTTATTGTTTCTTTAATCACCACAATAGTTTCAGTTTGTGCAAAAATCTTTAAAAAGCTGTTTTGAGTGATAAGTTAGGCTTTAATGTGTTA
Organism: Neolamprologus multifasciatus; assembly: GCF_963576455.1. NCBI lineage: Eukaryota > Metazoa > Chordata > Actinopteri > Cichliformes > Cichlidae > Neolamprologus > Neolamprologus multifasciatus. Next base: position 28,302,093 of record NC_140456.1, on the reverse strand, counting down.
AGCTTGCATTAGATAAGACAATGTACCACTGAACACTAGTGATGGGTCGTTCGCGAACGAAATGGCTCTTAGAGCCGGGTCTTTGAAGTGAACGACGCTAGACGGCTCTTTATTGGGAGCCGTTTGCGCTGGGCAGAGGGGGGAGGGGCGTTAGTTACACTCGCAGTAGCACAGGAACAGAGCCAGAGAGAAAGAGAGCCAGGGGCAACAACGTCACATTAGAAAGGTATAGTAATCATCCGCTAGTTTCAGTTGCAGATGATAAAGGATTCAGAAATCATGCAGGCCCATATGACAGAGAATGTGCATCTTCTTTTTGTTTTAATATTTTAATTTATATTTAATTGTGTTGTGGTTTGCAGTGTTTTGTGTTGTTTCACGTTAAATTTGTTTAAAAGGAAAAAGCTGAAAATTTAAATAGTTAAAAGTTTAAAATGTAAATAGTTGTTTTTTGTATTATATGATTTATTTATTACATTTTATGTGGAGTGAATAAATAAAGTATATTTACGGTGGCCCTTGGAGACAAAGCACGTACAAACTCCAAAACACGTACAAACTCCAAAACACGTACAAACTCAGAATCACGTACAAAAGACAACAGAAGTGCTCCAGGATGCAGGGCGCAGTGTTGAGCTTTTGTTACCTAGTGGCTACACAAGCCAGGAAGTATCAACAACCGGACTTGGTGTGTGGTTGTAACAGGTAAATGAACTCTTTTTTTTTTTTAATTATTTGAATAAATATGAGTGCTTGCCTATAAATACACAAACAATACACACATGCTTTCAATTGTGTAATTTAAGTGATCTGGGTAGCTCTGTTTTGGAAGTTCAGTAAACGCTAGAAATGTGTTTTGGAGTTTGTACGTGCTTTGTCTCTAGGGGCTATATATAAACATATATAAATAAAACCACTTTTTTTTTTACATTAGTAATTCCTTTTCTGCATAATTTTATATTATTGTTAATGATTAAATAATTAAAGCAACAAAACAACCTGAAGAACCGGTTCGGAGCCGAAAGAGCCGGATCTCTAAAAAGAGCCGGAAATCCCATCACTACTGAACACAGGAGGGATTATTGCTGAAAATGGGTCTCTGAACACCTCTGTAGATATTCTATTAAAAATCATTCATGATTTGTGATCAGTGTTAATATTAAGCATTTATATGATTATTTTTTAAAAATTGCTGTGATTCAATCTGAAACCAAATTTGAGTCTATTCTGAAAACAAGACATTTCTAATTCACCTCAGACTTTTGAGCTGTAGTCTACATTGTAATGATAGTGTATGGTTATTGATTAGAGCAGATGATATGAGACTATCAGGAGAGACTGTTAAAAAGTTATGAGCTGTCTTGATGCAGAGAAAGTGGAGTTTGTCATCCTGGAGCTGCTGCCAAGATTGAATGATGCTCTGCCTCTGTGGTCAAGTTCAGACATAGGCTTTAAGCAACCATGAGCCACTGATAAGCGTGATAGATTAATAAGCATGTATAAAGTGGGCTTGTTAAACAGCTCTGATAGGAGAAAGTCAATGAGCACACAATAAAGTGGACTTGTTAGGGACAGTTTACCATCAGCCTTGAAAAAGTTTAACTTATTTTGTATTGAAAGACAGACTTTAAAGAAGATTCTTATTTGAAACTGGTGATAAAATCCAGGTCAGATACAGTTACATACAAGCATACAGTACACACTACTGCTCAAAGGTCAGAGGTCAGTTAGAAAAGTCCCTGATTTTAATAGAAAATTGGCTTTAATGTAACAACACATGAAGTTTATCAGTAATGTTTCATAGCTTTAATCAAATCCTTCATCATCCATAAGTTGTGATGGAAAAATGTCTGCAAGCGTGCAGGAGCCCATTTTTAGAGACAATCACTCCTGTGTCATAATGTTCATTGAAGTTTATCAGGTCAGACGACCAACAGATGATAAGAAATATAATCTTACTAATTATTAGAGTTGAAAAGTACTTTGCTAAGCAAAATTCAATGAGGTTAGGCTGGAGCTTGAGACGTTAACATAACAGGTTCAGTTGGTGATGCCTGAAAGAAAATAATTTTCTTCTACAAATCTATTGGAGAATTCTGATTGTAAGAAATGAAAAATAATCAAAGAGTAAAACTGTTAAAAAAAGTGAAGGTTTTGTGCAGCTGGGTGTTGCAGCCCCTTTAGAGGAAAATGGAAACTTGGTTTCATGAGGTTAAAAACAAACACTGGGATGATCCAGACACATTTATTGTTTCTTTAATCACCACAATAGTTTCAGTTTGTGCAAAAATCTTTAAAAAGCTGTTTTGAGTGATAAGTTAGGCTTTAATGTGTTAAGCTTGCATTAGATAAGACAATGTACCACTGAACACAGGAGGGACTATTGCTGAAAATGGGTGTCTGAACACCTCTGTAGATATTCTATTAAAAATCATTCATGATTTGTGATCAGTGTTAATATTAAGCATTTATATGATTATTTTGAAAAATTGCTGTGATTCAATCTGAAACCAAATTTGAGTCTATTCTGAAAACAAGACATTTCTAATTCACCTCAGACTTTTGAGCTGTAGTCTACATTGTAATGATAGTGTATGGTTATTGATTAGAGCAGATGATATGAGACTATCAGGAGAGACTGTTAAAAAGTTATGAGCTGTCTTGATGCAGAGAAAGTGGAGTTTGTCATCCTGGAGCTGCTGCCAAGATTGAATGATGCTCTGCCTCTGTGGTCAAGTTCAGACATAGGCTTTAAGCAACCATGAGCCACTGATAAGCGTGATAGATTAATAAGCATGTATAAAGTGGGCTTGTTAAACAGCTCTGATAGGAGAAAGTCAATGAGCACGCAATAAAGTGGACTTGTTAGGGACAGTTTACCATCAGCCTTGATAAAGTTGAACTTCATTTGTATTGAAAGACAGACTTTAAAGAAGATTCTTATTTGAAACTGGTGATAAAATCCAGGTCAGATACAGTTACATACAAGCATACAGTACACACTACTGCTCAAAGGTCAGAGGTCAGTTAGAAAAGTCCCTGATTTTAATAGAAAATTGGCTTTAATGTAACATCACATGAAGTTTATCAGTAATGTTTCACAGCTTTTAATTAAATCCTTCATCATCCATAAGTTGTGATGGAAAAATGTCTGCAAGCGTGCAGGAGCCCATTTTTAGAGACAATCACTCCTGTGTCATAATGTTCATTGAAGTTTATCAGGTCAGACGACCAACAGATGATAAGAAATATAATCTTACTAATTATTAGAGTTGAAAAGTACTTTGCTAAGCAAAATTCAATGAGGTTAGGCTGGAGCTTGAGACGTTAACATAACAGGTTCAGTTGGTGATGCATGAAAGAAAATAATTTTCTTCTACAAATCTATTGGAGAATTCTGATTGTAAGAAATGAAAAATATTCAAAGAGTGAAACTGTTAAAAAACGTGAAGGTTTTGTGCAGCTGGGTGTTGCAGCCCCTTTAGAGGAAAATGGAAACTTGGTTTCATGGGGTTAAAAACAAACACTGGGATGATCCAGACACATTTATTGTTTCTTTAATCACCACAATAGTTTCAGTTTGTGCAAAAATCTTTAAAAAGCTGTTTTGAGTGATAAGTTAGGCTTTAATGTGTTAAGCTTGCATTAGATAAGACAATGAAACACTGAACACTAGTGATGGGTCGTTCGCGAACGAAATGGCTCTTAGAGCCGGGTCTTTGAAGTGAACGACGCGAGCCGGCTCTTTATTGGGAGCCGTGAGGGTTTTTTTTTTTCTATCTCTCACCCTCTCTCTCGCCCTTTTTTCTGCTAAACTCCGCGCGCGGACTGTAGTTTGCGCTGGGCAGAGGGGGGAGGGGCATTAGTTACACTCGCAGCAGCACAGGAACAGAGCCAGAGAGAAAGAGAGCGAGGGACAACAACGTCACATTAGAAAGGTATAGTAATCATCCACTAGTTTCAGTTGCAGATGATAAAGGATTCAGAAATCATGCAGGCCCATATGACAGAGAATATGCATCTTCTTTTTGTTTTAATATTTTAATTTATATTTAATTGTGTTGTGGTTTGCAGTGTTTTGTGTTGTTTCACGTTAAATTTGTTTAAAAGGAAAAAGCTGAAAATTTAAATAGTTAAAAGTTTAAAATGTAAATAGTTGTTTTTTGTATTATATGATTTATTTATTACATTTTATGTGGAGTGAATAAATAAAGTATATTTACGGTGGCCCCTAGAGACAAAGCACGTACAAACTCCAAAACACGTACAAACTCCAAAACACGTACAAACTCCAAAACACGTACAAACTCCAAAACACGTACAAAAGACAACAGAAGTGCTCCAGGATGCAGGGCGCAGTGTTGAGCTTTTGTTACCTAGTGGCTACACAAGCCAGGAAGTACCAGCAACCGGACTTGGTGTGTGGTTGTAACAGGTAAATGAACTTTTTTTTTTGCTTGTCTATAAATACACAAACGATACACACATGCTTTCAATTGTGTAATTTAAGTGATCTGGGTAGCTCTGTTTTGGAAGTTCAGTAAACGCTAGAAATGTGTTTTGGAGTTTGTACGTGCTTTGTCTCTAGGGGCTATATATAAACATATATAAATAAAACCACTTTCTTTTACATTAGTAATTCCTTTTCTGCATAATTTTATATTATTGTTAATGATTAAATAATTACAGCAACAAAACAACCTGAAGAACCGGTTCAGAGCCGAAAGAGCCGGATCTCTAAAAAGAGCCGGAAATCCCATCACTACTGAACACAGGAGGGATTATTGCTGAAAATGGGTCTCTGAACACCTCTGTAGATATTCTATTAAAAATCATTCATGATTTGTGATCAGTGTTAATATTAAGCATTTATATGATTATTTTGATAAATTGCTGTGATTCAATCTGAAACCTAATTTGAGTCTATTCTGAAAACAAGACATTTCTAATTCACCTCAGACTTTTGAGCTGTAGTCTACATTGTAATAATAGTGTATGGTTATTGATTAGAGCAGATGATATGAGACCATCAGGAGACACTGTTAAAAAGTTATGAGCTGTCTTGATGCAGAGAAAGTGGAGTTTGTCATCCTGGAGCTGCTGCCAAGATTGAATGATGCTCTGCCTCTGTGGTCAAGTTCAGACATAGGCTTTAAGCAACCATGAGCCACTGATAAGCGTGATAGATTAATAAGCATGTATAAAGTGGGCTTGTTAAACAGCTCTGATAGGAGAAAGTCAATGAGCACGCAATAAAGTGGACTTGTTAGGGACAGTTTACCATCAGCCTTGATAAAGTTTAACTTATTTTGTATATAAAAAAACAGACTTTAAAGAAGATTCTTATTTGAAACTGGTGATAAAATCCAGGTCAGATACAGTTACATACAAGCATACAGTACACACTACTGCTCAAAGGTCAGAGGTCAGTTAGAAAAGTCCCTGATTTTAATAGAAAATTGGCTTTAATGTAACAACACATGAAGTTTATCAGTAATGTTTTACAGCTTTTTATCAAATCCTTCATCATCCATAAGTTGGAAAAATGTCTACAAGCGTGCAGGAGCCCATTTTTAGAGACAATCACTCCTGTGTTATAATGTTGATTGAAGTTTATCAGGTCAGACGACCAACAGATGATAAGAAATATAATCTTACTAATTATTAGAGTTGAAAAGTACTTTGCTAAGCAAAATTCAATGAGGTTAGGCTGGAGCTTGAGACGTTAACATAACAGGTTCAGTTGGTGATGCCTGAAAGAAAATAATTTTCTTCTACAAATCTATTGGAGAATTCTGATTGTAAGAAATGAAAAATATTCAAAGAGTGAAACTGTTAAAAAACGTGAAGGTTTTGTGCAGCTGGGTGTTGCAGCCCCTTTAGAGGAAAATGGAAACTTGGTTTCATGAGCTTAAAAACAAACACTGGGATGATCCAGACACATTTATTGTTTCTTTAATCACCACAATAGTTTCAGTTTGTGCAAAAATCTTTAAAAAGCTGTTTTGAGTGATAAGTTAGGCTTTAATGTGTTAAGCTTGCATTAGATAGGCAAGGCAAGGCAAGGCAAGGCAAGTTTATTTGTATAGCACAATTCAACAACAAGGTGATTCAAAGTGCTTTACAGAGACATTAGAAACAAAAACAAATAAAAAGCATGATTTAAAATTGATTAAAACAAGCAAACAAACTAACTAACTAATAAACAAACAAACAAGCAAACAAAACAGTATATAAAATCAAAATAGATAAAATCAGAACAGTAGATAAAATCAGTAGTTAAATGTAAGTTTTGAAATTTAAGCTTAAAAGTGTGGATTTGGTGCTTTATTCAAATGCAGCTGAGAACAGGTGAGTCTTCAACCTGGATTTAAATAAACTGAGTGTTTCAGCTGATCTGAGGCTTTCTGGGAGTTTGTTCCAGATATAAGGAGCATAAAAACTGAATGCAGCTTCTCCGTGTCTGGTTCTGACTCTGGGAACTGATAAAAGACCGGATCCAGATGACCTGAGGGATCTGGAAGGTTCATACTGGGTCAGAAAGTCACTGATGTATTTTGGTCCTAAACCATTCAGAGCTTTATAGACCAGCATCAGAAGTTTAAAGTCTCCTCTGACGGACAGGCAGCCAGTGTAAAGACCTCAGAGCTGGACTGATGTGGTCCACTTTTTTGGCCTTAGTGAGGACCCGAGCAGCAGAGTTCTGAATGAGCTGTAGTTGTCTGACTGATTTTTTAGGTAGACCTGTAAAGATGCTGTTACAGTAATCGAGCCTACTAAAGATGAATGCATGGACTAGTTTTTCCAGGTCCTGTTGAGACATCAGATCTTTTATCCTTGAAATATTCTTGAGGTGATAGTAAGCTGATTTTGTTATTGTCTTAATGTGTTTTTCTAAGTTTAGGTCTACATCCATCACTACACCCAAATTTCTCACCTGCTTTGTGGTTTTTAGATGTATAGATTGAAGTTCTCTGGTGACCAGCAATCGTTTTTCTTTGGCGCCAAAGACTATTACCTCAGTTTTGTTTTTGTTTAGCTGGAGAAAATTGTGGCACAACCAGTCATTAATTTCCTCAATGCATTTACCAAGAGCCTGTACAGGGCCTTGGTCTCCTGGTGACATTGTGATATATATATTTGCGTGTCATCTGCATAGCTATGATAGTTTATTTTGTTGTTCTTTATAATCTGTGCCAGTGGGAGCATGTAAATGTTAAACAGAAGGGGTCCCAAGATGGAACCTTGGGGAACTCCACGTGATACTTGTCTGCTCAGATATGAAGTTACCTATTGATACAAAGTATTTCCTGTTTTCTAAGTATGTTTTGAACCAGTTTAGTACAGTTCCTGAAAGACCTGTCCAGTTCTCCAGTCGTTTGAGTAATATGTTGTGGTCAGCTGTATCAAATGCTGCACTGAGATACAGTAAAACTAAGACTGACATTTTTCCACTGTCTGTATTCAGACATATGTCATTGAACACTTTGGTCAGAGCGGTTTCAGTGCTGTGGTTCTGTCTAAAACCTGACTGGAAGGCATCATAGCAGTTATTCTGTTTTAAGAAGTAATTGCGCTGTTGAGAAACTGCTTTTTCAATGATCTTACTTAAAAATGGGAGATTTGAGATCGGCCTGTAGTTGTTAATTTGTGTCTTGTCAAGATTGTCCTTTTTCAGTATAGGTTTTATTACAGCAGTTTTTAGTGATTCTGGAAACACACCTGACATTAAAGAAAGGTTGACGATCTGTAACAGGTCTGACTCCAAAGTCTTTGAGACCTTTTTGAAAAAACTTGTTGGCAGGACATCTAAACAGCAAGAGGAGGAGTTCAGTTGACCTAAGATGTCCTCCAGGTCTTTGCTGTTAATAGGGTGAAACTGTTTCATGGTGTTTAAACAGTTTTTCGGTGGACACAGTACATATTCTGGATCTGCTGTTGATGTACCAATTGTTTGTCTAATCTTTTGGATTTTTTCTGTGAAGAATTTGGCAAAGTCATTGCAGGCCATGGTTGAATGAAGTTCAGCTGCCACTGACACAGGAGGGTTTGTTAGCCTGTCAACTGTAGAAAATAAGACCCGAGCATTATGGCTGTTTTTAGTGATGATGTCAGAGAAGTAGGACCTTCTTGCACTCCTCAGTTGTAAATTATAATTGTGAAGTTTCTCTTTATAGATGTCATAATGAACCTGGAGGTTTGTTTTTCTCCATCTGCGCTCAGCTTTCCTACACTCTCTTTTTTCATTTTTTTTACGAGTGTGGAGTTTCTCCATGGAGACTTTTTCCTTCCAGAGATAACCTTCACCTTAATGGGAGCAATTGTATCCATTACATTTAACATGTTAGCATTGAAGCTATTGACGAGCTCATTGACTGACCCTCTGGACAGGTCAGGTGTTAATGGGAAGACCTGGTTAAAAATCGCACTACTGTGTTCAGTTATACACCGTTTTGTGATCACTGCTGTTGATATATTTGTGTGGGCTGAGATTTTGCTTTCAAAGAAAACACAGTAATGATCAGACAGTCCCACATCAGACACAGTAACCTTTGAAATGCTCAGGCCCTTGGAGATCAGTAGGTCAAGAGTGTGTCCTCTATTATGTGTGGCCTCTGTTACATGCTGAGTCAGCCCAAAGTTGCCCAGAGTGTTACTCAGGTCTTTAGTCCCTTTGTCCTGAGGGTTGTCCACATGGATGTTAAAATCCCCAACAATAATTACACAGTCGAAATCAACACAGATCACAGACAGCAGTTCACTGAGGTCATTAAAAAAGTCTGTGCAGTATTTGGGAGGCCTGTAAAGATTAAGAAACACAACTTTGGATGGGGCCTTCAGCTGTAAAGCCACATATTCAAAAGACTGAAAACTTCCAGGAGATAGCTGCTTACATTGAAATGATTCATTAAATAAGACAGCAACCCTTCCTCCTCTCCTGCTCACCCTGGCCTCACTGATAAAACTGTAGTTAGGAGGGGTCGTCTCGATGAGAACAGCTCCACTGTTACTTTGGTCCAACCAAGTTTCAGTTAAAAACATAAAATCAAGGCTGTGCTCAGTGATTAAATCATTAATTAAAAATGTTTTCCCAGCTAAAGACCTAACGTTTAATGAAGCCAACTTAAGTGTTTTATTGTTTCTTTAATCACCACAATAGTTTCAGTTTGTGCAAAAATCTTTAAAAAGCTGTTTTGAGTGATAAGTTAGGCTTTAATGTGTTAAACTTGCATTATATAAGACAATGTACCACTGAACACAGGAGGGATTATTGCTGAAAATGGGTCTCTGAACACCTCTGTAGATATTCTATTAAAAATCATTCATGATTTGTGATCAGTGTTAATATTAAGCATTTATATGATTATTTTGAAAAATTGCTGTGATTCAATCTGAAACCTAATTTGAGTCTATTCTGAAAACAAGACATTTCTAATTCACCTCAGACTTTTGAGCTGTAGTCTACATTGTAATGATAGTGTATGGTTATTGATTAGAGCAGATGATATGAGACCATCAGGAGAGACTGTTAAAAGTTATGAGCTGTCTTGATGCAGAGAAAGTGGAGTTTGTCATCCTGGAGCTGCTGCCAAGATTGAATGATGCTCTGCCTCTGTGGTCAAGTTCAGACATAGGCTTTAAGCAACCATGAGCCACTGATAAGCGTGATAGATTAATAAGCATGTATAAAGTGGGCTTGTTAAACAGCTCTGATAGGAGAAAGTCAATGAGCACGCAATAAAGTGGACTTGTTAGGGACAGTTTACCATCAGCCTTGATAAAGTTTAACTTCATTTGTATTGAAAGACAGACTTTAAAGAAGATTCTTATTTGAAACTGGTGATAAAATCCAGGTCAGATACAGTTACATACAAGCATACAGTACAAACTACTGCTCAAAGGTCAGAGGTCAGTTAGAAAAGTCCCTGATTTTAATAGAAAATTGGCTTTAATGTAATATCACATGAAGTTTATCAGTAATGTTTCACAGCTTTAATCAAATCATTCATCATAAATAAGTTGTGATGGAAAAATGTCTGCAAGCGTGCAGGAGCCCATTTTTAGAGACAATCACTCCTGTGTCATAATGTTCATTGAAGTTTATCAGGTCAGACGACCAACAGATGATAAGAAATATAATCTTACTAATTATTAGAGTTGAAAAGTACTTTGCTAAGCAAAATTCAATGAGGTTAGGCTGGAGCTTGAGACGTTAACATAACAGGTTCAGTTGGTGATGCCTGAAAGAAAATAATTTTCTTCTACAAATCTATTGGAGAATTCTGATTGTAAGAAATGAAAAATATTCAAAGACTGAAACTGTTAAAAAACGTGAAGGTTTTGTGCAGCTGGGTGTTGCAGCCCCTTTAGAGGAAAATGGAAACTTGGTTTCATGATGTTAAAAACAAACACTGGGATGATCCAGACACATTTATTGTTTCTTTAATCACCACAATAGTTTCAGTTTGTGCAAAAATCTTTAAAAAGCTGTTTTGAGTGATAAGTTAGGCTTTAATGTGTTAAGCTTGCATTAGATAAGACAATGTACCACTGAACACAGGAGGGATTATTGCTGAAAATGGGTCTCTGAACACCTCTGTAGATATTCTATTAAAAATCATTCATGATTTGTGATCAGTGTTAATATTAAGCATTTATATGATTATTTTGATAAATTGCTGTGATTCAATCTGAAACCTAATTTGAGTCTATTCTGAAAACAAGACATTTCTAATTCACCTCAGACTTTTGAGCTGTAGTCTACATTGTAATGATAGTGTATGGTTATTGATTAGAGCAGATGATATGAGACTATCAGGAGAGACTGTTAAAAAGTTATGAGCTGTCTTGATGCAGAGAAAGTGGAGTTTGTCATCCTGGAGCTGCTGCCAAGATTGAATGATGCTCTGCCTCTGTGGTCAAGTTCAGACATAGGCTTTAAGCAACCATGAGCCACTGATAAGCGTGATAGATTAATAAGCATGTATAAAGTGGGCTTGTTAAACAGCTCTGATAGGAGAAAGTCAATGAGCACGCAATAAAGTGGACTTGTTAGGGACAGTTTACCATCAGCCTTGATAAAGTTTAACTTATTTTGTATTGAAAGACAGACTTTAAAGAAGATTCTTATTTGAAACTGGTGATAAAATCCAGGTCAGATACAGTTACATACAAACATACAGTACACACTACTGCTCAAAGGTCAGAGGTCAGTTAGAAAAGTCCCTGATTTTAATAGAAAATTGGCTTTAATGTAACATCACATGCAGTTTATCAGTAATGTTTCACAGCTTTTTATCAAATCCTTCATCATCCATAAGTTGGAAAAATGTCTGCAAGCGTGCAGGAGCCCATTTTTAGAGACAATCACTCCTGTGTCATAATGTTCATTGAAGTTTATCAGGTCAGACGACCAACAGATGATAAGAAATATAATCTTACTAATTATTAGAGTTGAAAAGTACTTTGCTAAGCAAAATTCAATGAGGTTAGGCTGGAGCTTGAGACGTTAACATAACAGGTTCAGTTGGTGATGCATGAAAGAAAATAATTTTCTTCTACAAATCTATTGGAGAATTCTGATTGTAAGAAATGAAAAATATTCAAAGAGTGAAACTGTTAAAAAAAAGTGAAGGTTTTGTGCAGCTGGGTGTTGCAGCCCCTTTAGAGGACAATGGAAACTTGGTTTCATGAGGTTAAAAACAAACACTGGGATGATCCAGACACATTTATTGTTTCTTTAATCACCACAATAGTTTCAGTTTGTGCAAAAATCTTTAAAAAGCTGTTTTGAGTGATAAGTTAGGCTTTAATGTGTTAAGCTTGCATTAGATAAGACAATGTACCACTGAACACAGGACGGATTATTGCTGAAAATGGGTCTCTGAACACCTCTGTAGATATTCTATTAAAAATCATTCATGATTTGTGATCAGTGTTAATATTAAACATTTATATGATTATTTTCATAAATTGCTGTGATTCAATCTGAAACCTAATTTGAGTCTATTCTGAAAACAAGACATTTCTAATTCACCTCAGACTTTTGAGCTGTAGTCTACATTGTAATGATAGTTTATGGTTATTGATTAGAGCAGATGATATGAGACTATCAGGAGAGACTGTTAAAAAGTTATGAGCTGTCTTGATGCAGAGAAAGTGGAGTTTGTCATCCTGGAGCTGCTGCCAAGATTGAATGATGCTCTGCCTCTGTGGTCAAGTTCAGACATAGGCTTTAAGCAACCATGAGCCACTGATAAGCGTGATAGATTAATAAGCATGTATAAAGTGGGCTTGTTAAACAGCTCTGATAGGAGAAAGTCAATGAGCACGCAATAAAGTGGACTTGTTAGGGACAGTTTACCATCAGCCTTGATAAAGTTTAACTTATTTTGTATTGAAAGACAGACTTTAAAGAAGATTCTTATTTGAAACTGGTGATAAAATCCAGGTCAGATACAGTTACATACAAGCATACAGTACACACTACTGCTCAAAGGTCAGAGGTCAGTTAGAAAAGTCCCTGATTTTAATATAAAATTGGCTTTAATGTAACATCACATGAAGTTTATCAGTAGTGTTTCACAGCTTTTAATTAAATCCTTCATCATCCATAAGTTGTGATGGAAAAATGTCTGCAAGCGTGCAGGAGCCCATTTTTAGAGACAATCACTCCTGTGTCATAATGTTCATTGAAGTTTATCAGGACAGACGACCAACAGATAATAAGAAATATCCATCCATCCATCCATCCATCCATCCATCCATCCATCTTCATCCGCTTTATCCGAGGCCGGGTCGCGGGGGCAGCAGCCTAAGCAAAGAGGCCCAGACCTCCCTCTCCCCAGCCACCTCCTCCAGCTTATCCGGGGGAACACCAAGGCGTTCCCAGGCCAGCCGAGAGATATAATCTCTCCAGTGTGTCCTGGGTCTGCCCCGGGGCCTCCTCCCGGTGGGACATGCCTGGAACACCTCACCCAGGAGGCGCCCAGGAGGCATCCTTGTCAGATGCCCAAACCACCTCAGCTGGCTCCTTTCGATGTGGAGCAGCAGCGGCTCTACTCTGAGCCCCTCCCGGATGGCCGAACCTCTCACCCTATCTCTAAGGGAGAGGCCAGCCACCCTTCGGAGGAAGCTCATTTCCGCCGCTTGTATCCGCGATCTCGTTCTTTCGGTCACTACCCACAGCTCGTGGCCATAGGTGAGGGTAGGGACGTAGATCGACCGGTAAATTGAGAGCTTCGCTTTTACACTCAGCTCCCTCTTCACCACGACGGACCGGTGCAGCGTCCACATTACTGCAGCTGCAGCCCCAATCCGTCTGTCGATCTCCGGCTCCCTTCTCCCATCACTCGCGAACAAGACCCCGAGATACTTGAACTCCTCCACTTGGGGCAGGAACTCATCCCCGACCCGGAGTGGGCACTCCACCCTTTTCCGGCTGAGAACCATGGCCTCAGATTTGGAGGTGCTGATTCTCATTCCCGCTGCTTCACACTCGGCTGCGAACCGCTCCAGTGCGAGCTGGAGGCCCTCACCCGATGAAGCCAACAGAACCACATCATCCGCAAAGATCAGAGATGAGATTCTGAGGCCACCAAAGCGAAAGCCCTCCGCCACTTGGCTGCGCCTAGAAATCCTGTCCATAAAAATTATGAACAGAACCGGTGACAAAGGGCAGCCCTGGCGGAGCCCATCACCCACTGGGAACGAGTCCGACTTATTGCCGGCAATGCGAACCAAGCTCTTGCAACGGTTGTATAGGGATCGAATGGCCCGTAGCAATGGGCCAGACACCCCATACTCCCGCAACACCTCCCACAGGACACCCCGAGGGACACGGTCGAATGCCTTCTCCAAGTCCACAAAACACATGTAGACTGGTTGGGCAAACTCCCATGCACCCTCAAGTATCCTCGAGAGGATGAAGAGCTGGTCCAGTGTTCCGCGACCAGGACGAAAACCGCATTGTTCTTCCTGTATCCGAGGTTCGACTAGCGGACGAACTCTCCTTTCCAGCACCCTGGCATAGACTTTCCCGGGGAGGCTGAGGAGTGTGATCCCCCTGTAGTTGGAACACACCCTCCGGTCCCCCTTCTTAAAGATGGGGACCACCACCCCGGTCTGCCAGTCCACGGGTACTGCCCCTGATCTCCACGCAACATTGCAGAGGCGTGTCAACCAGGACAGCCCTACAACGTCCAGAGCCTTCAGGAACTCAGGGCGGACCTCATCAACACCAGGGGCTCTGCCACCAAGGAGTTGTTTAACTGCCTCAGTGACCTCGCCCCCGGAAATTGGCGGGTCATTCCCCTCATCCCCAGACTCTGCTTCCTCCTCGGAAGACGCGTCAGTGGGATTAAGGAGGTCCTCGAAGTATTCCTTCCACCGCCTGACAATTTTCTCAGTCGACGTCAGCAGCGCTCCGCCAGCACTATACACAGTGCAGGTAGAGCACCGCTTTCCCCTCCTGAGACGCCTGACGGTTTGCCAGAACCTCTTCGAGGCAGTCTGAAAGTCTTTTTCCATGGCCTCTCCGAACTCCTCCCACACCCGAGGTTTTGCTTCAGCCACTGCCCGAGCCGCATTCCGCTTGGCTTGTTGATACCTGTCAGCTGCCTCCGGAGTCCCACAAGCTGACCAAGCCCGATAGGACTCCTTCTTCAGCCTGGTGGCTCCCTTCACCTCTGGTGTCCACCATTTGGTTCGGGGATTACCACCATGGCAGGCACCAACCACCTTGCGGCCGCAGCTCAATGCAGCAGCTTTGGCAATGGAGACGCTGAACATGGTCCATTCGGACTCAATGTCCCCCGCCTCCCTCGGAATGCTGTTGAAGCTCTGCCGGAGGTGTGCGTTGAAGATCTCGCAGACTGGGGCCTCTGCTAGTCATTCCCAGCACACCCTCACTACGCGTTTAGGTGCACCAGGTCTGTCCAGTGTCCTCCCCCGCCACCTGATCCAACTCACCACCAGGTGGTGATCAGTTGACAGCTCAGCCCCTCTCTTTACCCGAGTGTCCAGGACATATGGTCGCAGGTCTGGTGATACGATTACAAAATCGATCATCGACCTACGGCCTAGAGCGTCCTGGTGCCACGTGCACTTATGGACACTCTTATGTTCGAACAAGGTGTTCGTTATGGCCAAACTGTGATTAGCACAGAAGTCCAATAACAAAGCACCGCTCGGGTTCAGATCAGGGAGGGATAATGTGTTAAACTTGCATTAGATAAGACAATGTACCACTGAACATAGGAGGGATTATTGCTGAAAATGGGTCTCTGAACACCTCTGTAGATATTCTATTAAAAATCATTCATGATTTGTGATCAGTGTTAATATTAAGCATTTATATGATTATTTTGATAAATTGCTGTGATTCAATCTGAAACCTAATTTGAGTCTATTCTGAAAACAAGACATTTCTAATTCACCTCAGACTTTTGAGCTGTTGTCTACATTGTAATGATAGTGTATGGTTATTGATTAGAGCAGATGATATGAGACTATCAGGAGAGACTGTTAAAAAGTTATGAGCTGTCTTGATGCAGAGAAAGTGGAGTTTGTTATCCTGGAGCTGCTGCCAAGATTGAATGATGCTCTGCCTCTGTGGTCAAGTTCAGACATAGGCTTTAAGCAACCATGAGCCACTGATAAGCGTGATAGATTAATAAGCATGTATAAAGTGGGCTTGTTAAACAGCTCTGATAGGAGAAAGTCAATGAGCACGCAATAAAGTGGACTTGTTAGGGCCAGTTTACCATCAGCCTTGATAAAGTTTAACTTATTTTGTATTGAAAGACAGACTTTAAAGAAGATTCTTATTTGAAACTGGTGATAAAATCCAGGTCAGATACAGTTACATACAAACATACAGTACACACTACTGCTCAAAGGTCAGAGGTCAGTTAGAAAAGTCCCTCATTTTAATAGAAAATTGGCTTTAATGTAACATCACATGAAGTTTATCAGTAATGTTTCACAGCTTTAATTAAATCCTTCATCATCCATAAGTTGTGATGGAAAAATGTCTGCAAGCGTGCAGGAGCCCATTTTTAGAGACAATCACTCCTGTGTCATAATGTTCATTGAAGTTTATCAGGTCAGACGACCAACAGATGATAAGAAATATAATCTTACTAATTATTAGAGTTGAAAAGTACTTTGCTAAGCAAAATTCAATGAGGTTAGGCTGGAGCTTGAGACGTTAACATAACAGGTTCAGTTGGTGATGCCTGAAAGAAAATAATTTTCTTCTACAAATCTATTGGAGAATTCTGATTGTAAGAAATGAAAAATATTCAAAGAGTGAAACTGTTAAAAAAAAGTGAAGGTTTTGTGCAGCTGGGTGTTGCAGCCCCTTTAGAGGAAAATGGAAACTTGGTTTCATGATGTTAAAAACAAACACTGGGATGATCCAGACACATTTATTGTTTCTTTAATCACCACAATAGTTTCAGTTTGTGCAAAAATATTTAAAAAGCTGTTTTGAGTGATAAGTTAGGCTTTAACGTGTTAAGCTTGCATTAGATAGGCAAGGCAAGGCAAGTTTATTTTTATAGCACAATTCAACAACAAGGTGATTCTAAGTGCTTTACAGAGACATTAGAAACAAAAACAAATAAAAAGCATGATTTAAAATTGATTAAAACAAGCAAACAAACTAACTAACTAACTAATAAACAAACAAACAAGCAAACAAAACAGTATAAAAAATCAAAACAGATAAAATCAGAACAGTAGATAAAATCAGTAGTTAAATGTAAGTTTTGAAATTTAAGCTTAAAAGTGTGGATTTGGTGCTTTATTCAAATGCAGCTGAGAACAGGTGAGTCTTCAACCTGGATTTAAATAAACTGAGTGTTTCAGCTGATCTGAGGCTTTCTGGGAGTTTGTTCCAGATATAAGGAGCATAAAAACTGAATGCAGCTTCTCCGTGTCTGGTTCTGACTCTGGGAACTGATAAAAGACCGGATCCAGATGACCTGAGGGATCTGGAAGGTTCATACTGGGTCTGAAAGTCACTGATGTATTTTGGTCCTAAACCATTCAGAGCTTTATAGACCAGCATCAGAAGTTTAAAGTCTCCTCTGACGGACAGGCAGCCAGTGTAAAGACCTCAGAGCTGGACTGATGTGGTCCACTTTTTGGTCTTAGTGAGGACTCGAGCAGCAGAGTTCTGAATGAGCTGTAGTTGTCTGACTGATTTTTTTAGGTAGACCTGTAAAGATGCTGTTACAGTAGTCAAGCCTACTAAAGATGAATGCATGGACTAGTTTTTCCAGGTCCTGTTGAGACATCAGATCTTTTATCCTTGAAATATTCTTGAGGTGATAGTAAGCTGATTTTGTTATTGTCTTAATGTGTTTTTCTAAGTTTAGGTCTGCATCCATCACTACACCCAAATTTCTCACCTGCTTTGTGGTTTTTAGATGTATAGATTGAAGTTCTCTGGTGACCTGTAATCGTTTTTCTTTGGCTCCAAAGACTATTACCTCAGTTTTGTTTTTGTTTAGCTGGAGAAAATTGTGGCACAACCAGTCATTAATTTCCTCAATGCATTTACCAAGAGCCTGTACAGGGCCTTGGTCTCCTGGTGACATTGTGATATATATTTGCGTGTCATCTGCATAGCTATGATAGTTTATTTTGTTGTTCTTTATAATCTGTGCCAGTGGGAGCATGTAAATGTTAAACAGAAGGGGTCCCAAGATGGAACCTTGGGGAACTCCACATGTGATACTTGTCTGCTCAGATGTGAAGTTACCTATTGATACAAAGTATTTCCTGTTTTCTAAGTATGTTTTGAACCAGTTTAGTACAGTTCCTGAAAGACCTGTCCAGTTCTCCAGTCGTTTGAGTAATATGTTGTGGTCAGCTGTATCAAATGCTGCACTGAGATACAGTAAAACTAAGACTGACATTTTTCCACTGTCTGTATTCAGACATATGTCATTGAACACTTTGGTCAGAGCGGTTTCAGTAATGTGGTTCTGTCTAAAACCTGACTGGAAGGCATCATAGCAGTTATTCTGTTTTAAGAAGTAATTGAGCTGTTGAGAAACTGCTTTTTCAATGATCTTACTTAAAAATGGGAGATTTGAGATCGGCCTGTAGTTGTTCATTTGTGTCTTGTCAAGATTGTCCTTTTTCAGTATAGGTTTAATTACAGCAGTTTTTAGTGATTCTGGAAACACACCTGACATTAAAGAAAAGTTGACGATCAGTAACAGGTCTGACTCCAAAGTCTTTGAGAACTTTTTGAAAAAACTTGTTGGCAGGACATCTAAACATCAAGAGGAGGAGTTCAGTTGACCTAAGATGTGCTCCAGGTCTTTGCTGTTAATAGGGTGAAACTGTTTCATGGTGTTTAAACAGTTTTTCGGTGGACACAGTAAATATTCTGGATCTGCTGTTGATGTACCAATTGTTTGTCTAATCTTTTGGATTTTTTCTGTGAAGAATTTGGCGAAGTCATTGCAGGCCATGGTTGAATGAAGTTCAGCTGCCACTGATACAGGAGGGTTTGTTAGCCTGTCAACTGTAGAAAATAAGACCCGAGCATTATGGCTGTTTTTAGTGATGATGTCAGAGAAGTAGGACCTTCTTGCACTCCTCAGTTGTAAATTATAATTGTGAAGTTTCTCTTTATAGATGTCATAATGAACCTGGAGGTTTGTTTTTCTCCATCTGCGTTCAGCTTTCCTACACTCTCTTTTTTCATTTTTCACCAGTGTGGAGTTTCTCCATGGAGACTTTTTCCTTCCAGAGATAACCTTCACCTTAATGGGAGCAATTGTATCCATTACATTTAACATGTTAGCATTGAAGCTATTGACGAGCTCATTGACTGACCCTCTGGACAGGTCAGGTGTTAATGGGAAGACCTGGTTAAAAATCGCACTACTGTGTTCAGTTATACACCGTTTTGTGATCACTGCTGTTGATATATTTGTGTGGGCTGAGATTTTGCTTTCAAAGAAAACACAGTAATGATCAGACAGGCCCACATCAGACACAGTAACCTTTGAAATGCTCAGGCCCTTGGAGATCAGTAGGTCAAGAGTGTGTCCTCTATTATGTGTGGCCTCTGTTACATGCTGAGTCAGCCCAAAGTTGCCCAGAGTGTTAATCAGGTCTTTAGTCCCTTTGTCCTGAGGGTTGTCCACATGGATGTTAAAATCCCCAACAATAATTACACAGTCGAAATCAACACAGATCACAGACAGCAGTTCACTGAGATCATTAAAAAAGTCTGTGCAGTATTTGGGAGGCCTGTAAACATTAAGAAACACAACTTTGGATGGGGCCTTCAGCTGTAAAGCCACATATTCAAAAGACTGAAAACTTCCAGGAGATAGCTGCTTACATTGAAATGATTCATTAAATAAGACAGCAACCCTTCCTCCTCTCCTGCTCACCCTGGCCTCACTGATAAAACTGTAGTTAGGAGGAGTCGTCTCGATGAGAAAAGCTCCACTGTTACTTTGGTCCAACCAAGTTTCAGTTAAAAACATAAAATCAAGGCTGTGCTCAGTGATTAAATCATTAATTAAAAATGTTTTCCCAGCTAAAGATCTAACGTTTAATAAAGCCAACTTAAGTGTTTTATTGTTTCTTTAATCACCACAATAGTTTCAGTTTGTGCAAAAATCTTTAAAAAGCTGTTTTGAGTGATAAGTTAGGCTTTAATGTGTTAAACTTGCATTAGATAAGACAATGTACCACTGAACACAGGACGGATTATTGCTGAAAATGGGTCTCTGAACACCTCTGTAGATATTCTATTAAAAATCATTTATGATTTGTGATCAGTGTTAATATTAAGCATTAATATGATTATTTTGATAAATTGCTGTGATTCAATCTGAAACCTAATTTGAGTCTATTCTGAAAACAAGACATTTCTAATTCACCTCAGACTTTTGAGCTGTAGTCTACATTGTAATGATAGTGTATGGTTATTGATTAGAGCAGATGATATGAGACTATCAGGAGAGACTGTTAAAATGTTATGAGCTGTCTTGATGCAGAGAAAGTGGAGTTTGTCATCCTGGAGCTGCTGCCAAGATTGAATGATGCTCTGCCTCTGTGGTCAAGTTCAGACATAGGCTTTAAGCAACCATGAGCCACTGATAAGCGTGATAGATTAATAAGCATGTATAAAGTGGGCTTGTTAAACAGCTCTGATAGGAGAAAGTCAATGAGCACGCAATAAAGTGGACTTGTTAGGGACAGTTTACCATCAGCCTTGATAAAGTTTAACTTATTTTGTATTGAAAGACAGACTTTAAAGAAGATTCTTATTTGAAACTGGTGATAAAATCCAGGTCAGATACAGTTACATACAAGCATACAGTACACACTACTGCTCAAAGGTCAGAGGTCAGTTAGAAAAGTCCCTGATTTTAATAGAAAATTGGCTTTAATGTAACATCACATGAAGTTTATCAGTAATGTTTCACAGCTTTTAATCAAATCCTTCATCATCCATAAGTTGTGATGGAAAAATGTCTGCAAGCGTGCAGGAGCCCATTTTTAGAGACAATCACTCCTGTGTCATAATGTTCATTGAAGTTTATCAGGTCAGACGACCAACAGATAATAAGAAATATCCATCCATCCATCCATCCATCTTCATCCGCTTTATCCGAGGCCGGGTCGCGGGGGCAGCAGCCTAAGCAAAGAGGCCCAGACCTCCCTCTCCCCAGCCACCTCCTCCAGCTTATTCGGGGGAACGCCAAGGCGTTCCCAGGCCAGCCGAGAGATATAATCTCTCCAGCGTGTCCTGGGTCTGCCCCGGGGCCTCCTCCCGGTGGGACATGCCTGGAACACCTCACCCAGGAGGCGCCCAGGAGGCATCCTTGTCAGATGCCCAAACCACCTCAGCTGGCTCCTTTCGATGTGGAGCAGCAGCGGCTCTACTCTGAGCCCCTCCCGGATGGCCGAACCTCTCACCCTATCTCTAAGGGAGAGGCCAGCCACCCTTCGGAGGAAGCTCATTTCCGCCGCTTGTATCCACGATCTCGTTCTTTCGGTCACTACCCACAGCTCGTGGCCATAGGTGAGGGTAGGGACGTAGATCGACCGGTAAATTGAGAGCTTCGCTTTTACACTCAGCTCCCTCTTCACCACGACGGACCGGTGCAACGTCCGCATTACTGCAGCTGCAGCCCCAATCCGTCTGTCGATCTCCAGCTCCCTTCTCCCATCACTCGCGAACAAGACCCCGAGATACTTGAACTCCTCCACTTGGGGCAGGAACTCATCCCCGACCCGGAGTGGGCACTCCACCCTTTTCCGGCTGAGAACCATGGCCTCAGATTTGGAGGTGCTGATTCTCATTCCCGCTGCTTCACACTCGGCTGCGAACCGCTCCAGTGCGAGCTGGAGGCCCTCACCCGATGAAGCCAACAGAACCACATCATCCGCAAAGATCAGAGATGAGATTCTGAGGCCACCAAAGCGAAAGCCCTCCGCCACTTGGCTGCGCCTAGAAATCCTGTCCATAAAAATTATGAACAGAACCGGTGACAAAGGGCAGCCCTGGCGGAGCCCATCACCCACTGGGAACGAGTCCGACTTATTGCCGGCAATGCGAACCAAGCTCTTGCAACGGTTGTATAGGGATCGAATGGCCCGTAGCAATGGGCCAGACACCCCATACTCCCGCAACACCTCCCACAGGACACCCCGAGGGACACGGTCGAATGCCTTCTCCAAGTCCACAAAACACATGTAGACTGGTTGGGCAAACTCCCATGCACCCTCAAGTATCCTCGAGAGGATGAAGAGCTGGTCCAGTGTTCCGCGACCAGGACGAAAACCGCATTGTTCTTCCTGTATCCGAGGTTCGACTAGCGGACGAACTCTCCTTTCCAGCACCCTGGCATAGACTTTCCCGGGGAGGCTGAGGAGTGTGATCCCCCTGTAGTTGGAACACACCCTCCGGTCCCCCTTCTTAAAGATGGGGACCACCACCCCGGTCTGCCAGTCCACGGGTACTGCCCCTGATCTCCAAGCAACATTGCAGAGGCGTGTCAACCAGGACAGCCCTACAACGTCCAGAGCCTTCAGGAACTCGGGGCGGACCTCATCAACACCAGGGGCTCTGCCACCAAGGAGTTGTTTAACTGCCTCAGTGACCTCGCCCCCGGAAATTGGCGGGTCATTCCCCTCATCCCCAGACTCTGCTTCCTCCTCGGAAGACGCGTCAGTGGGATTAAGGAGGTCCTCGAAGTATTCCTTCCACCGCCTGACAATTTTCTCAGTCGACGTCAGCAGCGCTCCGCCAGCACTATACACAGTGCAGGTAGAGCACCGCTTTCCCCTCCTGAGACGCCTGACGGTTTGCCAGAACCTCTTCGAGGCAGTCCGAAAGTCTTTTTCCATGGCCTCTCCGAACTCCTCCCACACCCGAGGTTTTGCTTCAGCCACTGCCCGAGCCGCATTCCGCTTGGCCTGTCGATACCTGTCGGCTGCCTCCAGAGTCCCACAGGCTAACCAAGCCCAATAGGACTCCTTCTTCAGCCTGGTGGTTCCCTTCACCTCTGGTGTCCACCATTTGGTTCGGGGATTACCACCACGGCAGGCACCAACCACCTTGCGGCCGCAGCTCAATGCAGCAGCTTTGGCAATGGAGACGCTGAACATGGTCCATTCGGACTCAATGTCCCCCGCCTCCCTCGGAATGCTGTTGAAGCTCTGCCGGAGGTGTGCGTTGAAGATCTCGCAGACTGGGGCCTCTGCTAGACGTTCCCAGCACACCCTCACTACGCGTTTAGGTGCACCAGGTCTGTCCAGTGTCCTCCCCCGCCACCTGATCCAACTCACCACCAGGTGGTGATCAGTTGACAGCTCAGCCCCTCTCTTTACCCGAGTGTCCAGGACATATGGTCGCAGGTCTGGTGATACGATTACAAAATCGATCATCGACCTACGGCCTAGAGCGTCCTGGTACCACGTGCACTTATGGACACTCTTATGTTCGAACAAGGTGTTCGTTATGGCCAAACTGTGATTAGCACAGAAGTCCAATAACAAAGCACCGCTCGGGTTCAGATGAGGGAGGGATAAGAAATATAATCTTACTAATTATTAGAGTTGAAAAGTACTTTGCTAAGCAAAATTCAATGAGGTTAGGCTGGAGCTTGAGACGTTAACATAACAGGTTCAGTTGGTGATGCCTGAAAGAAAATAATTTTCTTCTACAAATCTATTGGAGAATTCTGATTGTAAGAAATGAAAAATATTCAAAGAGTGAAACTGTTAAAAAACGTGAAGGTTTTGTGCAGCTGGGTGTTGCAGCCCCTTTAGAGGAAAATGGAAACTTGGTTTCATGAGGTTAAAAACAAACACTGGGATGATCCAGACACATTTATTGTTTCTTTAATCACCACAATAGTTTCAGTTTGTGCAAAAATCTTTAAAAAGCTGTTTTGAGTGATAAGTTAGGCTTTAATGTGTTAAGCTTGCATTAGATAAGACAATGTACCACTGAACACAGGAGGGATTATTGCTGAAAATGGGTCTCTGAACACCTCTGTAGATATTCTATTAAAAATCATTCATGATTTGTGATCAGTGTTAATATTAAGCATTTATATGACTTTTTTTTTTTTTAAATTGCTGTGATTCAATCTGAAACCTAATTTCAGTCTATTCTGAAAACAAGACATTTCTAATTCACCTCAGACTTTTGGGCTGTTGTCTACATTGTAATGATAGTGTATGGTTATTGATTAGAGCAGATGATATGAGACTATCAGGAGAGACTGTTAAAAAGTTATGAGCTGTCTTGATGCAGAGAAAGTGGAGTTTGTCATCCTGGAGCTGCTGCCAAGATTGAATGATGCTCTGCCTCTGTGGTCAAGTTCAGACATAGGCTTTAAGCAACCATGAGCCACTGATAAGCGTGATAGATTAATAAGCATGTATAAAGTGGGCTTGTTAAACAGCTCTGATAGGAGAAAGTCAATGAGCACGCAGTAAAGTGGACTTGTTAGGGACAGTTTACCATCAGCCTTGATAAAGTTTAACTTATTTTGTATTGAAAGACAGACTTTAAAGTAGATTCTTATTTGAAACTGGTGATAAAATCCAGGTCAGATACAGTTACATACAAGCATACAGTACACACTACTGCTCAAAGGTCAGAGGTCAGTTAGAAAAGTCCCTGATTTTAATATAAAATTGGCTTTAATGTAACATCACATGAAGTTTATCAGTAATGTTTCACAGCTTTTAATTAAATCCTTCATCATCCATAAGTTGTGATGGAAAAATGTCTGCAAGCGTGCAGGAGCCCATTTTTAGAGACAATTACTCCTGTGTCATAATGTTCATTGAAGTTTATCAGGTCAGACGACCAACAGATGATAGAAACATAATCTTACTAATTATTAGAGTTGAAAAGTACTTTGCTAAGCAAAATTCAATGAGGTTAGGCTGGAGCTTGAGACGTTAACATAACAGGTTCAGTTGGTGATGCCTGAAAGAAAATAATTTTCTTCTACAAATCTATTGGAGAATTCTGATTGTAAGAAATGAAAAATAATCAAAGACTGAAATAGTTGCACACAGTAGAAATTTTGTATTCATCGTTTATCTTGGTTTTCTTCTGATTTTAGTATCTATTTGTGAGTGTAGTTTTTATTTGCATGATTTTATTCTGTTTGTATCGCATTTTTTTAGTGTGTCATTTTACGTTGTTTTAATCCACTGTGGATTAGCTGGGCATGGGAAAAATTAGCTGATAGTGATCACATGTTAAGGCATGGGTGTGTCCAGAGGTGTCCTTTCAGCTGTTTAAAGGTCGTATTAAAAGGAAGCAAGCTGAGCACTGGAAGGAGACAGGCCCTAGATTGGAAGAGGAACGCATGAAGGCCAGGTGGAAAAGAGGGAGCTGCTGTGTGATCGTGGGGGGTGCGACGCCTTGTCTGGAGACCGGTCAGCGTGATGTGGTGACCCAGTCCCGACAGCAGGAACGGCGACAGTAGGAGACAACGTGTGTGATTGACATCAGGGCAGATGTATACCACTGCCTGCATTTGTCAGTAGCGTCTCACTGTTGTTCACTGGGTGCAGCCGTGTTGGGAGAGGGTCGCCATGGCTATAAGCCAGGGCAGCTTCCGGGATGATGGTTCTGGCTCCTATTTGTTTTTACTTACAGGTGATGACGTGATCGGAGCCGCGGTGGTATCGAGCGACGGACTCCAATGCAGAATGCGAACTGGGCTGGGATGTGATGGGCCCAGTGGACGGATGAGACTGGGACAGGAGGCTCCTCGTCTGCCTGACACGAGGCTGGCGTGGACCCCGCTCAGCAAGAGGAATTTCTGTCCAGCTCAAGAACACACAAGGAATATTCGTCCTGGGTTGCGGGACTGGGTGGGATTTCTGTGCATGAAGAGAATTGTATTTTGACCAGTTTTAGAATAATCTTATCCAGTCTCAGTGGGAATTTTAGCATATCGAGAAAATTTCATTGTATACTTTATTTCTTAGTATCTGGTTTGTTTTATTCCTGCTGTCCACCTCGTGGAATAAACATGAATGAAACAATACTTTCCTGTCAAAAACAATATTTTAGTCAAGGCTAGCGGAAAGTTTCATATATATCATGAACATCTTTCCTCTTTGTCTTCCTATAGTTTAGTTTTCATTTTCTTACCCCAAGGCAGATGGCCCCTCCCTGATTCTGGTTCTGCCAAAAATGGAGTTTTTGCTTCCCACTGTTGCCAAGTTCTTGCTCATAGGGGGTCATTTGATTGTTGGGGCTTTCTCTGTATTATTGCACAACCTTTATCATATATTTCAAGTTTATATGTTGTGAATTGGCTTGATTTAAATCAAATTGAACTCATTCAATTAAAACCAAATATAACTTGTAATTGAATCTATTCAAATGTAAAGTCATCTCACTCAATTTGGACTAGCACTGAAAAATACACTGACATCCTCTGTTTCCCAATTAGCAGATCAGAGGTTGATGTTTTATTCATGACTCAATACTTGAATGGTTTTATCCTGTTTATAAATAAACATTTAAAAAGGACATTGCTTCATTGTCTGATTCATTCTTTGTCTGTGTCAGTCCTTAACACACACACACATGTATACAATAATTCTAGTTGCCACAGTCTCCGGAGATCCTATGCTCCGTTTTCTCATACTTTTCTTCACTGTTTACCTCATTTTGCCCAATAAAATGTACATTTTTGTAAACAATGACTTGTTTTGGCCTATTAAAAAAACTGTCTCCATATGAGGACGTCACCACTTTGCATTTTACAAATCAAGAAAACAAACACGGGGCTGTTTATCATATAACTAACTTTTAGGTCTGTGGGATGGAAGGATGGGAGCTTTAAATGTTGTGCCTCCATAATTATTCTAGAGTCTTTACAGTCGTCAGCCCCTGCTGTGATTTGGTGCTACATACATAAACTTGAAATGAATTAATCCACCTGTTCACAGGAGATCACAGGAAGATGACACCAAACATCAGAAGATCTTATTGTGCGCCACAGTAAAAGGGTGGTTTCTTGGGACTAAAGCACATAATAAACTACAGCAGAAGCTCACATAAAGCAGGAAATAAGCAGGCAGCACTTGATCTGCTAATGCAATTTTCCCACTTTTATTGTTGCGTCATTCACTAACAGTTCAATGGTGCAAGATTACCATACACAGAATTAGGATATCTGCATGACACATCTATGCTGTACAGCGAATGGATTATAATTATTACAAATACAGTAAACATATTTACATTTTAGTTCAAGCTCCATACAACATAGATATTTACAAAGTATGAAAATAAAACCGGTCTGACAAATAATAAACAGCGTTAATGACGTTTTTTTTTTCTTTTCATTTGGTGAACAAATCTGAAAGGGGGCTTGGTTAACTGATATTAATTGTGAGAGGGGGAAGGTGGAAAATATCATGGCTAGTTTTGTTTGAAAGGCATCAACAGAAAAACACACACAGAAAAAAGTGATGAGGTGAAGAAAGACACAATAAGTCTGCTGTCGTTTTAGATCTCACCAGCTAGACCTCTGATATTAGAAAAAATAAAAATGAGTTAAAATACACCTTTGTTTTGATAGAGTTCAGATGGATGTCTAGCATGACTAATGAGTAGATCTCCTCCAAAAAAACAACAGACTTCTAATTCACTTAAACCGCTTTCTAATAAAGAGGAAGCACTAATGTAACTCACCTCCTCAGTCGAGGTGCAGGGCGTTACATTTTAGGTCTCCTTTTCCTTTTTCCTCCTCTCTCTTACATTCAAACCCTCTCTTAGTTCACACTAAAATAGCAAATATTTTCATGGGGTAGTATCAGAAATAAGACCTTTGAATATGTAGTCCCTTTAACTTCTTTCCTTCTATTAAACCATTCATTCATTCTTTTTCCTTACGTCCTTCTAACCTTTTCACTGTGTTTTCTTTGCGTCTTTACAACAAGAGTGTAAAGTTAATAGCAGTAAATGTCAAGGCTTTCTGATTCTCAGTGAGATAGAGCGAGCTAGAGGAGCAGAGAGGGATGTGTTAAATGAGGGTTAACTACCACACTCATCCCAGAACAGACTGCATGTACAAATCAAGTTCTCTCCTTAGTTCGTTTTCATCCTCCTAGTCCTCCTCCTCATCTCCTTGTAACCCTGTTAGTGAGTCAGTATTTTACTGACTCACTAACTGACTGGCACTATCGGGGGTTTAGAGGCGGCGTATGTACACAGATTGAGGAGGATCTAAGTATGACGTGGATGACAGAGGAAATTGGGTGTGGCCCTCCTGTCAAAGTTCATTCCCACTTTGAGTTTTTGTTTCAGAGACGGTTCAGCCTGATGCAAATTCACTGCGAGAAGAAAAATACCCTATAAATCTATTAGCAGCTATAGTTTAGGTAGCAGAGCGTAAACTAACACGTCACTTGGAGATATCTGTAGATTTTTCCTTCATGGTTTCAAATGTAAGCTGGTTGATTTGGTTCATTTTTGTTTTTTGTTTGAAACTGAGCAAACCTGGTTTTCTCCTGAGGACTGCTGCAGGTATCATGCGAGCATGTTAATTTAATAAAAAACCAACAGCAAAAACCCCCAAAATAGAATGAAACTCATTTCAGGAGACAAATAAAACTGATAGAGACATTTTTTTGTACAGATGATTGGCAAACGGAACGTTTCTAAAGAGTCGTGCACACACAAGTAGACTACTACAACATGCTACTTAGTTAGGGGAGTTTGGGAATGACAACCAAGCGGAACAAAATTAGACCCAAACATTGTCATCGAAACAAAAACACAAAAAGCTGAGGAGAGGGAATAGAGAGGAGGAAAGCTAAGTTGGCAGCGGGGTTGCTGGAGGGAAGCAGGGAGGCAAAAGTTCTGTGGAACTTAAACGTTTGAGTCACATGAAAAGAGACTTAAGCCACAAGTCTACTTACAAGAGAAAACCATCAAGAATCACAATGATTAATACGTTTTAACACTTGGTATTTTCAAAGGCTTTTCATAAAGGATGGAAGCGGTGGTTTTCCCGCGTACCGCTCCGCCCGCTCAGTTCTTCCTTGCCAACTTAGATCTGTGGGGAGAGTTTTACGTTGTGAGGAGCAGGGGATTTTTTTGAAGGGTGCAGAAGCTGTACGTTTGACTGTGGTGTGAGAGGTGCGTGTGTGTCTGTGTGTGTGTACCTTATTGTTCCTGCTAGCAGAAGATTAAAGGCGGACAGCCAGTCGTTCATGTCATTCTCGTTGTTGGCCTGCAGGAGGATGCCTCCATGTTTTGTGCACACTGCAAATGTGTTGGGCGTCTGAAACGAAAACATCACATTATATTTATGTTCATTCAAATGATAAATCCCAGTCCATTTGCCATTTCATCAATCAATGTGTCCAAAACTGGCCAACGTGCACCAAAACAATTTGAATGAATTCTCATTAAAGACAAGCGTGTTACATCCAGCCTTTCTCTATCCTGCCTCAAACCTTAAGCATGGCCTGCTGGTCTTCGCTGTATTCCACCTGTGCTGTGGAGAGGTTGAGGACGCCTCGCTCCACGGGGTCCTGGTCGCTGTTGTAGATGAAGACGTAGGGCCGGCGAACAACCACAAAATGCTTCACCCATGAGTTAGAGCGAGGCTCCATGAAGCTTAGAAAACCCTTCTTGGACACAACAGATCTGAAAAGAAGTGATTTTATTCATTTATTTATTTTTTAAGAGAGCGCTTGTTTTTCTGAGGAAGAAGCAGAGTTGGTTTGTTTCCAGCTGAAATCATCCAGGCTCAGGAATTTGAATCAATCGACATCATTTCTGCTTGAACTAGAGAACATGAGTGTCGACTTACATTTGGTCTGTGAGACACATGTCTTAGTGACAGTATTTAGGTTAATATGGCATTACTCACCCTGGTCGCATTTCTTCAATATCAGGCACCAAGTTGAGGAACTCGTTCTTTGCAGCCCGCGCAAGGTAGGAGGTCTCCAGAGTGGGAACCATCTGGAAGTTTTCATAGTCTGAGCAGGAGGGACTGGAGGCTGGAGGCTCCCTATACTGGTATTCTAAACAGTACTTAGCCGAAACCCAAAGACTGCTTGGTTGAGTTAACTTCCTGAACTATCTACAACATATGGTGGAAACCTGAAATTAAGACAGAGCAGAGTAGAGGTAAAACATGACCATTACTGAATATTAAAAATAATAAATGACAGATTTAGTGATATTTTCATAAACTATTTATTTACCACATCAATAAACAGCATGGCAGGGCAAAATATGTTTTCTAACATGGCAACCTTTTAAAAGTGTGTGGCAGGAATAAGGCACGGCGGGTCCAGGGATCAGCGTTTTGTGTCATTTTATTTACAACACCTCACACACACACCCCCACCACAGGACCCAGTACGATATTTAAGTCGGCGGGGCGTGATTGCGGATGCCGTACAGGTGCGCCCGCCTCCTCTGCACGGCAGCGCAGGCCACGCCCCGCCACACACCCCCATCGCCCGACTGAGGCCGGGAATCATCCGGCCGAACCTACTCCCCCCACCGCGAGCAGGAGAGGGGATCAGCCCGGACCGTCGGCGCCCCCGGGCCCTGGCCAAGCGACGGGGAGTTGTGAGCTCAGGTGGCCGCCCGCGAACCCAGCAGCGTCGGCGAAGCTGGTCCGGAGGTCGGCCGCGTGGCAGGTGGACGCAGCGCGGTCGGCACGGACGTGCGCCCCGGCTCGCAGGCGGCTGGGCAGTTGTCCGGCAGGCACCGGCCTCTGGTGGAGGTGAGGCCGCTCTGCTCACCCCGCCGACCTCGGGCTTCGGTGGCGCGGACTCCCCTAGCACAGGCCCCTCCGACTTATCCCGCGGCTTCTCCGCCCCGCCCGGTGGGAGCGGCTCCTCGGGCGCCGCCTCCGGTGTCGTCTCTCCCGGCTGGAGCGGCTCCTCCGGTGCCGTCTCTCCCGGCTGGAGCGGCTCCTCCGGTGCCGTCTCTCCCGGCTGGAGCGGCTCCTCCGGTGCCGTCTCTCCCGGCTGGAGCGGCTCCTCCGGCGCCGTCTCTCCCGGCTGGAGCGGCTCCTCCGGTGCCGTCTCTCCCGGCTGGAGCGGCTCCTCGGGCGCCGCCTCCGGTGCCGCCGCCGCCGCCTCAAGCAGCCCCTCGCGTGGCTCCTCTCCCTCCAGCCGGCGCAGACCCTCGCCCGCCTCGTCCTCCGCCTCCGATTGGAGCGGCTCCTCCACCGCTCCCGGCAGGAGCAGCCCTTCACCCGGCTGTTCCTCCTCCTCCGGCAGGCTCGGACCCCCGCGTGACTCGTCCACCACCTCCGGCTGCCGAGGTGCCTCCACCGCTTTACCACCGTCAGTATACCCCGGTGGGGGTGGCGGCGTCGAGGTCGCCCAGGCCTGGAGCAGCGCTGCCAGCTCCGCCATCTTCCCCAGGTGGCGTTCGCTCTCCTTCTGCAGCTCGTCCTGTTGGCGACGCACCTCCGCCACCTGCTCCCGCTGGGTGGCCGCTAATTCGGCCACCATCTGGGCCAGCTCCTCCGTTCCATGGCCCCGGTAAGGACCTGCCATGCCGCCTCCTGGGTTTCGGCACCACTGTGGCAGGAATAAGGCACGGCGGGTCCAGGGATCAGCGTTTTGTGTCATTTTATTTACAACACCTCACACACACACCCCCACCACAGGACCCAGTACGATATTTAAGTCGGCGGGGCGTGATTGCGGATGCCGTACAGGTGCGCCCGCCTCCTCTGCACGGCACCGCAGGCCACGCCCCGCCACAAAGTGAAAGGAGACAGAAAGACAGGTGAGAAAGAATAAAACTTAACTGACTTTTTGATGGCATTTTACACAAAGTACTAGTACAGTATCTAGAAAATGTGGGAAAATACTGGCATCATCTACAGTACTTTCTTCTGAAGGAATTATGTTGGGACCCTGAAAAAAACTTACTATGTACAATAATGGATTTCTATACATTTGACATCAGATGAAAACTTTGGTTGTAAGATTCGGATAATTATTTGTTAAAAGCTAGAAATTTTAAATGAGAATAAGAAAGAAAAGTATTTCTTTGTGCCCTCCTTTCCCTTTAATGCTCTACCTGGCCCCATGGCAAAACTTTGCTAGACCCGCCCCTGCACAGTTACCAGCTGTCAGCTACATAGAAAAGGATCCTGGTGTAAGTTGTCTCTCAGAAACAGTTCATAGCTTTCCTTCAACTCATTCATGTCACCTAAAAGGTAAACCTGTTTCTCCATCACCTGTTCAGCTCTGATGATTCAGTAAGGACATCTCCTGGTTTCTTCTTCATGTTTCCCTCTCACCAGATAACCAAACCGATATCATGACCAGCAGCTTTTACGGCTCCAACAAACATCAGCTGATACTAGAAAGTAATATTAAATAAATTCTAACAACAGCTTATCAAGTTTAAAGGCGCTTCTGCTGTTTAACGCGGCCTCCGCTAGTTTCCTCTTTCTGGCGCAAAGCGGGAGATAAACAAGCAAGAGAGACGGGTGAGAGGCGGCAGAAACACTGATCAGCTGATCATTGATCAGTTTCACATTGAAGTAGCAGCAGGAGAGGGAGGGGGGAGAATGAGAGAAGAAGAGGCAGCTGACAGCGTAAAGACAGAATAACTCCAGCTTTTTGTCTTTTTTTTATTGTAGCTGAAGTACAGGACAAATCGCGTTTATTTTCAGCTCAATGCGAAATGCTTAATATTAACTCTGAATACCAGATGATTCCGTTTTTTACAGGATGGTAGACAACTCTACTAACTAACCATATGAATAAAATAAAGTTCACCAGTAACATCATAGCACCCACCCAACTGTATAGAAACTCTGTCATGCTAGCTAGTACACAGTACGAGTTATTGTAACTGACTGTAAAAAGTTAGCACAACGAAAATAAACTACACCAAAACTTGGTTTATATCTGACCCAGATAGACTGCAGGTCATAACTTCTTACCTGAAGCTCATTTCACCTGACAGTCGGACCGGCAGCCGCCTTGGGTCTCTCCACCTCCGCCTCCCCTTTCCCCCATCCACCTGCTGGCCTCCACCACTTACTAATTTTACTGAATCTGTGAAAGCTCCACCATAGCCACTAACAAACAATTGAGTTATTTTTACACGTCTGCCAGCATCTGTCCAATCCGCCACCTTTCACTGTTTACACTGTTACAGAAAAAAAGACAACAACAACAAAACATCGGCCCATTTAAAACAAAAAATTACCATCGGCCCACCGGGCAAATGCCCGGTATGCCCAATGGCCAGTCCAGCTATGCGCCCCGGGCAACCGCCCGTGTCACCTGTATCAAAAACCAGAGGGAGTGTTCGTCCGGAGCAGTGTTGCCAACTTAGCGACTTTGTCGCTATATTTAGCGAGTTTTCAGACCCCCTAAAAAAAAAAAGACGGCTAAAAAAAGACGTGAAAGCGCATATGGCTTTTACTCTTAACAAGCAGCGGGTGCTGTAACGCAGTCAGTTCTTCTTTTACAATTTTACTGTTGTTGCTGTTTTGTGGATCACAAGGTTTAAAACTACTTATAAACACACACACACAAAGTAACTCCACCAGAGTGCCTATTTCGGGTCACTATTGCCGGTCCAAGCCCAGATAAAGGAGCAGGGTTGGAATTGTGACATTAAAAAAAACAATAATTGCTAAAAGAAATTTAATTTGTAGTTCTAAATAAATTCTAACTGCATTTAGTTTTTTACTCACTTTATGTCTCTTCCACGATGTTATTTCTCTCTCCAACAACGTAGGTTACAATTACATTAGCATGACCAATTCTGCAAATTAGGTGATGACGTCATTTAGCACTTCTAGCGACTTTTAGGACAACCAATAGCGATTTTCCTTACTGAGGAGTTGGCAACACTGGTCCGGAGGCGCCAAACAGGCTAGGACCGCCACGGGCCACAGTGTTTGGTGTTTTAAAAAAACAAACCAAACACACACACACACACACACACACACACACACACACACACACACAAACAAAGGTAAATCACATTTAGCTACTGAAAAATGGCTCCAGACTAAAAGTTGGATAAGCTAAGCTAAAAGCAGATACTTGGCCTGTTTGATCTGCGTGGATCATCTCAGACACCATGCTTTATTTTTTCCTTAAGTTGCCAGAAATATAAAACTGAAGCCTGAAGTGTTGCTTAGACACCCTTAAAAGTAAACATGTTGTTTAATGTTTGATTAATACCTGCACTTTACTTTAGCTGAGAATTGCTTTTCGGGTAAAAGGGGAGATGTCGTAATTACAGGCTTGTGTAGACTGAATCTGAAGGTTATGTGCTTCTATGGGTGCTGTTACTCGTTCAGGCCATGTGGCGCTGCTGTGAAACAGGTAAATGAGGAGGAGAGAGAAGAAGTGGAAGAGTGCGATGTGAGCGTTTTTCGGTAACATTAAAGTGTGCCTAAAAACGAGCCATCGTTTCCAGTGTTATATACAAACACAACACTCTTCTGTATTTGTACTCACCTGCTGGG
This sequence comes from Neolamprologus multifasciatus, assembly GCF_963576455.1. Classification (NCBI taxonomy): domain Eukaryota; kingdom Metazoa; phylum Chordata; class Actinopteri; order Cichliformes; family Cichlidae; genus Neolamprologus; species Neolamprologus multifasciatus. The sequence goes on along the minus strand of NC_140456.1, from coordinate 28,268,074 downwards.
CCAAGTGTGATATGAGACTGGCATTGAAGAGCAACTTCTCTGCAGTGATGTGCAGAAAATCAGAAATGGCCTGGACCTGTGTGAACCGTTTCTTGATCTTCTCCATGAAAGGCTGTGCAGATCTTTTCATGATGTCTTTGTGTGTGGACATCACAGAGTCGATGTAAGCCTTGTCATAAGGTACAGGATAGGTCAAAGTCTCATAATGTTTCCCCGGACCCATTCGTATGGTGGTCTCTGGCATCACCACCGTAACTGTGTCCACGGCGACCCATTTCCTGGGCAATGGCTTTAAGACCTATCCAGGGACTTCCATCTATGGGCACCACGAGCAGTTTGCCTAAAAAATGTGAAAAACTTGCAGGCTTGGTGTGAGGAAGTTCAGCCTCTTCTGTCTTCAGTTTGTTGTCAGGACTTGACTTTTCTCTATCTGCAGCACCTCTTATTTCCATGACCACATTAAGCAACAAAAGCACAAAGACTCCTGCTGTTCTCATAGTTCTTAGTCAGTGTACCAAGGTGAGAGGAGCATAACCCTGCTAAAGCAACCGTTACAGAGAATGTGCTGTAGCTTTAATGCAGTTTCAAAGAGCAGCGTTATTACAATATTTTTCAACTGCAGTGTTTTATGAAAAAGTATTTTTTTCAGTATCCAAACTTTTCCATGAAGCTCAGAAACAATTATTTAAATTAATTAAATATTATTTACACTCATAGGAAAACATTTGGTAACCCCTCTCAGCATTATAATAATTCACTCTGTTTTCACCAAAAAAGATAACAGTGGTATGTCTTTTATTTTCTAGGAATATCTGAGTACTGCTGTGTTTTCCATACAAAGATTTTTAGTGAAGCAGTATTTACTTGTATGAAATTTAATGTAAAAACCTGCTGTGCAAAAAATTGGGTACACGCCAAAATTAGCTTGTTAAGTCTTAAACTTTAAATACAGGTGTGTCCAATCATAAGAAAAGGTATTTAAGGTGGGACATGACAAGTTGTGCTTCTCTTTGCCTCTCCTCTGAAGAGTGACAGCATGGGATCGTCAAAGGATCTGAAAACAAAGATTGTCAGGGGGGGCTTGTATGCAAAAGCTCATTTAGATAAGCCAGATTCATTTAGGAAGAAAGAGCTTTGGACTGATGAAATAATAATTGAGTGTTTTGGTCATAACAAAAAGCACTTTGCATAGTGGAAGGAAACACTGCATTCCAAGAAAAACGTCTGCTACCCACTGTCAAATTTGGTGGAGGCTCCATCATTCTTTGGAGCTAGTTCAAGGACTGGGGCCCTTGAAGTCCAGGGTCGGATGAAGACAACCCAGTATCAACAAATTCTTCAGGATAATGTTCAAGCATCACTCACAGAGTTGAAGTTTGTGGTGTTGGACATTCCAACAAGACAATGACCCAAAACACAGTTGGAAATCTACAAAGGCATCATGCAGAGGGAGAAGTACAATGTTGTGGAATGGTCATCACTGTCTTCTGACCTGAAATGTAATAGAAAATCGGTGGGATGATTTGAAGCAGGCTGTCAATACCTGGCTGACATCAGATTTAAATGAAGTGGAGAGATTTTGTAAGGAAGAAATAAACATAATTCCATCCAGAAGAAAGGTTCCCAAATGCTTTCATATGACTGTATGTGGCACCAAATCACAAAAGCAGTTTACACTTTAAATTGTTAAATAAAGACTAGAATAACAAAGAAATCCCCAACAATCAGATAACCCCCTCTGAGCAAGCACGTGGCACGTGGTGGGAAGAAAAAACTCACTTTTAATGGGAAGAAACCTCTGGCAGATCCATGTTCAGGGAGGCGCAGCCGTCTGCAGTGACTGATTGGAGGTGGTGGGGAGGGAGATGGGACAAAAGACACACTGTAGAAGAGAGAAAAAAAAAAGTTAACTACTGTGCCGTGGTAAACACATAATGAGTAAAAAAAGTCAATCGAAGACAAAACAAAAACACAACAAATACAAACACACACAGAGCATGCATTGTAATGTATAATAACTCTGACAGTTTCTTTTAATAAAATGTAAAAAATCAAATACTGATGATTCAACAAATCATCAGTATTTGCCCTCTGACCATTTAATATTAGGAATCAATATTCCACAAACTTCAACTCTGTGAGTGATGCTTGAACATTATCCTGAAGAATTTGTTGATACTGGGTTGTCTTCATCCGACCCTGGACTTCAAGGGCCCCAGTCCTTGAACTAGCTCCAAAGAATGAAATCTATTAAAATCACATCCAGAAGAGGGCGCTGCTGGTGCTACGCTCCCTCGGTTTTCCTCAGCGGGGCTCAGAAACTAGTGATGGGCAGATGAAGCTTCATGAAGCACTGAAGCTTTTCATCCAATTGGTTCACCCCAGCGCAAAGCGTCTTGAAGCTTCATTTGCTCTAGTAGGACACCTACTGGACGTAAAAATATTAGTTGGCATGAATTTGAAGTGTGGCATTTTGCACACAGCCTGTAAATATCAACAACAAAAGGAGTGTGTAAAACATGTATATTGTAGTGATGCAGTATACTGTGTATATTTATACTGGCAGTATGGAAAATGATTATTTGGAAATGCTTAAAATGGAAATGATCATTTACTGTGAGGTGAGGTGTGGTTGGGGTGTGGACAGTGGTTGTGCTTTTGTAACGTTGAGGTATGGACAGCTACACACTGAGGCTTTGAGCCTCAGTCCTGCCCACATTTTATTCTGTAAACACTAAATTTCCACTGCTTTTATGGCCTTTTTAGTGGGGAGAACATAGCTAGGATTTAATGATTTAACAAATCTTTTAAATCCTTTGTCCTCCACAATGCTAAATGGCTGGGAGTCCTCAATCACCATGCTAACCAGGTTTTATCTATTTGAGATTGTTCTCCTGAGGAAAGACAACAAAAACAAAGCACAAATATAAATATCACACACATAACTTATTACAGTTGTATAATATTGTTATATCATTTAGTAACATTACTGCATGCTATATTATCATGACATTTGATGGCTCACCTGGTCTTGCTCCACAATCGGTGTTCCCCTTATTCTCATGCAAAGCTCTGTAGTGCCTAAGCATGGATGAGGTGTTGTTGTTATATCCCAGCTCCCTGGCACATAGCAAACACTTCACCTTGTACAAAAGTACAGACAGCTTAACATAAGTTTTATTGCACCATCAGTATTATGAAAATACATCTTCTGTAGAAATTTACATAACTTGTTGGGAGGAATAAAATCAAAATGTTCCCACACAGGGGAGGACATCCTCCTCTTCTTAGCTGGCTCCATTCTCTCCTGACTTTCTCTCCTCACTCTCATAAACCTCCAAACTGTCTCCAAACTCTCACTAACCGCAACTCTCCATCAAACACCTACATTGTGAATGGCGTCTGAGGGGTTCATATCGCTGTCATAGCTCGCGGCAAAGTTCGAACCACTTCGTGAACCAGTCACGTGGTACAGCCGGGCAGCGAGGCTTCGGACGTCATCATTTTCAGCTCCTCCCATAAATGAAGCAAGCCTCGATACGCGCATCGCGGAAACGCCCCCTAAATTACTCGACACAAGCTTTGAACCCTCCATACAGAACGTCACATCCCTACCAGAAACAAGCATGGCGGCTTCCAGTGTTTTCCGACCAGGCTTGTTCAACCATAAAGTTGCAATAGTGACGGGTGGGGGCACCGGGATCGGTAAAGCTATCTCTGCGGAGCTGCTGGAGCTGGGTGAGTGAGTTCTAATAGTTGTTGTAGCGCAAAGAGTCTGAAGTGAGGAGCAGCTGAGTGACAGCAAGTGAACTTCGACACAGTTACAAACAAGTCTGTAAGAGTCGCACCAGTGACCGCGGTCAAGTACGCGCAGGGACACTGTGAAAGTGTGGCTGTGAGTGTTCGCTAACAGCTGGAAACACCAAACATCTGGTGGCTGTCAGTGTTGTTTCACAGTAAATTGACTCGAAGCTTTATTTCGGAAAGTGCTGTAATTGTATTTCGTGACTCACTTGTTGGTCTTCAGGCTGCAGTGTGGTGATCTCCAGCAGAAAGGCTGACAGGCTGGAGGCAGCAGCTCAGGAGATGAGACAGAAAATCCCTCCCTCCAGTCCTGCAAGTGTCACTGCTCTGCCCTGTAACATCCGCAGCGAGGAGGAGGTGAGCAGCTCTGCATCTGCTGCTCGTTTCAGTGCGTTAAGTGGCTGATTTTCTTTTTGTCTTTCTGTCATTTGAAGGTGAAGGCTCTTGTGTCATCAGTGCTGAAGCGATATGGCCGCATAGACTTTCTGGTGAACAACGGAGGAGGTCAGTTCAGAAGCCCTGCAGAAGACATGTCCTCTAAGGGCTGGAAGGCTGTGGTAGACACCAACCTGACAGGAACCTTCCACTGCTGCAAGGAGGGTGAGCCGGGCACAGATAACACAGGCTTTTGGTTTGTGGTTTGGTCTCTCAGCGTGACCGTTGTTGTTCTCCCCTCCAGTCTACACAGCATGGATGAAGGAGCACGGAGGCGCCATCGTCAGCATCATCGCCAACATGTGGAACGGCTTTCCGGGCATGGCGTAAGAACAGTTTCCCTCATTATATACACACGAATGTGCAAAGTCACATAGTTGGTTTTTTTTTTAAATTGCCTGCTGCGTGGTGTGTCTCCTCCTCCCCGACAGCCACACAGGAGCAGCGAGGGCAGCGGTGGATAACTTAACTAAGAGTCTCGCCATCGAGTGGGCAGCCTCGGGGGTCCGAATCAACGCTCTTGCACCTGTGCGTACAGCTCAGCACGTAATCAGTTTTGTTTCAGTTTTTCAAGATTCGTATGATTTTCATCTCTCTGTTTGGCTGCAGGGTACAATCTTTTCCAAAACAGCGATGGAGAACTATAAAGAGTACGGACCACATCTTTTCAAGATGTCCGTTCCATTCACTCCTGCGAAGAGGCTGGGAGTGCCTGAAGAGGTTTGCAACCCAGTTCCCAGCTTTGTTAGAGGAAAAAAGAGTCTCCTGAAAACTCCCCTTGGTGTTGTTAAAAAAAAGAATGAAGCCAGGCCACAAAGGTCTCACAGTGCTCCATAAACAGCATTAGAGGATATAAAGAAGTAGTTGTGAAGCCATACAATAGAAGGAGAAAGGTTAAAGCACAACTGTACTGAACAATTTTTGAATTGCCGTCTTTGTCCAGGTCTCATCTGCAGTGTGTTTCCTGCTCTCTCCTGCTGCTTCCTACATTTCTGGAGCCACGTTGAAGGTCGATGCAGGACAAAGTTTGTATAAGTCCATGTGGGAGATACCGAGTACGTACAGCTCTCTAACACAACTGCACTGTAGTCTTCCCAGTATATATTAGATTTAGTACGAGGAGCTAAATTCTTGTGTTTGTCTCCAGACCACAGTGCATGGCCTGAAGCTCCAGAGGGGGAGAACCTGGATGCTCTGAATGAACTGGTCAACCCAAAAAGCAAACTCTGATTCACTCATGGGACGTGCAAGAGCACAAAATCCCCATATACAGAAAGTCTGTATATGTAGTGTGTGACTGATTGTTAAGAATTTGCACATAATTGTATGTAATTAATAGTACGAGAAGTGTCCAGAGGTAAACATTTGTAACATGCAAACTTTTGAAATGTACATATCATTTTTCTCTCCAATTCTCTTGTCAACAAGTCTGTGAGTAAAATTTAATAAAACTGTAAAACAGAACAATATAATTTTCTTTTTTCATTTAACATCTCTGTGTCTGTTTTGAACTAATTATCTCATAAAAAAGTCTAAAAAGATGTCTGATCATATATTGAACAGATGGGAGGAAAAATATTTTATGCCATATTTAGGAAATTCTTTTCTTACAGCAGTTGACAGGAATATGAAATGATATTACTACTAATAATGATAATATATGGAAATTGATTTTCTACCTGGTAGACATTTTGTATTATAGAAGGTTACAGCATGTGGTATCAAACGTTTCCTGCATCTGTTCTTGATTAATTGTGTTAAATGCACTTGAGAAACCAAAGAATGTGATCCTCGCTATATAGATAGCATGTATATGATTACAAACGGCTCTCACAGTTTTGCCCTTTGTGTGTACAGACATTTTTTCTCCTGTGGTTTCAGACCATCTAATCATTTGCAAATGAAATGTCTATCTTGCAGCTGGCTGCCAGGAATACAAAAAGACATTCAGACGATAGTAATTGTTTCAGCATGGTAACACCGCATGTTAATAATAATAAGTGTCATTAGGCGTAAATATATTTACATTGTGAATTTATGTAGTTGTTCTGTGTTTGATGTTGAAAATCAATCATATCTTTATAATTAAATAACGTTATTTTGTTGATCACGGGCACCGAACTAAAAAAAACACAGCGTGTTCTTTAAAAGTGAAAAAAGCGTTATGGAGTTTTGTCCCTAATGCCGTGCCATAATTTGCCGTATTCCTGCATCAACTGTCGTAACAATTATCCCAGCAGCAGAGGTCACAACAATTGTTCAGGTACCGGATTTATTCCTCTTTGAAATCTTCGGTGTTTCTGTATTACAGTCGTTTGTGTTTCTTTCTCACACCAGGCGATAGGAAAGCAATATTTTCACCAGGGAAGAGGCGTTTGAAAATAAATGTTAGAAGAATTGCAAACAGAAATGCATTGCTAACGTAATGCTAGCCTCCTTGTATGTGTGAAGTTGACGTTTAATTGACATATTATCCTCTAATAGGTCGGTGGGTTTAACCAGACAGGCTACACAGTAATAATGTTGACTATTTAAAGGGAGTTAATCGCTGATAACTTTGTTCGAGGAAGTGTGAATAGCGAGGTTAACATTTTTGTGTTTGTGTCGTTTCGCCTAGCAGCAAATATGGCTTGTGGGACAGAATAAAGACACGGCACTTAAACACATCTTTAATAATTCGGAATTTACTCGATAGTCGTTACAGTCACTAGATTTTATCCTGATGATTCTCGCGCTTTTGTTTCCTTTGTTAAATAAGTCGATAGTGCATAATAATTTTAGTGTGCAATGTAAATAAAGCTTAAATTTTATGACTAACTTTTTAACTACAGCTAAGCACCCCAAAGGCGATGGATAGACAGATATTTTATTGATCCCACAGGGGACATGTTTGTGTTACAGCAGCAGGTTATATAATAAAAATAGTAAAGTCTACAATAAATAAACAGCATAGGGAAAGTAACACTGCCACAGGCACACAGTGAGCCTTATAGTATGAGATTTTATGTAAAATTTTATGTATACAACAGTGATTAAAAAACCAATAACAAAAAATTAGGTTAAGTGGATTTTTATTCCTGACAGGTGTGTTCACCTGTCACAGACAGAAAAAGTTACTGTACAGTTTCACAGAGAATGACAGGACTCATTTCCTTAAGCTTATTTGTGGCTTTCATGTAATCATCCTTTGAATACATTAGCCATTTGCATGATTACACCCAGATACCAGAAATAAGTTGCAGATTTGGTCACAATGAACTTCGTCCTGTTGTTTTAAAATAAAAGTTCCTCTGTTTGAACATGTTTGTATTAAGCGAGCTGCTGCCATTTGCTGAACCTACTGAAAGTGAGCGTGTTTCATTAAGTAAAACACAGATGACACAAGAAGCAAAACAAAGTCTGTCAGTAAGGTGAAGGTTTAAAAAATGGCCTGTTTGCTTATGTTTCCAGTATGGGAGGTGACCACGGCCACAGCAAGCTCTCCATGCCAGATTGGCGACAGTGGAAGACACAGGGAACGCCGCTGGAGTTCACACAGCAGAGGCTGGCTGCACGGGGTCTGAAGGACCCATGGGCACGGTCAGTATTTTTGCCCACGTATGATATATTTCTGACATCTCCTTATATTCTGTGTGATCTGACACTTCTGCCCGTCTTTCTTTCCTGTCACTTTCCCTTTTTCTGCAGCAACGAGGCGTGGAGGTATTCAGGCGGCTTCGCTCGTGCTGTGACTCTGTCAGAAGTTCTGCTGAGAGGATTCAAGTGGGGTTTTGCTGCCTTTACTGTAGCTCTGGCTATAGAGTACACCATGTTCCCTCCAAAGAAGGGTGGCCACTAATGTTCATCATTGCCCCTCAACCCCAGAGCATATGTAATGGAATCTAATTATATTCTGTGTTTTCTCTAGATTAAATATCTTTGTGATCACACAAGGCTTCTTAAGTGTATTCAGTTAGAATGTAATCAACATTTTGCATTAAGGTTTTATTGATACTGATGTTTTATCAAAACCGTGATGAGAATACAATTACAACATCACAGTACTTCCAGTAAAAAAACTGTCCTTACTCCTGCTTCCACTTTCGTCTCAGTTTACGGAAGCACAGCTTCATACATTTTGCTGTCAGCATTACAAAAACAAGCACCACAGTAGTTAGCAGCACTATTACATCCAGGCTGAAGTACTGGAACCAGTAGAGTTCATGGAGAGCCGATTTGAGATGCTTCGCCCCTTTATGCCGCATCACAAATTCTGTCCAATACACTGAAAGCTCAAGCGGGTCCGACGGACGATCATTATGAAGATCTGACAGCTTCTTCACATTCTCTTTATACCTGAAAACACAGATAAATGGGCAGGTTTTTTTTTTTTAAATGACAGTCAGCTGAGTTAAATCATATGTAAAGTTCTTTCAAGAACAGATGGTACAGTGAAGGTTTGTTAGAGTTTTTTATTTTTTGCAATTAATGTGACCACCATCAAGTTTAACACAAGTCCTAAAATTAGATAATGTGATGTGGACCCAATTGAACCTTTTATTTACTTAAGAAAAAGTCACTCATTGCATACCTGTGAGGGGGAAAGTAAAAGCCTGCACCCTGTTCTAGTTTAAAGCACAGGGATCTGATATTCACTCAGAAATACACTGAGGCACAAATAAAGGACATTTCTGAGGACATCAGTAAAAGAGTTTCTGATGCTAAGGCTGGAAAAAATGATAAAAGTCAGACTGTGCTAATACAGGAAATTCAGAGCCAGTGTTACACTCTTTGGTGTGCGTGACCACCAAGGAGTCAACCTCATGTAGCTGCAATCATCACTACACAAAGAATAGTCATTTGTGAAATGAGAGGGCAAGTACGTTGGGTTAAGGTCAGAAAGTCTCACTGAGTCTAAAAACCACATGATTCACAGGCACCTGGAAAAGTTTTGCATTCAGTTTCCTTCAGATGTTTGTGGTGTGCACAGTGGTCCTGCAAATAGAAACCCCTCATGTTCCGTAAAGAACACCCATGACTGTCACCTGCTTGCTAAAGACGTGCTAGTTTGAAAAAAAAAAAAAATTTTGTAGACCAAAGTGGAAAGTTTTGGTTGAATGACAATCATTTAGATCTGCAAACGTGACATTGTGAGCTGTCTGCTGACTCCCTCACCTGCTGTCATTGATGACCTCCTTCAGTCCCTTCAGAAGAGTTTCTGTATTAATGTCTAAAATGTTCAACACGATTCCTACACCTCTGCTGGCCATCCTCGCAGCGTTGTCCGGCTGGTCCCCGTTCAGCGGCACCATCAGCATGGGAACGGCGTGACACAGTCCCTCAAACAGACCATGTGAGCCAGCGTGAGTGATGAATGCATGGGCTCCCGGGTGAGCTAAGACACAAAACATGCAGAAATATCAGATATTTTGATATGTGACACATCAGCGTGCTTCACATTTCAGGATGTGCTGCTGCAGACACACACCTAGCAGGTCATTCTGCGGGACCCATTTCATCATCTTCACATTTTCCGGGACATTGTCAGGAACCTTTCCAGTGTATCTCCATATGACCTGTCATAGTTTTATTGTAGATTAAGATTAGCTGTATTTATTTATAACACAAGATAAGCTGTATGCTGATATACCTTCTGTGGAATCTGTCTGAAGGCCTCCAGAAAGACAGAGGTGATTTCCTCTGGCAGATCTGACACCATGGAGCCCAGAGTGAACACTACAAACCCGTGCTCTCCAGACACCCAGGAATCTAGATCCTGACAAAACACAAACTTGCTTAAGCACTTTGCATTTATCACTCTTACCTGATTGGTCTTACAGTCTTACGGTAAGTGGTGTCAACCAGAATGTTCATAAATGCATTTAGAGTCTAAAACTCATAAAGTCTTACTGGGGGCAGAGGATGTTTCACATTGCAATTGATTCCACCAACCAGTACAATATTGGGCATGAGTGGGCGTGGGAAATCCAGCGTGAAGTCATTCCTGTTTAAATACAGCAACAGTTTTTTGGTTTTTTACACTCACACAGGCAGCAAATGTCAACAATACACAGACGTTGCATGTGTTACCTCAGCAGCCAGATATCAGAGTCTGAAAGCACTTCAGCCACGCCCACGTTCTCTCCAAGGAAGTCACGGGTTATGTGGTCAAAGCGCCAATACAGCAGTCTGCAAAACAGCGGCTCCACCAATGCCACCTGTGGGTCAGAGGCATTACAGGACAATAATACAGCACCAAAACTGAAGACATAAATCCAAGACATACTGTAATACTAATAACACTGACATGCTAGTTTGTCCCAAATTAACCTCATTGTAAGCAGAGATGGGCAGTAAAGCGTTGACGGTAACGCGTTACTGTAATCCGATGACTTTTTTCAAGTATTGAGTAAATTAAAGCAGTACGATTGCAAAAAAAAGCAAGTAGATTACTTTTACTTTCCCATAAGCACGCTGTGTTACCGCGTTACTAAAACTTTACATGCTGGAATATGCAGAAAATAGGTTTAAAAGTTAAACACTTTTCTTCAAGTCAAACACTCTTGCACATAATTTAATTTTTGCTTGGTGCAATGTGCATAAAGTTAAAAAATTAAAATGAATAAAACAAGTTTTAAAAGAGACTTTTTCATTTGATTCAATTTTATAAAATGAAATATTCAGAAAAAATCGAACGGGGCTCATAGGCTTTATAATGTATTGTTGTGTATCGTGTTTTTAAAAGTAACTAAAAGAAGTACTAAAGTAACTCATTACTTTTGAAAATAACAAATCAGTAAAGTAATGGGATTACCTTCTTGGAGAAGTGATCAGTAATTAGTAACTAATTATTATTTTCAAGTAACTTGACCGACACTAGTTGTAAGGAATAAATAATACTCTAATGACCACAAATGAGGTGAGTATAAAGTATGAAGAGTCATTTAGGAAAGATAATTTGAAGGTACAGCACATATTTCCCGAGCAATATGGTCACAAACCACCAGTGTTTTGTTCGTGACCATACATTGTCTGAAAGAAGATGCAAATAACATTCCTGGAAAAGCTGTGCTTTAAGGCTTGAATGTGCTAACTTCTGCCTGGCTCACCAAAGTGTTGATAAGTCTCTCCTTGAAACTCATTTTATCCGTGTATCCAGTGAAAAAGCGAGGAACGTATGAGGGCGGAGAAGGACAGCCAGCAGACTTCATGTCCAAGTGACATGGTATTCCTCTCAGCAGATTGACAGTAGGGAGACCTGGAAGTGATTGAGTAATGATAGGTGAGAAAATGTGCAGGTGTACAAGCAAACAGATAACCCGAGTGCAGAGGAGCTCACCTAATTTCCGAGCTATTAACGAGCCCGTGGGAACCATGGGATCTGTCAAGACGGCATCAAAGTCCTATAAAGTGAAACAGGAAGAAGGTGTAAAAGCAGAGAGGAGTCAGTTTTCCACTGTGTTTCAGCACTACAGTCTCTTGCATACATGGTTCACACATGGAGGATTTTACAGATTGTAGGTACAAAGGTATAAAGTGGTTAAACTGGACCTATGATGCTCATTTGAAAGTAGGACAGCATTGCATGATTCACAGTTCAGTTTTTATCCTTTATTGGACCTTTGTGCAGCTCCCTAGTTCATCATCAGTCTAGCAGAAGCTTTTTTTTTATAGCCCCTCCCCCTTTAAGTAAACTTTTTTTTCTCATTGGCTGTTGCTCATAACCAGAAGATTTGAACACCAGGTGCATGCTACGCCAGCCAGCGTTGTACATTTATGTTTGGCATATCTTCTCTCACTGACTTCATCCAAAGTCAAGAGAAGAAAAAACACTTGCAGAAACAGAGCATTTAGATGTCTACAGTTTACTTGCACATGTACTGACCTGAGCTTTTAAGTTTAATATGAGCATCCACCACTGTTCACATACAGATATGGTAAAAAGAAAGTGCACCTGTTTTCCTATCTTTGGTTTCACATATTAGGACATAATAAACATCATCTGGTCCTTAAGAGGTTTTAAAGGTCTTAAATAAACAATGACATGGTGTAATATGTTTTATAGTTCATGTGAAGTTGTAGTGGCCCGATTTTGAGACCTGATAAAGCCTATACAGCTTTTAATGTCCTGATGTGTAAAACCTTAGTGTCAGGGTGGGCTGCGTGGCATGTTTTTTTTATTTTTTTTTTTATTTTCCATGGGTCTATTAATAATAATATACAATTAAAATTTTATGAAATATACACAGTCGACCACTACAGTTACATTAATAGATGTACAACATGATGAGAATTTAGACTGCCAACTTGTAGAAGAGAACCTCCATCCCAACACTCTTACACAGCATAAGCAAAAGACCCTCCATGTACAATTTGCAAAGCTTAAGCTCCAATGTTGGTTTTGCAGCTGATACCAAAGTTGTTTTCCTTTTCTGTATTTGTACTCACCTGCTGGGACAAGTGTGATATGAGACTGGCATTGAAGAGCAACGTCTCTGCAGTGATGTGCAGAAAATCAGAAATGGCCTGGGCCTGTGTGAACCGTTTCTTGATCTTCTCCATGAAAGGCTGTGCAGATCTTTTCATGATGTCTTTGTGTGTGGACATCACAGAGTCGATGTAAGCCTTGTCATAAGGTACAGGATAGGTCAAAGTGTCATAGTGTTTCCCCGGACCCATTCGTACGGTGGTCTCTGGCATCACCACCGTAACTCTGTGTCCACGGCGACCCATTTCCTGGGCAATGGCTTTAAGACCTACCCAGTGACTCCCATCCATGGGCACCACGAGCAGTTTGCCTAAAAACTGTGAAAAACTTGCAGGCTTGGTGTGAGGAAGTTCAGCCTCTTCTGTCTTCAGCTTGTTTTTGGGACTGGACTTTTCTGAACTAGATCCCTTTGTATTATCCACAGCACCAGTTATTTCCATGACCACGTTAAGCAGCAAAAACACAAAGACTCCTGCTGTCCTCATTGTTCTCTCGTCAGTGTACCAACCGCTAATTGAATTGAGCACAGAGAAAGTTTTGGGGGAATGACAAAGGAAACACCCCCTTCCCTGAGCTTTAGGTCTTGCAGCTGTAAATCAGGCTCTTCTCTCTGCAGGCTCCTCTGAATACATTGTTTAAATTCCTCAGTGAATTAGCAGATTGGATTTGTGTGTGTTCAAAGTCCATCCTGTTGGGAATCTAGGTGAGAGGAGCAGCCCTGCTAATCTAAAGCAATCATCAAAGAGTGTACTGTGGCTTTAATGCAGTTTCAAAGGGCAGCGTTATCACAATATGTCTTTCCTGCCCTCCCCGAAACCAGGGTCAACTACCTGCATCGTTTTCAATTTGTAAACAGACACAAATGCAAAGGGACCTCATCCAGGGTGACCGTGGGGGGGGGGTTGGGAAGCGCATCTGTAACCGGAAGGTCGCCGGTTCGATTACTGGGCTCTCTGTCCTGTTTTGGAAACTAACTGCACAGCAGGCAGCACTATTAGTTCTCTCAGTCTCAGAGCAGCATTTCTAATTTTGATTGAAACTGTCAGAGAAAACGGCAGCCTCGAGCAGCCAGGATATTAGTTTACAGAGGTTGTTAAAATTATATGTCTAATGTTAAAATGTTGGTGACACAATCATTTCATCCTAATGGCACTGACATATTCATAGGGTTAATTTTTGAGACAAAATGTCATCAGGTAGTCATGATTTTGCAAATATTCCACCTTGTAGTGCAGTTTGCACAACTTGTTTTAAAAATGCACTGACCCTACAAACATTACTGATGAGTCAAGATCTGCACAAAGTGACAGAAACACTGAAGCAGCTCCACATTTTATTCTTATTATCATGTATGTCCTATTTGTCAGGTGACAGAAGAACCAACACAAAGTTCAGAGAGTAATGGTGACACAAGATCACAGGTGAAATTGGATGAAAACTTGTTGGTTCATGACTGTATTTGAAGCACATGTGTGACTGCATGTATGTGGAATGTCTCACTGTTATTGATCAGGTGACAGAGGCAGCTCTGCCATGTTGTAGCTCAGAGGTGAAGAGGTGAGGTCACAGGTGACTGACTGATGATTTGGTGCTGTAGTTTAACTAGTATTTATTATCATGACAATTGTTAGGCTGCTGATGTAAATTGATTCATTAGTGTGTGTTTGACAAAGAATCTGAATTGACACGTCTCACTTTTTATATGGCACGAATCAATGTGTTATTTTATCAGGTGGCAATATGTCCTAGTGCGGTCAGAGGGGAAGAGCCAGGGCCAAAGGTGAGGCACATCAAGCACACAATAATAATTTTAATCTGAGGATAAAACGCATGTACTGAGGATGAAAGAAGCTTCAGTGATCTCAGAAGACTAAAAACATGGGTAAGGTTAACAGTGACTCGAATGAGATTAAACAATGCTGCTGTATGTCCACCAGGAGAGACTGGACAGTATAGATGTAAAACCAATATGCCAGCAGTTTATCTCAGTTAACGAGAGGAGAAGGCATGTGTTTGGCTGCTTCACATAGAGGACATTGAGTTGTTGTGTGGGGCATGTAGTCCATGTCTGTTGCTGTAACAGTAGCTCATGTTTAGAATAAAAATCCCAGCTCACTGAGTTGATCGGGGCAATAGTGCCTAAAATGTTGCATAATGTTGCTGAGAGATCTTTTACTCTGTGGTAATCTTAGACGAGTAGTTTTATGGACAAAATCCAGCAGGTCATTCAGTGTTCCCTTAGTGCTAATGTGTAACAAATGTTGGTGTACTATAACTGAACTAATGTTGTTAAGTCCTTAAAGTCATATTCTTTTATTGTCATGACTGTATTTGAACCTATTTTTATGTTTGTATGATACCTGATTTATATGGAATATGGCTGAAGTAAACTAAAGTCTAAAATACTTTAGTCAGTCATTTGTTTAATAGTAATTTAACATTATATAATTCACATATAAAACTATGAATTGAAATTTTAAATGGTTTAAAAGCATGTAGAGTAGCATACATAGGCAAGTATATTTACTTCTTTTTTTTTTTATCGAGAAGCAAAAACAAAAAGGAAAAAAAAGAAACAGGGCAGGGTTCAGTGGCTGAATCATCCGTCCCCACCAATGCCAAAACCAAATCTACACCCTTGATGCAGACTTTGGGCCCCTCAACCTGCCCATGCTGTACAGATCATCTGATTGCCCGTCTGTCTGTCCATTATTAGTTATGTAGTGTTACGGATTCAAATATTGGGGATGGATACAAGAGGAAAACCCAAAATAACCACACTGGTCCGGCCGGGTCAAGTCAAACGATGATTTAATGAACACACGCGTGGGAGATGGACACCATACAGCAGACAGCATCAAATCTCAAAATGGTGGAGCCTTGATCAAACTCTTATAGCCTCTAGTGGCCCCCACCTAATCATAAAAGCCTAAACATTCACATTCTTTCTCACACACAGCGCCTAAGCTACGACCTTGGCTCCCTGTTTATCTGCTCCTGATGAGATGGGGCAGTCTGCTCTGTTCTCTTCTAACCAGACAAATAAGGCGATGACTTTCTGTGAACAGTATTTCTTATAACTCAGCAGTATAATGCATCATAAACAATATCATTCATTCACAATAAATCAGCAGTCTAATATAATGCAAATCAGTTGACCAAATGTAATAGTTATCACCTTCTTCTAATTCAGGAGCATAATGCAAACTAAAACTACGTAATAATTCACAATCTTTAATTAGGGGTCTAACATGGCATAAAATAATATCATAATCCTACAGTAGTTTAACCTCTGCCCTGTAGGTTCAGTATTTGAAGAGAAGCCCAGAAGATGCCTACAGGACTCTGATAGCAGGAAACAACACAGGCTACATGCCGTTTAGGTACAGGCTGCTGCTTTCTATGAAACAGCACTTCATGCTGGGGCTGTTGTCATTACATTTACTGAGACACTATTCTTCTCTGTCTGTTAAATCTAGCTTAGCTTAGCTTAGCATAAAGACTGGAAGCAGGGGTAACAAGAAGAAACTCCACCTAGCTGGAAATTATTTGGCGACCTTGGCATGAACGTTCCAGGAAGTCAGGAAACCTCACCAAACCCACACTTTTAAGTTTGGGATGGGAACATTTTCCCGTATTATTGTAGGGTTTTTACTGCTGTTGTGATTTGGCACTATATAAATAAAACTGAATTCAGAAATTTGAATGAATTGTTAACAGTTTATGAGCTCTTAGTGAGCTTTAGCGGTGCCAGTGGGTTGATTTCCTTCATCTAGACTGAGCTAAGAACGTGTTTCCCCCCATTCCCAGTCCTGAGCTCAGCTCAGCTAAACAGGTGCTGCTTAGTTTTTACACTCTTAGTGATGGTTTATGTTTATTTACAGTGCAAACAAGTCTGAGACCATATGTGAACAGATATGATCTGAACCCTATCCTATTGTAAAAGCTTTTGTCTATAACCACACTACTATTACTGTATTCCTTTCACTGTGTGTGTGTGTGTGTGTGTGTGTGTGTGTGTGTGTGTGTGTGTGTGTGTGTGTGTGTGTGTGCCACAGAGACGCAGCGGTCGGAGAGTGCTCATTTAACCTCACCGTCCTAGACTGCTTACAAGGAATCCACAAGGTAGCAACGACGTCTAACACAGATGATTTTAGTAAAATTTAAATGACGCTGATTAATTTTCATTTTGGTCATACCTCATTTTAACGCAAAAATCCCTGTTTGAGCCACATTTGACATTGTTCCCCTCTTATTCTGTAACAACAGTAATTGAATTCAGTTTTATTTATAGCACTAATTCTAAGCAACAGTTACTCCAAGGTACTTTAACTTATAAGGTAAAGACCCTACAGCACTAGAAGTATACACTTGGCAACAGTGGGAAGGAAAAACTCCCTTTCAACAGGACGAAACCTCCAACAGAACCAGGTTTAAGGAGGCAGCAATTCACTGTGACAGGTTAGCAGTGAGGGGTAAGAGAAGAGAGCAGAAAGAACTACAAAGGAGTTTAATAATTACTAATGATTAAATACTTCAGTGATGTACAAACACACAGGAATTGAAAACAAATGACTAAAGAAGAAATAGTCAGTGCATCAACGTGTCTTTTAGACCCCATTCCTACAAAACTGCTCAAAGAAGTCCTGCCATTAATTAATGCTTCAATCTTAAATATGATCAACCTATCTCTAATAATCGGCTATGTACCACAGGCCTTCAAGCTGGCTGTAGTTAAACCTTTATTCAAAAAGCATCTCTAGACCCAGCAGTCTTAGCTAATTATAGGCCAATCTCCAACCTTCCTTTCATATCAAAAATCCTTGAAAGAGTAGTTGTCAAACAGCTAACAGATCATCTGCAGAGGAATGGCTTATTGGAAGAGTTTCAGTCAGGTTTCAGAGCTCATCACAGCACAGAAACAGCTTTAGTGAAGGTTACAAATGATCTTCTTATGGCCTCTGACAGTGGACTCATCTCTGTGCTTGTCCTGTTAGACCTCAGTGCAGCATTCGATACTGTTGACCATAATATCCTATTAGAGCGATTAGAACATGCTGTAGGTATTACAGGTACTGTGCTGCAGTGGTTTGTATCATATCTATCTAATAGACTCCAATTTGTGCATGTAAATGGAGAGTCCTCTTCACACACTGAGGTCAATTATGGAGTTCCACAGGGTTCAGTGCTAGGACCAATTCTGTTTACATTATACATGCTTCCCCTAGGCAGTATCATTAGAAGACATAGCATACATTTTCACTGCTATGCAGATGACACCCAGCTCTATCTGTCCATGAAGCCAGATAACACACACCAATTAGTTAAACTGCAGGAATGTCTTAAAGACATAAAGACTTGGATGGCCGCTAACTTTCTGCTTCTTAATTCAGATAAAACTGAGGTTATTGTACTCGGCCCTGAAAATCTTAGAAATATGGTATCTAACCAGATTCTTACTCTGGATGGCATTACCTTGGCCTCCATTAACGCTTTGAGGAACCTTGGAGTCATTTTTGACCAGGATATGTCCTTCAACGCACATATTAAACAAATATGTAAGACTGTGTTCTTCCATTTGTGCAACATCTCTAAAATTAGAAATATCCTGTCTCAGAGTGACGCTGAAAAACTGGTTCATGCATTTATTACTTCCAGGCTGGACTACTGCAATTCATTATTATCAGGATGTCTTAAAAACTCCCTGAAAAGCCTTCAGTTAATTCACCAGGTGACCCTGAATCCTCCCTTAGTTATGCTGCAATAGGTGTAGACTGCTGGGCGATTCCCATGATGCACTGGGTGTTTCTTCTTCACTCACTTCTCTGCACTGAATCATACTTGTTATTAATCTCACACTGTCTTCACAGTGTGTCTTTGGTCCTGTCTCCGTCCCCTCAGCCCCTCAGCAGTCAGTCAGATTGCCGCCCCTCCCCGAGCCTGGTTCTGGTGAACATGTGTTTCTGTTAAAAACGAGTTTTTCCTTCCCACTGTCACCAGTGTGCCTGCTCATAGGGGGTGGTCTGATTGTGTTTCCTCTGTATAACTGTAGGGTCTTTACCATACAATATTAACTGCCCTTAGGTGACCTTTGTTGTGATTTGGTGCTAAAAAAAACTGAATTGAACTGAATCTGTGAAACCACTGCAGAGTTGTATGCTCTGAGTGCTTTTGTTGTGAAAATCTGTTTCTGCTCTTTTCCTCTGCAGGCATTACAACATGGTTTCCAGGATTTCAGTGCAGAAGAATATGAACATTACGAGGTAACAGACTGCAGAGTGCTGACTGTTCTACAGGTCTATATCAATGAAAACAGGACCAGGATACAGTAAGAAATAAATAACGTACGGTTGTTATTCATCCAATTTATTTGCAGTGCTGTTAGTAACACAGTCAGGGCCAACCAAGGGCTCATACGGTGCATGTCCAGGCCTGCCTTGGTGCACGCTGTATTTCCTCAGTTTCTCAGTTAGATTGATCCATAACTCACCCCGTCCAGTCAGTGAGTACCACCTCAGTGAAGTAAAAGTCAGCTCACCTGTGTCCACTGCAACAAAACTGATTTCCAATGAAAGGTAAAAGCCCCCCAAAACAGACCCTATGTGTTCAGTACTGCAGTGGTGGTATAATTAAGGTGTTCTGGATCCAACGTTTTTAACTGATATGTCGGTAACCTCTATCATGCCTTTCTTTCCTTTCTTTTTGTGCTTTTAGCGAGTTGAAAATGGAGATATGAACTGGATCGTTCCGGGAAAAATTCTGGTGTTCAGTAGCTCTCATTCTCGTGGTAAGATAAAAAATGGTGAGTCAGAATCTCAAAGCTAAAAGCTAAAAGCATGCCTCCAAACCAACATCAGTGCTCATGTTGCTTGGCCTGACAGAAGGCCGCTGCAGCCCCTCAGTGCCTGCACGTCCTAAAACAGCTGAGAAGAGCTAACCTTACCCTGCTGTCTTCTGATGGCGTGTATTGTTTCCTGCTTAGCTCTGTCATGTGTGAGTTGTCATGTTGTTACGGCTGGATTAGATGAGCCTGAACCCTGCAGTGGCTCGGGGTTTCCCATGATGCACTCATGCTTCTTCATCACTCAGCTCTTTTTACTTTGTGTATTTACACCACTTTGCACGTAGTTATTATTCACCTCTGGCTCTCTTCCAGTCCATCTCTTGTCTTGTTGTCCTCCCCTCACCCCGACCACATGTGGCAAATTGCTCCCCCTCCCTTAGCCTGGTTCTTGTTAAAAGGGAGTTTTTCTTCCCCACTGTCAGCAGGTGCTTGGGGCCGTTTGATTGTTGGGGTTTTCTCTGTATTTAACGTCTTTACCTTACAATATAAATCAGTTGACACTATGTCATTGAATCTTATTTTACGTTTGCATTAAGAGACAGTACTTGCATTAAAAACAGACCCTCGCTGATTGAAACATATGATGGAACTCAGTTGTTGTTGATTCTGTCTCCAGGTTATCCCCTTCACACACCCGATGCATACTTCTCATACTTTTGCCAAAATGACGTAACGACCGTGGTTCGTCTGAACAGGAAGTTGTATGATGGCAGGCGGTTTGAGGATGCAGGATTTGAGCACCACGACCTCTTCTTTCTTGATGGGACCACGCCCTCTGACCTCATCATTAGACGCTTTCTGCATGTGTGTGAAAGTACAGACGGGGCAGTGGCAGTGCACTGTAAAGGTAGGACTGCAAGTGTTTATGTATGTTTAATTGATGTCATTTATTTATTTTATCTTAACTTTGTCTCTTTAAACACTCCATCCATTTAGAGCTGGGTTAGGCCGCACGGGGACTCTGATTGGCTGCTACCTGATGAAGCACTTCCGGTTTACTGCAGCCGAGGCGATTGCTTGGATCAGAATCTGTAGACCTGGATCTATCATCGGTCCACAGCAAAACGTCTTAGAAGAGTGAGTTTGTGCCTCAGCTGTGACCGCTCAAACCAAACAGTCCAATTTCCGTGACTCAAATTCAAATTTTATTTGTCACATACACAGTCATACACAGTACGATATGCAGTGAAATGCTTGGACAACTGCTCGTGACCTAAAGAAAAAAAGAAAAGGCTATGAATAAGATAGGAAATAAATATGAAAATTAAAAAGGGTAAATTTAACTAGGAAGGAATAAAATAAAATATAAAAATTAAAGTTAAAAATAAAATAACTGTACAACACAAATTAGAATGAAGGGTAAATTTAACTGGGAAAGAATAAGATAAAATATATAAATTAAAGTTGAAAATAAAATAACTGTACAACAAAATACACAATACACAGTATAGAAATATATAAGAATGTATGAAGAAATATAAATATATATATACACAATAACAGCAGCTGTACAAGTATTAAATGGAAATGAAGAATATAATGTCCAGTGTTGTGCAATCCACATTTGTAAGTGACTTGTGCAGTGCAAATATGCTTAAAGTGATATAAGTGATGAAGTGAAAACAATGTCCAGAATGTCCAGTGTGTGTGTAAGAACTATATGTGTGGGTCAGTACTATGTGGCGGTGTGATTGAGAGACCGTATCGCCTGCGGGAAGAAGCTCCTCCTCAGTCTCTCTGTGTTGGTCTTCAGGGAGCGGAATCGCTTTCCTGACCTCAACAGAGAGAACAGTCCGTTGTTGGGATGGCTGAGGTCCTTCACGATCTTCCTGGCCTTGGTCCAGCACCGCCTGCTGTAGATTGAGTGCAGGTCAGGGAGCTCGGAGCGGATGGTGCGCTCAGCTGATCGCACAACCCTCTGTAGAGCTCGTCTGTCCTGCATGGTGCTGTTCCCGAACCAGGTTAAGATGTTTCCCGTCAGGATGCTCTCTATGGTGCACGAGTACAAGTTCCTGAGCACCTTGGAGGGCAAAGGTATCAGTGGGAGACAATCATTAACCTTTAGTGCTGTTCATGAAAGTACAGGAGTAATGATTTCCAAATGATGTGCACACAGACACGTCTGCAACACTTCATTAGGATAATGTGCCCTGTCAGAAAACACAAGCAGACGGCAACTTCACCTCCAAGGTGCAGACAAAGATCTGATGAGGTGAAGACTCCAGTGACAGAGTATTGGGGAACAATAACGTGTTAGTGGCCTTCATCAGGGTCATTGCGTTTACCTGTGAAGGTGTGATTGGTCCACTTGGATCTTTTCTGTTTCCAGTTTTTTTTATTTAAACACAAACTGTTTGACATTTTGCAATGACCCAAAAGACGTTGGTCACTGAGTACAGCTGTTCCCTAATACTTCAAGTGTCGCTGGAGTCTTCACACAAAGCACAAGTAGATCAGGAAGGGTTTGAGGTGTCACCTTGGCCTTCAACTTCGGCAGATCTCAATCTCATCGAGCATCTGTGAGATGTGCTGGACAAACAAGGCCCGTCTGTCCTTAGGCTGTGGCATCTATTGCTGTTACCACACAAGATGTTTCTCCATGCTGAGGACATGGTTGGAGCATGCTGGAAATGTAGTAAAAGTTAGAAGAGAAGCAAAAGGTGGAGGTCAGGGTGGGGCATTCCCCAGGGTGCCCATGTGCAGCTGGTGGTGGTGGTGACTGCAGCAGTGGGAAACTGGTGGATGATGAATCAAATGTAATTTAAAAAAAAAGCCTGAAAACTGTGTTACTGCTGCAGACTGCAGTCACAGTGTTCAGCTGCAGCTGGTTTCTCTCCTCAGCTCTGGACGCACACTTCCTCCTTACGCCACAGTAGTGCTCTGTTGCTAATGGCTACTAGCTTTGTGTGTCTACTTACACGCTAAACTAGGATGTTGAATGTTATACCTGCTAAACATGATATCACAGTTAGTTTGTGGCGTGTGTTTGATGTTTGTGTGCAGGAAGCAGCACAGTTTGTGGGTTCAGGGTGACGTGCATCGGTCTAAACAGAAGCTGGTCCAACAGAGACTGAGTCGGCAGCAGCAGCTGCAACAACAGCTGCAGCAACAGCAGCTTCACCCTCTGACTCTGTGCAGGGAGGGAAACAGGAGGCAGTGTCCTCGCTGCTTTCCAGCATGGATGACCTGTCAATCAACACCGCGCTCTGCAAGTCATATAGCTTGGATGAGGTCAGCGGTGTGACTTCATAGCATCAACATGACCTTTTTTAATGGTTACTGCAGAATTCAAACAGGCTACTGAGTTATGATCACAATGTTGTGTTTTCATGCTGCTAATTGTGTCTTTCTTTCTGTGTCTGTGCAGAATAACTGCAAAGAAGTCAGTCTGACACAGGGAGACAAACTGAGAGCACTGAAGGCAAAACGCCCACCGAGATCAGCATCATCCTGCTCAAGGTACCAATTGCTGTAATTTAATTTATGATAAATGGTTATTGTGGTCAGTGCAAGAGACACGTTGAGAATTAGCTCAAACGCTGGAAACAAAGTTTCTATTAACAAGGAGATATAATAGACACCAATATGTTTTTGTGGATGTCAGAAAACAAGTACATAAGTGACTCTGTTGTCGAATGCTACAAAGAACGCACACTTTGTTTACACGCTGTCTGACAGACAGACTGGACTGAATGAAATCGTGCTGTGTTCTCATCTGTGCAGCGTAAATGTTGTGTATAACCTGCTCGAGTTCATGTATCCTTTTTTGTTCTTTGGTTAAACTGAAACCTAAATGCAACAAGAGAAGTTTTTGTCTTTTGGATACTTTAGTTAATTATGAGTGAGATTAAGGTTATGGGGGTTGTCAGAGTATTCCTTCTACTGCCTGACAGTGTCCTCAGTTGGAGTCAGCAGGCCTCCATCTTTACTGTACACCGTGTTGGTAGAGCACCACTTCCCCCTCCTGACGGTTTGCCAGAATCGCTCCTCCTACGGCCAAGTTTTTGCTGCAGCCGCGGCCTGAGCTGCGTTTCGATTGGCTTGCCCGCTGCCTCTGCTCTCCACCCTTGGCTGCCGCCAGACACACAATCAGTAGATAATACCTCTGCTCATTACAGTTTTTGTTTTGGTCCCTGAATCCACGGCCCAAATATAGAAGACATATAAGATGCTGCCATAGTTCAAGAAACATTTTATAAAAAGTAAATAGTTACAAATCGGGGATATGGGAGCTGCGGCAAAAAGAAACAAAAGTGAAGGACGACCACGAACCAAACTCACAGCGTGCTTCCGGCTTCTCCTGTAAACTAACATCACTAAACTGCTAATCTGACACAACCAAGAACTGGGCTACTTCCACGGAGGTTAAATCGAGGTACCTCCAACACGTCGAAGCGTATTTGTATTTTGTCTGTCTCTTGTACAGAGTGTATGTGCAGATGTTGATTCCTGCAGTGAGCGTAGACATCATCAGAAGAATTTTTAGAGAAATTGTTCGTTGTGCTTGTTTTTGTGAAGGATCAAGGTTAGTATTTGCTCTTGGATCACATACACACACAAATATGACGTGTTCTTGTTTTCTGTGTCAGGTTAAACCTGTCCAAGACTTCACACTGCTCCATCCTCCCTCCCCCGAAGCCCTCCAAAGCCCACCTTTCCCTCACCCCCTCTTCTACTAAAAAGCTGAGACCAAGTTCCTCTACCACCACTGCTCCGCAGATCAGGAGGTTGGTGTCTGTGCTTTTGTTCCTTATTAGAAGAACATTATAATAAAATCAATATAAAATGTGATGTGCTGATGTCTCCACAGTCCCTTCAGCCTCACTTTATTCAGCACCAGGCCAGCACTGATTCACTGACTTCACACTTGGGACGTTCTGGTTATGAATCAGCCCAGCTGATGATGGACTCGCTGGAAACTGGATCAGCTCTCTTGCACGTTTAATAGGCTGTAAATCCTTTTTTAGCCCCAATAACTACTTTTCATTTTGACAGACAGAGCCAGCAGTTTGTCACCACTTTAACTGGTCACGTGGCCCATTCTGTGATAAAAGGACTGACACCATAAATCATCACGTCTCTTGGGTATAGCAGGCAGGTAACTGTAAAAAACTGCTGCTGCATATTGCATATATAACATCTGCTAGATGCTGAATGTCCCGTTGTCACAATCATTTTGCTGGAAGCAAAGGACACGTGCAGGTGCAAAGACCAAACAACGCTAACAGGGAATAAAAGGTTGTGGCCCGAGGACTGAGTCAGACCATCGCCAAGAACAGTTTGGGTGCTTCTGATAAACGGCTGCTGCCATTTGTCCATCCGAAGTTCAGAACCACAGGATGTAGACGGCCTGAAGCAACGTCTTGGTTGCGGAAACACAGACCTTTAAACGTCGTACCAAAATCCACGCCTTAAACTTTGGCAGGTCACAGGTTTCTTGGCTGCACATGATGGACCTAGCTTATTTGGCAAGTTGTTGTAATGTTGTCTCCTCATTTTCAGTACTTTAGTAACCTGATTGGGTTAGAGAACCATAGCAAACCACATCTTTTGTAAGAGATTGGTGCACATTGTTCAAGAATTAACAAATGGACACAAAATTGTCTTGCAAGACCAAGAGTGATACACTGTTTCTGCTATAGATGTTATTTATATTTTCCAAGACTATTTCATCGATAAAGTATGACAAACTTATATTTGTTGGTCTTTTAATGTTCTACTAATGCAGAGCGAGGGACACAAAGCCACGACATGCTTATAATGCACTTTGAAAACCTCTGAGCACACATGCTAGCAATAAAAGACACAAAGAGTCATTACAGGAAATCAATTAAATGAAGACAGAGATTCTGATGTTTCATACATGTCAAACGTATCAGACTGAACACGGCACACACACTTTATTTCACAGGTTCTAACATGAAAGTCATTCATATTCATGCACTGAACTTGTCAACAGTACTTTGGCAAAAGACAAATATTTTGAAGGAAATCATACATAAAGCAAATTCACTATGTTCAGCTTTGCACTATTTTTTTCTTGCAGTAAAATTCTTAATATGCAAATGATGTTCAGCTTTGAGCGTGTTGTTGCTGTCATACTTTTCTGTATCTGAATGTGTTTCAGACTGTGTGACAGCAGCTCAGATGTGCTGTCTGATTGGTAGTTTACTCCAAAGAAGGAAAACCAGTCAGTGGTGACTAGGACTGCTCGATTATGGCAAAAATGATAATCACGATTATTTTCACTGAAATTGAGATCTCGATTATTTGACGATATTTATTTAACAATAACAATGTATTGAATAATGACTTTAAAGATTGTCAAAAAATAATATAAAATAGTGTGCAAATACTGATAACAGTGCAAATGTTTGCAATATAAAAAATAAATGAAAAATGTAAACATCTATGTTTAGTGAACTTTGCAGTGTTGCTCTGTGGTGTAGCTACGACACTGTAGCAAAGTTTACACACTATGTCTACTTGATCCACGTCTGACTCTGCGAACCCATAATGTTTCCACACCACTGAAGTTTTTTTTTACCTCTCTTTTCAACCAACAGCAGTCACTCTCCTCTCCAAATAACTTCTGCTTAGCTTTCCGAGCTTCCCTCGGGTCCTCTTAATCAGCGGTCCCCAACCCCCGGGCCTCGGACAGGTACCGGTCCGTGAGTCGTTTGGTACCGGGCCGCGAGAGTTGAGGCTCAGGTGTGAAATGTATAGTTTTCAGGGTTTTTATCGGTTTTCAGCGTTATTTTGTTATCGTTTTTAGCGTTAACTCGGTTTTCCAGGGTCTTTTCACGTGTGTTAAGAATAAATTTTCTTTTTTCGGTACCGGTACTAGTTTTATTTTGTTGTATTTATCCGCGACACCTTAAAGGCCAGTCCATGAAAATATTGTCGGGCATAAACCGGTCCGTGGCGCAAAAAAGGTTGGGGACCGCTGCTCTTAATTGTTGTGACACGTGTTCAAAATGCAGAGAGGTGCGCTCGATTTGCCACACGGAGCAGCGCGAGAGTAAAGCACGAGGGAGGGGCTAATAATCGGCTCAGTCATTTTTAATGATCGTTGAAAGCCCAGATCGTAATCATGATTAAAATTTGATTAATTGAGCAGCCCTAGTGGTGACACATAGTTTGAGATGATGGCTAACGGTAGTGTGAAGTGCTAAAATCAAGTCCAAGTAATGACGAGATAATGACTCATGCTTCTCTTTGTTATCATCACACTGTCATTGTTTCATAACCTTCACTGAAAGTCACCTGACACAAACTGCTGTGGGATGCTGAGACTGTGGATTCCATGTGCTTGGTATGATTTTGGGAATTTAATGACCAAAACATCAGAAATAACTGAGGCAACTCTATAAGGGAATTCCCTCTGTTGACACTGTACTGAGTCAAAAGTATAAGGAACTGAGTTACATGGATTACCTGCACATACACTGACCTACGTATATGAAACACTACACGTCTGAAACAGTACTGTACGTATATTACCAAAAAAAAAGGAAAAGCATAATAGGGCCTCTTAAATTAAAATCCTGGCTGTATGTAGACCTTACTGTAGTTAAGTTAAATAGGTCCTGTAGGGTAATTTCCAATAAACCAAGTTCAAAAAAGGGAGTCTATGGCTGACGCGTGTTCCTGGTTTCCAAAAGAAATGCTTCCAGTTGCATTATGATTTGAAGACTGTTTATTTATTACAAACTGAAGATGTAACAATGAACTCCTTCCAAAATAAGCATGAAAGTTCCAAAAAATAGCAGTTATCCAAAACTACCTGTGCACACGGTCAGAAAACCGTGAGACTCCTAACCTCTCTGTCCATGCTCCTCCCCTTCCCTCTCACACAGGGTTTCATGCTACTATTGCACTTACATACTTAAAGTGAGAGGTACCACCTTTTAGGTTCCAATCCCAAAACAGTGACTTAAAATTACTTTATGTAAACACATATATTTTCACATTTATTAATCTTGAAAAGATGACTTATGCAATGAATCTATGAATTATAAAACAAACATGAACTCAATCGTAAATAAAAATATAAAGCAGACGTCTGGCACTTACAGGTCCTCTATAGTATCCAAATCATTGTCTGGTTGGGACACTTATTGTACTGTCAGGTGCAGAGATGGGATTACTTTTAATCTGATTACTTTCTTCAAGTAACGAGTAAAGTAAGGGATTACTATTGCAAAAAGGTAATTAAATTACTGTTAATTTCCCGTTAGCACGCTGCGTTACTAAAACCGTGATTTTTTTTTTTTTGCGAGAGTGTCTCGTGACAGTGACGTAAGCGAGTGCGACGTTCGTGGCAACAGCTGTGTGCAGATCAAAAATGGATAATATAACGAGTGTGGCAGCGTTTAAAGTGTGGAAGTACTGACCTTACTTTGAGTTTGATTCTGTAAAAAGTGACAAAAACATTAGCGTCCTCTGCTCACTGCGTGGGAAGAAAACTTCTTTTTATAGTGAAAAAACCCCTAAACGTCCAAGCAAGCACCGACAGTGCGCTGCCACGGGAATGTGACACTGACAGAGAAACTGGCGTATCCTTCCACTGACCGCTGCGGCACACCTGCACCAGGGCAAACCTCCGCCTGCCCCACTCCTGCTATACAGGTGAAAATAGAGCAACAGGACCGCTAGTCTTTGATTTGATTTTATTTTTTCTGCTGTGTTTCACTTGCATCTATTTGAAAGACTGAGTGTAAACGCAAAAAACAATTTTATTTTATGTGCTGGAATGTGCAGAAAATAGGTTTAAATGTTCAACAAATTTCTTCCAGTCAGAGAATGTTGCATATAATTTAATGTTTGTTTGATGCATAAAGTTAAAAGATTAAAACTAATAAAACAAGTTTTAAAAAGAGACTTTTCCATTTGATTACATTTTATATGATGGATTATGCAGAAAAAGAATTGGGCTAAAAGATCTATTGCTTTGTCACCTATTTAGGGGATAAATCATGTTTTAAAATGTAACTAAGTAACTAAATACTTTTGAAAATAAGTAATCAGTAAAGTAACTAATTACTTTTGAAAATAAGTAATCAGTTATTAGTTACTGATTACTTTTTTCAAGTAACTTGACCAACACTGGTCAGGTGTCTCACCTATAAACAGCCATACGAACATGTTTCTAGCTGTTGATTCTTCTGTCTTATCTGTAAGCTAGTCTACCTCTACAGCTGCTCATGAAGCAGCAGCCAATGGAAACAGGACTGTGGCTATCTTTGTGTCATATGTAGATTTCTACAGACGACTCTGTCACCAACCTCAGGCTGACTGGACATACATGTGTTTGTTTCATAAAGTTATCTAGATGCTGCAGAGCAGATGAGGTCTTCCAGAACATCCACCTGGAAGAAAACATCCAGAACAAAATTTAAAACCACGTCATTGTCTCTGCTATCGAACACACACCAGGCAGACAGCACATGAAATGAGACGTCTCCCTTACTGCTTCTTTCCCACTACTACAATCAGCCCGTCCTTTCTATCAGCTTAATGTTACCTGGCTCTGCTCTCCTACACTGAGATTCTTCAGCTGGTAGACAGTCACATGACCATCACTGTCTCCTACCACAACACAGTCAGCCTGAGAGGAAAACAGCAAGGACGTCATCCTCACACCAGGGGCTGCAGGCTGCACAATGACGGGGTCCAGACTGGAGGAAAGAGGTGAATATATGGACAAGACACAGGTGATACAGAGAGCAGCACAGGTGGAGTCTCCTTCTGAGTCTGACTCACATTCAGTTCAATCTTATTTATCGTCAAATCACAACAACAGTCGCCTCAAAGTGCTTTATACTGTAAAGAGAAGGAAGACAGCATAAAGACATGCTGTGGAAGAGAGACAGAGATTAATAACAAGTGTGATTCAATGCAGAGAGGTCTATTAACACATAGTGAGTGAAGAAGAAACACCCAGTGCATCATGGGAATCGCCCAGCAGTCTACACCTATTGCAGCATAACTAAGGGAGGATTCAGGGTCACCTGGTCCAGCCCTAACTATATGCTTTAGCAAAAAGGAAAGTTTTAAGCCTAATCTTAAAAGTAGAGATAGTGTCTGTCTCCTGAATCCAAACTGGAAGCTGGTTCCACAGAAGAGGGGCCTGAAAACTGAAGGCTCTGCCTCCCATTCTACTTTTAAATACTCTAGGAACAACAAGTAGGCCTGCAGTGCGAGAGCGAAGTGCTCTAATAGGGTGATATGGTACTACAAGGTCATTAAGATAAGATGGGGCCTGATTATTTAAGACCTTGTATGTGAGGAGCAGGATTTTGAATTGAATTCTGGATTTAACAGGAAGCCAATGAAGGGAAGCCAAAACAGGAGAAATCTGCTCTCTCTTTCTAGTCCCTGTCAGGACTCTTGCTGCAGCATTATGGATTAGCTGAAGGCTTTTCAGTGAGTTTTTAAAAGAACCTGATGGTAACGAATCACAATAGTTGAGAATAATACATGCATGAACTAGTTTTTCAGTGAAAATGATGTGTATAATGTAAACAGAATTGGTCCTAGCACTGAACCCTGTGGAACTCCATAATTAACCTCAGTGTGTGAAGAGGACTCTCCATTTACATGCACAAATTGGAGTCTATTAGATAGATATGATACAAACCACTGCAGTGCAATACCTGTAATACCTACAGCATGTTCTAATCGCTCTAATAGGATGTTATTGTCGACAGTATCGAACGCTGCACTGAGGTCTAGCAGGACAAGCACAGAGATGAGTCCACTGTCAGAGGCCATAAGAAGATCATTTGTAACCTTCACTAAAGCTGTTTCTGTGCTGTGATGAACTCTGAAACCTGACTGAAACTCTTCAAATAAACCATTCCTCTGCAGATGATCTGTTAGCTGTTTGACAACTACTCTTTCAAGGATTTTTGATATGAAAGGAAGGTTGGAGATTGGCCTATAATTAGCTAAGACAGCTGGGTCTAGAGATGCTTTTTGAGTAAAGGTTTAACTGCAGCCAGCTTGAAGGCCTGTGGTACATAGGCGATTATTAGAGATAGGTTGATCATATTTAAGATTGAAGCAATTAAGATTGCTTCAATCTAATTAATCAATGGCAGGACTTCTTTGAGCAGTTTTGTAGGAATGGGGTCTAAAAGACACGTTGATGGTTTGGAGGAAGTAATTATTGAAGTTAACTCAGAAAGATCGATTGGAGAAAAGGAGTCTAACTTAACATCAATGGTACTAAGAGTAGCTGTAGATAATATTACATCTGTGGGATGATTATTGGTAATTTTTTCTCTAATGATAAAAATTTTATTTGTGAAGAAGTTCATGAAGTCATCACTAGTTAACGTTAAAGGGATGGTTGGCTCAAAAGAGCTCTGACTTTTTGTCAGCCTGGCTACAGTGCTGAAGAGAAACCTGGGGTTGTTCTTATTTTCTTTAATCAGTGATGAGTAGTAAGCTGTTCTGGCTTTGCGGAGGGCTTTCTTATAAAGCACAAACTATTTCTCCAGGCTAAATGATGATCCTCTAAATTTGTGACACGCCATTTCCTCTCCAGCTTACGAGTCATCTGCTTTAAGGTACGTGTTTGAGAATTATACCACGGGGTCAGGTACTTCTGATTAGAGACCTTAGTTTTCAAGTAAGACTGGTTCCTCAGTTTTACAGCTGGGGTGGACGAGGCTAAGCACCAGACTTTCAAATGAATTAAAAGTCTGTCTGGGTCTTTGGTTGATTAATAGGCTGGTGTGAAAAATTGCTGCCTACAGATGTGGATACTGTATTGTTCTTTCTTTGTAATTGTTTATGTTTAAGTTGTTTGTTGCTGGTTTTTATTTTGTTTTTGGTCTTTTTGGGAGCTGACACAGTCTCTATGGAGATGGGTTTTGTTTTTTGTTTTTTTTGGGGGGGGGTAGCAGGAGGCGAGAAGCTGCAGAGAGGCGTGTAAGACTGCAACTCTGCTTCCTGGTCCCAACTCTGGATAGTCATCTTTTTTAAATTTGTCCATATTTCTAGAAATGAGAGCTGCTCCATCCAAAGTGGGATGGATGCCGTCTCTCCTAACAAGACCAGGTTTTCTCCAGAATGTTTCACATGTCTGAGAACAGAATCGCCAATTACCAGAGTTTGACCCCCGGCGGGTGTGTCACCGAGTGGGGAAAAACAGTTAGACACATGGTTGGTGGTGTACCTGGGGCTTCTGTTTAAGACTACGCTTCCTCCTCACCGTCACCCAGCCGCCCTCTTTCCCCAGCTGCTTGGGGTCTGCCGGGGAACAGCTAGCGGGGCCTACGCTATCTTCGGCTACAGCAGCTACAGGGGCCTGGCTAGCTACGGGTGAATCAGTGATCCTGGCCCTCAGAGCTGCAAATAGGCTACATTGATTACATGTATCATTACTGCTATGAAATAAGAAGTTATCTAAAGGTTTTCAACTAGCAGATAAGCTACACAAACACACCACTGTGTGTTGGAACAGGAACACCGAGTGACAGTGCCACCCACAGGTACTCACATGCTCGAACTCAGGTCCCAGATTTCTAGCTGCCCTTCGGTGACAGCTCCAAACACAGTAGGCCACTTTGGGGACCATTTGATGTCGTAGACGGCCTTCTGGGCAGAGGTTAAACCCAACACAGGCTTCAAGTGGTGCTGCTTCCACAGCTGGATGGTCCAATCAGATGAGCAACTCAGGAACACATCGGGGTTGAAAGGGGACCACGCAACACAGTTTACAGGACACTGACGAAGAAGAAGAAGAGGTGTCTGAGTGTATATCACACACCCACGAAGAAGATTCAGCACCATAAGAACAGCAGTTTGTAACAAACAGTGAAGTTATTATTTTGCCAGACTTCACTTACTCAGAATCTTTCTACAAAGATCGCAGCATATGTGTGTGTATATGTTCTCCTGCTCAAATGGCTCAATATCACATTTTCATTTCCAAAGCAGTTTGTGTTTTATTTACAGATCTAAGTGAAATTCATTTCATTGACTGAATCAGGATTCTTGGTATGTGGACAACATTTATACATTACTGTAACAATGTAGCGCTGCCTTCACATACCAAGAATACTTAGTAAGTTTTAAGGCTTAACATCACATTCACACAGAGAAGAATCTGTAAAGTTTAAAATATGCTGCAAATCAAAGAATCGGTGAAAATAACTCCAAGTTGTGTGTGCAGCATAATTGACTGAAGAATAAAGGAATATGCTGACACAAAATCTAAACAATAAACCTCAGAAAGAAACTCTAAAACCACAATGAGACATGAACCAGTCTCAACCCAATTCACATCAAACCACATCCACTCTGAAATCAGGTCCAAAACTTTACCTAAGCCTAAAATTAGACTGATACCATTTATGAAGGTGACTACAAACCAGTCCAAAACCAAACCCCTGATCCCAGTATGGCTGAGTCAGTCCAGGAGGACTTACAGAGACAGACCGGTAGGTGTCAGTTTCCTTTATCTGTTGTTTTCCTTTAAATGAAGTTAACTGACAAATGAGCAGTGTCCCTACAGAGCCGTTATACTGCAGTTGGAGTTTCAGTTTGGAATAAAAAGGCTTTTGGGGGATAAACAGATGTTTTTTCCAGAAGTCTTTGGCAGCGTTTACTCTGAAGAACTTACAAAGTGTTTCCTGTAGGTTTCTAGGAACTGCTGACTGTTGGAGCAGGAGCACTGGTGGATGAGACCTTCCCATGTCCCAGTCAGGTAGATACTGGAGTCCTGCAGGAACAGTGGAACACAGTGGGATACATTGGTCACATCTCAGGGATTTCATGAATCTCTGTTAGAGAACTGTGGATCAATATGGTCGTCATTGTGCAGGAAGGCCAAGATGATTAGATGTTTAGCAAGAATGCTAAAAGGTTACGCCATATGTGGGGTGACTGGAGATCTTGGTGAAAGGTCACAGTGATATGTGATGTAGCAGACAATGTCACATATCACATGTTCACGTGTGAGTGCCTTATCTGTCACATGACTAACGAGATGTTGTCAATAAAAGGACTGTGAGGGGAAACATGAGACATGAAATTTCCCCTTGTGGGAC
This sequence comes from Neolamprologus multifasciatus, assembly GCF_963576455.1. NCBI lineage: Eukaryota > Metazoa > Chordata > Actinopteri > Cichliformes > Cichlidae > Neolamprologus > Neolamprologus multifasciatus. The sequence goes on along the minus strand of NC_140456.1, from coordinate 28,234,461 downwards.
TAATAAAGCTATCTCATCTCATCTCATCTCATCTCATCTCATCTCATCTCATCTCATCTCAGACCCTGACGACTCCCCTTGCAGCAAGTAAAAGAAAAAGAGCGCTGTGGTCGTCTTGCTTTGATTGGTGATTGGTCCCTGAGTCAGCGGGGTCTATCTCTTTAAGACCCAACAGTAACTTACTGTGGGATGAAAGTCGAAGCAGAGCCCAGGAGTCAGTGCTGTCAGGACAGTTTCTGTCATCATCTCGGTCCTCTTCCCTCCAGTCTGTTTCTCTGTATTTTTAATCCGCCTTAGCTTCATCAAGTCTACGGCAAGAAACGGATCATTTTATATCATTTACCTGACACCAAGGTGAGAGCAGAGAAGGAGTTATTTGATCATTGCATGTTGTCTGTTTGTCTGTGAGCAAGAGCATGCAGAAGCCACCACAGAGCAACAGTCAGTCTGAGTTGCACTGTGTTCGTCTCTGTGGTGCCAGGCATGTCTTCATGTTCTAGTCCATGGTTGTTGTTGGATTTTGTGTACTTTTTCTTAGCTTAGAGTATCTATGGAGTTAGCACAGCATCTGTTGAGTATTTCTGTCAGATTGGACTTTTCATTTCCTGTGACCATTGAAATAAAAGCTCTGCTTCTCCTCTGCACACCTTTGACAAAATACTCACCCATTAGAGTTTAACATTACTGCCAAGATTCACTTAGAAAAGGACATTTTTCCTGAATTTCTTCTAAAATCTTAAAGGCCAAAGAGAGAGGTGAAGTTCTCCAAGGCTGGAACTATCCTGAGAGACAACAATGACCTGTATGCTGTCTCAGCTGACTGCACTGAGCCGGCTGCTGAGTACCTATGCAGTCGAGGCCATCTTTGAAGAAAAACCACTTGCTGATTCTGCCGTCTGCACCCACAGAGAGGAGGGCCTCCACCTTCTCTTCCCCCGTCGAGCTCACTTGTTGTTGGGTCCACCTGAGCTGCCACACTGGCCCCAGGTGTCTGTTGGGACTCTCCCTACACAGAGCACATGAAACAAAGACAGAGCAGTAACATAGTTTACTTTCAGTGTGTAGTAAAAGACCTGCACTGTCCACTGCACACGCCCCTCACCGGCTGCTGACACCATGTGACCTGTTGTCCTGACTGTGCACACTGTGGATTGTTATGCTGCCGTCATGTGTGCCCACAGCCAGCTGACTGGGGCTGTTAGCAGAGAAATCCAGAGCGGTCACGGCGCTGTCACAGTGGATAACGTGCTCCGGCCACTGCAGGAGGAAGAACATCCTCACTCAACAATCCGTGCGACGATGATGATGAGGGGAGCTGACTAAATCCAGTCCAAAGCAAAGTCATACCTTGAGGTTTTTGATGGACCAGCAGCTCACCAGACCTGGTTTCTGGTTCCCAGAGTCAAACTCGCCATGACCCACAGCCAGGAGGTCCTAGAAGACAGCGACACGAGGAGGATCTGTGATCAGTCGTCTGCCTGCTTTCCTGGGTGTTAGTCTGCTTCCTACACGACTGCCGCTTTCCCACGCTGTCTTTCTTTGAACCAATCAGCTTCCACTTTGCACGGTTTACATGTGTGCTCTCTGTCATTCTTCCTTTCAGATTCTCCTTTGTGCAACCCTCCACCTCCCCACCCTCAGCCAGAGCCGTCTTCATCATCATCACCACCAGAGTCTCAGCTGTGGGGGGTCCTGTCCTAAACCCTGGCACTGCTTTGATGGGTCACCACAGTCTAATCGGCAAATACATTCATTTCTCTATCTCAATAAATCATGTTCAGTTCTTTCAAGTGATCAGCATGCTTCAATACAATATTATCAGAAGAGACAGACCCAATATTAGCCAGGCTCCTTCAGCATTTAACTGAGCAAAGGTACGGCCTTCTCTCCACACTGCAGGTGTGTCTGAAAGTTAGCTAACTGTACTTGGTTATACTACCTTTGAATTGTGTATTTAAAGATTATTTTTATAACCCAGCTCACTCTGACTTCACCGTTAGACTGAGAAACAGTCCAGCAACATTAGTGACACACATGAATGACACAAGGACAAAAGACTTGTGTTGCACAGAAATGTACACTAACTTCAAGCCCTTTGCTCTTGAATCAGTTTCTGTGAGTCGGAGTTGATCTTTGTTCTGTTACCGGATTCTTTCTGTTCCAGGTCATGCAGCTCACGCTGCGTCCTCTGCTGAGCTCACAGCTGAAAACCCAGAGACACTGCAGAGACAGACCGCCGTCCGTGCCCCCCGTCCTCTGCTCCACCATCTCATTCTTCACTGGACACTCTGGGTCTGAAAAAATGATTTCACTCATTATAATCTTAACGCTTCATCTAGTAGTAATGTTACCACGGTGCTGTGACGTCGCTGTGACAGTGCTGTGACGATGGTGTGACGATGGTGTGACGGTGCTGTGACGGTGCTGTGACGGTGCTGTGACGATGGTGTGACGGTGCTGTGACGGTGCTGTGACGGTGCTGTGACGGTGCTGTGATGGTGACGGTGCTGTGACGGTGCTGTGACGGTGCTGTGATGGTGATGGTGCTGTGACGGTGCTGTGACGGTGCTGTGACGTGCTGTGACGGTGCTGTGACGGTGCTGTGATGGTGCTGTGACGGTGCTGTGATGGTGCTGTGACGGTGCTGTGACGATGGTATGACGGTGCTGTGACGGTGCTGTGAGGATGATGTGAGAATACTGTGACGATGGTATGACGGTGCTGTGATGGCGCTGTGACGATGGTATGACGGTGCTGTGACGGTGCTGTGAGGATGATGTGAGAATACTGTGACGGTGCTGTGACGGTGCTGTGACGGTGGTGTGACGGTGCTGTGACGATGGTATGACGGTGCTGTGACGGTGCTGTGATGGTGCTGTGACGATGGTATGACGGCGCTGTGACGGTGCTGTGAGGATGCTGTGACGGTGCTGTGACGGTGCTGTGACGGTGCTGTGACGGTGCTGTGAGCACTACCTCCCAGCACAGGCAGCTGCCTGTAAGCAGCCAGCTGAGGGTGGAAGCTGTTCTGCAGGATGCTTCTCTCCACTGTTTGTAAGCAAAGCTGAAACTTGTCTGACAGCATGATGAGCTTCCACTGCGTCTCAGCGTTTAAAGCTTTCACTTCCACTTCTTTCAGTGAACCAGAGGCACTGACTGAAGACAAATACAAGAAAACAGTTTCTGTACTGTAAAAAGAATGAAACTGTTAAAACTTCTGAATGATGACGAACCCTGAGCCCTGTTTGAATGAAGCACATTGAAACAGTGGATGCTGTTACCTGTAGTGGCTGTGCTGCCCACTGACACACTCCTGTCTGCACCTCTGCTGGAGTCCATCACACCCTCTGAGTGGTCAGTCTTCACTGGGTTACAGATACCTGCTGTTTCCTCCTGCTCAGCATCACTTAAAGGCTCATACATGTCGCAGACGGTAACATTTGTGGCTGTGGACATGCAAACATCTGAAAACACTGTGCATTTATAAAAGCTCAACACTCCATCCTCTGTTTTATGGATGAAGTGAACTGCTGAAAGTAAAACTAAAGTAGAAAGTAGAACAATATAAGGATATAGTGAATGGTGGGTTCTACTATTGAGAGTGTGTAAAGAGCTAAAAAGAAGGGTGGGGTAGGGTCAGAATTTGGTGTAAACATATATGAAAGCACAGCTCCATCCTGCCTGATACCAACAGGTGAAGCTGGTGGTGGGTGTGTGATGGTGTGGGGGATCATTTCCCAGCACACTTTGGGCCTCCTTCGCACCAAGCATCATTTCAATGCTTAGCTGAATATTGTTGCTGACCACAGCCTACCCATCCTCTGATAACTGCAAATAATCTGAAAAGAATTTCCTGATCATACCAATGAATTGAGTGTACTTCAGTGGTCTCCACAGTCACAAGGAAGCCTTTGGGACATGAGTGGATAATCAGATAGCTGCAGCCGACTAATCTGCAGCAACTGCATTAAGCTATCAGGTCAATGCAGACCAAAACCTCTGCAGCACCTTCAGCATCAGATAAATAGACACTAATGCGGATAAAAAGGTAAATGCTAATCTGCGGTTCATAAATTGTTGGGAAAGAGGCTAGCTTAATGTTCTAGCTAGCCATTTTTAGCCAGACCATTTGGCTAAAAATGGCAGATAAATAGTTCAAATGGAGAAGAGATAACAATGAACTACTCTGATATAAACATAGTGAGCTAAAACAAACACACTGTGAACACTACACATCTAAGACAGCGATGCACTTCCACACACCAAAGTTTGGGAACCAAATATTCATCACACTTTAAATAGACTGAGTCCAAAAGCACAGTTTGAGATGAAAGAAGGCCATGTTCTAAATAAAGCTGCCAAAAATCAAGTTAGTCCAGCTTCATGTTTAGGTACACTGACCTGGTTGTGTTTAAAACTTTTATAAAAGTCAGCGTTAGAATAACAGCTTCACCTGCATCCACCACCATCAGCCCGTTACTCTGGACATGCTTGTTTTTTGTTGTTGCGGTCAGCGTCTGCACTGATTGCTCCACATGTTTGCTCACTCTGTTCCTGCAGACCTCCTCGTACTGATGGTTTCTTGCTCTGTGAAAACGAGGTAAAATCACAACGTGCCAGTAGCACATTTCAGGTGCATATGTAAGCGTCTCAACCAGTCAGATATGGGAAACACTTCACCCACATGGTAGCTTCTGCCTCATCAGCATCCACACACACAAAGGTGCTGGGCATGTCCAGCAGTGAAAAGGTGTCTGTCTCAGAGATAAAGACCTCCGTGATGTCCTTCAACATGTCCTCTGTCACCTGTTCTTTCTCCGTGTCCTTTTTTACCTTCACATCTAGCAAGAAAATATATGAACAAACTCTTATAAACACCACAAAGATACGTTGTAGGTGTGACCGAGAACTGAGAGCTTTAGTCACAGTAATATGTGGAGATTTAAAAAAACATTTAGTTTGCATTAACTGTGCTCATTAACCACCACACAAGCTCAAACACCATGAACGCAGTAATCAAAAGGCTAAAGGGAAAACATACAGCGTGCATTTAAAAAAACAATGCACACTGTACTCAAAAACACACCTGGAAAACTGATGGGAATGTCACGTTTAGAAAACATGTCCTCGTCATCCACAGACTCTGTGGTGGACTGGCTGGATATTCTGCTGCTGCCAAATACTGACCTGGAAACATTGCGAGCACATTTTTACAGGGTGAAGCGTGTAACCTGCAGTCACTTTAGACAGTTTGTCCTGGCTCTCTCCAGGAAGTGCTTGGCTGTCTCCCTGCACCATGGACCTGCTTAACTGGTGGCACAAGTTAGTAAGAAGCTGTGCTTCAGCAGCCCTGGTTGATTCAAACTTCTACTGTTTTATAATTACTGAGCTTAAATGTAATGTAATGGTTTCCACCCAAACCTGCATCACTGGGAGTTCCCCGACTGATTCAATCACGTTCACATATCAAAGATTTTAAAAGAAAAGAGGATAGGTCAGGGTTCAAGGGTCCCCAGGTTACAACCACAATGCTGCCCAACCTCAGAACACGAGCGAGGGACAAGCCACACCGGCGTGGACGTCACCGAGCTTAATAAGAGCCACGTGAGGTATGGCGGAACAACGACGTACCGATGAGAACTTGGCTACTAGAAAAGATAATACATGGAAAGGCCTGCAGAGAAAACTCATATTCAAATTCAAGCAATGCTTTAACATTTGCACTCCACACATTCAAGCCTCACAGAGCAGCTCCAGCTGCATCACCTCAGACTCTGGTACCTGGAGAAAGGCAGAGTGAAGCTGCCCGTGGCTGTTGGCTGGTCTGATGCTGAGCCCACAGAGATTTCATCCACAAACAGCATGGGCTGCACTGCTCCTGGATCAGCCTGGTACAGCGGCTGAGGAGTGACATCATTGTTTACTTCATCAAACACCTGCAAGAAACACAGAAGCCAGCTACAGCTAACTTGGTAGTGCACCCAAGGGCACACTGGAGGTACTTCTACATCACTACATGTTCGCTACATCATGGTATTTAACTCCACTACCTGCATCTCTCCTTTTATTGCCTTTTTCACAAAGCACTCAGGTAACTGCTTTGAAAAATTGGTGAGTGGTAGTTGAATGTAATTAATTTTAGAGGCATCAGAATAATCAGTCATGAAAACAAATCCACAAAATAAAGTCTTGTGTTTTTGTCTGGGTTGCAAAATAAAACTGTGACTACAGCCTGAGTTTGATGTAAGCCTACTTCTTTAAACTTTCAGTATATATATGCATTAAACACAGTCACACGCGGGTCTTTACTCTGTGAAACTGATGAGAAACTGCGTCTAATCTGAATCTAGTACCGAGTCTGTGACTGGTATTCTCGTTTACAAACTGTTCAGAGGACCCACAGACTGTGAGGACAGGTGTGATGTTCAGGTACCCGAACAGCCTGTCTGGGAGTCTGAGCCACGTTCTTCTCCAGGACTTTGCTGCCCCCGAGGCTCCGTCTGCTGTGACAGCCCAGCACACTCGTGGTTTGTCTGGAACGCTGGTGAGCTCCGCGTGGGCCTCCGTGTGAGACTGAGGCGGTACGAGAGGAGCTGGAAGGCAGCAAAACAACAAGTGACCGTGGCTGCGTGTACGTGCAGACAGCTGCAGTGAAAAGAGTACACTTAACGTACGGTCTCAGGAGCAGGGAACATCGCCGCTTTCCTCCCTCTTTCCCCCCCGTGGCAGACATCGCTGCAGTGCGCCTGCTGTTGTGGGTTTCCTACTGCGGTGCTATGGCAACGGGTAGTTGTTCCCAGTGCTCGTGCGTACAGGGAGCGCGCGACATGCTCACGCCGTTAGTTGTGGCCATTGGAGGGTAACTGTTACACTGTGCTGGACATTAACACGTAGATGTATACAGTCAGACCATATCAACATTTTCACATTTTCCTTAAAATAAAGTAAAAAAAAGTTTTTTAAACAACAGTTAAAAACATAGGTTACCACCATCTTTACTGTCGCTGTTCAGTTTAACCACGCGTTCTCACTGGGTCTCATTACATTTATGTATATAGTTGCCTCAGAAAACTTTGTATTAATAAGACCCCACAATAATCAGAAAAGTCCCTATGAGCACACACGTGGCAAGAGTACAACGGAAAAACTCACTGTTAACAGAAACACCAGAACCAGGCTCAATCTGACCGACCGCTGAGGGGCTGAGGGGGCGGAGACGGGACCAAAGACACAGATTAATGGTTAAATACAGAGTGGTGTATAAATATAGGCCTATTGCAGGGTAACTGACGGAGAATTCAAGGTCATCTAACACAGCCCTGTGGGCTTTATCAAAAAGGAAGAGAAGCCAGTGTGGGCAAAATCTGCTCTCTCTAGTCCCCGTCAGTAGGCTCACTGCAGCATTTTGGATTAACTGAAGGCTTTTCAGGCAGTTTTTAGGACATCCTGATAATAATGAATTACAGTAGTCCAGCCTGGAAGTAAGACAGAGCCTGATTATTCAACATCTTGTATGTGAGGAGGAAAATGTTTAATTCCGTTCTGGATGTATGAGGGAGGCACAGAATAGTAGCAAGAGACAGGATATTTCTAACTTTAGAGATGTTGCGCAAATGGAAGAAAGCAGTCTTACATATTTGTTTAATATGTGTGTTGAAGGACATGTCCTGGTCAAAAATTACTCCAAGGTTCCTCGCAGTGTTACTGGAGGCCAAGGTAATGCCATCCAGAGTAAGAATCTGGTTAGATACCATATTTCTAAGATTTCCAGGGCCGAGTACAATAACCTCAGTTTGATCTGAATTAAGAAGCAGAAAGTTAGCGGCCATCCAGGTCTTTATGTCTTTAAGACATTCCTGCAGTTTAACTAATTGGTGTGTGTTATCTGGGTTTATGGACAAATACAATATAACTCAAACCACTGCAGCACAGTACCTTTAACACCTACAGCATGCTCTAATCTCTGTAATAAAATATTGTGGTCAGCAGCACTGAATGCTGCACTGAGGTCTAACTGCAATAATATCATTCATAACCTCCCAGCCCATTGATCCTTCAGTGGGCTGGTTTCAGTCATTATGCAAATGTACTGTTTATAAGATTGGGGAAACCTGCAGTCAGCTGAGACTGAAGAAGTCACTTGGATGAGTGACGAAACGTTTCTACCACAAAACGCTACGTCCAGATGAACAGAATCAACTTTTTGGAGAATGTGCAGGGTGGTCAGCCACCATTGTACATTTGGCCAATGGTTTACATTGCAAAATGTTTAGATGAATCATTTACATTGCTGGTTAAGAGTCATGTTTGGCACATAATTTAATCTGTAACATATTTGATGACTGGTATTACATTATATAACCTCCAGTGTTAATATTTCTGCTAGCAATTTCACTTCAAATTAATACATTATTAAAGCTCACAATAGTCAGCATACATATAGAGTCAAAACCTGAACTTTAACCGTTTTTATTTGAAGGCAGTTCATGGTAGGAAAAATGGTTTACATTTCTTTTTTTTTTCCAAACTTTATTTGAAATTATAAAGCGAACAGTCAGTCATTCCAGTTCAGTTTGTACAGTAGACATACAGGGCAAATAAGAGTAACAATATACAGTACAATGAAATAAGAAGGATAAATAAATATAGGGAAAAAAGGGGGAACGTAACAACTTTGTACTTGAAAGTTGTGACCGCTCATTCGTGAATTTCAATCAATGATAAACCTTTTTTATTGGAAGTTAATTTAAGAGAGTTCAAGTAATATTCAATTTCAATCAAAAACAAATTAAATGATGGGGTTGAGTTTTGAAATTTACATTTATGTATATGGAATTTCCCTAATAAAATATAAAGATTGACAATGGCACTTTTTTTTTCCTTTAGTTTCAAAATAAGTGATAATGTTCTTCCCTTCAATTTTGATTTCGTATGTTGTTTTGCACAGTATATAATTTTCAAGCTCTCTCCAAAATGTAGCACTATATGAACAGCCATAAAACAAATGAGTAACACTTTCAAGTTCAGTTTTACAAAAGGTACATTTTCTATCAATGTCACAGAATCTTGAAATGTATGTATTGGATGGATATATGTTATGTAATATTTTCAAATGTAATTCAAACTTTGTTTGTAATACAAAATCTAAAAGGAACAAGCCAAGCCCTCTTGGAGTTATTTTCTTCGCATTATACAAACATTCAAATATGTTTATTGGTGCATTTCTTGCTTAAGAAATCAATACCATTTATATAAAGAGTGTTAACGGATGCATGTGGTGTGTTCTGTTTTTTGTAGCTTTTCATCAACTCAGTCAGTCCGCTGGGAACGGATTTTATTACAGAGCTAAAATCTTTAAATTTGATAGGAAATGTTTTTTCTGTAATAAAGTCATTGTAATTAAGTAGCTGGCCTTCAGAGTCAAATAAGTCTTTTAAATAGATTATATTTTTATCAATCCAATTCTGCAAATATAGTGATTTGTTCCTCTTAGTAATACATTCGTTATTCCAGATAACAGATCTATGTGGAGAAAAGTTATGTGAATAACATAATTTCCAAGCCAACAATGCCTGTTGATAAAATGCAGACATTTTAACCGGTAACTTTGATATACTGTAATTACAGGACAATATGAACTGTAAACCTCCAACATGGCTGGATACACAAATCTGGAAACACCTTCAATTTAAGTCAAAAGGATTCTACCAAAAATTGATAGGTCTCTTTGGAGCCATAAGTTCAGAATAGTTTTAGTTTTTTCCATCCTGGGAGAAAAGTTAAGTTGTTGACGCTGTGTGTCATTCTTACAGACATGGATACCAAGGTATCTAACACAGTTTTTGACAGGAATATTGTATAAGGATTTGACAATGGTTTACATTTCTGAAACTTGTCCAGTTGGCGGCAGTAACGCGACATTCCCCCACCCCCCAAACGAACAAACAGAAGGAGAAGGAAACCAGAGAGAGCTACTAGGAGCTTTGAGGATCATGGGACAGGGAATTTTGTTCTATCTTCGCGCATCTTGAAGTGATTTGTCCTCGAGCCCATCGACAAACAGGCTCACGTCCGCGAGCTCACCAAGGCACGAGCCAGAATGTGAACAAGTAAGCACGGCGCTGTGTTTCAGCTTCAGTCAAAATTAACTTAATAAAAGTTTTACACGTTAGAGTGCGTTAACCGCGAAGGAGCAGAGATGAAGTAAGTCATGTCCTGGCTTCAATGCCCGGTGCTTTCAGTGATGTCCATCCGCCCTCTGTGTGAGCTTTAGCTTTGAGCCCGGTTAGCTTAGCCGGGATGCTAACGTTAGCTAAGCAGTTAAGTTTTGAATGCAGATTTTGTAGCTGGGTGTTTTCAGACATTGGTTTACAGCCACAGGCAGAGCACAGTGAACCTGAGTCATAACTGGTGGTTTTATTTCCAGATTACATTAAATGTGTGCCTATATATATTTGCCTGACACAGTAAACCTGTATGAAAGGTGAAATCATTTCAACATAAATGTAAAGACAAAGTGCAGTTCTAAGGAGATTAGTGTATGAACTTAAAACATATCTCTCATTCAGAGTTCAAAGGTCGTGGCATTGGACAAATGCAGGCGCAAACACACATGCCATGTTGTTGTCAATCCTGTCAAAGTGATGTGCTGTTTTTGATTTTGCAGGTTCGATGCAGATGAGTTAGGCCTATTCACTCATTTACTGTTTTTCAAGGTAGAATATTACAGGTAAGACGATAAAAAATATTTTCATCTAGACTCAGTTTATTTGTAAAATATTGCAGGAGGAGTCACTGTTGCTCTTGTTAGCAGGTCCATAAGATATTCTGTGAAGTGGAAAGGATCCATGTGTCCCCAACGCTCCGACAGACAGCCTGGGGCCTCCAAGAAGAACACCAAGACAAGCCCCGCTCCAGAGGAAGAAGTTATCCAGCGTCAGCTGAGAGGTCAAAGGCGGAGGGGGAAAGGCAGTACTGGTGACAGCCTCTGTATCGCAGGTGAGGGAACAGGGTGCGACCTCCTCGACATCATTGCCAATCAGGAAGAGAAGCGAGTTGGTGAAGAAGATGGGGGAAAGGTGGTAGAGATAGCTGATAAAGAACTGGACGACTCGGATGAAGACCGAGTCTCTGTTTGCAGCAGCACAGCGTCTGGTCCCTCTTTTTATCACTCCACCTACAGAAAAGCGAGGCCTTCCCAGAACCTGTGCTTGGCCTGTCAGAAGCTCTACCAGAAAGCAAAGAAGATAAAAACACCAATCATAAACAAACTGCTGGACAATGGTGAGCACACTAATGGCAGCATGAAAATATAATGTCTTTGGGAAGAAGTTCATGCTATAGCTACTCTTCCAAAGGAAAGATGAACAATTGTTAATAATACTTGAGAAATATTTTCTATAGCACACTTGCACTGCTTGTATTAGCCCTGCATAAAAAGAAATCTAAAAGTATAACTACACATTTCAGTAACCAGTATACAATTATGTATTGTTTGTTGCATGAAGTGGATGAAATGCTTACATATGGTTTAACTTACAGTACCAAATTAATAGCCGTCCTCTTTTGCCATCTATATTAACAACAAACAGGTAAGCACAGTTCTGTAACACTTTGATTTTGATTCTTGTTTAGATCCTATGTCCCCGACATGTGACCAGTGGGTCCTTATCAAAAAGCGGACATCCCAAAGGTGGCCTAATGCAAGAGGGTAAGGCTGAGTGTACACTGTATGTATGAGTGTGTTTGACAAATTACCATCATATTTAAGCTGATTGTACTGCTGCCTGTCTGCTCTGTCAGGGAGCTTTTGAGCCACATAAAGAAGATAAAGAAGGCCTGTGAGAAACAAAGTGAGCAGCGTGTGGAAGAATCTGCCGCCTGTTCAAGGCCGCACACTTTCCTCCACAGGTAACGTGTTTGCCTGCATGAATTTCTTATGACTGTAGCTGTTCTCATCTAAAATGACTTGTATGTGCTGTGTTTTTGGGCTTAGGAACCTCAGACGATGTGTGAAAGCGAAAAAGGAGAGTAAGAAGAATAAGAACAGGAGGAAGAGACAGAGAGACGGTTCGCAGGGTACTCGTGTCGCTAAGCAGCAGCGTCTCCACACCAACACTCCCATCAAGATGACCTGTGTAGAGCCAAACAGCCGCCGAAAAAGCAGCAGTCAGGGGAACAGAGGTGTGACTGCTGAGGCGATTCCCTCGTCTGTGACACAGGAAGCCACCACACCAAGCAAGAGAACACCAAAGCAGACGGGTAGATTCAGAAACTTGCTGGCTGAGCTACGGAGCAAGAGCAGCGTGATTGTAAGAGAAACACACTAGTGAGGAGGCAGGATGCGAGTGCTAATCGCTTTTAGTCGTGATGTTCTGCTGGTCTTCAGTATTGTTACCTATTCGGTGGCCTATGCCTAGAGTTACTTGACAAAGTGCCGTCGCAGTTCTGTGCATGTTTTGTTTGTGATCCTTTAAAATTAAAAATAATATTTATTTAATGTTCCTTACAACTGGACAGCTGTGAATAAATGTTTATGTTGATCTTATGGCATGCCTTTTTTTTTAAAATACCGACATAAGTTCACTCACTCGCATTCAAAAACACTCGTGCATTTACAGCTCTTCACAAAATCAAGTACCTTTCACCTGTATGCAAACACTTACTTATTTTCATTTGCGTTTGCAGCAAGCTGGTCACTGTTCATAATGTCCACAGCATGTACACCACTTCCTGCTAGCACTCCAGCTTCTTCAGTGAGCTGCATTTCAGGGATGCTGAAGTTGCACAGCATCAGAGCTTTGACTCGTTATATAATGTGAAGATATCAGTCCTCACTCCCAAGTGTGGTGTCCACAACTAGGTGATAATGGGAGGATAGAGGGATTTCACAGCTTCAGTGTCCAAGTGGGCTGTTGTTGGACATTATTTTTTCACAAATGCATCCAAAGACAAACAAAAAAAGGTGGCAAAATATTTGAAACTATATCTTTCCTATTAGTCACGAAACAAAACAGTCAAAAAAGAAAATCAGTGAGCTATAATTATTATTTTATATGCCATGGTGTATACTAGTTATTCCTAAATGCTGTCATGTTGACTCACTGTGTTTGTACTTTGTACAAACTACAAACTTACATTAAAGGAAACCCATCTGCACCATTGCAAAAATTGAGAGGTTGATGCATCAGAGCTTATAAGAGGGAAATACACAATTAATTGCCAATGCAGGCAACCCACTGTCTAAACAGGATATCACCAGGCCTACCTGTCTTTTGGCTTTGGGAATGTGAACGGCCTCGTCCATCATCAGTCACTTAAAGTTGTCTTATGGTAAAATGTTGCCAGGCAGGCTCAAGAGGCACTTTCAAACCAAACAGCCTTTCTGAGAGAAACCCTAACCCTCAATAGAGTGCTGGATCTGAAACAGAGGCACTTCCGTTTGAAGGTGTGTAATAAGGCGGTGGAGATGAGGAGTATGATAGTGGTGTACACAGGTATGATGGAAAGTTAGGTGTGCCTTTGATTTATTTGGGAATGTGTGACAAACTCGGGCAGACATTTACTTCTTCAAGTACACTGAAGTCCCAATTACTTTAGGGAAGAAAGGTAAATCCATCCATTCTTTTTCTCAACGCAGTGGAGATGGAGCCCACGTAGCAGGCTGTTTGCAGATGCTTATTCTAACAGGCCACATGGTGGCGCCACTTCATTTCATAACCAGCATTCACAGACTGACTCTACAGCTCTGTGTGTAGTAACACAAAATAAACACAAATGTACAAAAAGCACATAGATACAGGGTTAGTGCTCATGGGGAGCATGGGTAATGTGGTATGTGACATAAATACAAGCGGTTGGCACTGGACTCGCTTAGGCCAGTCTCACTCTGCACAGCAGGACAGGTACAGGTGTAATCAATAACATTAATGATCATGAAGCATCCCAGAGAGCCGGCATGCACAATAAGCAGGGTCGGTCCTGCAGCTCAGAGTAAAGCAACTTTAACCTGATACCATCATTTTCACCTGTGTGAATCATCAGCTGTTCAAGTGTTTACACTGCAGGATCACAGTCGCAGTTACTGCAGGTCAGTGCAGCCACCTGTTGCTATGAGCAGAAGTGCCAACGAGTCATATCATACAGTAGATCTGCATTTATTTTTATTTTGTTAAGTTTTGGAACTAATCAAAAGATAATTTTTCAGGCAACAGTGACCTCAGTTAAATGCTTGTTTCATTTAACTTTGTATTAGTTTTAGTGGTGGTTTATCTCAACTTTCTTTTTGATTATTACAGTATGTAGGGTCTGACAATTTTTTATTACATTACAAAAAATAAATAAATAAAAAACACTTCAGGCTGGGGAATCACAGTTACGCCGATAAGCCTCCATAGTTTGTGTTGGCAGATGTGACAGAGTGAACACAGACTAAATCTAAAGAGATTTCCTGCACATTTTATTTTATGTTGGTGTGTAGATATAAAACTAACCATCTTTATTTATTGATTGATTGATTTAAGGCTCGGGGGGGGGGGGTAAAAAAAAAAGAAAGTCTTATAAAGATTAAGCAAAACTAAAACTTCTTACATCCGTCAGCACTTTAAAAAGGAAGAGTTTTGAACAACAGTGTTGTTTTTTTTTAGATGTTTGTGCTGATACAGTGAATGGTTGGCGGAGGAAGGGTGGGGAGGTAAGAGGCAGATAAGGGACCAGGGTATGCGGTCTTCACAGTTTTAACAGATTTCTTTTAGTCTGTTTATGTTGGGGTAGCCTTACTGTTTACTTAGAGGATTAATGTATTAGGAGAGCAGTCAGAGCTGCTGGGGGCTTGTCAGCACGTCAGGAAATGTGCCTCCTCAGTAGTTAAGAGATATTGAGGTGAGTCATTAATAAACTATTTTAAAAAGCTACCATGAATGTACTAATTAGATCTTTGAGGTACAATATTTTTTTACTTCGATCCACAGCCACAGCTATTCTTCCCTGTGAAAGTCCGGACAACTGACAAATAAACCGAAGGAAACAACACGATGAAAATGTGTGAATGAAAATATACATTACTGTGAATGCACTGCAGTTAGTCACGGGCTGACTTTCATCCATAGTCTCTGGTCAGATTTTTAAAAGCAACCTAAAAACATTTCACATTATCAACATAAAGATGAAAACAAACAAGCAGGAGGGTAAAAGCATCTCATTGTGTATTATTAGATTATCAGCCATTTTTTTAATTGACATTTAAAGTGTTGTATGTGTTCTGCTCTCTGATAATAATGTTTCTAGAGCACCACTGTTGCCTTCAAAGAAAAAAAGACTCTTCTTCTTCCTCTTTTCTGTTTACTCTGATAAACTCAATGCTGGAGGAGCCACATTGTATAAAATGTTATAAGTTAGATATTCATGTATTTAATAAAATATGCTTCTATACAACAAAACAGTGATGACTGCAACAAGGCCTTTTCTGTGGTTCTGTAATGGTTTTAAAGCGTTAAGTCTGATCATGCTGTAATAATATTATTAATATAGGAAAGGATGAGTGTTTTAGCTGCACGAACAATCAAAAGGTTGTACAACAAGCATTTAAACAAAAAAAACAGTTAACAAACTATTACCGACACAGTCAGTTAATGAATGCAGGGACAACTAAGCCACACTTAAGCCAGCATTATACAATCATCATCAGTCATCACAGATAAATAAGCCAATATAGGCCAAAAGTATTTCCATCCTTAAAGCTGCTGTTTCTAATTGCTTTTAAATATTTAAATACTACTTTAAATACTTACTTAAATACTGAATAAAGATGGGAAGTGACATAACCTGCTAAAATGCTGGTTTTCTTTAACACGTTTATTTTAGGCAAAGATAAGCAAAACGTCCCATGAAAGCATGTGTGACACAGCCTCTCATGTTAACTGTGAATATAAGTATTTAGGCCTTCTCAGTAATTCAATTCAATTCAATTTTATTTATATAGCGCCAAATCACAACAAAAGTTGCCCCAAGGCGCTTCATAGATACAGAGAAAAACCCAACAATCATATGACCCCCTATGAGCAAGCACTTTGGCGACAGTGGGAAGGAAAAACTCCCTTTTAACAGGAAGAAACCTCCGGCAGAACCAGGCTCAGGGAGGGGCGGGGCCATCTGCTGCAACCGGTTGGGGTGAGAGAAAGTACACAGTACACAAATGTTTCTTATATTAAGACAAGATTACATGCCAGCCTGTCCTCCACCTGCATCCATGACAGCCTGGCACGCCGGCAACCCGCACCATCCACACAACTCCGTTCTGAGCTGGAGCATAACCAGGTCTTTCCTGAAGCAGCAGACCAAATAACTATGCAGTAATCAAGCCATCATCAAAAGACTGTAATACTTTGTAAAGATTGCATACTTTCTAAAAACTGGAATAGTCCTACTCTGTTTAGCAACTATATCATCAGTGAGTTAACCTGTTTGACAGCTTCCCCTTCCAAGGAGCTATACAGGGCTGATTGAAAGTGTTTTAAAGCATTGACACATTCTGATTGTGAGTTTGCTTTAATTCTGTATTTTTTTTCTCTTTTCTTGTGGATTCAAACAAAAAAACAAACTAAATACCTTAAAATAAAAAATTAAAATAATGGCTGTTTATAGTAGAGACTCCAGAGGGATGTGTTCCTCACCTCTCGCTTCATTGACATTCAAAGATCAGAGGCAGACTGTCTGGTGAACTTAACGATAGTCATCTTCTGAATCAATCGGCCCTCAGTGTGCACGCTCCTTGCATGCATTATATGAGACAGTGATGCAAACAGGACAAGTATATTCACAGTCTGTGGAGACACTCCTGCTGCTTGCCCTGATTTAACTAAGAATGGAGCTTAGAGTGTTACTGTTGCACGCAGACACACAAACACTGACACGTTATTTATTGTCCGATTCTCATCAACATCCTTTCCTATGGCCAATAGGACCTGATTATCACAAACCAGAGGTCTCAGGGCTAAAACAATTCACAGTGCGCGCACACACTGCGGTATCCTGTGATAGATACAGCACACTGACACCTCGAAAGACAGGAAAAACGTTTCAGCAGGAACACAGATGTGTTGGAGTGTGGGGGAGGAGCATGTAAACAGCTATTTAACCGCTGTGGACAGAAATCTCAGCTTCACTCAACGAAGGAGTGCAGCCGTCTCCACCATGTCCTACTATGAGGTAGGGAGGTGTGATCTAATCATGCACAGAAACTTTAAATGTGTTCACAAATATCTGATTGCCTTCTCTCTATCTCATCATTTATCATCTGTCTCTAGCATATCGTCTTTGAGGATTACTACAATGACACCGGCTCTGGCTCTGGCTCTGGGAACTTGGAGTGGATCTGGAGGAGCCCTGTGGTGTGGAGCACATGACAACTACTGAGCTTCAGCAAGTCTCTTGCCTGTCATTTATGCCCTTATCTTCATTCTGGGCATCACTGGAAACGGCTTGGTGTCGTAAGTCCTAGGCTGCCAAACGCAGGTGAGGGGATGGGAAACTGCTTTTGACTTCGAAGCATTGCTGGGTGCGGGGGAGAGCATGAAAGTGATCAGATTTTTTGTGTCTCCAGTCGAAATGCAGCCTCACAGACTGGTACCGCCTGCAATCTCTCTGCTGCGGATCTCCTCTTCGTTTGGCTCTGCCGTTCTGGGCGTGGATGCAGCCTTGGCTGACTGGCGTTTCGGAGCTGCCACCTGCATCAGGGGAGTGCATGTCCATCTACACAGTCAACCTGTACGGCAAGCGTGCTCATCCGTGGCATTCATCAGCCTGGACCGCTACCTTTCGGTGGTCCGAGCCACGGACACCAACACTAGTGGGCTGAGGCAGCTGCTGGCTTCACAAACTGGTGTATGTAGGTGAGTATCAAAAGGCTTGCTTTTTCTGCTGTTAGTCTTCTTTTCTCCACACAGTCCCTCACTTGTCTTTTTTAATCTTCTTCCTCCTGCAGGTGCCTGGTTGCCCGCTGGCCTGCTGGCAGTGCCAGATTTGATATTTGCCCGCCATCAGGAAGGAGGAGAGGGGTCAAACTCTGTGCCAGAGATTCTACCCAGAGAAGAAAATGCTCCTCTCTGGGTTGCAGTCTTCCACCTCCAGCTCGTCCTGGTGGGTCTGTTGATCCCTGGACTGGTGCTCCTGGTGTGTTACTGCGTCATTGTCAACCAGGCTGACCCGTGGCCCACTGGGGGGCCAGAGGCAGAAGCGACGGGCGGTCAGGACTACCATCGCGCTGGTGCTCTGCTTCTTCGTGTGTTGGCCCCTTATGGAGCGGGCATTTCTGTGGACCGCACCTGCTGCGGTTGGGAAGTCCTGCCCCGCAGCTGCAGGCTGGAAGCTGCTTTAGGCGTGTGGGTTGTCGGTGGCTGAGCCCATGGCGTTCGCTCACTGTTGCCTGAACCCACTGCTGTACGCCTTCCTCGGGGCCGGGTTCAAGAATTCGGCCCGCAGAGCTCTCACTCTGAACCGGGCATCCAGTCTGAAGGTTTTACCACGAAGACGCCCCGGGACCTCAACAACTACAGAGTCTGAATCCTCCAGTTTACACTCCAGCTAGTGTTTGCATCTGTTGTTGATGTGTGTGTGTACTGTATATATGTATAAATGTATATAAGAGAGAGTAAGAAGCAGTCTGCTGGCTCATGACTGATCTTCTCCCTCATTTGAGGGTATCTTTTGTAAATAGTTTGATGTTGTTATGTGTGTGTGTTTGTGTGTGCTTTTGACTATTGTAGATGTTTGTAATAAAATATACAAAATACTTTGTGAAAGTGGCTTTTCTTTCTTTTTTTCTGTCTTCCTGTGTGAAACTGTGTGAGTTTCTGGTTTACACAATCTCTCAACCACAGCTTGTTCCACCCTCAGCTCCTATTCTCAGTGGGTAAGATACAAATCATGAAAACTCCTAAAAAAGAAAATTGGAGCCAAGCTAGCTAATGAGATGAGGGGACGATAGCAATAGAGCTTTATCATAAAACCCCACACGGAAAAGGGACAGGAAAGGTGGAATAGGAATAACAAGCCTCAATCAAATGTCTTTGGTCTTAATTACCAGATGATAACTTCTGTTGTGTCAGAGCTTAAAATCACGAGTTTGTTCTGGGAATCCTGTTTATAATAGGGTGTTTCTCGGTTGCAGAGTTTAAGCAAAAAAAAAAAAGAAAATCAGTAGGTGGGTTGCATGGTTATTATCTGATTAACCGGCAGCTTGCATCACCATATTTAATTCATTGTCATTTAGCTGTGCGCCATCTGAATCCACTGATGCGGAGAATGGACACAGACAATTTATTTTGAAAAATGAAACTGCGTTTTGTAAGATGCACCATCTGTCTGCCAGGTGTATCTGAGTCACATGTACGTGCGTGTGTGTGAGACAGATATAAATATTGGATGTGTGTGAATGGTTTTGCGTCAGCCTTTTGGGGGAGCAGGTTAAGATTTATGTTGATGATATAAACAGTTTGCAGTTACATGAGAAAGAAGGGAGCACGAGAGGGTCAGGAGGTCCATTTTTCCAGTACCTTAATGCACACAAAAGTGCTTCCCACATTTCTACTTCCACTTGGAAGTGAGAGAAACAGAAGCTGGAAGTTTGTTGTGTCCTGTTTCCTGGAGTGAAGATGAAGAGAGGATGAGGAGGAGAGTTGTGAGAGAGACAGAAAGGAAAAATACGGCGCCGCGATCAAATTAACTGTGTGGCATTTTGAGCATCTCGAGGTGTAAATCAGGTGATTACTGCGTCCTATTATTTGATCCAAGTGTATACCTGTATGTTTGCAAACCTAAAGAAGACCTTTTTGGTACCTTTTTATATACGCTGCTTCCTCCTCGCCCCTAACACATTCAAACGCTCACACATTCACACACACACACACACCGACATGCGCCACACATACACACAATTCACTTCTATTCATAGTGTATTCAAAACAGGAAAGACTTCCTGTGGCTCATTTTAGGAAAAACAAGCAGCTTAAACAATCAAACAGTGGAGCAGTTCTCCACTCATCAACACAGAGCACTTATAAACTAAATCATTCACACTGAAGGATTTCAAAGACCTGAACCAGCTTCACACATAACCAGGTATAAAGGTGTTAAGTTATTTGTATGTGTGGAAGAAATAAATACCACATTGAGACATCATTATAGGATGGTTTCATTTATTTTTCTTTTTTATGTTTGTGTATTTTAGTGCTCCAGAACCTTGGGTTTGTTCCTTCTTATAAAAGTAGGCAGCGTCACTGTAGCGCAGACTGTTAATCTGTTAACTGCAGATTTGTACAGATATTCATGGTCACCAGAAGATGAATCACTTTAATGGGCCCCTCAATCTTCACCTACAGCCTTTTAATTCTAATATCCTCATAGATACTTTCTTTCCAGTCACAGACAGCAGGTCTATAAAAGATTCTTCTGTCTTTTACACCACTCTGTCTAGTATAAATACCAAATTCTATTATGCTAACATGCTAATTGCTTAATTCTTTAATTACGTTTCAAACCTCGCTGTTATATAATTATCATGTCTAGGTTCATTTTTAACTTACATTTAATCTTGTTTTATCTTAATTAAATATGGCTAACATGAGCTAAACATCCTAGCACTGTTATTGTGAGCACGATAATATGCTAACATTAGTATTTAAGTACGGACTAGCATTAAAGCAGTTACCCTCCAAAAAGTTGATTCTGTTCATCTGGACGTAGCGTTTTCTGGGAGAAACGTTTCGTCACTCATCCAAGTGACTTCTTCAGTCTCAGCTGACTGCAGGTTTCCCCAATCTTATAAACAGTACGTTTGCATAATGACTGAAACCAGCCCACTGAGGAACAATGGGCTGGAAGGTCAGTTCCTTAATCATAATTATGCAAATTCTCATGACCATTGATCAACAACCACTGACCAAAACCCACTGACCAAAACCCACTGATCAAAGACCACTGATTAATGGCCATGAGTCCCATTCACAGAGAGTTTGGGAATGGCTGCAATCACAGCATTGTACGATGGCAAAAGATGTACCCTTAGGCCCCCTCCTCGATTCACAGATGGTCTTTCCCTTTTCACATAAATGGGCTCCTTGACTCCGCGCTCAAACCAGCGTTAAAGCGGTTAGCACAAGAAGAGAACTTTAACTGCTTGTTTACAATAGCTCACTAGCATGTTTGCTAAAAAACCAAAGCGAGCTCTAGCATGCTAGCTGTGTTTGTTTGACTTTTCAAATACAATTTGAAATATCAAAATGAAAAAGTTCAAATGTTACGTTACAGGCTTGACTTATTACGGTCATTAATAAAACTTTATTTACATTGTTTGGTTAACGTACAAACCTCTTTCTAGAAAAAAGTCTTGCAGCTTTGCATCTATGTTGAAATGCCTTTGGATACTTGCAGTTATCCCACAGTGGTATCTAAATGAATTTGAATAGTCACCAGGACACAACTGCTTGGATACATTTTTTGGACACTTGATTGTATTGGGATTTACTTTTAGAACTGCCTCAATTCTACATGGCACAGATCCAGCAAAGGGCTGGGAAACATTCCCCAGAGATTTTGCTGCAGATTTGTTGGCTGAACATCCATGATATGAATCTCCCGTTCCATTACAATCCAGATGTGCCGTACTGAATTGAGATCTAGTCACAATGTAGGTCAGATGAGTACAGTGAACTCACAGTAGTGTTCAAGAAATCTACAGATCTACAGACCACTCTTTGTCCTGAACATGTCTCCTACTGCTTATCTTTATGTTTCACACAACCGATGTACTAAGGCTGGGAGTAAAAGTAGGTGTCCAGTCACAAAGCACATAAGAACAGCTGTAACTGTATGAATGTGAGATACCGTAATTTTTCATCTAGGGCACAGAAGGACACGAGCGAAACAATGAAAATGTGTCAGCAGCTGAGTACAAATAAACCAGGAAACAAGTCTTTTCTAAACTATCTTTTCCCGCTCCTCTTTCATATCCTGATTGTATTTTGCCCCCATTGTACTATTTCTCACCAGTTACCAAAAGATCTATACACACTGCATGTTTTTCATCTCCATGCACCAGCAAGTTTTAGTGTACCACAAAGATGTGTACTACAGGCAGTGCAGCCTGTGTGTGGGTCTGATTATAAGAAATCATTAGTAGTAATGATGTCATAAACCCAATGATGTAACGTAATAATATTAGTATTAGTAGTTTTGTCATTTAATTTTCAAATACAAATTCAAACATCATGTGAAAACTGTTTTACATCAAACATCAGAGCCCTTTTGTTGTGGTGGATATGCCTGAGTACGTGTGAATTTGATGCGTGTGTGTGTGTGTGGGTGTGTGGGTGGGGGTGTGATCGTCTACAGATGGTCAGGTTCCCTCATATTCAAACACGACTGGGTTTCCTGCGGCTGAACAATCGTGGGAAAAACAGAGGTCAAGACAAAAGGAGAAATAAAGAGAGAAGAAGGCTGGGTTGCATCCAAATGGATCACAATGACTTCCTGCCTTTTTCCTGGTGGATTAATACAATGTGACAGGTGAAACCAATAGCCCGCTGGCTGATGTTTGTATTGACTTCAGCAGGTGGAGACGTGAGAATAATGTGCGAACTGAAATAGAAATTAATAGAATAATAGAGCAGAAATGAATGTTTACCCTGACGCTGGACTGAGTTTGTCTCAGGATGGAGTTTGTGTCCCCTGGGTGATCCAGCCCTATTGAAAGACACCTTAAGAAATACATAATAATGTTTTATAGTTTGTCTTATGGGTATTTTTATGTGTACGATCTGTAGTTTCTGTTGTTTTACAGGCCCTTGAGGACAGGAGTTTGACATGTGTGGTTTAAGGCAGGGGTGTCGAACTCCAGGCCTCGAGGCTGATGTCCGGGGTTTTAGATACGTCCTTTATCCAACACAGCTGATTTAAATGGCTAAATGACCTCCTCAACATGTCCCGAGGTTCTCCAGAGGCCTGGTAATGAACTAATCATTTGATTAAGGTGTGTTGACCCAGGGTAATATCTAAAACCTGCAGGACATCGGCCCTCGAGGCCTGAAGTTCGATACTCCTGGTTTAAGGCATTTGAGGGAAGTTATTTTTTCATGTTACTGCGTGCCATCAAACATCAAACCAATACCACATGAAAGGCAGTCCTGTTCTTGTATTAATCAGCAGGGGATGTAGCATAAAAGGAGATGAAGGAGGCAAAACCATGTGCCGTAGTCAGGGGTTACAGTGGGCCAGTGGTTTTGCAGTACTTCAGCATCTAGCGAGCCCTAAAGACGAGCGAGCGTGAAGGGAGTGATGTTTCTATCAGCTTAACAAACACACAAACTGTTTGTGTGCAGTTTGTCTCACACTGTGTTGCAAGCTAAAGGTCCAGCTGCTGTATTTCACAGGGAGAGAAAACACAGAGAGCTAACTTCACTCAGAGATGGAGAAAGATAAGAAAGAGGACACGAGAGGAAGAAGAGGTGTTAAAGATAAGGACTGATCAGTGGTGTTTGATAAACCGGAAATTTAAAGCTTATATGTAAGTCCTCGTGTTTTTAAATCAGATATCTGGTCTGTACACGTGACATTACGTTTTTTCATATTGTGAAACCTGCTGCTAAACAAACGGAGGTACACTCGCTGTGTTATTTAAAGGTTGCATGAAAATCCTCTGCAGAATAAACAGGTTAGTTTGCTGTGAGGGGTTTAAAGTAAAGAACTGTGTGTGACTGGTGCACAGTGGCTGTGGTTTCATGGTCAGAGTTAGGTTACATAAAGTGTAGCAGAGATGAATCTGAAGTTAAGCTGATGATGCTGAGATTCATTCAGCGAATTTCACCTTCATACCAATTTTATACCTTCTAGAAAAAAGTCAGTGTCGAGGATGGAAATCAGCCAAGACAACTCATAAAACATCTGCTGACATCCGGCTGTATTCTGATACGTACATCCACAAAGCCTTTACACTAAGAAAATCTACTGGAGCTCCCAATAGAAATTATTGTGATCTATGATGCTTTTCCCACACTGAGCCAACTGATTTTAGGGTTCCCCACATGCTGAAGGTTTAGAGGCAACTTCACCCTCTACAATTAGCAACAGAAAATAGAGCTGTTTCATTTTCTTTCTTTTTCTCTGCTCGTGTTCCTCTTACCTGATTCAAGCTGAGTACCTTTATTAGAATTCAACTTTAGACTGGAATAAAGTTTATATTCACATCTACTAATATTATTTTATAGTTACAATAATATAACACAAGGTTCAGTTAGTGTTGCACAAAATAGGTGGTAGAGATGTTCTTCAAGGAGCTACTTTTCACTTTCTTACTGTGAGTACATTTAAGAGTCTGTACTTTTTCACTTTTACTTGAGTAAAGAATTCAAACCAGGACTTCAACTTTTACTGGAGTAGTTTTGAATCTGCACTTCTACTTAAGTACAGAATGTCTGTATTTTGCCACATCTGCATGTCACTTATTATCAGCTAACTGTTGCAGAACATAATCATGTCCACTCGGTTCCGAGAATTGCTGGCTCTACTGTTCCCCCAGTGAATTGTTCTGTTAACAAATAACTTCCTCTGCCGGTCTCTCAGAGTCATTCCAAAACATGCCCAGTATAAATGTGTGTTACGCAACCACAAATATATATATATATATATATATATATATATATATATATATATATATATATATATATTAAAAAAGCTACATTTCAGTGAGTTTTTCTTTCAGAAAACCCTCAGGTTGTCCCCACTGTCTAAAGAAATTAAAATGAGAAAACGTCACGGGTCAAGATGACTGTCTGTGGGGACTCCTCAGGTGTGCCTGTATGGTGTTGGGTTCATTTGGTCTACTTTTTTCTACTTTTTTAATTCTGCTGTAACTGATGTGAATACAAGGTCACAATAGCTGTTCTTTCCCGTCTCGACGAGGAGCCACCGTGATAAAACAAAGAAGCAGGGACTGTAATGCTCTCTACAACATGGACATGATCCTTCGGTGGTTTCTGTTCCACCTCATTTTACTGTTGTAACTTTATTACTCTGTTGCACCTTTAGTTACAAACTTGTACTCCAACCTTCCACCAGTGCCTGCTGTCCCATAGCTGCACTGTTTTGACACAACTACAACAATAGAGTGGAACAAGTATACACAGACACATAGTGCAAAATTAACCATTCAGCTGAAGTTGTGTCTTTCTAGTCCCCGCGCAAAACTATAAATAAGATAAACAATTTTGGAAAAATTGTATTATTTTACTGTCTGCAGTGACTGTAGTACTACTTTCCTTTTAGAAATGATGCAATATAAACCTGCACCATACCATGGATAGCATCACCCTGCAACACATAGATACCTAGTAGGCGCTGACACTGGCTGAGCTGACATGTAAAATAAAATATGCAGAAACGTGAGTGTTCACTGCCCCCAGTGGTCACGTGGTACATTTACAAGTTGAATCCAAATACTTGTGTCCTTGTGCACAGCTTTGACGATATACTTGTAACTTTACTCCCTTCACCTCACAAACATGAGCAGTACTTTACAAAATAATATTTACTGCACAACACACAAAATGCTTACAACATAAAGCACACTGCACACACATATTTCAAACAAAAATGCACACAATGTGTGAGGCTGTGCGATGAGTTTTTCATCTAAACCTTTGAGGCACAAACACAGAAAAACATTCGCTACTGCATCAAATAAGTTGATCTGGGTTTTTTTTTTTTTTAATTCAGTCTTTTACTCCCATCTAACAAATTCTCACTTCTAGCTGGTGACCTCTGGAGCAGCCTGTTTCTTTGGTTGGAAACCACTAGTGGAAGAGACAAATGACATGTAGGCTTGTATAAAGCAGTTAAAACAGCTTCACCGCAGATGTGCAGCAGTAAAATGCTTTCAGTTTTTAAATCAAAGTACATTTACTCAAACCCAAATCCCCTTTGAGGTTGAGCATCCATTGTAAAACCGCAAAATTAAAAATAAGGGAGCGGCTGGGAGTAGCTTCTACTCAAAGGAAAAGGCTTACAGTGAGTTGTACTAGGAAAGGAGGAAAAAAAACGTGTTGGCTTGGCAGAGAGATTGCGCTGGGAAGGATTTGCAACAGGTTACGGTGGTTAAAGATAGAGATGGAAATGTATTAGCGAGTGAAGAAAATGTCCTGATAAGGTGGAAGGAGTACTTTGAGGGGCTGATGAGGAAATGAGAGGAAAGTGCAGAGGATTAGTAAGGAAGAAGTGAAAGTAGCTATGAAGAAGGGTGAGTGGACATACCTGTGGAGGTATGGGGATGACTAGGAGAAAGGGCAGTGGATGCATTAACAAGATTGTTTAACACAATTCTGGAAAGCAAGATGTCTGAGGAAGAAGAATACTAGCACCAGTTTTCAAGAACAGTGGTGATATGCAGAGCTGTTGTAACTACAGAGGGATAAAGTTGATGAGCCATACTAAGAGGATATGGTAAGAGTTGCTGAAGCTATGCTAAGAAGAAAATGTGATAGTGAGCAGGACTATGGTTTCATAGCACTACAGATGTGATGTTTTCTTGGAGAGTGTTCATGGAGAAGTGCAGAAAGGTCAAAAGGAGTTGCACTGTGACTACGTGGGTCTAGAGAAAGCATTTGATAGGGTGGTGAGAGAGATACCGTGGTACAGCATGAGGTTGTGGCAGAGAAATATGTGAGGGTGGTGCAAGACATGTATCAGGACAGCAAGAGAGGGGTGAGAGTGACAGATGTGTTCAAGGTGTGGTGGGGGTGAGATTACATCAGGGATTGGCTCTGATCCCCCTCTTGTTTTCATGAGGTCAGGCAGGAGTTTCCATGGAATATCAAGTGCAGGTTACACTGTGACAATTTGAGCTGGATGTTGGGATTTTCACTGGGAGTGACCAGAATGGACACGATCAGGAATGAGTATATCAGAGAGGCAGGGCGGGTTGATCGGTTTGGAGACAAAGAGAGCAAGACTTATTTTGCACATGTGCAGAGGAGGGAGAGCAGATATACTGGGCAAAGGATGCTAAATATGGAGGAGGCAAGCAGAAGGAAAACAGAGAAGATTCATAGATGAAGCTGGATGATCCAATGAGGAAGAAAGAAGGAAGAAGAAGAAGAAGATGATGTAATGATGACGACATACATTTAAATTGCCTAAATATTTTGGCCGGAAATGGCTCAAGTGCTAGTTCACTGTGACGCTGTCAGTCAGCTCACTCTTCATTTTAGCCTATCTGTATAACGCGCGTGCTCGACAAAGACACGCGCACACTGAGATAACAGCTCGGTCTCTCCCCGTCTACAGCAGCACAGGAAGCGTACCGCGGGAAAACGGGCAGCAGGACTCCGCGTCAATTTACGTTTCCGCTTCGAATTGGCTACGAGCTCAGAGATATTTCCATAACGTCGCAGATTGGTCGAAAGCGGCGCGCCAAACATCACGTGGTCTCGCTTTTCGCGCGAAACCGGGCTCTCTGTTGTCCGGAGCTGAGCGTGCTGTGTGTCAGAGAGGAGCAGCTCGTGTCTGTGTTTTGCAAACTTGTTTTTGTATTCTTTTTGTTGTCGCAGTTTGACAGACTTGCAGCATGGATGTCGCCACAGCCACCGCGGAGACTGCCGGGGCGATGGTGAAGGACGAGCTGGCCGAGAAGTGCCAGAAGTTATTCCAGGCTTTCTTAGAGGAGTAAGTGAGGCAGCAGCGACCGTGTCGTATTGTTGTCGGCCGAAACGTGCTTGGCTTGACATCGCTCTTTTAATCAGCAATTATAAGGATCGAGTGCTACTTTGATCGGCTGCTATTGGTGTCTTCACGCTTTTCTTAATCTCTCTCGCTTCCTGCGTCACCCTGCAGATTTCAGAGCGGGGATGGGGAGGTGAAGTATGTCCGGGAGGCCGAGGAGCTGATCAGGCCTGAGAGGAACACCCTACTGGTGAGCTTCACGACTTGGAGGGTTTCAACCAGGAACTGGCTACCACCATCCAGGAGGAGTACTACAGGTGAGCAAGCCCACCAAGTCATCATATCATAGCTCATCTAAATACTGAGGTGGGAGAGTGCTCTGCTGCATTTCAAACCATCAGTTCAGTGCTGTGGGATAACCTGAAGGATTGTCTGTTTCCAGAGTGTATCCCTACCTCTGCAGAGCAGTGCGCAACTTTGCTCGGGATCACGGGAAGTCCCCCTCAACAAAGAGTTCTACGTCGCTATCGAGGATCTGCCCACCAGACACAAGTAAGACACTGTTAACCAAACCACCGTGTACATCTCCATTTATCTGGTCTGAGCTGCCATTTATGCAGCTAGATTGCTTTAGTGCAAAGATAGTTGTAGGAATGTCCACTTGGCTTGAATCATTGGAACAAAATGGTGTTTAAGTTGTGGTGCATAAAGCAGGAATGATGCATCTCTCACTGGTAAATGTTAATGGGAATGAAATGCCAAATCTGATCCTTTTCCTGTGTTAAATAAATAAATAAATAGGATCCGTGAGTTGTCCTCCATGCGTATTGGCAGCCTGGTGAGAATCAGCGGTCAGGTGGTGAGAACGCACCCAGTCCATCCTGAGCTGGTGAGATGTTTATATCAGTGAAGAAGACACAAAGATCAGTTGCGTTACGCTCGTCTTTTGTCATTAAACCCATCCTGCTTCCTTTGGTGCAGGTGAGCGGTACCTTCCTGTGCATGGACTGCCAGGCAGTGATCAAAGATGTCTCTCAGCAGTTCAAATACTCTCCTCCGACCATCTGCAGGAACCCCGTGTGCAACAACCGCTCCCGCTTCCACCTCGACACGCACAAATCCAAGTTCATGACTTTCAGAAGGTAACTGTGATAAAGGATGTGTGCCTGTCTGTCTGCATGGATGACTGAGTCTGATTTTGACCCTGTGTACCCTGTTTGTGTATCCAGGTGCGTATCCAGGAACGCAGGCGGAGCTCCCCGCGGTTCGATCCCACGCTCTCTTGAGATCATCCTGAGGGCAGAGGCTGTGGAGACGGCTCAGGCTGGAGACCGTTGTGACTTCACTGGGACCCTGATTGTCGTGCCGGATGTCTCACAGCTCAGCACACCTGGTACTTTTTAAAATTTTTAACCATTTATGGCCAAAATATGTCTTGTGGTGTTTTGTTTTGGTTCTCATGACTGTATGGATGTTACTCCAGGTGTGCGAGCAGAGACCAGTACCCGTGTAGCCGGAGGTCCTCAGGGCTTTGAGTCTGATGGTCTGAGAGGATGAAAGCTCTCGGAGTCAGAGAGCTGTCATACAGGCTGGCCTTCCTGGCCTGCAACGTGGCACCCACCAACCCACGGGTAAGAAGCGCTCGTCTAAAAATGCAAACAGCTACAAATCTTGCTGTGTGATTACAAATGTGTGCCGTCTTTATCACAGTTTGGCGGTAAAGAGCTGCGGGAGGAGGAGCAGACGGCTGAAAGCATTAAGAGCCAGATGACAGAGAAGGAGTGGGAGAAGGTTTTTGAGATGAGCCAGGACAAGAACCTGTACCACAACCTGTGCACCAGCCTCTTCCCCACCATCCACGGTCAGTGATCGAACCCCCCCCGTCTAGCCTTTTTCTCCAATGGAGGACGCTCTCGTAGTTCTTTATCAAAGCTGTGACTTGTGAGTTAAACGTTAACGTGATGGTGCAGGTAACGATGAGGTGAAGCGCGGCATCCTGCTGATGCTCTTTGGAGGCGTTCCCAAGACGACCATGGAAGGGACCTCGCTCAGAGGAGACATCAACGTGCATTGTGGGAGATCCGAGCACTGCCAAGAGCCAGTTCTCAAGTATGTTCCACAGTTTCCACCTTCATTGATTAGCTTTGCATAAAACTTTTCTTTGTTTTGGCACAAATACTTTTCAGTGCTCTCTTTGCTGTAGACATTTGTTGATTTGAGTGTGTGTGCCTGTGTAGGCACGTGGAGGAGTTCAGTCCCAGAGCGGTGTACACCAGCGGCAAGGCCAGCACCGCCGCAGGTCTGACGGCGGCCGTGGTCCGAGACGAGGAGTCGCATGAGTTTGTCATCGAGGCTGGAGCTCTGATGCTCGCCGACAACGTGAGTGTCATGAGTTCTGAAGAACAGTGAACGATGTATTGTTATATGTTTAAAAAAACAAAAAAAAAGTTTCTTTATGTAATTAGTGGAAGTAAAACTTGTTAACTGGTTTGATTTCAGGGTGTTTGCTGTATTGATGAGTTTGATAAGATGGACCTCAAAGACCAGGTGGCCATCCATGAAGCCATGGAGCAGCAGACCATCAGCATCACCAAAGCCGGAGTCAAGGTGACGCTTTCAAAGCTTTACGCTTTAAACACTCGCGTTTATGCAGCACAAATGGAAGTTACACTGCTATCATATTCAATCGCTTGTCTCTGCAGTAGAATAACCAGACTGTTCCTCCGCTTCTCTCCTCAGGCTACCCTGAACGCTCGCACATCCATCCTGGCCGCTGCTAACCCCGTCAGCGGACGCTACGACCGCAGCAAGAGTCTGAAGCAGAACGTCAACCTGACCGCTCCCATTATGAGCCGCTTTGATCTCTTCTTCATCCTGGTGGACGAGTGCAATGAGGTACATGCAAATGAGCGGAGTCTGAGCATCCTGTGCTTACTGGTTGTTTCTATTCATGTCTTTTATTTTGTCCATTTTTTTTAATATGGTAACTTAGTTGAATACTGCAGCTAACGATTTGCACCTGTCATAGGTGACGGACTACGCCATCGCCAGCGCATCGTGGATCTGCACTCCCGTGTGGAGGAGTCGGTGGACAGACTGTACTCCCTGGATGAGATCCGCAGATACCTGCTCTTCGCCAGGCAGTTCAAACCCAAGGTGGGTGTGCTGGGTCCCCACACGCCGCCACCAGCGACCCAGTTTTACTGTTTAACACATTTCCTTTATATTAACTTTTGGACCTCCTAGATCTCCAGCGAATCAGAAGAGTTCATCGTCGAGCAGTACAAGCGTCTCCGCCAGCGTGACGGCTCAGGGGGCGTGTCCAAATCTGCCTGGAGGATAACTGTGCGACAGCTGGAGAGCATGATCCGCCTCTCAGAGGCCATGGCACGTATGCACTGCTGTGATGAGGTACGTGCGAAGACATACAAGCTTCATTCATGCAACACTCGATACTGAGTGTGCTTGATAAAATTAATACTGCAAAACCACCTGAGTATCACTTTACCAAATTGAGGGAACAAAAATACATCCTTTCAAAATAAAAGGCCAAACTGTGAATTAACTCTTGCCCTTTCATCCCATGCTTCTAGGTTCAGCCCAAACACGTGAAGGAAGCGTTCCGTCTTCTGAACAAATCTATCATCAGAGTGGAGACGCCAGACATCAACCTGGAACAGGAGGATGAAATGGAGGAAGAGGAGGAGCAGCAGGAAGAAGGTACTATCAATATAGAGAAGATGTGAAATGACACCATGCATCACCGCTGTTATTTAACGTAAACTCTTCTCTGCATCTTTGCAGGTAACGTCCCCAATGGAGTAAATGGAAACGTGGATGGTGTCATTGGCCTTACTAATGGAATTAATGGACACGCTGACGGTGTCAATGGCCACGGCGAGCCTGGGAGCCAGTCCAAACCATCTCTTCGTCTGTCTTTCGCCGAGTACAAACGCATCTCCAACCTGCTCGTCCTGCATCTGCGCAGAGCAGAGGATGGTAAGAGATGTTCCTCTCCAGTCTGTTTTCCACCTCATTTCCTTGTCTGCTCTGTCACTGTTCCTTTTTCTTTTTCTTCTCACATTTTTCTTGCTAATCTGTGTTGCAGCTGAGGAAGAGGAGGATCTGAAGAAAAGTGCAGTGGTCAACTGGTATCTGAAGGAGATCGAGTCAGAGATCGACTTGAGGAGGAGCTCATCAATAGGAAGGGGCTGATAGAGAAGGTCATCCACAGGCTGGTGCACTATGTAAGTCTACCATCTTAAAATGTGAAAAGATAATGAGTCAGCGATTTTCTAAGTGCAGACACGTTCATTTATGATCTCCCACACAAATCTCTTCCTCAAGGATCACATCCTCATCCAGCTGTCTCAGGCCGGACTGAAGGGCTCAGAGTCTGTGAGCACAGAAGAGGAATCTGTTCTGGTTGTAAACCCCAACTACATCCTGGAAGACTAAACTCCTGTCCTCAAATTGATCCCTGCTTCTTTGTGGCAAACAGAGTTATTGTTCATAGTGTGTTTAATGCTCATAATGGTGGCATTGGAGATGTTTGCTGCTGTACAAAGATACGAGGATTTATCTAAACATTCTTTAGATTTAAAAAGATAAAAAAACAAACAGATGTAAATATGCTGCCCTCTTCTCCAGCTGTTTATTCACTTCTCTTTGACTTAGTTTATTGTTGACTTTGAATAACTGTATATTATAAGCATAAAGCATGGTTTACGTCCATGGTTTAAAGTGTTTTTGTATTATAATTATGATTTTGTGAATGAAATGTTGGAACAATAAATAAAATGTTGAAAAACACAAATTTGCTTCATGTGCCTCTGTGTTGTTGCCTGCGGCATTAAAATAATAAAATCTAAATGAGTACCACTAGGTGGCAGCAGCTCCCGTTGTTGCGACTGCGCATGCCCGTTGCAATTACGCAACAAACATGGCGGCGTCCACACTGAATACAGTCCGGACAACACTGAAAGGTTTAATTATTGGCTTTATTGTTATAAAAAAGGTCACAATTAAGAAATATTATAAGTTGTTTATTTTAATAGTTATTTTTTGTAAATAACCTTTTATATGCTTTAGTTTAGCACTTTAAGAAGAATTCATATCGACGTGGTCGCAAATGAAGTAAGATTTTTAAAGTGCTGGTGTAATTTGTGTCAACAGGTAGTACCTTTTCTCCGGCCGGTGGGTGCTCAGACAGAGCAGTCAAAGCCGGGCCGTGTGTCCGAGCCTGCGGCTGCACGTCTCCCCTGCTGCCTGCTCCAGGATGGAGACGCAGAGGAGCGAGCAGACCCAGAATACCGACAGAGGCAAGCCCAGGAGGAGGTAGAGGAACCAGAGGGTCCTGAATACATCCCCAAGAGAAAAGCCAAGAACCCTATGGTGAAAATCGGCTTTGCCTGGTAATTTCTCTCTTTTGACCAAAACCCGCGAGAAATATATAGAAGCTACAGCACTGACAAATCAAGTCAGAGGTGTGTCAAAGAACGATTAAAAAGATTAGAAATGACACGCTTTTTATGCAGTCCTCGTTTCCAGAGGCTCAAATATAACTGGGCTAGCATGATAATAAAAATGTTTATTTTTGATTGTTTGTTTGACTGCCTGAAGCCTACAGCTAGAGCATGGGTGATTGGCCTTTACTGCAGTTCTTCTGATTGTAGTGCATGCTTGGTTGCTTGTTCAAGTCAGCTGCTTGACAAAGGCAGAACATTTCACTTTTCTTCGAAAACTCTCGGTTTTGTTCTGTTTTCTCAACGAAAACGCGCTCTAGTGCTAACTGCAAAAGTTTACAGTAACTGTGTGACAGTGAAGAGTTGAAAGTGAGCTGTTGATGGGGGTTGAAAAAGTGTTTTTAAAGTACTTGAATAGTTCTCAGTGAATATCAGTTAGTATTTCTGCTTGAATTGCCACCTTTCAAACTGATCTTGCTTTTCTATGCAATACCTAATCTGGCCTTTAAGTCCCTGAGGAAATGTGGTTATACCAGCTGGACATTTGTCAACACTGGGAAGACACCCAAAGAATGCAGTTAAGTTAAGGCTTAGCTCATGTTGTCCATGAAACCAATTTTGAGTCCACTGGCCAATTATATTTGGCCATAAAAGAGGTGGCTGGCAATTAGAGTAAATTTTTAGAGCAAATATTATTAGAGCACTTACTAAAAACTTCCTGTGTCTTTAAGTTCATATCTATTAGGTAACTGTAATGTCTGTGAAGGTTTTCAGTCATCCAGGTCATCGTAGTCTAAAGAGCTTGGAAAGAAAAGCGTCTGGACTTCTTCTTCTTCATATTTTGAAGATGTTTCACCTCTCATCCTGTGAAAACAAGGATGCCAATGTTCACATTTTGGACAAAGAAGACAGATGGTTTGAAAGAGGAGTGTTAGAAGCCATCTATGTCCACTGTGAACAACCATCTTTGAATAGAGGTGGTGGCTTACGACACCAACTGTCTGCATCTGTAATCCAGTTTTGAGATCCCTTCCCAGACGCCCTAACGCCCACTCACATCTGGGCCATTTGACCTCAGTAAATCATGTGATAGGGAAGGGCTAGGTTTCGCAATGGGCTCATTGTGACCCACACCCATTTTCACACCTTGGCTCATGGGATTAGATGGAGGATCAATAGGGGATCCATGTCCCTCTTAGGGACACTCCCATAGGGCTTAAAATCTGTGAATCTCCACCAATTACTCTTAGAACAGAAGAAGCTTCGGATGAGAGGTGAAACGTCTTCAAGAAACTTAAAGAAGTCCAGATGCTTTTCTTTCCAAGGTAATTTTAATGTAATGTTTTGGGTCACCTTCCTGTGTTGCCTGCATGTTAATGTTACTGATGTGTCCTCATCAAGTCCCAGAAACACACACTTGGCAGACAATAACAGTGAAACAATTGTTCTTCCATATAACGCTACTATGGCTAAAAGAGAAAACTTTGCACAATTTTCCAAAAGAGAGATTCACTATCCAAAATACAACTTGGATGAATATCATCCACACAGGCTACTAATACTTTTTTTTTTTTAAGAGCAAGATATAAGGTGCAATTTGTCGTTCAGCGCAGTCACTGGGGAACCACCAGTTTTCCCTGGCTGCGTAGAAACTTGCTGACCTGTTATTCTCTAGTGTGACAGAGCATCAGTACTGTATAAATATTTTGTCTCTTTCCTCTCTGTGCAGGATCATCGGTCTCCCTACAGGAATAATCAGCTTCTTCCTGGCTAAGAGACAAGTGGACAAAAACAGACTGAAACAGTTAAAGATCAGACAGAGGATGAAAAGATCAAATGAAGGCGAATACGAAGGGAGTCGCTACCGCCATCATGCAGTGGATGTTAAACTCAACCAGTAATTTATGTTGCAGCTGTTATTTGCATCGTATGCACAGTATCCCACACAGAGACTCTTGGATTAAAGACTGATCAGAACACTGATGTAAAGTTCACCCATGTCAGAGGTAAATGTATATTTGAATAAAATCATCACTGGTACAATCGCATTAAGACTAAAAGAAAACTTTATTTATAATGATAAGCAAATAGATTTTCTGTAAGCACTGATATATTTACAACCCCCTCTTCCACACTAACCATCCGTGGTGTACAGTAAACATGTCTGCCTCTGTTGATTTGACTCGAGGCTTTTATAAACTTGTCAATGAAAGACTGGAGTTCAGAAATGTTCCAGTACTTTAACAACATGGCACCGATAATGCTGTCCTGTGTGGAAAAATCCCACCCTGCCGGCCCTCGCTGTCTGACCCACATCTGACTAACACAACTATATTTACAGGCACACATATAACAACTCTATAAAACATATTATAACCTTGTATTCTGTAAAGTTAAAAAATTAAAATAACAGACATTGACACGGTGAAGGCACTGAAGTGATATAAAGGAGTACAATTCAAATAAAGTAACCTATAGCAGAGCCGTGGCTGCCATTAGTGGCGCCGAGCTGTGCTTCAGGGTGGACGTGTCCAAAAAACTGACTCTTCTCATACTTGAGTACTGGAGATCAAATGTTGTGGCATGCCCACCCCTACTGTACTTCATAATCTCAGAAAGTTCACTTTAGCATTTGCCTTGTTCTTGTAGCATTTAGACACATTGGAGAATTCATTTGTAGCTGTACATGTTCATACACAGAAGAGAGATCAGGACACTTTCTGCATTAAGTCCAGTAATATGGAATAAAATGTTGCAGATGGGATTCAAGTGTCCTGTAGATAGTTAGATAATAGTATTCGTCATAACCACTGATAAGCTGTTAAAGTATATAAAAACAAATAAGATTTCATACAAAGTGCATTTTTGGGCGATGTAAACTAACGCTCAGATTTTGGGGGGCATCACTTTAAAATATCTTTACTTTGCAGAAAAATAAAAACCCCGAAAAAAAAAAAAAAACACTTAACAAGGCATGATCAGAGATATTTACAAACAAAGATAAATGGAATTATTCTAGGGCTGTCAACATTATCGTGGATTAATCTTCGTCATGATGAACACGATCAAAATTTTCAGTGCAATTAACCCATTTGGAGCGAAAATGACTCAAAAATCACTGCATGCATCAAGGCAATTGGCAGTTTGCACAAAGTTTGTCCATTCTGCCGCTCCAGATGGTATAATTGTGTTGAAAATTTTAAATTGCGTTAATCATGATGACAGATAAAGCTGGCGTTAACATTGACAGCCCTAAATTAGTCATAACGTTTTTTAAAGGTCTCCTTAGTACAGCTCTCTGAAACAATGGTTCAGTCCACGCCTTGACTTTTCTGTTCAGGGATGAAAAAAATCCAACGAATAACCAAAAACAAATCATTAATTTTTACCACAGCTCTGATCAGCTGGTCATGGGCTGGATCACAGAACAAGAAAATAAATGTTATTATTGTAAGTCATCCAGTTAACTGAACATTTAAACATTAGCTTACTGCAGACTAGCATGCTTATCACCTCCACATGGATAACACAGTAGATGGGAACTCCAATACAATATATATGATGGAAAATTACATCATAAACACGCAGAAGCCCTCTTTCATGGCACACCATGTTACTTAACTGCAAGTTTTTTCATGTAAAAAGACTGACCATGTAACAGAGCTGAGAACAGATTAAAGAAGCTAATCATTTACCTAGCTGACTGAAGCATTTCGTGTGATTATACTAGATTATACTGTAACTATACTAGAACGCTCTTTTATCAGCTTTCAGCTGTGTTTGGAAAGGTTTTTTGTCTAGGGATAAATAAGCCTGGTCCCGTGATAAACCTGCATTAGTAACACAATACACCTCAGCAATACAGGAGGGATAATGCTGAAATTGACTCCTGTGTTTCTTATGAAATCCCACACCATTAATTTACATAATCTCACATATTTGGACATTACAATTAACTGTCATTAAAGTTATCAGATCATTTCTGATCAATTTAATTTGTTATTAGATGAAAACACAAGTTCTTCCTTTCAGGAAAAGAGTGTATCAGCGTGACCCCAAACATTTGAGCAGCAGTTTATGTTTAATCTACAATGTAAAATCTCATATTCAAGCCCTTAGACATTTTCCCTGAAGAGCACCATGGTCTTAAAAATCTTTTAATGTCTATTGGAAAAGTAAAGCTTTCAAAAGCACGGAAGGATTTCACTACACTGTGCCGCCGGATTTTTATTTGTGGAAGCACCAATAATTTGCAACAGGAAAAGGAAGATCTGGATTATATCGACGTAGATGGAGAGTGCGGCGAACACGTACTCCTCTGGACTAATGGAGTGCTTTCTGTTTCCAATCAGTAGCTGAGTGTGATATGCCAGGAACTGCAAGACACAAACAGTTACAAAAAAACTGAGCACTATATCAACAAAATACAATGAGGGCTGCTGTTAGATTTAAGGTGACTTTTCCACTTCTTTGTAACTTTAAAGTGAAATACTTACCAGAGTGAAAACGATGGCTCCTATAGCCGCATAAAGCATGTGAAGCAAATATCTGCAACAACAAATAGTCATTAAGATAACAAGAAAACCCAAGAAGGTGTCAGGAAACAGTCACTGTCTTCACAACAGCAGTAACTCACGTATTTGAAGGACAGCACGATGGCTGTAATGATGCCAGTCACGAACACGACGATACCGAGGACACAGAAAAGGCCCTGGCACTTGGTGAAGTCGACCTACAAAGAGAAATTGACAGCAGGCATCTCAACCCGTGGCCATGAACAAACACACTGTGGAGATTTAAAGCTGATAAGCAGAAACGTGCACGCCCCTACCTTCGTCTGGAAGCAGAACACTGTGACGGCGATGCAGACGACAGCTGTGATTCCCAGCGCAAGAAACACTGCTTTTGTGTCATAGTAACTAAAACCAAAGCGCAACACACAGTCAGCAGTGAGGAAACCATCAGAATCTTTTTATCAGATAAAAAGGACTGTATATATATATATATTTTTTTTTTACCTGGATATGGTTCCAGTCCATATACGACAAAGACAGAGTCTGTTTCACAAAAAGATAAAGATCAGATAGAATTACAATGAAACAGCTTCTTGTCCAACC
The DNA here is from genome assembly GCF_963576455.1 of Neolamprologus multifasciatus. NCBI lineage: Eukaryota > Metazoa > Chordata > Actinopteri > Cichliformes > Cichlidae > Neolamprologus > Neolamprologus multifasciatus. The sequence continues at coordinate 28,196,174 of NC_140456.1, read as the reverse complement.
ACAAACAGCATAATCTTGACATGCGGTCTAACTCAGTGTCAACACAATACTGTGATAAAAGTCCCAGTGTCATGTGATAAAAGTCCCACTGTCATGTGGGACTCCTACAAGTCCATGTGACAATTCAGGAAATAAGAATACAGAATAAAAAAACCCCACAAAACCTTTTATTACGTGACAAAATGCAGATCATAAAACAGCTCAGTCATGTTGCTGTTCGAGCTGATAAACTGAACACTCAAACGTATCAACAGGTAAAATGCAAACAAATGTGGTGACTCACTGCTTGGCTCTGATATCAAAATTACATTTCGAGTACTGTGATAAGGCTGTCATTGGATGGAATGTCTCGCTGACAAAGACAAAAAGGTTTTCAGTATGACTTGATCCAAGTCCAGGAAACTGCTGGTAATGACCACAACCACAAGTCACACTTACAAAGAGGCCGAGGCAGAATCATGTTCCATGGGAACTTCCTCCTGCAAAATAAGTTGGCTTTCAGTACAACGTTGGTTTAAAACTGTTCAAGTACAAGTATTTCCTCTTAAAACATAATAAAAGCAGGCAATCACACTCACCGGGGGCCCTTGCAGCAGACCAGCACGATGTGGGTGATGAAATACACCGCACTAAAATGTAGAAATGAATCACAAAGTTACAGTTCTTATCCATGAGTCAGCACATTACTTCAAATCCAATGAAGTTACCACAGAGGGAGACTTACTATGATGCCCAGTACACAGCTGAGTTCTGCCTTACAAAAGATTTGACAGGTTGGCTGTAACAAAGAGAGGCCCAGTTAACACCAGGAAATGCTCACACGCCTGAGAAAGAACACAATCTGTATACTCACACAAACGTGAATATAGCCACAATGGCTGTGGTGACCAGGAGCTGACACGCCAAGAGCAAATACACCTTAAAAAGAAAAAAATGATCACATTATTTTATACTCTGAATACAGAAGCTATTGGATTGGTCCAGTTTGTGTCTCACATATCTTTGTGCTCATTTGCGTATGATACAAAAAAAAAAAAAAAAAAACTAGCAGTATGTAGTTATGAAAATATGGTGGAATCTTGGTGGAATCTTTTAAGCTACAATGTAACATATAATTATTTATTTTATGTGCTTTTGTTGTTTTAATTTAAAATAAATCATGTCAACACTGAGCAGGTTGGAGCTTGTCAACAATAAAAACTATACAAAACAAAAAGACTATGATGGAATCAGGATGTAGCAAACGAGGACACCAGTCCGGGAAAGCACGTTGGGGGAAGAGATTTGACACTCCACCTTTTGAAGTGGCAAAACCGTCAGTGCCAAGAGTAAAGTCAACACAGCCATTCATAGCTATCCAGTTACAAATGCATTACAAAAACTCATAGGAGACGAGATCTGGTGACCACGCATATTTAAAAGTCTTAAGACACTCCCTGGTCTTTTTCTTCAAGCAGTTCTTTACAGATTTACCAGTGTTTGTGCTTGTTGTCCCACTGCCAACCGGACTTAAGTGAACCCAGGATTCATACAGCAGTCGGTAAAGACTGGAAGACAACATTAGTGAAAACAACCCTGTGCTTGCAAACCAAAACAAATGTGTCGCACGTTCACACACTATCCATTTAACTTTGAGCCAGAAAGGTTGTGTACAGGAAACCCAACAAAACAACACTCAGTGACAGCTCTCAAGTTCAGTGCCAAGTAAACTTAGTTTGGCTGTTCTCCTATGCTTTCTGTTTCGCTGCGTCTTTGTTTAACTGCCCTACTGTTACAGATGAAGAAGGCACAAAAGTGAAATCCTTAAAATACCAGAATCAAATCAAGGCTGCACTCTGCCTTCTAATATTTACACCCACTTTCATCTGTTTCTAAACAGTTTAAGGGCTATCAGTTTTCAAGGCAGGGACTCGTGTAGACTAGCACACACTTGTGGACCGGCAAGCAACCAAAGCACTGACCAGAGAAGCTGAGACTAAAACACACACACAGGTTAATTCTCTTGTAAAGCTGTCATAGCTCCTGTGTATCCTTATATAGCAAAAGGCCGTCTCCTGTTATATAGTATGTATAGAACACAGATGTATAATTATTTACACTTATTATCTAATGTGCTTACAGTACAAACTGTGAAGCACTGTGTACCTTTAAAAAGGCCATACAAATAAAGTTATTATTAGAATAACTCATCCTCTCCCCAGTTTATGCTCTGTCATTGACCTTTCAGTCAGTGTCACAAATGTCAAATTTGGATCTAACAATAAACAGAACCTCTCACCATCATACTCTATTAAATGCTGCATGTCTTAGCCAACCGCCTGTGCTTGGTCTTGTTTCCCCTCCACAGAAGTAGTTTAGAGACTGATGCTTGTCCTCTGAGACTACTAGAGTTCTTTATTTGGAAAATTCTGCATCTGCGATGAGGCTACGTTTCTGTCTCAGTAAACAAAGCTGGATATATTGATCTTTTTCTGGTCTGCTGCTGTGTATGTGTTATATAGTCCCATGTACTAGTCCATTAGAAAACCTCATCACGAGTCAAAGCTCATCCAACCATTCAAAACACTTCAAAATCACTCTGGCCAGTGTTGCTGAACACATCTCAAAGAAAATTTGCCATTTTGTATAAAGAAATACATTCTTTGTAGCGCCTTGAGGCACCTGTTGTTGTAATTTGGCATATAAATAAAAATGAATTGAATTGAATACATTCTGCCAAAATTTGACTGTTGACCAGGAAATGATGTGGATTTTTTCAAATATACAGGTAATTTTCCTGACAATACAACTTTACACAGATAAGATAGCTCTAGGTAAGGAAAGTGTACCATCTTGGCCTAGGCAAGATCTTTCCTAATGAGCACTTTTCACTTTGTTTAGCCTGCAATGACATGTCATAATTGGTGCTGTCAATCTGCCCTTTTCTCTTGGGTGCGGGTGTTGTAATGAGTCTTAAATGATTCTGAAAGTAACTTAAAAGTGTAGGAATTATTGCACAGGACAGTAAAATAGGTAATTTCATGCAGATTGTGGCGCTTTACCTTTCTGATGAAGGTATGCCGAATGCTCAGACTGTCCCAATCGCTGCCACTTGCTGCAAACTCATCACCTGTATCATCAGTAGAAAGAAAAGCGATCACTGACTACAAAGAGCAACAAGAAGCATTATTCATTAGGTAAACTTTATTACAATTAAAAGATGCATATTTTGTTTTATTTATGAAAATTCACTTGATAGTCCACTCACAAGTGTAAAAATGAAACAAAGAAGCTCTAATGTATAACTCTATGAGACTAAGAACTCCTATAGGTGGATTTTGTTGTAATATTCCTTAACCTACATCATGCACTAGCTGACTAATGGCTCTAGTTCAATACTGGAATGATATCATTGTTAGGTGTTGTGTGAGCACACAGTAGCAGGATGCTTTCTCCTTTTATTAAAAAGATAATGTCATTAGAGGATACACGTTACAAGCCAGAGTCTTACCAGAGCTCAGGACATCTGATGGTATTGTAGGTGGAACGACAGGAGGCATGGGAGGAGGATTCGGGTAGCGAGATCCTGGATGTCCAGCAGGCTGTGGCTGCCCTGGATAAGGGCCTGGAGGGTAGCCAGCTGGCTGGCCTGGGTACAGAGGGGCATTTGGACCAGAAGGGTATGGAGCAGAGGGATAGCCTGGCTGTGAACCACCATATGAAGGGAATCCATATGGAGGGGGTGGTGGGTAGTTCCCACCCTGAGGTCCATACATTGGGCCATGAGATTCGTCGTACCCTGGAGGGTAGTGTGACATGATGCCTGTGCGGAAGGGAGGGGAGGAAATACAGTTCACAACATGCAGGGACTACAGGGAGCAGAGGTAAGACAGTCGGAAGCATCACCAACATGTGCTCTTTAAGGTTTTGCTGTACACTGTCATCGTCAGTAAAAGATTTATAATGCACATTGAAAAAGTCAAGAAAAAGGGAAATAGGTACAGCAATTTATTGAAACATGGGCAAACATACATGGTATATAAGGCCGATACGGTTTTTACCTGATTTATGACCACCTTTATTCTTCAACACAACCTGAATTCTCTAAGGCAGCCTTCTTGTAATTTTACATTACTTCAATACTGTTGAGGTCCACACTCTGACAATGTCCCACTGTGCGTTTTTCTATCCAGGTATGGTTCTACTGCACTGGCAGTGTGTTCAGGATCACTGTCAGGATCACTTTTTTTTGCGTTATGACATTAGCAAACTTAGGTGTCCACGCCGCCCTCCCGCCTGAAAATGCAGAGTTGTGCCTTTGGCGACAACAACAGAGCTCCATTTAGCTTTAGGGCTCTGCATGGAGCCACTGTTTGTGTGCGTACACATTAAGGTCTGGGTAATAGCTGGATTTGGGCTCCTGCCAGAGTAATTACCATGCACCTTACTGTACACACTTGGGTGTGTATCGGGTTCACGGAGTAGAAGGATTTGCTCAACACTGGTTCACAAAACCCACCACATACCCAGGAACCACCACACGGGCCCCAAAGGGAAATTTCTAATAATAACCACATGCGCGCTAACATCATGCAACAACATGAGGCCCAAGTATTCCATGCTGCTGAAAGAACTGAGATGGTCAGTACACTGGGTTCTTGCTGTGTACCTGCTTTTTCAGTGTGAAACATAAAGAATTAAAAGGGCAATTTACTTCTGCTGATTTTACAACAGACACCAAACTGCTATCTTAAAAGGCTGACGTGTTTCTAAGCACAATACAGTTTGCCCAGTTATTCTGAAGGTGCTGCATTTTCAGTGGGACTTTTAGGGAAATATACGCAGTAAAGGAATTCAAGAGCTGGCTCCACCTCTTGTTGCCATTACCTCACATACTAAGCACCAAGCAACAGGACAGAAAACAATCAATGGAAAAAGTGCTTCAGCTGATCTTTGTGGAATGAGGACAAAGCTGATTGCTTCATAAGTCACTGAGACATGAGAAGGCAGCAGATTCATATGTGTGTTTGAACAGGAGGGTGTAGCTCTAATATTTACGAAAAATACACTCATATTCAGTGTATTTCATCCTCCCTTCAACCTCAGGTCATCATGTGGTTGTGGTTATTACTGTAACGTATGTCGTCTGAACACACTAACATAACTAGTCTGTTTACATTCATCTGGCGTGGCACAAACACGTCACTCAGAGCAAAGCTCTGTGACTCAGAAATGCTTTTGTTACGTGAAGCCTGTCATGCGGATGAACACAGTTACAGAAGCACCACACAAGAACACTGAGAACCGGTTTGGCAAAGCTTTTAATCACTCCTTTTTGTTGAGCTTCATTATTTCTGCCTGGGCAAGAAGTCATGCAGTTTTTTTAATGCTGCTGACTCTTTCTAATCCAATACGCCTGCAACAGACTTTGTCCTTTACATTCTCGCACATGCTTTCCTGCCCAATCATGACATTTTACATTGTACACAGCAGTGAACTTTAACCTGAATGCTAACTTAAAACCTGTTTGTTATTTTATCCTGTTTTTTTTATTATCAGATAAACAGATTTTTTGCATACTTCTGCTTCATCATTCTCTCCATGTACAGTAAAACATCAGCAGATTATTAAAATGAATTGTACAAAAATAATTAATCGAGGATGTCAGAAAATGGGAATGCTGTTGTTCAGTATTATTGAGTATTGCTTTCATTTTGGTGTTCCTATTTTGTGGTAGAACCAACATCCAGTTACTTATCCTATCTGAATTTATGCTGCATTTGAGGTTTTCTTTGTCATATCAAAAGCTGATCAAACACCAGACACCAGGGAGGGGATTTGCAATCTAGCTTAGGCTAGATAAAGCCTGTTATGAGTTTCCTGGTTCTTATAACACATTTGCCACTAAACCTAAAATTAAATATAACATTTGGTTGCTCCCTTTTGACCCCCCACAACAGTAGATGACTAACACTGTGTAAAGGCTGGTCAGATGAAACCAGACACACGGAGATGTCATCATACATTTGGGCAACTGTGTTGGGCATTTTTCAATTTAGCCTGTTATGTTTACATGTTTACGGTCAACTTCCGCAAAGCAAAACTCAGGCTTAAGCCCGACCGACTCCCAAAACAATATTTATCGGGTATAGTCCTGTTGAACGTCAGCCACTTATTATTTAACTATAACAGACTGTGCACAAGTGTGTGTGTAGACTGCCACACTGACTAACAACTGACACGAAGTCTCACACGCCTCGACAGCACATCAGCGAATTGAAATCATCAAAAGCTCCGTTGCCTTTAATAAGGGCGCGCTCATTAACGTTATTGCTAACAGCCGTCTTCCCCGCTACCCGCCCTGTAACTCATCTCTGACAGCAAAAAATAAGCAACGATGTAACATTCAAAAGGAAAAAGAAGAAAACTCAGCATCTGAGCTGTGTCTCGTGTTTAACATTTCAGTTTTGTCGACTGAACTGAAAAAGAAAGATGGCTATCCTAAAAGCGTCTACACACAGACCCACTCCACCCAGTTACCAAACCTCCGCTAACTCCCCCCAAAAAAGCTTTCCCAGGTGTGTGAGCGGGCTCAGCCAGAACAAAAACACCACCACCTTCACCATGAGCGGTGTTTCTGACAGAATGGGAAGAATATAACATCTTACCAAATTACGAGACGTCAACCTCGTCGGTGGCTCTCAGTCCCAGAGAGAAGAAGAGCGATATCCTCCCGCTGTCACTCACAAAGCCTTAAACTGTCTTTAATGCTGTACTCCAAGTTTTAGTGTGGGGTTGTTTTATGTTCTCGATGTTGTTATTCAGAGAAGCACTGGCAGAAGTGGGCAGCTGTGAAAAGTTATTTTTTCCTGGAACTGGAAGCAGGGTGTGGTCCGGAGGAATCTCTCTCACACACACCCACACCCACATCGCGGACAGCGAGGCCCGAAAGGCGCTGACTCATTTTCAGCACTGGTGGTGTCACGTTACTGAATGCACGCGCTCTCCTAAAGTGCCCTCTGCTGCTGGCGCGCGAGTCTTCCACACTTTGCAGAGTTTTGACTCCTTTCACCTGATATGAGCTGTTATTTGGACTCTGTAGTAAACAAGCTCATTAAGTGTGCTGAACTTCTCTCAGGCTGATGAAGGCCAGCGTTATGATGTGAAAACACGTTTTATAGGCTGCAGATAAGCTCATTCATGATTTGACAGGAAAAATATATGCGTGTTTAAGTATTATAGAGTACTGTAAAAATTCTCTAGTCACTCTTCATTTCTTTATGTTTTGCTTCCAAGGAACCAGAATTTGCTTCTTCTTTTTTCAAAGCGGTCTTAAACAATAATCATTGGCTGCTTCTTCAATCATTTTTAGTCCAATTCTTTTATCTGATCTGAGGATGTTTTTCCTTTATCTTTAGGCACTTTCTAAAAACACATTTCTTCAAATTTATCAGATGTAAACTGTCAGTCCCTATAAAGATAGTGGACAAAACTATCTACAGCAGGTGAACAGTATATGAAATCCATGTCCCTAATAAATATGAAGAAAATCTAGCACCTGAGAGATCTGGCCCTTCAGTTTATCCAGCTACTGTTCACTTAAGTCTCATCAGACAAGGTCTTCGTGGAAGGGTGGCTGTCAACAAGCCATTCTTAAAAGGAAACGGGAAGAATGGGTTGAGGCATGCCAGATAACACAAGACCTGCAATGAAATCAGTCCAGGTCTTATGCAGTGACGGATCCAAATGTAAAACTTTTGGTGTGTGTTTCTTATATAATGTTTTTTTCTTCTTTGAGGGCTCAAAGTGCTTTATGCAACCTGTCTCATTCCCCTGTGGTTGTCACTGTGTACAGAGGTCAAGAGAGAGGTACAACACTGGTCTATATGATGTATCGCTGTCTGGTTTGAAGCAGCATTTTAACCAGTACCTTATATAACCTATTACACCTCGGCAGCTCCTTTACCTGTAATGTTTATTTTTGGCAGTTGCTCAAATATTAAGAAGTGGTGTAAGAGTGTAAGATTTGATTTCATGATTCTTAGGTGAAAAACACTTTTCTAGAGTTTGGAAAACACCAAATAAAAAATTCCTATTTATATTTAAGAAATGACAAAAATGTACCATTTCATTTGCCACTGTGGATAATTTTTATTCAGTTCATAATTACAAAAATCACATTTATCAAACCAAACACACACACAGTGTAAACTGTAATGTGAATCCGGGAATTGTGTAGACATGCAGTGTTGTATTTGGTCACAGTCGGGTCATACAAATTTGAGGACGAGCTTCTTGGTGAGAGTGTAGTTGGGCTGTGGCATTTGTTTGTGGGATAAATACTCTCCTTTGCTGACCTCCCTGTTCACACGTGTCAGGACAGTGAGGATATCATCCATCTCCTGTCTGGAAGGAACACACGTGAAACAAAAAGGATACATCTTGGATAATTTTAACAAAACACGCAGCTCATGCCAACACCATGTTTGAAAGCACCAAAAGCAGGAAGACAGAAATGTATAGAGATTTGATGCATTTGATTTGTCTTCCCTGATGACTTTTGAGCCTCAGAAAATGGGTGTAATTTTAAAACAGTTAAGACTGTGCTTTTTGTAAAACCCCTTGAATGAAAGCACAAGGTCTGATTGTGTGAAAATGTATTGAGGCGCTCTACAGAGGAAAAACTACTACATTTGTGTCTTTGTCCATAATTCTATGGACCAAACTGTATGTAACAGAAATTACATTAAAAAAATCTACTTTGTTGGAAACTACTGCACTATGACCTTCCCATATGACAGTAGTATGGTCTGCCAAAAAGAAACTAATCACTTCAACTCACCTTCTTGCTGCTACTGTCAGCTGCTTGCACAGCTCCTGGATGTAGATAGATCCCGTGACTGTGTTTCGAAATGATTTGAATTCCTCCACAGTGGCCATGCCGATCAGAAAGTCTGCTAGTTCAGGCACTAGCACTGCCTCATCAGGGATTGAGGCGTCTGATTGCAGTACTCCTTTGTTTTGGTTCTCGTCCTCTCTGCTGCTGGGATAGTATCCTTTCTGGTATTCTTCACCCTGACAGGCTTGAATGAAGAAGAGTTTGGGCTTCCCTGACAAGGTTGAGGCTCTTCCACTTGTAAAGGGGTCCGTCAGCTCTTTCAGGAACACCCTTTCCCCATCAGCGCCAAAGACACACCCCTTTTCTCCATGTGATAGAACGCACACCACCTTAAATCAGAGGTAGATATATGTTTTATTATTTATACTAACACTACTACTACACATTGTCGATGTAACTGCTGTTACAATCACAGAGACATGCACTAAATGGTGACATTTTCAGAAATGTGCTGATCCCAGCTAAGACCATTTTGAGAAGACAGATACCGCATATCTGCACAGTAAATATGAAACAGTAGCTGGCTCATTAACTAAAGAAAAAAATGTAAATGTAATATTAATAAGTTATGGTTTTATGGTAAAGTATTTGCAGGTTACATTTAGCCTCAGAGCCTGCTGCTTCTTCTCAGATATCTCTTATTTAAAAAAGAAAAAAATTAAAATAATAAAAATAAGTGTAAATGTATAAAATGCATGACGTACTACAACTCTAAAGATGTGTGACTACGCACCAAGGCATCATGATTTGTAAAATTAATCCTGCCAAGATCATTTATTTTCTTCTTCATCTGCTCTGCAGTACAGTTATCGTGCATCTTCACTTTAAAACCAAAGTGAGTGAACACTTCTTTCAGAGTATCTGTGTCAGACAGAAAAGAAGCAAAAGAAGGATTATAAGTACATTACATGGTCATGGCATACGTATATATGCATTAATTGTTACAGGGCTCAGGAGCTTCCAGATAAAACAGTCATACATAAATCAGGTCATGTGACTGTTTGAAGTCAAGAACTGTACCTGCATCCTTCTGAGTTCCTTTTCGATCCTTCAGATGTGTTCCTGTGAAGATCTCATTGTTGAAGACCACGCACCAACCACGTGGGTTATGAGTCAGTGTGTAGTATTCTGACTACAGGACACAAACACAGCAAACAGGCCGATCGTAAATGTTACTGATGTGACAAAAGAATGAATGAAAGCATGAGAGCCTGTGAATGGATTACCTGATCAGGAAGAGAGGTGGAATTTGTTTCTAGTTGTGCATCAGTGTTAATACTCTCTCTTTGATCTAAAAAAAACATTACAACAATGTAAACATGTATATCAATCACGAGTATGATAAAAATAACAAAAAACATAAGTGTGACAACAGAAGGTTTAACAAATAATAATCACAAATACATTTTAATAGAGACACTTACAGTTGTGCTGAGTTTCAGTTATAGACAGTGGCTCATGGGTCCTCTGTGGGAATAAAACAAAGCAGTCAGCAAACTGACAAACTGCAACATTAACTGCTCAGAAACACACATTTACAGACACACATATACCTCAATATCCATGCTGACATCAGGGGGTAACGTGAACTGCTGCCGTGGCTGACCGCCTCCTGTAACGATCACAATCGTTTGATTGGTGTTACCAACATATTCAATTTCCACATGTATGTATATGTACATGTGCAGGTATATGGAAGTGGATCCTATACCTTGTGTGTACTTCTCTAAAGTAATTGCCAGTTGTTGATCACACTCTTGCAGTGCTTCATGTAGCAAGCTAACATCTGTCTCTGATAGTAAAGCAGATTTTTCCATTTCTGCAAACACGTCCAGCGGTGTCTGGAATGAAAAGAGAGAAAGTTTTTAGTTCACAGAGGCTGTTTGTGGGACAGTCATCATCTCTGGTGCCATCAAATCCACAACTCGGTTTCCATTTGCATCAAATGCAAAGCACAGAAAATAATACTTGGTGGAGATTTTAATTGAATTTAAGGAAAATACAAAACAGTGAGATTCCATATTACAGAAATTCAACCAAAGTAATAGACATTATTATTTACAAATAATCTATGCTGAATTCACAAAGTTACTTGTGGGACTCCTCAAGGTTCAGTGCTCAAACCTAAACTGTTCAAACGGTATGTATATAAATGTATGTTGTTCTGGGATAAAAAAGTGAAGCAGCGTTTCAATACAATTTAAAGGGAATTGTAAGTTTTTAAATATGAATAAATTATCACTAACCTATAGCAAAATAAAGAAGAAGGATAATTATATAATAACAGGAAAATTAAAAAACAAATTCCAAATAATGATGAATAACAGTTAAACAAAAGAGGTGTAAATAGATGGAAATAGACAGTAAATTGACACCACCAAAAAAAAATATCTTCAATTACAAAATTAATTGTTCCTTGTTAGTTTCACATAGTAAGGATGTCAAACTCATTTTGATTTCAAATGGGCCTGACCAGTGAAACACACCTTTCTGTCAGTGAAAAGACATTTAACTAATTTCAACAGCATATCTCAGTTTTTCTACACGACACAGAAATGCTGCTGTGGTAATCTTTCACCATGAATGTTTGGGTTTAAATTCTAAAAAATAAATGTGTCAATTTTCAGAGAAAATTCTGGTAGTTCGTTGCCTCGTTGCCCTGACTGGCCTGTAAATAGGAAACAAGAAATGTGCTTTTTTTGTGTGGACACACAAGAAAGCAATATCCAAAAACCTTCCATATTTAACATTGAAAAAACAGGAACTTTTCTGTTTTTTTAAATAACGTAATTAATGTGGTGTACTAGGGATGGTCACCAGAGAGATGTGTATGGGTAGGAAAAGCTGAAAAATATATTGAATTATAGTTAAAAAGAATTTAGGCCTTGCTTCACATTTTCTAAAGCTGCCTAATGGGCAGGATTGGAGTCTTTTCTCAGACTGATTCTGGACCTCAGGCTTTATGTTTGACACCCCTGTACAACATCATAATAGTTAGAGGGATATCATGTGTTTGCTGATATATTCATTTCAGCATTTATGCATTTATATAAAAAAATAAACAGAAGAAACACCCTTCACCATATAACGGTTGCTGATGTTGTATAGTTCATTCTGCAGAAGGTACTCTAGTTATATGTTAGTTACACACATGTTGTGAAAGCTGCAAACACAACAACCAGCTGATCCAAACAAAGTTGGGCAGAGTCTAAACAAGTAATCCATGACCTCTTATGACAATAAAAAAATTAATCTGATTTTAGCAAGGACTGTAAATAACTACATTTAATAAATAGTATGGAAATCTGTTTATGTTTCATGTGTCTGGAAAGAAATCCGCATTGGTTGCACTCTAGCTGCATGCAAAAATAAACAAATCCAGTTTTCCTGCTTTTACTTTTTTTTCCTCTTTAGAAGAAAACTCTTGAGAATCGATTAGTTTAAGCCAACCAACAGACTTTCAGTAAACTGCATGCTTTTATGATATCACTGATCTCAACTTTGCACTGATGATGTAAAAAGCACAAAATAATAAACTGCATTCAGAGGCTGGTAGTCTATTTGACAGAACATTTCAAAGTAAAATTACCAGTTAACTACTCTTAGTAGTGGAAGTGTGTTCTTTACTGTGCATACAGATTGAAAGGAAAAGTCGTTACATGCTGATCACAGTGAAAACAATCTAAATGTCAACTGTACAGCTAGACTTTGATGTTCAGTAAAAAGCTTCTCACTCAAAAGCAGAAATGAAAAGGTGGATTGGTGTGTTCTCACCTTGGACAATTCCATTTGTCTCCTGCCCAGCTTGTTAGTCAGTAGAAACTTCAGTTTTTCAAAGTTCTCTGTAGTGAAGTTATTGTATATAGAATACAGGGTCTTCCTAATGGTCAGAGAAAAACTTTTGATATATTACTATTCCTATGCTGCATGCTGTACTATTAAGATAAAAACCAAAAGCTTTTACCTGTAGTCTGACAGGACAGGACTAGCATCTGTTTCCTCTGGCGGTCTGCTGTCTGTCTCCAGGACCCTGAGGAGATCTGCTCGATGGATGGTGTCGAGTAGCTGCCTGAGGAAGGCATCGTTTTGCAGCAGACCTTTTTCCTCTAATCTCAAGAACAGGTCTTTTGCATCCTTAATCTGTAGGGGGAAAAAACCCGCTCTTGAACATGAATATCCTAGGGCGTCATACTGTCAACGTGTTATTTAAAACAATTTTCCACAAACATGCTAACAAAACAAGTGTAAACACATTACAAAATATGCAGTGCTCACGTTCTCCAGGCGTCTCCTGGTGACTACATCACGGCATAAGAAGCAAAGTTCTGCCACTTCAGAAGAGCCCAGGCCCTCGTCTATGTGGGACAAAGTCAGCCTGTCCATCACAGCCTGGTCCTCAGCTCACAACGATCTGCAGCTTTTATTGCTAACAGAAAACAAGTGTGCATGTTTTGATGGAGCAAAAACTGAAGTATTCAAAAACTTCATGCGTTGCAAACAAGCAATTTAATGACTAAAGATCATGACTAGAATGTTAAAATAACGACAACAATAATAATAATACCACACCATACACGATAAGATGCCATTACTGCCCTACGTAGATGCACCGCTAAGGGAAACACAGTAAGACGACTACATAGAGAACTTTGTCTTCCATCGCTGACCTTTCAACAGCGAACTGTTATATTGATCATTATTAAATGGCACAGAGCTTTGGATGTTAGGCCACATCATCTCTGACACCTGCAACATTTAAATGTTATTTACAACTTCCTATGAAAGCCTGTTTTTAAATTGTGTATTTGTATGGCAGCTTATACGTGACGCGGTGTCTTTCAGTCCTTCACTGTTTACTTTATTTCATGTTACTTTGGCCTCTCAATGCGTTTCTAGTAATCCCGTGTAGTCCCATGAAAAGACATCTACGTGATACGACAGGGTGACGTCACTAACACTACCCACCCCGCCGCCAGTTTTGTTTCTCTTGACAAAAACGAACATTAAAAAGTTTTAAGTCAATGTTACATAACGTGGCCCAGAGTTTACGTCAGGTGAACTAAATTACGACGCTGAAACTTACCGCCGCTGTCTCTCGCTGTTAGTTTCCAGCTCCTTAGCGAAAACGGCGCCTCTTGTTAAATGCGAGGAAAATAACCCTTTAAAACAAATAAAAAATTACTTTTTGGGAGCGAAAAATATGCTGAAATATGTTTCAGTTGCTTTTATTTCCACTTTCTGTTAGAGCCGCAAATTCTTTCGTTTTCAGAGCAAGCGCCTCGCGTAACTGGGTGTGACGTCACGGTATAGGAAGTTGAAGTTGAGTGTCGAGTGCTGGGTAGAAAATTTAAAAAAATAAAAGGCCACATAGGCCACATTCACACACAAACTATGGCGTTAGTGAGCCGACCAATATATTTTTCGCTTCACACTTGCCTACATGAGTTTACTAAGCTCAACTACAGTACATACTGGCACGTCTTTCATAATAAAATCCGTTTGTTTAGCATTGTAAACCTTTATTTTGAAAACTCACATGTTTTTGTTTTTTTTTCTTAAACACGTACATATTTATCGGCAGAGGGCTTTGCCCAAACGTGTACAAGAAACCCAAACTACTGAAACTGAAAAACACCCAAACTTTATTTATCTCTCTTACTGGAAAGATCACAAAGTTAGTTTTGATCGTTTGTGTTCCTCTCCACCAAATGTCCACAGATACAACTAATAGTCAGTCACTCGGAATAAAAAACAAAATAACTTTCAAAATGTCAGTGAAGATTATTCTCATGAACAAACATATATGAAGCTTATAAAGAGACAGTTTGTGAGCATGTGATGATGTGACTAGAGGGACTGGGCTTCCTGGTCTGCGTCTGCAGGATGATTGGAGGCAAAAGGGGTGAAGTACTCTCTGGCAAACAGAAAGACGTCATCTGGTTTCCTCAATAACAGCAACTGCAGGAAGTCAGATATTAGTGCTCGAATCTCTGGATGCTGTCTCAAGTATGAGAAGTGGTCGGCCTTTAGCTCTTCCTGCCAAAACAAGACATAAACACACATTCATTTTCTGCTCAGATGGTCAGTAGAGTAATGGAAGTCTAGTATTAATCTCCTGTTGCACATGACCGGCTACCTTTCTGTCCAGGAACTTAGAACGCATCTGCATGTCTTCCTCCCACACAAGGGGGATCTTCTTGAAATCTACTGTAAAATTACAAATACACAAATATCACTGAATCTTTCATTGGAATCATACCTCTAATGTGTGAATATGTGTGTGGGGGATGTGTGTAACCTTTTTCTGCCTTTGATGGCAACTCTAGAAGTCTCATGGTGACTGGTGACCCCACCTGAACTCTGGTCACCAGATGCCTGATCAGAGAATATAACGAGTCAAATTGAAAGCACTAGTGTAACACATAACAGCAATAATAGCACTTACTTGTTATTCAGAAACCGCTTGAGTTAAACCAGAAAGTCCTCATGTATCACCAATATTCTTTCGCATACAAAAATCAGATGTGTCCTATTCCGTAGGTATATCTACACTTTATGGGAACCTTTCCCTTCAAAATGATCATTTTTAGAAACTGAATAGTTCCTAAGATGTCAAGGACACAAAGCAATTAACTATTCTACTATAGCTAATGTTATAGTTTGGACCCACAAAGAAGCATCAATGGCTCCATTAGCAGTGGTTAATATTTTTGGCTAACATGTGAAAGATCTCTAGTTTAAGACCAGGAGGTGACATAAATCACAAGCAGAGTTGTGCCAGGAGGATGCCAAATCAAACATGTGGGAAATAGTAGAAATTCTTCTTTTATTTACCCCTTTCCCTGTTTCATCCACACCTCTCCAACCTCACTTACTGTTGGAGTTTTCTTATCACTAGTGGGCTCCTTTGTTCCATACCTGAACTTACCTGGCACAGAGTATATAATGACTGCACTCCCTTCCACCTCACTCTGTTTGCTTCTGGACTGGGAGCAGCTAAGGTGAGTTAGCTTAATCTACTTATTTAGCTTTAAGTCAGTGACTTGAAATCTAACCTTGTTTGGTCTTTTTAAGAGATCGCTAGTCCATGTGTGGCAATCTTTTGTGTAATTTAAACTACCTTTTTCTACAAGTTAAATAAACCCAACCACTGGGGAATCACTGATGGTTCATTCATACTGGTTGCCCATGCTGATAACGGTCCTCTCCTTTTAACCTCCTAACTAATGGATCCCTTGTGATTAAGGGAAGCATTCAATAAGTAGTGCTATTGTGTGATTAAAATGCTTTGTTGTTTAGTCTACATTAGTGACCTCCTATCAGCAGTAGGTAATATAAACATGAAACAGTGGGCAGCTGCAGTCTGTCTGGTGCACAGAGGGAGGCAGTAACACAGTCCAACAAGTGTGGGATGATGGAGAGGTACATATATTGAGCTTACCCATCATCCAGGAAGTAGCACTGCCAGGTACTGGAGTTGCCCTCCGTGGACTGAATAATCCTCTCTACCCCAAATACATCCAGGAGCTCAGCCCCGACCTCTAGCTGCCTCTGACTCAGCTCTCTCTGAGCACAAAAGAGACCACAATCAGAGCTCAGTACTCAAGCAAGTTACTGATGGACCAGGATGTCTTACACAGGCATAAAGACTTACAAAAGAGGTGTTAATTATGTGTAATCCTGGGTCTAAGGAAACAAATGTCATGTTTTCTGGGATTTTCCTCCTCAGAGCGATCAGGCGCATCAGCAGCAAGCTGGAGCCCTCAGTTACCAGCCCTCTCAGGACAGACATGGGGTAGGACATGCTCCCTTCTGTCACCTCCTGTACACACACACACACACACACACACACACACACACAAATGACAACATGCAGTAAATGCACAACAGTAAGTAAGGATTTTGTAAATACTGGACTAACTCTTGCAAAGAGAGCGTGGACGTTGCTTTGAATGACTGTGGTACTGTTTCATTAATATATTAGTGAGTTGACCCATAAAGCAGTGGTTATCTGACCTCTCCCACAGTCGTAACCTTATGGATCACCATCAGCCCATCACGCTGCACCATGTGACACCTCTTGTCCACACTATGGCCCTCGAGCTGAGGAGAGAAGTATAGAAGCACATCAAAGGTGCAATATTTCCACTTAATGCATCTGCTGAGCTGAGTGAATGTAAAAAGAAACAGCCCGGAAAGGATTCAGCGACTCACCTTGACATATTCATGGTGATCTTCCTCTAGCACCTCCAGGTCAGTTGTTAGGTAGGCTTAAACAGAGTAAAGGGTATGAAGAGAAATACTAACAACAGGAAACAGCAAAGATCAGTTTGTCCTAGCATCCTCTGCCTGCTCTCACCTGTCACTGCTGTCCCACAGGGGCAGTCGTCAATGGCTCCGTGGCTCTGAGCATGAAGCATCATGCATGGCTGCTCTCTCTGGGCAAACTCCACCGTCACACTGAACTCCCCCAGCTCTCTCCCCCCCTCTGATACAGTCACCAGCGAGTCTGCAAACACACACTTCTGCAGCTCGGCAGGCTCTGAGAAGCGAAGGGACACAGAAGGTAAAGCCAAAGTGGACAGATTCAAATATCTGTAATGATTTTACGGTTTTTTGCTTTTCAGGTAGTTTTGGACTCAGCTGTTTCCTACCGACCATATCAGCCTAAATTGGATGCGAACTCACCGATGCCGGACATGAACGTGACAGCTTCGTCAGAGGCTTCCAGCTCCTGACGGTCTTCAGGTCCTTCAGTCCCCGCTGAAAAACCCACAGCAGTCTGTTCACCCAGCGTGGCTTCCATCTTTAAAACAGCCTGAAAAGTGTGTGGGAGCAACTTCACAGGACACTCGCCTGCCTCGACAGACAGTCTGTCTGTGAAATTTTATGCAAAGCAGACTTATCCCACACTTTTCCTGCTTAGCATTTTTCTGCTACGGAAGGGAAGCTGACGACCAAATCTCTGTTGGCATGGCAACGACGCTGCAGTACCGTAAAGACCATTATATGTGGGCATTGTAGGCTGACTATTCACCACCAAATCTAGAGGAAGGAATTATACAAAAATAGAGGCGCTATTATAATATATATGTACATAAGCTAATAAAAAACAAAACAAAGAACACTGATTACTATTCCTCCTAAAAAACCAGCAATTCATTTTTGTGAATTAATTTACCTAAGTCTGAGATCTTTACATCAAGCAAAAAATTATGCAATACAATATATAACAGTGAATTCAGATCATAATTCTGATTGCAAAAGCTGCTAGACAGAACGATCTTAAAAACAAAAGTCCTACTGTACTGTCAGGAGGACATCCTGGGACACATTTGTGGGGGTCAGTCTAGCAGGCAACATGCTTGCTTTTCAAAATGATGGCCATTTCACATGTTATAGCAACAAGGGAGCTTAAGTGATTTTTTTTTTAATTTGATCATTTGAATTTATTTATTTAAAAGGGACAGTGCAGTTTAACATAGTTCAAGTGCAAGACATGAAACTGATGTACCGCACATAGGTTTATAGCTACTGCTAATTTTCAACAATTGTCCCTTGTTGGCCTTACAATCTAAATAGATACATTTGTAGATATTATGTTTCTGTTGCTAAAAGTCAATTTTTTTTCATTCAATATTCTTGGCAATTCTTATTTTGAACTTAGTAGGATTTCAGAAATGTACAGTAAACCTATCCCACTAAACCTTAAACAAATGTTTGATTCAGTGTCCTTTGTAGTGGACAGCAAGACTCCCACATTTTCAACCTGTGTCCACACTTCAGGAAGCAGAGGGCTGAGTGATGTAGAGTTTTTTAAATTCTGGATTTCACTCAGTCAGACTAGCATATAGGATGAGATGGAGGAGTGCAGGGAGGTGAGAGTCAGAGGGCATACCAGCTTCTGAGGAGCCTGAGAAGGAAGCCACTGTCACTTATGGACAAGCGTGTAACCAAAGGTGTTTTTTGGCTCTACCCGTTCTTTCTTTATGGATTCAATTTCAACCCTATTAACACTGGGTTGAAAGACTAACAATAAACATTAAAACAGGGCAATTCTGTCTATAACCACCATGACTGGAGGATCACTGATTACATCAGTGATCAGACAGCCAGGTTCTTGAAAGTGTCAAAGCACACAAACCACAGGGAGATGCTCATCTCTGCAGGCAGCCCAAACATTTATAAGCTGCATATCATACGTTAATATCTATGACATGACTTGAATCTGGATATATTCAGTACTATTTATAGCGATTTCAATGCGTATAGACAGATTGTTTAAGACTGTTACTTTCCAGCACTGCCCAGATGACTTCAATGTGTGATCAGACGATAGAAGGCCAGTGCAGATGTTTCCTACAGCACTTACGCAATACCTATTAACCATAATAGGCTTCAGCTGTGGTCTCTTTGCTCCAGCACAGACCACTCAAACACTGAGATGTCCTTCTCTAAACTTCACCTTCCTTTTTTAAATCAAGTATTTATCTTCATCTAACAGTTCAGAGATCCACATGAAAAAAACAAAACAAAATGAGGGACAGAAGAAAATAAACAACATTTTTGAAAAAAGGTTTTGCTGGAACATGTTTCTTTCAACCACATATAGTAGCCATGGTAATCTTTCAGGATTTGTGGAGGGAGAAATCAAGTCAAACAGTTCTGAAGCAAACTGATGTATTCTGAGAGAATTAAAAGACATTATAACAAGTTAAATGTAACATTTTTATTGTTACTATCAGGAGAGTGTTGTGAGATTTGTTGTTTGAAGAAAAAAAGTAACCTTTTTGATTGATTAGGTAATGTTACTAGGTTTAAGAATGTAAAAGCTCAGTTTAGGAAAAGCACCCGTGAAGCTTTACTGCAGCACACGTAAAAACCTCCCAACACAAATAACACCAGTTGTGTTCCCAGTCTGAGATTTATTCTTTGATATTAAACTGCTACATGAATAAAATGCAACACCTCAATGCGAGATTCAGATTTAGAAAAATAAAAGATTTAAAATGATGAGAGAAAGATGGAAAATATAAAGGAAACATTTTAAGAAACATAATAAGTAACTCTGAGTTAATCATGCATCCCTAGTTGCACAGTAAGATGTGCTGTATTTCCATGATGACTTCAGGTGCGCTGAGGTTGCAGCACAAGTTTCTTTCTCAGGGTGAATCTCACTTCAGGCATCTGCTTGTCCAACGAGGAGGTCTCGCTATGTGCTACATCATCGTTCACGTAGTGGAGGATGGAGACGATGTCCTCGCCCCTAAGAGCATTTATAGAGATACAAAAACATGTTGATATCACTGTCAGGGTCAGTGTACACATGTGTTTGGTGATTTTAAAACGATTACCTGGGACAGCGCTCCTTCAGCTGCTCACAAAGAGACTGAATGAACCAGCTTCCATTGACTATATGTCTAAATGAAACATGATCTTCAACAGTGGCCATGGCAACCAGAACATCAGCTTCCTCAGGGATGGTCAATGGTGAAGTATCATCATCAATCTCCATATTGTTCATCTGCACTCCACGCTGCATGTTACTTCCTTGGCAGGCCTGGATCAGGAACACTTTGGGCTTACCAGTGAGGACAGACTGGTCACACCCCCTGAACTTTCTGGTAATTTCTTTAATGAGGAAGGGGTCCCTGTCAGTTCCCAAAACGTTACCCTTTTTTCCGTGACTCAGAATAGAGCAGATGAAAGCATCACCGTGCTCAAGAACCTGCTGAGGATCAACAAAGCTGCTGCCATCCCACTCTTTAAAGTTGAACTTCTGCAGCTGAGACATGTCTGCCAGGGAAGCAACAAACGTCAGTGCCTGATCCATCTGATCCTTGGTCAGGTCTTTACACATCAGCACTCTGAAGCCCAGCCAGCTGAACACCTCTGCCAAACTTTCTGCAAAAAATTCAGAGAAAAATATTTAAGCAAAAAGATACTAACAAAAAACAACCCCCCCCCCCCCCCCCCCCACACACACACACACACAAAAAACAAACCAAACAAACAAAAAAACACCCCTGAAACTTACGGGCGTCTTTATCTGTCCCTCTTCTCTGTGAACCATCCAAGAAGTTCTCATTGTTTATGATCACGCAGAGGCCGACGGGCCGGCTACTGATTTGATAAACATCCTAAAGAGTGGACACCAAGATTTTACATGTGTTACTACAGGCTGCGTAACCACAGAATTTCATCTACATATCTGTCTCAAGCGATGTCACAAGTGCAGGAGGCTGTTTCTGCATCAGCATCTCACCTTTGACATATTCCCATCTTGTGGCAGAACATCTGAGGGAAGAACAATAAAACTGAGTTAAACAACCAAACACAACAGGAGACACAGCGTTTCTATACAGTGTTACGTGTGTGTTACCGTGCTGACATGAAGACACTTGGACAGGCTTGGATAAAAGGGGGGTGTAACTCAGTTGTAAACTCGCCAGCTGAGGGAAAGTTTCTTTAATGGCGCCATCGGTTTGCAGGAGGTTCAGGAAGTCTTTGCATCTTTCTTCTCCTTTATTCATGATCGTATCCACGAGCTCACTGACGTGTGTCTCCACGTTTGCGTTGTTGATGCTTTTAAGATTGTTGTACTCCCGCCGAGTGATCAGCTTATTCTCATAAACTTTGTTGAGAATTAGCCCGCGGTCTCCGGACAGAATCTCATGAATGGCTGTTTTATTGCTCCTCATTGCATTTTGGGCCGACATGCTTAATCTGCGCAAAGGAAAGAGTCAGAGGTGATCCTAAACACTACTGTCTATGAGAAGGAAGTGGTTTACTACAGCTTACTATCGTAATAATAGCTGCACATTATATTACATAAAACGTAATTCTCTTACGGCCAGTTGGAACTTCTGCTGTCCTTGAAAACGAAACTTCGTTCCTTCTTTCAAATAACATCCAGCACGAAACTATCCCGCGTTCTGAGAACAAACTCGGAAGTGACTCTCAGATCCTCCAATAACGACTACACGCTATACAATAGCGCCCTCTACTTCTGGACAGCAGGAATAACAGGTTTACAGCCTTTGGTGTCGCACTGAGAAGAAGCTGTGCTCCAGCACCCCCTGTCGCAGCAGAGAGTATTCCCCACAAATCCCCCACCCTGCTGCAAAAACGCACAGTATTATTACACAAACATAACATATTTTGTAAAGATCTCACAGTGAATTTCACACTGAATTTATCCGTGTGTGTGTGCGTGCGTGCGTGTGTGTGCACGCCGAAATTTATGGAGCGCATTGTATTTACCATAATAGTTTATTTTGTGAAGGCAGACCCTTTGTATATGTGTAAAATAAACCACATATCTGCCAACCTCCTGTCTCAGGCTAAGGTGTTCCACTCTCATTGCCCCATTCCCACACACTGATATCTGAGGATGGAGGTTAGTTATTTTATGTCACAAAACAAGTGGAATTGTAAGGAAAAAAAATCTTTCATTTTTGCTAAGGCATATTCCCATGATGCATTGAGTATAATGCATATAATATATAAAAATATTCTGCAGTACATCAAAAACGAAAGAAAACCATTAATCAACATATAAACATTACCTCTGAAGTTACAGAGGTTTTATTAGAGACATGGCTAAGCGTTTTGCATTTTGCATAATTTTAAAAAGTTTACATTTTGTCAGGATCTGACGGCGCCCTGACCGGTCGACCTGCCAGTGTGTGTGTGTATATTTGTGTGTGTGTGTGTGTGTGTATGTGTGTCTCTCCTATCGCCCTGTCTTCCCCTCAGGCTCCGCTGTGTGTTAGGAGGTAACCTAGCAACAGGCTACCTCCGACCCCCGGAGGTAGCAACAGGCTACCTCCGACCCCCGGAGGTAGCCTGTTGCTAGGTTACCTCCTAACACACAGCGGAGCCTGAGGGGAAGACAGGGCGATAGGAGAGACACACATACACAAGTGTGCTGGAAGTGCTGTCACCCGGAGCTGCCGCACCTGCAGTCAATCCACCAGCTGCTGCCCATCAACTACCATCTTCAGCAGGGCTACTTAATGGTGTGGCTGAGCGACAGACAGCGCTGGAGTATTGCACTAAGCCTGGTAGTGTTTTCGAGTCGCTAACGTTATTGAAGTACTGTCTGATCCTCGTACTCATTTTGCTGTTGTGTGTGTGTGTTCACCCAGGGATTGACGGAGGATTTACGGACACAAAGGAAGCACTTGGAGGAGAGACGGGCACTCACTACCACGCACGGGCTTACACGGACGGAGGGACGCACTATCACCATCGTTGCACATTTGAACTGTTGTCACCTTGCATCACTGTAAATAAATGCACTGTCATTATTTCTGAGCTCCGCGCCTGAGTCCACTCTTTAACAACCGTGACACATTTGTTCAGTAGCCTATTGAACGGCAGAAATGAGGTTTTCTTTTAGGAAGTAAGTAAAAGGAGAAAAACAGCGCTGTAAACAACGGTGGACTTGTGCGTAACAAGCAAGCGAATAATGCAGAAAACAGATTTTTAGATGGGAAACTGTTCTATACAGAGAGAGCGAGAGAGAGAGCTGTGCATGAAGTGTGATTTTATCGTGGTGGAAGCAAAACAGCAAAAGTCAGAGGGAATTCATGACGATGTTTATGTGAAGCTTAGTTTGGATCTTCTTTTGCTGCTTGTTCGGTCAATATTGTTTGGAGAGAGATAAAACTAACAGCTTTAGAATCAGCGCAAAAAGGGCGTAAAGATAAAGCGCGGACCTGCCAAAACATCAGAATCAGCGAGCTGTCGGCTTTCAGCCCTGACCGTGTCCGTGCTGTCGGGTGAGAAAAGCGACATCTCACTGATTCCGATCCGTCGGCAGTCTGCGCTTTGTGTTCACGTCTTTGTGCAGAATCCGTGTACCTGCTCTCATTTACTGTTTTAGCTTTTGTGAGGATTAACCAGAGATTCTGGCATTTCGGGAAAAATTAATTTATATTAAAAAATCGATTCAGGATTTTAATTAATCGATTTTACGTTATCCAAGCCAGAATCGATTTTAATTGATAAATCGATTATCAAAACCCACCCCTAGTCATATGATTGTTGGGTTTTTCTCTGAATCATTGTAGGGTCAACCTTACAATATGAAGCGCCTTGAGGCGACTGATGTTGTGATTTGGTGCTATATGAATAAAATTGAATTGAATAGAACAAACAGCAGCCCGATTTCAGACAGAGCTGTCATTAAACAGAAGCTATGAACACAGCTCTCTTGAGTGGACAATTGAAGAAGTTTGTTTCAAGTTTTAGATTTAGGTTGCTCTTCATTTTGTTTTGATGCCACCAAAGAAAACTGTGTTGAAAAGCTTTCAGTAATGAACCGTTTTTCAGTACAAGCTTAAATGCTTCAGAAAGCTTCATTTAGCCAGCAGAAACACAAAGTCCATTGAGCCAAAATGGAAGGAAACACACGGGCAGACAAAAAGTACAACACAACAGAAAGCTAGGACAAAGGAGACTTTATATACAGACAGACGGAGCATTAATAGAGAATGAGTCACATCTGGGGAAAAATAAGAAACAGGTGAAAATAATCAGATAACTAAACAGGGGAAGCAAAAACGCACAAGAGACAGACTAGAAAAATAAAACAGGAAATGGCGACTAAATAAGATATGGATGAAACACGGGAACGTAAAATAAACTTAACCAAGGAACAGAATACAATCAAACTAGAATTATGAACAGAACACAGACTACAGGTAAAAAGGCCTGATGATATAGACATAATGAAACCAGCCATACTATAAAAATAAAAATTGCATAATTACAACAGACTAAGGGTCAAAGAAAAACCTAAAAATAACAGAAATTGAGCGCAGGAAAAAACAAAAACAAAACACACACACACACACACACACACACACACACCAAAAACAAAATCAGTATATATAGTATATAGTAACAAAATAAAAATAAAACAAATGCCGTTGTAACTGAACTAACTCCATAAAGGTTTAGTTTCACTAAACTAAAGAAAACAAGAAAACACCTGCAAATATTTTCTAAAATGTAGTGGGGTTTTTTTTTTTTTTAATTTAAAATATTGTACAACAAGACGAAGCTGCAAACGTGAACGCAATTCTTTTTTCTCAACTGAAGCCTTTAATCGAACAATCAAATAAACAAATTGGCACTCTCTTTTGGCCAGACACGTGACAGCTCTTCTGCTATCATTTTGTTCACATTTAAAATAAAAATGCAGACATAAGTGTACACATTAGTTTTTGAATGCTAGTGAAAAGGGTTTTCTTTTTGTTTGTACTCTCTTGAGAATAATCTTCTCCTCAAAATGCAACATTTGTACTTGCAAAAATTATTTACGTGCGCTTAGAATAGAGGCACAAAAATAACGCCATAGGTTAAACATGATCTATAAGTCACTTCTAAATGTTAATGTTTGGTTTATTTCGGTGTTTCATTGGTTCCTGACTAAATCGGTTTGGCTTCATAATTGGACCGTTTAATTTAATATTGAAGCCTTACTCTGAGAGCTGTCAGTACATTTTGAATTTCACCCGTCATATCCCCCCGATGTAAAATCTTCTGTTCTTATTTAAACGGCTGACTATGAATTGAATTTAACATTAAAAATATTTTAATACAAGAGGAAACATTTTCACCGGGAGCAAAAATATTATGTTAATAAGTGGACATCCTGAAGATTGTATTTTAAATATTGTTCAGTTCTCTTCCAAACCCCAGCAGCTGTGTGCTGTAAGTTTTGAGTGTCTATTAAAATGAAAATAAAAGCATTCTAACATCTCACCTGTTTGTCTTTATTCAGGCATACATGTGTACTATGTTTATTAATAGAGAGATTAAGCTTGTGTTTCTGTCATGTAGTGGTTTTGCTTAACCGTATGAAGCTTATTAGACATTATGAAACAGATGATATGTAAAAGCGAATTTTGCCAAAGTGCTTAAGATACTTTTTAATTATTTTTTTCTTAAAAAAAATCTACTACATCATGTGCATTTTTTTCATTTCATGTGTAATTTCCATTGCAAATATTAATCACAGTTACATTAAGAAGGCAACGCAGTTAAAACTCGTGATGTCATCACGTACACTGCGGTCCTCGGGAAGTCAGGACTCCCGTGTCTGGCGAGAGAATCGAGAAACTGGCATTATTTGTTGTATTTCGTCACTGGGAGCCTCCAAACATAAAAACTTGAGCCTAAACAGAAACACGTGAAAGGCAGTCCTGCTCGTGTATTTATCACCAGGAGATATTAAAGACATGAAAGGCAAAATCGTGTGCCATAGCCAGGGGTTAAAGTGCGCCCGTGTTTTTATTTATTTATTATTGCAATGGTGGCTGATAATGAAGTCGTCAGCAAAGAACAAGTGACTTTTAACGAACGTAGCACATAAAGATCGTTGAATGTAGTACAGCTTACATGTGTGTTCATCAGTTAGCCATCTTAACTATATTCCTGGACAGCATTATTCTTCGACAGTATTCCACAGTGGTGCAGTTTGGTATGTAGCGCAGTGAGTTTTAGGACTCAGTAATGCAGTGCAACGTTGTTATTGTTAAGTGTGATTCATCAATTAGCTGTCAATCACTTGAATTGACCTCATTTAAATCGATAATAAAATATAAATATTATACATATAAGAATCCCCAAAGAATAAATTCGAAACACAATTGGTTAAGAAAGAACAAGCCCCGCCTTCCCCTGCTATTTACGTGCTCCGATGCAGCCTGACTCCATCCTGACTGATTCTTGATGTTCAGCACACACATACACACACACACACACATACACAAACACACACACAGACACACACAGAGAGAGGTACTGTTTAAAGTTTAGTGTTAACCTGAGTCACTGATCATTTACAGCAGGGGTGTCAAACTCAAATACACAGTGGGCCAAAATTCAAAACTGGAACAAAGTCGCGGGCTAACATTAATATTTATTGAAAAAAAAAATCTTCCTCCAGACATAAGGATGAATCTTTTCTTATGGACTCAAATAAGTTTTGCTGGAAAACTGAATATGGAACAAGCAAAGCTTAATACTAAACAATATATATATTAGCTGTATAATACCAGTAGGCCAGCTCTAATAGTAATTTGGTATGGCTTCAAGGGCCAAATGTAATTAGGCTGCGGGCCAAATTTAGGCTGCGGGCCAGAGTTTGACACCTATGATTTACAGTATTACAGAGTCTGTCAGTCTTTGCATGATATCCACGTTACTGTAAGTTTCCAGCTGACTCTCAGGTGTGCCAGCAGGAAAGAGGCTCAATAAATTTTCATCCTGAGGTTTGTCATGTGGGATTAAATGAGGCAGACTTTGTACAGACAGCAAGGATTGTATTTTACACTGACCCTAGATCAGTGTATCATACAACCTTAAGTGGGCCTTTTTATTT
The DNA here is from genome assembly GCF_963576455.1 of Neolamprologus multifasciatus. NCBI lineage: Eukaryota > Metazoa > Chordata > Actinopteri > Cichliformes > Cichlidae > Neolamprologus > Neolamprologus multifasciatus. The sequence continues at coordinate 28,168,899 of NC_140456.1, read as the reverse complement.
ATTTATCATCAGCAAGGAACAAGTGACTTTTAATGAACGCAGCTCATAAACTTTATGGACAGGATCATACTTCTACTTTTTAATGACACCACCCTCTACTGGTGCAGTTTGATATATAACATTACAGGACACAACAATTATTAGTATTACTTGTGGCTGGAATGACTTCGGGTGTCCATAAGTTATGTTTGCGGTACTTCAGCATCTAGCTAACCCCACTGACGACCAGCGAGCATAAAGGGAGTGAGGTTTTTTTTTTGGAGTGTCAGGTAATTTCAAATGCAACATTTCTATCAGCTCAACAAACATCAGCGAACACACAAACTGTCTGTGTGCAGTTTCTTTTCAGTGTTGCTAGCTAAAGGCCCAGCTGCTGTATTTTACAGAGAGAGAACAGTTTTCAAATGAAACAATGAAACAAATACCGTTTACTTTCTACAGGGCACGGGTCGTGTTATGAAGGGACTAAGTAGGGGTAGGTTTTGATTATTGATTTTCCAAATAAAATCGAGTCTAGATTGAATAACACAATATCGATTCATTCACAAAATTTCGATAACCACCAAACAGCTAAAACAGTAAATGAGAGCAGGTACACGGATTCTGCACAAAGACGTGAGATCAGTGAGATGTCGGCTTTCTCACTCGACAGCACGGACACGCCGTTTCTGACGCGTCGGCGCTTCCGCGCGTTGTGTTTACGCCCTTTTGGCTCTAGATTTTAAAGAAGCGGGTTTTGTCTCTCTCCAACCAAAACTGACCGAACCAGCAGCAAAAGAAGATCCACATTTTGCTTCACATAAACATCGTCCCCTCTTACTTTTGCTGTTTTGCTTCCACCACGATTAAATTACACTTCATGTAGCTGTTGTTTATATGTTAATTCATGGTTTTCTTTAGTTTTCGTTCTACTGCAGAATATTTGTTTGTTATCTGCTATAAAATCACAGGCCAGGAAAATCTCCTTCATGTTTTTCTGTGTTTTATCCTCAGTTACTTTCACACAAAGGCATCTGCTGTGATGCTTAAACCTCTGATGAAGTCTCACAACTGTCAGCTTTCTTTTTATAGATATGAAAATATGGATATGTACTGATAAATGATCAGAATTATAATATTTATGACTTTCTGAGGCAAAATTTCCCCGATTCAAATCGAATCGATTCTAGAAATCAGTGACGATACCCAGCCCTAGGACTAAGGTGCAAGTACCCCTTACATGCATTTTGCAGGCAATTACACGGTAGCACCCGCAGCTAAGGCACAAGTAGCCTGTAATTATGTGTAATTTCCGTAATAAGTCAGTTTTTTGCAGGATTCTATAAAATAATTACACTGTTAGATCCCAAGTACCCTGTGATTACGTGTAACTTCATGTATACGTGTTGTGCCAAAGGTTTCTTGAGTTATTTAGTTGATGATATTTTCCTCTAACCCAGGGGTCTCAAACTAGCCACCCGTATATTGACGTGAAAAAACATATGATGGAGTTTGGCCCTTGAAGTCACTTTTTTTTGTTAGAGAGGATTTGATTGTTGTTGAGTGCAATGTTAAAACAAGTTCTTTAAAAAGCAAAAAATAATTAAATTATTTAATGAGCCGCCATGTGTGTGGCCAGCTCATTTAAGTTTGAGACCCCTGCTCTAACCCATTCACAACTGGCCTAGTTATGGGAAATGAAACTGGTTATAAATACCAAGGCTGTAAACAACATTTATTCCTACTATAGTGTTTGACATTTTAACATTCTGTCTGTGAGGACAGCAATTACCAGCCAAAATGGTAAAACAATGTTTTGTTCAAAAACAAAAATAAACAAATATCTTCAATGAAATCCTCTGATCACTCTGATAGAATGGGGACAAACATGGCAGATGGGGACATGCAGCCTGAGGAAATATATCCCCTTTTACATTTGTGTAGGACGGAGAAAACCAGGGTGACTTCTGAGAGGTTATTAGTTATTCTCTCAAATATTATCTTTGAAAAAGGAAAAAAACAACAAAAACAAACAAAAAAATCCTCATAAACTTGATTGTAGGACAGAGTAGTTATACACTACAGGTCCAGCCTGCTTCCTCTTTGATAGGTACTGATGGTGCACAAAACAGCTATATAAGCAAAATATATTTGTTATCAGTAGTATTATTATTTTGTCTGTCACTTAACATTTTAGACAGAGAAGATCTGAATTATTTGGTTAACGGACTGTTATACATTTCATACAGCTACATTTTGAATGGAAATTACAACCATGTCTGAGTTTTCATTATTATGGCATCAACATTTATGTCTAAACAAATTTTTCCCAACAAGTTGTTGTAATACACATTTTAGGCTAAGTAGTCTTCCACAGGGCACACATGAAATTATCATTCAGGCACAATCACGTTTCTTGCAAAATGATCGCTTTGTTTCCAGCCATTATTAATTACTGCAGCAAGTACAGTAGCTTACAGAAGAATGAAAGTATTTGCTTTGAGGAGTTGCATATTCTTTTGCAGAACATAATGCAATGAAGCAGGGCCGCTGAATCATCTGTGCGCACACTCTCAAGGACACCAAAAGAGGTAACATGCAATAACTATTACATTTAAAATGAAGACTTTGTAAGTTAACAAAACCTGTGTGCTGCTGTTAGTTACAGTTGTGATATTTAAACTGTGTAAATGTCTGTAATGCAGACTCAGCATGTCTGCCAAAGACATTGTGAGGAGAAATAAAACAGCCATCCAAACGATTCTGTCTGGAGACTACAGGCTGATCCTCAACAAAGTTTATGAGAAGGAGCTGATCACTGAACAGGAGTACAACAACCTCAAAAGTATCAGCGGAAAAGATGTGGAGGGACATGTTGTTGAGCTCGTGATTAAGATCATGAGTAAAGGAGACGATACCTGCGGAGCTTTTCTGAACCTCCTGCAAACTGATGAAAACATTAAAAGTACTTTCCCTCAACTGAATGACACCCTGTTTGTACCTAAGCCTGACCAAGCTTCTTTACTTCAGCAAGGTAATTACACACACAGAGAAATGTTGTGTCTGAGATCATATTCTAGTTGGATGTGTAACTCTGTTTCTCTCTATGTTCTGTCACAAGACGGCTCCAGTCAAATGGAGGTGAGGTCCTACTTCTGGAAAGGCAGAGCAGCTCAAATAAGTTACAACATTTGTGTCAGAGAGATAATGTGCTGTTTAATCAATTTCCTTCACATAATATTGCAAGATGTATGACATAGGGTCATCTCAAAGACTGTTGCTACATTCATATAGCCTATGGTACTTAGTGTTTGTATCTATCAGTCCATCCAGGCCTGTGCTGGTGGGAGCAGGTCTGTGATACAAAGCTTGTACTCAACTCTAGAAGACGAGCTGGATTCTACTGAGGTGGCAGCACTTTGCTTCCTGTGTCGTGATGTTGTTAGTAGAAGTCATCTGAAAGGGGTCAGTGCTGCATGTTCTATACTGTTATCCTTCCACTTGTTTTACTGACATGTTTATGGATGCGTCACTTGTAGGACTGACAGTATGATAGATTGCTTAGATATGTTCATATTCACTGATAGACTTTCTAATGAAACTAAATCCTGTGGTGATTTTCTTTTTAACAAAACATTTATTTCTCAATAAATGAACATCAGTACATCACAAGAAGAAAAAAAATTGTCACAGAAACACAGGGCTGAAATATAATTGACCATATATAACAAAACACACTCTTTTCTTAAAGCACCACTGAGAAGAAAAATCAGTTAAATTATTTGTCAATGGATACAATGGAAATTCAGTTTTAACCTCCTAAGACCCGAACTCTTTCATGGCATGAATTTTTAATTTCTGAGCTGAAGCTGAAGATTTGTGTCTTTAAACTGGCATTTGAGCAGCATTTTGCTGTGAAGCAGTTGATAGATTTATAGTGTAGCTGCAGAGCCTCTGTGAACTAAAACCATCTTTGCTGTTAATTCCAGACAGTGCTGGAGGTGATTGCTGAGATGGAAAAGAAAGATTTAATATCAGACACAAATGTCAGTGTGTTGCATGAAATACTCCAAGAGATTGATCCTGAGCTGGCAATGGTTGTAGAGAACTACGTTCAAGGTATGAGAGACATTTTTCATGTTACCACAGAAAAACATTTAGATGTAAACAGTGTGTTTCTGTGAACATCATCAAATGATTGTACTCGTTACAGGAGTCCCCCAGCAGCAGCAGATGTTACCTCCTCATGTCAGTATTGACAAGTGTATCTGTCTGTGTGTTTCTGAACATTTAATTCTGTGCGTCAGTTTGCTGATCACTGTGATGTTTATTCCCACAGAGGTTTTTTGACACAAATGAATCCCATCTTCCTCTGTCTGTAACTGAAACTCAGTGCAGTTGTAAGTATCTCTGTTCAGAAAAATTTGTAATTATTTTTTAGGAATTCCTACAGTCACTCTGGTTTTTATTATTTTGTCATAATAATACTGGGCATGTAAATATATTGTTCTTTTGTCTCTAAGGCAGAGGAGAGATTATTTACACTGATGCACGATCACAGCCCACCTCTCTTCCTGATCAGGTAGTTCGTTCAGACTTTTATGCTTTCATTCATTCTTTTGTCGGAACACTAAAATTTATATTAATGTAAAAACATAATAATTCACATTTGCTTTGTTTGTGTCCTGTAGTCAGAATACTACACTTTGACTCATAAGTCTCATGGTTTATGTGTGATCATCAATAATGAGATCTTCACTACTGAAACATGTCTATGTCATCGAAGGGGAACTCAGAAGGATGCAGGTAGAGTTCTTACCTTCAAACCATATCATGATCCGATTTATGTATGACTGTTTTAACTAGAAGCACTGAGACCTGCACCAATTACTACACATACAGATCAGATATTCTTTGGTTTTGTAATCTACTGCTATACCTTCATTTGTTTGTTTTCTATGTGGCACAGATGCTCTGAACACAGTGTTCACAAGCTTAGGCTTTAAAGTGCTGATACACAACAACCTGACTGCAGCACAAATACGAAATGAATTAAGAATGTACAGCAAGAAGAATTTTGTGAATGATAATGCCTTGGTAAGTAGATTCATACATCTTTGGAATTGTATCCTCAACCACCATTCTATATTCTTAATTTATTTTATAAATCCCTGGATTTGCATGTCCCAGTGATCCCAGAGGCTATGTTGCCAAGGACTTTTTGTAACCTGGTAAGGTTTTGCATGGCAAATTGGCCCTGGGTGAGGGACCAGACAGAGCAATTCAAAAACCCCTATAAGCAGAATATCCAGGGCACAGTTTCCCAGCATAGGGTTACTGGGATCTACCCAGGAGCCAGGCCTGGGGAGGGTGCCCAACAGTGAGTGTCTGGTGGGCAGGCCTTAGTCTATGTGGGCTGCCTGGGACAGCCCGAAAAAGGGACATGGGCCCACCCTCCTGTAGGCCCAACACCCACAGGAGGTGCCATAGGGGTCAGGTGCATTGTGTGCTGGTTGGCAGCCAGGGGCGGAAACCCTGGTGGACAGACCCTTGGCTACCGAGACTAGCGAATAGGATATGGAATATATTGCGTGAAGTCGAGATGTACCGGCTAGATCGGGCTCTGGAACCAGTCTCCTGGAGAGTTGCTGCACTCTGTCTCAGTCTGGTGTTGGTGTAAACCAATCACCACCTGGTGGTGATTCTGACCAGGTGGTGGGAGAGGAGGCTGGATAGACCTGGCAAGCCTAAACATATAGTGAGGGTGCACTGGGAACACCTGGCAGAGGCCACGGTCCGGCTGAGCTTCGACCCATCCCAAGGGAGACTGGGGACATTAAGTCCGAATGGACCACCTCCATTGCTGAAGCTGCTGCACTGAGCTGTAGCTTAAAGGTAGTTAGGGCCTGAACCAGATGTTAAGACTAGGGATGGGTACCGGTGTCCGGTGCCATGATGGCACCGGTTCTGACATAAACGGTAGTAACCAGACCGAAAAGCAGCGCACATTTCGGTGCTTTATTTCGGTGCTTTTTTTTTTCCTGAGCTGTGATACACTTTACATTCTAGCCAATCATTTTACATTTCCGAGGATAGTAGGCGGGGCCAGGTGCATACGTTCTTTTAGAGCAGAGCTACAGATTAAAAATGCCCGAAGCGAAGCGGTCAAAAGTCTGGCTGTACTTCACAGCAAAATATGCAAACTCAGCAGCTGCAACAAGTGCTTTAAGCTGATACTGTGACACTGTCAAAGGAGGTAACACCTCAAATCCGATGAAACACCTGGCGACGCATAGCGGTTTTTTTAAAAGCCGAGAAATGCGCCGTATTTGATAGCTTGCTGCGAGACCTCACACCGAGCACATCTACTACGCGTGTGGTGCCTGTTATCGGACCCGTAGCCCTGCCAGTGTAGCAGAAATGATGACGGATGATGGCAGCAGCAGCCGTTCTTCTCTGCGTGAGTAGCTTAATGTTGTGCGTTTGTAATTTACGTTGAGTAGGCTAACCACGTTATTACATTAATGTATGTAAGGTGAACTAGCAAACACCGTTGTAGTTACATGCGGCTGTCTTCTTGTTTGATGGCAGATACTCCCTTCACCCTGGCCAAAAAGGTTAAAATGACCAAAGAAAAAGTGGAAAACAGCTAAACATGAGAGGTTTTTGGACAAAGTTTGTGTTTTTTCCATTGTTTAAGCTGCTTCCAGCCAAGAGTGATACCATATATGCCCCATAGCTGCAGAAAAGGCTAACATTGTTTTCTTTTTACAAAAAAACAGCTAAACATGAGAGGTTTTTGGACCAATTTTGTGTTCTCCATTCTTTAAGCACCGGTTTGAGCACCGTTTAAGCACCGGCACCGTTTCAAAAGTACCGGTTTGGCACCGGTATCGGATAAAACCTAAACGATACCCATCCCTAGTTAAGACACTAGAGGTTAAGAGAACCATCAGTCCAAGACTGATGGTTCTCTTAAAGCTGTAGCGCCCAGATTACTTACAGCTACTTCGGTGCAACTGATATAAGATGCGGTAAGCTGAAGACAGCTTCAACCGTCTGTTTGCTGAAAAATAGTAACGCAACCGCACCGCATTTTTTTGTTAGTAATGGTAACGGCGTTGTAACGATAGAAATAGTAATTAGTCAGATTACTTATTACTGAAAAAAGTAACGCTGTTAGTAACGCAGTTATTCCCATCACTGGTAATATGCATTTTATATATGGTTAGAAAGTTTCACACAGTTTTTTCATTTTAAATAATCACATTTTTACATGTTTAAATTTACACAAAATTTCAGAAATCTGCACTGTCATCAGTGTTGGGAAGGTTACTTTTAAAATGTGTTCCACTACAGATTACAGAATACATGCCCCAAAATCTATTTTGCAATGTATTTTAATACTCAGTGAGAGTAATGTATTCTGAACACTTTGGATTACTTAATATACTGTCATGCTTTTTACAACTTCATGAATGTACTATTGCTGTGTGATTTATTACTATTACTGAAGGTTACTCACCATACCAATACCAACTAGATTTTTTAAATCTTAATATAAAATGAGTAACAGTAGGGTGGACATTAGGTAATGTTGCACCTTTTGCAGTGATCTCATATAGAAAGCTACTCCTGTATCAGTAATACATTTTCTTTTTGTCTCCTTTCTGAACTGCACATGATTATTTGCAGCTAGCAGGTTGTTAATGCAGCCTTCATTAATAGTAATAAATCACACAGCAGTAGTACATCAAAGATACTGAATTGGATATAACCCAGGTAGCTACCACAACTTAAACAAAGCAGTTGCAGTAGGCTAATGTTAGTTTTGAAAAAAAGATTTACTTCCAGCTGAGAGCAGCTTGTTTGCTGGCAAACAGTTTGCATTGCATGGTCAGATTTTGCTCATCCCTTTGTTCTTTAAATGTGAAGTGGTGTCCGAATTTCCAAGTAAGAAATGCATTCCTGTCCATGCACTGCTGGCTCTGGCTCCACTGTGTAAATGACACCATCAACATTAACAGGACGCTTACATTAGACCAGAGGTCTCAAACTTAAATGAGCTGTGGGCCACTGCTGGCACTGTCATCTCATTGGAGGGCCACTTCAGTGTTCAAGTAGTAGAAAATACACAAATAAACAAAAAAAACCAAAATACTTCTGAAAATGTAGTGTTTTGTTTGTTTGTTTGTTTTTATTTCAAATATTGCATAATAAGACAAAACTGCAAACGTGAACCCAATTTTTTCACAGTCTTAACTGAAGCTTTTTATTGAACTACCAAATAAACAAATTGGTACTCTCTTTTGGCCAAACTTGTGGCAGCACTTCTGCTGTCATTTTACTCGTATTTAACAAAATAAAAATGCAGACACAAGTGTACACATTAGTTTTTGGTTGCTAGTGAAAATTGTTTTATTTATTTATTTTGTACTCTCTTATACCTCGGCCAGGTCCGCGGCTCCGAACCATAGTAAAGGGACCTCTGGCTAATATGTTGGGTTCCGTGTCGGGTCATAGCTGGGAACTAGTTTTAATGTCTGGGTCAAATTTGCTAGCGAGAGACAGAGAGAGGCATTGAAATGTTGCTCCAATGGAAATGATTGTTTTGGAGGCGGCAAACACAGTGTGCAGTCGAGTCATGACCTCTTACAACTGGACTCGTCAGGCACTCTGCACTGGCTGCAGTGGTTATTATTATATTTACATGCTTACATCTCCCGTTTCTAGTCGATAGCAACTCATACTTTTTGACTTTCCTTTTTCTCTCTTCCTCGTGCTCACAAACACACATAACACCAGGGGCAGTCCCACACATTCTCCCTGCAACACGAACTACACTGCCCATTAGGCTACATTCTTTAGGGCTATGCCTGTAACACTCTGCTCATATTGCCTTCATATTAAATAATTTTTTGCATATTAATCTTTAAAAAATATTTCTTCATGTCATTATGCGGGCCGCAAGATTGAGACCCAGGCATTAGAGCCTCTTATTGCACGTTGGGTTTCCACCGGCATGGAATTACCAAAAAATAAAGAGGGGATAGCTTACAATATGAAACAGGAAAAGACCACCGTGTTATCCATCTGTTTTTACAAAGTAACTGTATTCTGATTATTACCTTTTTAAATGGTAACTTTAACGGAAAACAGTTACACTTCTTTTGTATTTTAAATATGTAATGCCGGTACATGTATGCAGTACTCCCCAACACTGACTGTCATGAACAAATTTTTCACCAAAAATTTAAACCTAATTTTTCATGATTTATTTGGTTAACAGATTACTCGAGTAATCAATGAAATAATCGATAGATTAGTTGATTACAAAAATAATTGATAGCTGCATCCCTAACTCATTGCATACGTCAGGCTAGGGTTGGGTCCAGGGCAACTGTCAGTTGTGAATTAGTTAATTTGGTATCATTTACCAACATTCATACTACCTTTATACTGATCAGAGGTTGATAAGCAGCCCAGATAGTTCATGTAACATCTGCCTATATACTGCACAATGTCCTTCTTCTTCACTTAATCCTTGCTTTTGGCTTCGTTCACTTCCCCTTCTTCATTTCTAAAGTCAACCTTCAGAGTACCATTTAAATCTACCTAGCTACATTCCCCCCCTGACACCACCTTGCAGTATCCTCTCTCTTTACGATTCTGTATAAGATGTAGTTTGATGTAGTTCACCTTTGTGAACCTTTCTCCACTCTTATAATTCACTTCTACCTTCTTCTTAAAGTATGTGGTCACCACAGCTATTTTTATCCTTTTCACAAAATCCACTACCATGTGTCCTTCTGCATTTTTTGTTCTTAACACCACATCTATTCAATATGCCTCTGATTTAAGGTGGTATGCGTGCTTTCGCATGGAGAAAAGGGGTGTGTCTTTGGCACAGACGGGGAAAAGGTGTTCCTGAAAGATCTGATGCTCCCCTTTACAAGTGGAAGAGTCCCTACCTTGGCAGGGAAGCCCAAACTCTTCTTCATTGAAGCAAGTCAGGGTGATGAATACCAGAAAGGATACTATCCCAGCAGCAGAGAGGACGAGAACCAAAACAAAGGAGCACTGCAATCAGACGCCTCAATCCCTGATAAGGCAGTGCGAGTGCCTGAACTAGCAGACTTTCTGATCGGCATGGCCACATTGCAGGACTTCGGATCATTTCGAAACACAGTCACGGGATCTATCTACATCCAGGAGCTGTGCAAGCAGCTGACAATAGCAGCAAGAAGGTGAGTTGAAGTGATTAGTTTCTTTATGGCAGACCATACTACTCTCATATGGGAAGGTCATAGTGCAGTAGTTTCCAACAAAGTAGATTTTTTAAATGTAATTTCTGTTACATACAGTTCGGTCCATAGAACTTTGGACAAAGACACAAATGTAGTAGTTTTTCCTCTGTAGAGCGCCTCAATACATTTTCACACAATCAGACCTTGTGCTTTCATTCAAGGGGTTTTACAAAAAGCACAGTCTTAACTGTTTTAAAATTACACCCATTTTCTGAGGCTCAAAAGTCATCAGGGAAGACAAATCAAATGCATCAAATCTCTGTACATTTCTGTCTTCCTGCTTTTGGTGCTTTCAAACATGGTGTTGGCATGAGCTGCGTGTTTTGTTAAAATTATCCAAGATGTATCCTTTTTGTTTCACGTGTGTTCCTTCCAGACAGGAGATGGATGATATCCTCACTGTCCTGACACGTGTGAACAGGGAGGTCAGCAAAGGAGAGTATTTATCCCACAAACAAATGCCACAGCCCAACTACACTCTCACCAAGAAGCTCGTCCTCAAATTTGTATGACCCGACTGTGACCAAATACAACACTGCATGTCTACACAATTCCCGGATTCACATTACAGTTTACACTGTGTGTGTTTGGTTTGATAAATGTGATTTTTGTAATTATGAACTGAATAAAAATTATCCACAGTGGCAAATGAAATGGTACATTTTTGTCATTTCTTAAATATAAATAGGAATTTTTTATTTGGTGTTTTCCAAACTCTAGAAAAGTGTTTTTCACCTAAGAATCATAAAATCAAATCTTACACTCTTACACCACTTCTTAATATTTGAGCAACTGCCAAAAATAAACATTACAGGTAAAGGAGCTGCCGAGGTGTAATAGGTTATATAAGGTACTGGTTAAAATGCTGCTTCAAACCAGACAGCGATACATCATATAGACCAGTGTTGTACCTCTCTCTTGACCTCTGTATACAGTGACAACCACAGGTGAATGAGACAGGTTGCATAAAGCACTTTGAGCCCTCAAAGAAGAAAAAAACATTATATAAGAATCACACACCAAAAGTTTTACATTTGGATCCGTCACTGCATAAGACCTGGACTGATTTCATTGCAGGTCTTGTGTTATCTGGCATGCCTCAACCCATTCTTCCCGTTTCCTTTTAAGAATGGCTTGTTGACAGCCACCCTTCCACGAAGACCTTGTCTGATGAGACTTAAGTGAGCAGTAGCTGGATAAACTGAAGGGCCAGATCTCTCAGGTGCTAGATTTTCTTCATATTTATTAGGGACATGGATTTCATGTACTGTTCACCTGCTGTAGATAGTTTTCTGTCCACTATCTTTATAGGGACTGACAGTTTACATCCGATAAATTTGAAGAAATGTGTTTTTAGAAAGTGCCTAAAGATAAAGGAAAAACATCCTCAGATCAGATAAAAGAATTGAACTAAAAATGATTGAAGAAGCAGCCAATGATTATTGTTTAAGACCGCTTTGAAAAAAGAAGAAGCAAATTCTGGATACTGTCCCTTCAGCTTGGGGCCTGAAGAGGATGGGAGGGAGACACAATTCTTCTTGGAAGGAAATGCAGACCCGGGGAGAGAGTTTGAGACAGTGCCTTCAGAATCAGACTTTCTGATAGGCATGGCCACCGTGGAGGATTTCGTGACGTTTCAAAACAGAGTCACAGGATGTATCTACACCCAGGAGCTGTGCAAGCAGCTGACAAGATCAGCAGAAAGGTGAGAGAAATAGGATACAATGCTACTTTGGAAGAAAACAGTAATATGTAGGTCTGCTTTTGGTGATGTAAGATGTGCTTATGTAAAACATCAGAAAGGTCAATGTTTCAAATATTCCAAAAATTCAAGTTGTCTTTTTTTAGTGTGTTTCTGATGTTTTCCTTGCAGTCAGGAGATGGATGATATCCTCACTGTCCTGACACGTGTGAACAGGGAGGTCAGCAAAAGAGAGTTTTTCATCCACAAATACAAACAAATGCCAGAGCCCAGATTCACTCTCACCAAGAAGCTCGTCCTCAAACCTGTCACCCGCCTGTGACCAAAAATAAGTCCCAGATTCACATAGACTTGATGAGCCTGGTTTACAGTGTGTATGTATGAATGAATTTCTATTTTGATCTCATCTCAAGAATCAAATAAAATATCATAGTATATAAAATGTGGTTATAAAATCTAGCTTCTGAAATTGTTTGTCACAGTCTGGCTGGCAGACCGTGGAGGTGTAGGGAAGGAGGACCCAGGCGCGGTGCTCTGTGTCTAAACAGTGCATTTATTTACAGTGTATGGAACTAAACAACAATAAATCCCCGTGCTTTCCCCAGACTCCCGTGTCGTGTCTTCTCCCAGTGTTTGTGCTCTCCGCTCCAGTGTCTCAGCACTCCCCGTGCTGCTGCTGTCTGGCACTCCACACCTCTCCTGGGAACACAATAGAAGCAGCCGTCAGGACACATACAACCGCGGGCGCGCACACACACACACACACACACACACACACACACACACACACACACACACACACACACACACACTAACCAAGCTCAACTGGCTGACTAACGTGGAGTCTCACGCAATGATCCCGCGTCGTGGGGGAGCTCCAAGACTCTCCTAAGTAGCTCCCCCGACGAGGCCTGATCAGCAGGTGTGTGGCTTCGGGTGTGGCCAGTCCGCCAGCAGGGCCACACCCACTAGGCCTGAAGGCGCCCGCAAACCGGCGCTCGCCAAAACACATATACACACACACACACACACCCGCAAACAGGGAGAAGGACAGCAATACCAAATATACATACAATAATAATATAATTCATAACTGGTCAGGGACCCTGGGTCGTCTTTTTTTCTGCCACATAATTATACGCTACTGAATTGTGATTAAGTGGTGGTCATTTGTTTTACAAACCGTTCCTCCACATTTAAAAACTGATTAATAATGCCATTTAATGTGTACATGTCATTGAATTTGGGCACTGAGGTGATTACTAAAATGTATATTATTGTGTTTTCATTGGTGTTTACATATAGGCAGAAGTGCCTGTGTCCTATATTTAAAGTTGGGGAGACATCATACTTTTGGTGCTGCTGGTCTAATAAAATCAGAGTAGTAGTACTTTTCAGAGTAGTCTACATCACCTGAGCGGGAACCAGATTCCTTCACCTTCTATATGCTCTGGTTTCAGACTTTCAAGCATCCAACCCACAACTTGTTATGACTAATTACAGATATATGTTAAGTACAATTTCAAAAGAAATTACATAAGAGTAGTAGAAATATGGTGACAATTATTATAAGCAAATTACTTTCTTTTGGGACATGAATTCAATAAATAAAAAGGAAAATTTCACTGTCGTATATATTGTTTTCAACCCTTTATTTGTAGAAACGTGTGATATTTTGTTAGGTCCTGTGTATGATATACAACAAATGAACTTGTATACTTAATGACTCAAAACAAAAAGAAATATGATAATAGACAATTATAAAAAATTATATATTTTTTAAAAGGAATGACTGGTGTTGTTTTTCTTTATAGTTTAATTCTAAATTTTGGTTTTGGTGTTTAATTATTCCAAATTCCTCAGCCCTTTTTTATTCAAGTATACAGTGACTGTCTCACAGCTGGCCTTTTAATGGGAAATTAAACTGGCTATAAATCCCTAAAGCTGTAAACATGTTTATTCTTTTAGAATAGAATAGAATAGAATTCAACTTTATTATCATTGCACATGTCACAAGTACAAGGCAACGAAATGCAGTGTGCATCCATCCAGAAAGTGCTTTAGCAATAATATAGATATATTACAGAATATTGATCTATTATAGGTATTTTACAATGTACACGGTGTGAAGGTATATTATGAATATGATATAACTATAAGTATGTACAGGCTGTAGTGAGTGTACAAGCTATGTACAGGCTATGAACAGGATATAAATATGGTTAAAACTATGAAAACTATATATAGTTTGCAGTATAGTGTTTTTGTAGTGTTGGGCATTTTAACATGAGTCTGTGAGGCCTGAAATGAGCTTTACCCTGAGGAAGAAATTTGTGCTGCCACCTGGGTGCAACAGAATCACCACAAATCACCATCTAAATCACCGCAGCACACCTTACTCCATAATTAAGAATAGATGATTAATTCAGGGTTTCATACCATATTTCTTGCAATATTTTCTGTCCGTTTTTATCATTCTAAATCTTTTATTTTTCTAAATTTTAAAGTTACATGGAGTCAATTCTAAGTCAGTCAAAACAGTTTAAGCTGACTTATACTTGCTTTATTCTTATTAAACTACTTTAAAACTAAATGTAAAATTATGTTAATATTCCCACATGAGGAGAATAAGACCCGAAGGTGCATCTTGCTTTGAGACATTTTAATTTTTGTAACCTTTGGATTCATGTGTGATTGACTTCATTTTCAGGTTTAGTGTCTGATTACTTTAAATGGAACATAAATGTAGCGGGAATATTTTCGTGTGTTTAGAAGTTCTGTTTTTTAAAAAATTAATGGCCAAAGGACATTCAGTAATCCTACAAACGTCACTACTGTTTAGTTTTCTGTTTTCATTTATGTCTGAAGTGATAGCGGAGCTTTACATTTTCATTTTTCAGAAATCCCTCAGTCAGAACATGGTATATTATGTTTAAATGGAAACTAATACTGTGCTAACTTAAGCCTGTTAAACGTCATAATTCCTGTTTTCATGGATGCCTTAGTGTTAAACTTAATTGTTACACCTGGTAGAGCAGCTACATCGATCATTTTATGAAAGATGAAACAATTTAGACAGTTTGTAACTCTCAGTGACGCTGCAGGGTTAGTTTGACTTTGAGAACTGAAGAGGAGTTTGGACCCAGAAGCCGCTATGTCACGGCCGGGTGTGCCGTGTGTTTCTGGAACAGGACCCAAAAGCAGATGCTGACAGAGGAGTTGCAGGTTTTAACAAAAAGCAAGCCTTCATTGCGGCCGATAACATTAGCAACATAAAACTATGAATAAACTGTGAAAAAACTATAACCAAACTGTGAAACCTATGACAACTATGGAAGACTATGACTACTGTGGAGAGATTAACAGATGACCTGACAATGGCTGTGTCCAAATTCAGGGGAAGAATGCTCAGAAGGATCGGTAGGATCCTTCGACGGCCGGTGTCCGGGTAGGACGTGTTGGATTATAATATTATTTTATGCCATGTTAGACCCCTAATTAAAGATTGTGAATTATTATGTAGTTTTAGTTTGTATTGTGCTCTTGAATTAGAAGAAGGTGATAATTATTACATTTGGTAAACTGATTTGCATTATATTAGACTGCTGATTTATTGTGAATGAATGATATTGTTTTATGATGCATTATACTGCTGAGTTATAAGAAATACTGTTCACAGAAAGTCATCGTCTCATTTGTCTGATTAGAAGAGAACAGAGCATACTGCCCCATTTCATCAGGAGCAGATAAACAGGGAGCCAAGGTCGTAGCTTAGGCGCTGTGTGAGAAAGAATGTTTAGGCCCTGATGATTAGGTGGGGGCCACTAGAGGCTATAAGAGTTTGATCAAGGCTCCACCATTTTGAGATCTGATGCTGTCTGTGTATGGTGTCCATCTCCCACGCGTGTGTTCATTAAATCATCGTTTGACTTGACCCGGCCGGACCAGTGTTGTTATTTTGGTTTTCCTCTTGTATCCATTCCCAATATTTGAATCCGTAACAGTTTTGGGGGCTCGTCCTGTGGTATTGGGATGGAAGTTTTGGAGGTTTGGACGGTCCGAGGTGGTTGAACGGGCAGGCACGAGCCAGTGGTCTGACGTGAGTGGGCAAGCCGGCACATTTAAAGGTGAGGCACAACCTGTTGAATGTAAATCCAAACTGTGCCAAATTGGTCTGTATAAATTAAAAGTCTACTCACTGAAATTACTGGTGAAGGCCTGTTTTGATTTTGATGAAAAATCTCATGAGTTTTGAAACTTGAAATAAGCTTATAAGTTACAATACTGAGTTAGAGGCTCAAGATAAAGGGAAATAATACTGAGTTAGAGGCTCAAGATAAAGTAAAATAATACTGAGTTAGAGGCTCAGGTAAAGGAAAATAATACTGAGTTAGAGGCTCAAGATAAAGGAAAATAATACTGAGTTAGAGGCTCAAGATAAAGTAAAATAATACTGAGTTAGAGGCTCAAGATAAAGTAAAATAATACTGAGTTAGAGGCTCAAGATAAAGGAAAATAATACTGAGTTAGAGGCTCAAGGTAAAGGAAAATAATACTGAGTTAGAGGCTCAAGATAAAGTAAAATAATACTGAGTTAGAGGCTCAGGTAAAGGAAAATAATACTGAGTTAGAGGCTCAAGATAAAGGAAAATAATACTGAGTTAGAGGCTCAAGATAAAGTAAAATAATACTGAGTTAGAGGCTCAAGATAAAGTAAAATAATACTGAGTTAGAGGCTCAAGGTAAAGGAAAATAATACTGAGTTAGAGGCTCAAGATAAAGTAAAATAATACTGAGTTAGAGGCTCAGGTAAAGAAAATAATACTGAGTTAGAGGCTCAGGTAGTTTCATAGGGAATTGGTCAGTTTGTGAGTTAGAGGCTCCATTGGTTTAAAAGATTGCATCTGTGTTGGCCATGTTGAGAGTTAGAGGCTCCATTGTCCATAACGTTGCATCTGCCTCAGTCATACTCTTGTTTTTTGGGTGTTGTCTGTTGTTTAAAAGTATTATAAATTTTGTTAGAACGGTGGTTAGAGGCCACTAAGAGGCGCATAGCCCGGAGGTTACGCTCCCTCCTGGCCGCGGACGCGCGACCTTGACCTGTCGGCGAACAGGGTTAGTTCAGTTGGCTTGACTGTGGGGTACAGGGCATCCTGGAACAAGCTAGGAGTTAGAGGCTCCTTATCTGCGCTTTTTTGGACACTTTAAATTGAGTTAGGGACTTTAGAGATGAGGCCAGATACAGTTAGAGGCTGATACTGGTTAATTGATTACAAAAAAGTTGGACTTTCTTCGGTTGGACCCGTTATCTTAAATTTGTCAAAATTGTGTAGGCGCTAAAACTTTCAGGCCTGAGAATGATTGTAAATATAAGACGTCTTTGTAAAATAACATAGAGAGTTGAGTGTGAAACGAGGCTGTGTGTGACGATAGCGCGCTGCAGCGCTGCGAGCTATTTTGTGTGAACATGCAAATGAGGTGGCTGCTGTGAAGCCCACAGAGGACTTCCTGTTTAGCGTGTTATTGAGTTTTATAATTATGATTTGCAAACAATGAAACATGCCTGTAATTAAAACGCTGATTTTGCTGATTATAATATTACAAATAAAGTTTTGAATGACTACGGTGAATGTTTGATGTTTGGCTGAGTTTTGATATGGGAGAGACGGCTTCGCAGCTGCTGGGGGTAAGTGACCGGAAACTTGCATGCCCATAAAAGGCAACTGCCTGACTGTGTGAACTATGCACCAAGAGAGAGAGTAAAATCTAGGTGGATGAACCAAATGGATGTTTTAAGAAAAATAGTAAATGAATGTTTTAGTCTCTTAATACAGGTGGATTTCTCTCAACCTGGAAACCTGAGTACAGCAGCAAAAGGATAGATTAATAAAATTGGGACGACACACATGCCAAGCTCTGGCTCAAAATTTTACAGCTTGACCTCTCACTTTGTCCCCACCCGAAAAAGAAGCTAAAAGGACATCTTCTCCTCCAGTTATCGGTTACCATCACTGGAAATGTTCAGGCAAGTTTTTCACTGAATTGTTTTTGGCACCATGTGTCCCTGAATCTCACAAGCAAGCTCTAATTCCTGGCTGAAGACATGGAATGCTGTTATTTAAGGTGGGAAATCAAAATTTGGGAAACAAAATTAAATACACACACAACCAGAGAAATGTATGAGAAAGGCAAGTGCTAGAGAAATGCCTTGTTGGAGAAAAAGTTAAAATAACCCACAAACGCACACACACGCAATGAAGAAACAGCTTACATTCATGAACATGTGAAGATTTTCCAGCAAGTTTAAAGCAGCGAAACTTAACATACACCTGATGTTAAATGATAAAGTCTATCCACTACTAACAATTAAACTCTCTGGGTTGCAGGACAACAACTTGACTTCAAAAAGACAGACACTGGTAAATCACAAACCAGTGATGAAACAACAAATTTAGTGGTTAAAAGAGTCAAATTGTGACATGTTTTCCTGTGATTGATTAATACAAGTGATTACTGAATGAAATAAAATTCCTTTTTTGAATTATTAAACATGATCTTAAGAATTTTAACGTGTACTTGTGTTGTCCTGTCAACTTGGTGGGTTATGAGTTGATTATATAGTGAGAAAAAACAAAAAAAAGGGGGGGAGAAGGCTGACACAGGGCCTGGCCCCTCTCTGAATAACATAGCCAAAACAACATTATTTTCAAACAACATCATTTTCCTGTTCGTCTGTTTTTGTTTTTGTTTTTGTTTTTTCTCTTTATGCTTAATTACAGGCTGCTTTGTCGGCCCGGAAAGCCGAGGCTGACCTGGACTCCTGCTCTCCCCTCTACCATCTTGGCTCTCCCTTCTACCATCTTTGATGTGACCCTGACCAAATGCTACAGCAGCTGGACTCACAACAACAGCCTGAGAATGTCAACAGTGCTGCAGGAAAGAGATCTCATGCAGCGGAGACGGAGAACGTTAAATCCAAGGCCCGTTTCACTACACGGGGGAGATTTCCAGACAGCTTCAGCTGACAGAGCTGTGACGAGACGCCTATTAAGCCCGGATGAAAAGTGAGGCCGAGCAAAAGAATGCTGACCTTAACAACTCTGCATTAAAACTGTGCAGGACAGTGACGGACCAACACGGAGGATCGGGCAGCAAAAAGGGCGTGCCAGAGACACGAGGAGTAACTGAGGTCAGAAGGCACCTCAGATTGGACAAAAGCAGCAGAAGAACATAAGCTGAAGGCACAGGTGTCAGGGCTCGGTCAGGAGCTGACCTCTGAGAAGAGCCGAACAGCAGAGCTGCAGAAGGCCGTGGAGCAAAGCAAGGAAAACATCAATAAACTTCAATCTGACGTGTACGGAAAAGACTCTGAGGTTTCTGCCCTCAGTGAGAGCTCAAGACATCAGAGCAGAAACTGAGCATGGCTCAGGAGGAGCTGGCTGCTAATCGAACCCATCAGTCAGGCTTGGAGTCCCAGATACAGGACTTTAAATCAGGCCGGAGCTTGCTGGAGCAGGAGGTTGTCAAACCTGACGAGAAGCTCCAACAGCAGGAGCAAACCCTGAAGGACCTACAGAAGCAAAAAGGGTCAAGTTAAGGAGGAGCTGGACAAGGAGAAGATGCAGGACACTGGAGAAAAGGACTGCCTCAATTGGGGCCAGAACCAGTATGGAGAGAACTTTGGGCAGCAGCACCAATGGACCCAAACGGACTGAAAAGGGGGAGGGCAGGACCCCAGAGCGCGCTTCAGGCCGTGGTTTACCCAGAACACCAGAACAGGAAAGTGATGAACACAAACACACACACAAACACACACATTTACATACACTGACTCACACACATATGAACACATATGCACTCGTTGATTGACTGAGAAATGACACACACACACGCACACAAATTGAAATGCTGATTCAATTCACTGAGAAGTGTTCCACACACACACACATACACACATACACATGTTTGTGCAATGAAGAGTGATACACACACGCTGCTGCAATGAAGAATGCTTTACTAACAAATGCTATGCTGATACGCAAAATGCTGCACACAAATGTCCAAATACAGAATCTGTTACAACAACAAGAAGCCATTGATTGTTAATTGGTTAAATGCATTTCATGTCACCCAGAGGGCATTTGTGTAGATTTAGGGGACAGGGTCTAGAGCAGTTTGGTTATGAAAACAATGTCTGTGAGTGATGTCTGTTTATGGCTCAAGGCCTCGACTGAATTGTTTACTGTGCTTCGCACAGCCTGATAAGGAGCAGTGGTACAGAGTGAAAATTATGAATTAACGGTGTGAGCCTTATTTCGGAGCGCCACATTTTTGTGATTGAGATTTAATTGAAGGAGGAACACACTGAAAAAAAAAAAAAAAAAGAAGAAAAGGGGGCCAGCCCTTGGATTTACGTAAGCATCCCACGTGTATTTAACACAATTGCCTCAGACTTTAAAGATCTGTACAAAATTCAACAGGAAATCATAGCTTCCCTGTATTTCCTACATTGTTGGCATGCTGGTGAGTGCTGTTGCTCCACAGTAAGAAGGTTCTGGGGTGCAAGTCCACAGTCTGGCTAGTTTGCAGTGGTTTCTGTATGGGTATTCTGGTTTCCTGCCACAGTGAAAAGTCATGAAGCTATTAGAGCTAGGTTAATTGATGATTCTAAATTATCCGTGAATGTAAGTGTAAATGGTTGTTTGTTTCTAGGTGATAGACTGGTGACCTGTTCGGGGTGCACCCTGCCTCGTAACCTATCACTTTAGAGGTATTTCCCAGCCCTCGTGCAATTAGGATAAAGATAGGAGGATGGTAGTTGTTGTAGACCCATTCAATTTTTATGGTAATCAGAATTTAGACTTTGTTGAACCGTAGGCAATATGAAGACAACATGTAGTATTTAAGGGACCAAGTAGAATTTGGATAAAAGTTATTGAATAGTGTTGAAATAAAATGACAGAATTGTGAAGGATTAAAATATTCCAGGAGCTTAACTTACTCCATCTGAACATGTCTTAATCGTGTAATATGAACTCAAAATGCACAGGTTAACTGAATATGAAAAGGTTGTGTTGATTTAACTCAGTTGTTTAAGTTTCTACCAAAGCAAAACATTTGTGTGCAACTAGTGTCCACTATTGAATCAAATAAGTCCAACATGTTTTTTGTCAGTGCAAAAGAAGTTACGGTACCTGTATGCAAACACAATATTGTCCTGGGACGGAGGAAAACTTTCTGGTGAAGTTTTGGTTGATTTTGGGTTTTGCTTAACACTAGGTTGATTTTATCAGTGAGGTTTGGATTGTTTTCTTTCTCTAAGAGAGAGAAAGATGGTTTTATGCTTGGACATGTTTCCAACGGGCCCCAGTATTTGTTATTATTAGGGATGGGTATCGTTTAGGTTTTATCTGATACCGGTGCCAAACCGGTACTTTTGAAACGGTGCCGGTGCTTATACGGTGCTCAAACCGGTGCTTAAAGAATGGAAAACACAAAATTGGTCCGAAAACCTCTCATGTTCAGCTGTTTTTTTTTGTAAAAAGATAACAATGTTAGTCTTTTCTGCAGGTATAGGGCATATATGGTATCACTCTGGGCTGGAAGCAGCTTAAACAATGGAAAAAACACAAACTTTGTCCAAAAACCTCTCATGTTTAGCTGTTTTCCACTTTTTCTTCGGTCATTTTAGCCTTTTTGGCCAGGGTGAAGGGAGTATCTGCCATCAAACAAGAAGACAGCCGCATGTAGCTATGATGGTGTTTGCTAGTTCACCTTACATGCATTAATTTAATAACGCGGTTAGCTTACTCAACGTAAATTACACACGAACAACATTAAGCTACTCACGCAGAGAAGAACGGCTGCTGCTGCATCATCATCATCATCATCATTTCTGCTACACTGGCAGGGCTAGGTTCATCGTAAAGTGTGACCTCCTTTGACAGCATCACAGTATCAGCTTAAAGCACTTGTTGCAGCTGCTGAGTTTGCATCTTTTGCTGTGAAGTACAGCCAGACTTTTGACCGCTTTGCCTTGGGCATTTTTAATCTGTAGCTCTGCTCTAAAAGAACGTACGTACCTGGACCCGCCTACTATCCTCGAAACGTAAATTGATGGACTCTGTGCACGAGAAAATGCTAACTTCCTGGTTTGAGACCGGATGTGGGGTTGTATATTTCCGGTAGCTTTATTTCGCCGTCAATCGCTACTGCGGAGATGGACTTCAAAATGATGTCTAACAAACAGAAACGGAAAGATCGCTTCAAATTACAAAGAGCAGAAGGTGGGACCGGTCACCATTGCTGTGTCCCGCTGTGTACTGCTGGAGGGAGGTTTAACAAGATGTTAAGTTTCCACTCCTTTCCCACAGATTCTGAATTGCGAGCACAATGGCTGATAAAAATCAGAAGGGACGGCTTCACAGTTACAACCAGGTCTAGAGTGTGTAGTCGGCATTTTGAGACAGGAGAGATTTTCGTGTCTTCCTCTGGTAAGCGTTGTCTTCAGCCGAAAGCTGTTCCCTCCTTATTCCACTGGAATAATTTTTCAAAAAAGACGGAGCGACCCGGAGTTTGGGAGCGCCGACCTCGACATGCTGATACCGTGGCTATGGCAACCGTAGATTACAACACAGAGGATGAAAACGATGTGTCTGATATGCCCATTACTGGTTGTACTGAGTCTGCTCCTGCCTCCATTCCCCTGATTGACGACCACGACTATGCAGCAAGTCCTTTGATTGTGGTAGACCGCATTAAATATGAAACTATGTCACGGGAGATTGAGGAGCTTAGACGGCAGCTTGAGTCGTATCATTTGACGCAGGGATTTGGACTGCAGCGATTTGCCACATCACCTGAGGACATTCGGTACTATACAAGGTAAGAAATCCTGAAGTTTTCAACTAGTGACCCATGACCTTAATAATATTACCACACAAAAGTGCATTTTAACACAAGGCTGGAGTTGGTTTTCGTTTCTAGCCTCATCACTTTAAAAATATTAATGTAACTTACCTCTGATCTGTATTAAATTTACCAATAGAAAGTTGTAATGTCATCTGAAATTTAGCAATAGCTGCAGATAAAAAAACTATGTTAACATCCACCATTTAAATGCAGATTTCCGTCATATGAGCATTTGATGGCCTTTTGGAATCTAATCCAAGAGGCAACAAGCAGGATGGTGAGGGTCACCAGTGGTCAGAAGAGCCTTTCCACCAGCACATCCACAGAGATCCCTGTAAACAGACCAACTGTAAGTTCTACACAATTACTACCTGCTTGATCTGTGTGTGTTGCACATTTTTGTGACTGCAGCAATTTTTTTTCTCTTCCAGAAATTGTTGCCAATTGATGAGCTCTTCTTGTTCCTTAATTATCTGGCAACCGGCTGTACACAAAGGGAGCTTTGTCACAAGTTTAACATCCACAGAGCTACAGTGAGTAGAATACTTGTGTCATGGTCCAACTTTTTGTACACTTTGCTTGGATCTGTCTCCATCTGGATGGCACCTGGCAGAGTGAGAGCAAACTGCTCCACGGATTTTAGTGGGACTTATAAAAATACCCATGTCATTCTGGACTGTACTGAAATGAGATGCCAAACACCCTCCTCCCTTCTGCTCCAGAGCGAGGTATTTTCAACTTACAAGTCGCACTCCACTTTCAAAGCGCTTATTGGCATGTCCCCCAATGGAGCATTGACATTTGTCTCAGCACTTTTTGAAGGCTCCATCAGTGACAAGGAGATTTTCCGTCACTCTGGCATCACCTCCCTCCTGACACCTGAGATGGATATAATGGTGGACAAAGGGTTTCTGGTAGATGAGCTGGTGCCTGGGAAAGTCCATCGCCCAGCCTTTTTGTCCAAGCAAGCTCAAATGTCAGAGTTGGATGTCCTTAGAACCCAGTCCATTGCACGTCTGAGGGTCCACGTGGAGAGGCTCATCAGGAGGGTTAAAGAAAACAAACTTTTTGACACTGTCATCCCTCTCTCCATTTCTGGGAGTATAAACCAAATTTTTACTGTTGCATGTCTCCTCACAAATTATCAATACGGACCACTGGTCAAAAAATGGGTGGTTGATTAAAAGCACATTCCATTACATTGTCTAGTCAGAATACTGTATTCTGAATACTTTGAATATCTTTAGAATATTGTTATTATTTTAAATTCATGTATTTAGTTACTTTCCAAGAATTTAAGTAGCAAATTTTGTTACTTAAGTAAAATTGATCAACAGCTAACACACCCCCTTTCCTGGATAAAGTTAAATAATAAATCACTTGATGTTTTACTGTTACTCTGCAAATAAAACTGCCTT
This sequence comes from Neolamprologus multifasciatus, assembly GCF_963576455.1. Taxonomy (NCBI): domain Eukaryota; kingdom Metazoa; phylum Chordata; class Actinopteri; order Cichliformes; family Cichlidae; genus Neolamprologus; species Neolamprologus multifasciatus. Next base: position 28,144,582 of record NC_140456.1, on the reverse strand, counting down.
ACTTTAACCGCATTGTCTATTGCACTGTTCTGTGTGCTTCTTATTGATTGCAATAGATTTTATAAAGATACTAAATACTGTTTCTCTGGAATTCTGAAAATAAAAAACACAGATTTCAAATTATCAACTTTATTTAACATACTTTGAGTTTTACAACAGTAAGGATATCAAATTCTTTTCTACCAAAAAAAACCCGTGTTTTGAACACAAACACTGCTGATATTAATAACACAAAACTCGTCTGTGTGAACTCTTCACCAAACCTACTTTTATTAACAGATTTCTATTTTGATCAAAACAAAACAAGCAAATAATACAATGGCCCTTGCCCACCATGTAAGTTTATGACATTAAAGTCAGGAATGACAAGCTGCCCATTTATGACACTGCAAGGTATTTGTCCATGTACACGTGAAAATAGAACATATCTATCTTAGGCTTCATTGTCTCCATCAAACCCTCATCCCTCTGTATTCTTTGTATGAAGACATCTTCTTGAGTGGAGACTACAAAATCGCACCAACTCATACCTGTAGTTAGCAGCTGGCCCTGAACTTGCCAATAATAGGCATGTGTTGGTTTAAGCTGCAATGTCCCTCTGCTGACCTTGAGGTAAGGTGCATCTACATAACTTTTAATGTTTGGACATTTCATTTCTACTAGGCCAAACGGAGGTTGCTCCAAGGGGTCGAAAATGATACCATCGGGTGATGCACCAATCCATGACGCATCTGGGTGCACCACAAATCCACATTTGTAGTGGTTCACTCGTTTTATCTGACAGTATTCCCAGATCGCATCTGCCTCTAACTCTAAACCCCTCTTCATAGGGCCTGTCTGGTGAGTACCTTTTAAGATGCGTTCAGCCAGCAGCTCTTCAGAGGATTTGCTCACATGACAGATCTCTCTAAAACGAGATGCAGTCACTCGTGGTCTCCGTACATTATACCAATCGTCACACTCACTCTGCTCTCGCGTAGCACATTCTATGCTCTGGGACATTTCCAGCGTCACCTCCAGACTTTTCATGTGCAGCTGTTGCTTCCTGGAACAGACAAACATGCACTCTGATGGTTTCAGTCTGTAGTCCTGCAGTGGCAATGATGGTGGAGGTGGAGCATTATGAAGAGTCTGCGCTTTCTCTTTGGATGGTTGCTGATAAGAAAGTGGACTTCCTTGTTGCACCTTGCCAAAACGTGACTCCACAAGTGGGATATCGTCACTTATTCCCATGGTACAAATCATAGGCCGGTCAGCATCAGAGAAGGTTTGGTACACTTCAGATACCCGCAGAACCGAGAGGTCAGGAAGGTCCCCGTAAAGGCCTTTGTACAGTTTGCTCCTGGATGTTACAGAAAACACACACACACACACACAAACATTTTAAATTTAAGGGAAATCTACTACAATTACAGGTACAATAATAGCTATATATATATATATATATATATATATATATATATATATATATATATATATATATATATATATATATATATATATACACACATATATATATATGTACATACACACACACACATTTTACAAATGAACATTATGACTAATGATTAGAGGTGTGAAATTCGAAAAACACCTCCTGAATGATATGTAACAAAAAAGCATAATAATTTTAAACAGATTTTCAGTTTTCAGATTAGACTTCAGACAGAATACCATGATGTCATAGTGCTACTGGGGGACAAGAAGTCAACTTTCTTATTCATTACATTTGCCATGGCAGATCAAAACTTTAAATTTATAAATGCTGAAACAAGTCATTTTTATTAGTTGCTAGGCCCTAAAACTCACCATATTAACACTAGAATCTGCTTTTTAACAATAATTAGTTGCCCCCCATTCTGTATTAAATAGTATTTCCCTAACGAATGTTGTGATGATATCTGAAACCTCATCAGTAGCAAGCACTTACCGCACTCCCTCTGTGGTCTTTCTTGTTTTGGGTTTGGCTGAGAGCACAGCCATCTTCTCAACAGGGCCAGGCTTTATCCCCTATTACAATATGGAAAAAAATAATTATAAAATATAAAGTTACATTAAAAATATTGCGATGATTGCACTCACCATAACTCTGGGCTTATGCCACTGTTGTTCACCTTCAGTGCAGCTCAATATTGGGGGAACGACTTGGACTTTCAACTGCGAATAGTGTGCAGATTGAAACAGAAGAGCAACACAATGGTTGCACAGAGCTTTTCCAGCCTTGCACGTGCAGGAGAAGTGCAGCAGTTGCACAGGCAGCAAATCTTTTAGGACCACCTACAAAGTACAATATTTCAATGTATTTAATGTCATCAATTAATATCCTTAGAAAGTATTATCCATGTTTGCCCGATGCATTTATTTCTGAACACCTCCCTGATATGACAGCCTGACATGATCCTATGATACATTATGCACTATATACACTAAACACAATTTCACACTGCCTCTTTTTCATGATCATACGCTGAGTTTGTGAGATTTCTCTGTTTTCCTCATAGACCTGAAGCACTCTGCCCTGACCACCACCTCTCCTGAGCCCTGCTCTTTGTCAGACACTGTAGAAAAACAACAATTTCAGTAAAGTTAGTAATAGAATAACGTGTTAGTTGGTAAGTATAAGCATAGAAACATATATAGACCCTTGAAGCAGACATTCTCATAAAAAAAATCTAATGATAAGTTTTTATGTTTGATGAGTGTAGATCGATTGGTTGTTTACATCACTCAATGCAAGCATAACTGCATTACAAAATGAGAAGACACATCGTCCACACTCGGAAGCACATCTCTGTATAGTGACAGTTCTTATGATTTAAACAGGCAAATGTTCAGCATGCAAACTACGGGTGAACAATAGTGAAAGCCAGATGTTTCCCCCATTATGTCGATATTAGCAAGCACAGTTAAATACACACATACACAGCATGTCAACAAACCGTAAAAAAGCCCTATATAAAAATAAATAAATGAATGATTGCTGTTAAGGGTCTCTACATATTAGTATTTCTGAAGGATATGTTGTGACTTACCTTCAAAATTATACAGATACTGACAAATATAAAATTTTAATCCCTTTTCTCTTTTGTTCTGAGGCGCAGGGGAAAAAATATCGACAAGTCGATGAACATCATTTACAGTTATATTAGGTAAATGACCAAGACATCTAGAGAAATGTAAATCGCCGCTTAATTCATTCATTTGGTTAACTTGTTTTGGAGCTTAAACAAGGCGCGAATAGGACACCGGAAAGAAAGCTCCCCACAGGAGTTTCCGCACCGGAAGTAGCATATGCTAACGTGCACATAGTCCATTGGCTAGAATCTAAAGTGTATCATTCCATACCAGTTGGTGGCGGTAATGCACCTTTCAGTTGTTTGCCAACCGCCAATAGAAATGTAAGGAAGAAGAAAGTGTATCACAGCTCAGGAAAAAAAAGCACCGAAATAAAGCACCGAAATGCGCGCTGCTTTTCGGTCTGGTTACTACCGTTTATGTCAGAACCGGTGCCATGATGGCACCGGATACCGGTACCCATCCCTAGTTATTATATGAGTATTTTATTGGTTACGTTTGTCTTTGCTTTTGTTACAGTGCACTGAAATAAGAACATCTGAGAGGAGTGATCCACCGGTGGTGATATTTTGGTATTTTGGGAGTTCCTGATTTAACAAATCAGCTCTTTAATCCAGGCCTGAGAGATTGAACTTTAAAGCGCTATAAAACATTCTTACTGAAAACAGTTGCAAAGTATTTTTCTCCATGATTATAATGGGCTCTGGAGAAATTCACTTATATGGGACATTGATCACATGAGAAGTCCTGAACCTAAAAGGATTGCAGCGAGTCAATCCAGTCCAAAAAAAAAAAACAAGGAACTGTTTTCCTTTAAAATGATGACGTCATCTTGCTGGTGATGGAGGCTTGATTAGGTTGCGCGTGAGACTCCATTATCAGCAATATCTGGTATGAATGTGTGTGAATGTATGCATGTGACTGGACTGTGATGGACTGACGACTAAAAGTTTTAACTGACTTGATACTGAGACAAAAACGGTACCGACTTTAGGATTAGTACATGTCTACAAACAATTCACCCAGCCTGTAAAAGAAGGGTGGATGTTTTGTCTCGCTTTGTTTTGTTTTTGCAGGAGTAGGAGGACAGAGACTAGGGGGGGAGGCTGTAGCTTCACATGAGTGTGAACTGCAGACTTAACCCTTTGGTTGCTAATTTTGAGCTACTGATGTTTCCATCAAGAAAATTGGGTTTTATTAGCTGTGTTTCGATTAATGCAGCACATTATATTGTTGGGAATGTTAAATGCTAAAGTGAAGAGAAGCTTTGATTTCACTCATGACTGAACATGTTATTATTAACCATAGCGGGCCACTGTAAAAAGTCAATCAATTTTGATAGAAAAAGCAAGAAAAAACTCTATTGATACAGGGGAATGATAGACTGTCACTTTCAAAATAGAGATATGTAATGACAAATGTTGGTCAAAGTCATTTAGGTTCTCCATTGAAATAGTCAATAATTTAGAAAAGTAACATAGAACCGACAGGGGCATGTGCTGAGATGTGGTGCTGCACAAGAACAAGAGCAAAATAAAGAAAAATTATTGTGTTTAGCTTTGATAAATTCAAATTAAAATGTACCATTACACTCAGAGGATCAATATGAAATTGAATATATGCTAATTTTGTATGAAGTACATGACTGATAGCTGTTCTGTCCTGAGCTTTTGTTTTTACAGCGCCCACTTGACCACACCAACAGTTTCTCGCCACCAAAACGGGGTACTTGCAAAGAATAGGGAGGAATATCATCAGAAGTGGGAAAGGTAAGCCCCGATGGGGGTGATAATGTAACACACCCAAAGAAAGATTTTAGGTCTGACCAACCATCTCAGTCGTGGGCAAAACGATGACAGTCAATAAAATTCTAAAAGATAATTTAGTGACAAAAAATATCAAGAGATAAAAGATAAAACAGTCCAGTGTCCCATTCATGAATCAAATAAAAACACACAGTCCCAAGGCCAGAGCCAGCTATGCCACACGGCCAGTTGCACTCCACATGTTGCCTTTAACAGGGGTAGAAGTTATCCTTGGAGACCCACTACCCTGCAAGCATATAGCCAGTGATCACTCCAACCTGTGCAACTATGCTGCCTTTAGGCTGTGGCATATAATAGGCCCTGGCCTGCACAGAGAGACAAAATGACACCTTCAGTATAAAATTCATAGCGCAAAACCCATCCATCCCAAACATATCAGATTATCACATTACATACATGCACAGAGAGACAAAATGACACAGCAGTGTTTGTAGTGTGGGCTATAAGTAGACCAGTGTATCAGTGCAATCAAGTACACCTGCCTCTAATTAGTCCAACCCCATTCCAGCCATTGGCTCACCAAAAATGTGACACACACACAAAAAAACACTCCCAACCCAGTGCAACTTCACACAATAATATGGAGCTGAATTAACACAGGCACACTGGTCTACCATGTTACAATAACACCATTAATTTCACGTATGGTCAAATTCTTAAGATTTGACCCCAAACATGAAAAATTCTACACACATTTAGAGACAGAGTGGAGTTCTAGATAAACATAATGTAGCAAATCACATAAGGATGGAGCGCTGGAATCAATAAGATGATGAAAAACACGCAGGAAAAATGTTGATCATGTTGAGTATGTTTATTCCAGTGTGCAGAGATTGGCTAATCTGACCAGGAAATGTTATAAATGGATTGTCGGAACAATCAGCGTTAAAATCACCTTTGACAGTCCAGACTAAGATGGCGTTGGACATCTTCAGGGCGGAAAAGGGTTGGTGTGACCAAGGTGTGGTTTGGCTTGTTGTATGTATATTTCATAATGATACAGCTCTGGATGGACCAGTTACCAGGGCATGGAAGGAGGACAGACTTATTAAATGAGGAGAAGGAATTTTCTGGGATTGGAGATCCTGTGGGTGAGTGGTTGACTAAAAGCATGCATAAAATAAAAGCTATTTTTTGTTATTGATTGGTAATAGATTGATAATTGGCCACATTCACAGTTGTATTGACTTGTAGTGGATGTAGTCTACTTCATGTTTAAGCACTCTAATTAACAGATTGAAAATAGTGACATTAAAGGAAGAATATGCAGCACCACCCTGTCAGATGCCAGTGCCGGTGGGGCTCAGTGATGAATCAGGTGAGCTTCATGGCTGAATTAAAACATAGAGGCCCCTGCTGTGGTCAGTAAGGGATAAAAAGGGTGTGTTTTACTGTTATTTTAGCATCAGCATTATTGTTACATTAGAATCATATAACAAACATTGCATTGAACATTTATTAAAGCTATTGACATATTAACATTTGTATTACAGTGATTGTTATAACCCCATGTTAATCTTCTATCTACAGGTGTCAAAAGTGGTCAACAAGTTCATGTTGAAGTGAAGTTCATAATAATACAGGTTTTGTTTGTAGACAATTGTGAAGACGCAGGCTCTGGGCGGAGCCAGGAGTTGAACAGATCTAACATGACAATTAAATTGATTTCATTCCCTAACACAGGATAACAAGACTGGAGCAACGACATTGGATAGGAGAAAGTCTGATACTTTCTAAGATATGAGGTCACTAACCTTTTTTTTTAATTTTCTAGCTTAATTGAATGGACACATGTTAGAATTAGAAATGGCTAATTTGTTTTTTATGTCTTTTATTAGAATGAGTGGTTTTAATCATTTTTATATATATCTTGCAAATGTGCTTATAATGAGTTGGCACTCGGTCTTTTGAAGGTCATAAGCTTCGTTCGGCGATAGTCCGGACTGATAAAGTGTAGGAAATGCCTTGAGTGCAGCAGGCTAAATGCAAACACGCTTACACACACATACACTAAATTAGGATAAGTCCTTGGGACATTCTGAATATTTTAAACAAATTCTGAATCACCAAAAGATCAGTAGACAGCAACATTAGATTGTTAGAGCTAGGAAGAGAGGTGTTTTGGTTTTCTGTCTCTTACAGAGAAAGGAACAGACACCAGATGAGGTCACAGATATACGAGGATCCTTGGCAGCAGAGACAGACACGGTGACTGCTGAAACATCAACTGGGTTCAAGTGTCATGGCATTTTGGGCTCCAGTTAGTCACCTAAAAAGGATGGATCAAATAAACACAGCGATAACCACGAAGGGGTTGACGGAAATCCAGGAACACCACACCAACGACGTTCGAGAGGCTGTTGGTCATAAGGAGAACACCTTTCTGTTCCTTTTCCTGGGGAACACAGCTGTGATCCCAGAATACACAGATCATTGTTTGAAATCGGGGCAGAATAATCCCCTGATCTGTGCAACGACTGAAGGGTTGTCTAACCCCTGAGGTTGAAGGAAACAAGAGCAGAGGATCACCCGACTGGAAGACACTGGTGCCTACAGCAATAAAATAAAGGTTAAAAGCTCCTCGGACAGAGGTTCTAGTCTGAGTACGTTTGGAGGGTATAAGGTAGCACCGAAATAAAGCTGTGGGAGAACTGGGGAGTGATGGGAGTATCATCTGTACCTACTGTTGTTGTTGTAATAAAAGTTTTTCTTGCATCTGAACTGCGTAAACACAGAGGTCATGTCACATATGGTTCACCCAACAGGGGGACAAAGGGCCTCAGGAGTAAGGAGAAATGAACCCGGCAACATTGGATTGCAGGGTGTAAGTGAGCTCTTTAAGTCTAAAGAGCTCATCAGGGGGAATTGTGGGATTATGATATTATTTTATGCCATGTTAGACCCCTAATTAAAGATTGTGAATTATTATGTAGTTTCAGTTTGCATTATGCTCCTGAACTAGAAGAAGGTGATAACTATTACATTTGGTAAACTGATTTGCATTACATTAGACTGTTGATTTATTGTGAATGAATGATATTGTTTTATGATGCATTATACTGCTGAGTTATAAGAAATACTGTTCACAGAAAGTCATCGCCTTATTTGTCTGATTAGAAGAGAACAGAGCATACTGCCCCACCTCACCAGGAGCAGATAAACAGGGAGCCGAGGTCGTAGCTTAGGCGCTGTGTGAGAAAGAATGTGAATGTTTAGGCTTTTATGATTAGGTGGGGGCCATTAGAGGCTATAAGAGTTTGATCAAGGCTCCACCATTTTGAGATCTGATGCTGTCTGCTGTATGGTGTCCATCTCCCACGCGTGTGTTCATTAAATCATCGTTTGACTTGACCCGGCCGGACCAGTGTGGTTATTTTTGGTTTTCCTCTTGTATCCATTCCCAATATTTGAATCCGTAACACAGGCAACATGCTTGCTTTTCAAAATGATGGCCATTTCACATGTTATAGCAACAAGGGAGCTTAAGTGATTTTTTTTTTAATTTGATCATTTGAATTTATTTATTTAAAAGGGACAGTGCAGTTTAACATAGTTCAAGTGCAAGACATGAAACTGATGTACCGCACATAGGTTTATAGCTACTGCTAATTTTCAACAATTGTCCCTTGTTGGCCTTACAATCTAAATAGATACATTTGTAGATATTATGTTTCTGTTGCTAAAAGTCAATTTTTTTTCATTCAATATTCTTGGCAATTCTTATTTTAAACTTAGTAGGATTTCAGAAATGTACAGTAAACCTATCCCACTAAACCTTAAACAAATGTTTGATTCAGTGTCCTTTGTAGTGGACAGCAAGACTCCCACATTTTCAACCTGTGTCCACACTTCAGGAAGCAGAGGGCTGAGTGATGTAGAGTTTTTTAAATTCTGGATTTCACTCAGTCAGACTTGCATATAGGATGAGATGGAGGAGTGCAGGGAGGTGAGAGTCAGAGGGCACACCAGCTTCTGAGGAGCCTGAGAAGGAAGCCACTGTCACTTATGGACAAGCGTGTAACCAAAGGTGTTTTTTGGCTCTACCCGTTCTTTCTTTATGGATTCAATTTCAACCCTATTAACACTGGGTTGAAAGACTAACAATAAACATTGATCAACTGATGTAATCAGTGATGTAATCAGTGATGTAATCAGATCACTGATGTAATCAGTGATCAGAAAGCCAGGTTCTTGAAAGTGTCAAAGCACACAAACCACAGGGAGATGCTCATCTCTGCAGGCAGCCCAAACATTTATAAGCTGCATATCATACGTTAATATCTATGACATGACTTGAATCTGGATATATTCAGTACTATTTATAGCGATTTCAATGCGTATAGACAGATTGTTTAAGACTGTTACTTTCCAGCACTGCCCAGATGACTTCAATGTGTGATCAGACGATAGAAGGCCAGTGCAGATGTTTCCTACAGCACTTACGCAATACCTATTAACCATAATAGGCTTCAGCTGTGGTCTCTTTGCTCCAGCACAGACCACTCAAACACTGGGATGTCCTTCTCTGAACTTCACCTTCCTTTTTTAAATCAAGTATTTATCTTCATCTAACAGTTCAGAGATCCACATGAAAAAAAAAACAAAACAAAATGAGGGACAGAAGAAAATAAACAACATTTTTGAAAAAAGGTTTTGCTGGAACATGTTTCTTTCAACCACATATAGTAGCCATGGTAATCTTTCAGGATTTGTGGAGAGAGAAATCAAGTCAAACAGTTCTGAAGCAAACTGATGTATTCTGAGAGAATTAAAAGACATTATAACAAGTTAAATGTAACATTTTTATTGTTACTATCAGGAGAGTGTTGTGAGATTTGTTGTTTGAAGAAAAAAAGTAACCTTTTTGATTGATTAGGTAATGTTACTAGGTTTAAGAATGTAAAGGCTCAGTTTAGGAAAAGCACCCGTGAAGCTTCACTGCAGCACATGTAAAAACCTCCCAACACAAATAACACCAGTTGTGTTCCCAGTCTGAGATTTATTCTTTGATATTAAACTGCTACATGAATAAAATGCAACACCTCAATGCGAGATTCAGATTTAGAAAAATAAAAGATTTAAAATGATGAGAGAAAGATGGAAAATATAAAGGAAACATTTTAAGAAACATAATAAGTAACTCTGAGTTAATCATGCATCCCTAGTTGCACAGTAAGATGTGCTGTATTTCCATGATGACTTCAGGTGCGCTGAGGTGGCAGCACAAGTTTCTTTCTCAGGGTGAATCTCACTTCAGGCATCTGCTTGTCCAACGAGGAGGTCTCGCTATGTGCTACATCATCGTTCACGTAGTGGAGGATGGAGACGATGTCCTCGCCCCTAAGAGCATTTATAGAGATACAAAAACATGTTGATATCACTGTCAGGGTCAGTGTACACATGTGTTTGGTGATTTTAAAACAATTACCTGGGACAGCGCTCCTTCAGCTGCTCACAAAGAGACTGAATGAACCAGCTTCCATTGACTATATGTCTAAATGAAACATGATCTTCAACAGTGGCCATGGCAACCAGAACATCAGCTTCCTCAGGGATGGTCAATGGTGAAGTATCATCATCAGTCTCCATCAACTGCACTCCACGCTGTTTGTTACTTCCTTGGCAGGCCTGGATCAGGAACACTTTGGGCTTACCAGTGAGGACAGACTGGTCACACCCCCTGAACTTTCGGGTAATTTCTTTAATGGGGAAGGGGTCCCTGTCAGTTCCCAAAACAACACCCTTTTTTCTGTGACTCAGAATAGAGCAGATGAAAGCATCACCGTGCTCAAGAACCTGCTGAGGATCAACAAAGCTGCTGCCATCCCACTCTTTAAAGTTGAACTTCTGCAGCTGAGACATGTCTGCCAGGGAAGCAACAAACGTCAGTGCCTGATCCATCTGATCCTTGGTCAGGTCTTTACACATCAGCACTCTGAAGCCCAGCCAGCTGAACACCTCTGCCAAGCTTTCTGCAAAAAATGTAATTAGAGAAAAATATTTAAGCACCAGATACTAACAAGAAAGAATAAAAAATCTGCCCCTGAAACTTACGGGCGTCTTTATCTGATCCTCTTCTTGGTGAACCATCCAAGAAGTTCTTATTGTTTATGATCACGCAGAGGCCGACGGGCCGGCTAATGATTTGATAAACATCCTAAAGAGTGGACACCAAGATTTTATATGTGTTACTACAGGCTGCGTAACCACAGAATTTCATCTACATATCTGTCTCAAGCGATGTCACAAGTGTAGGAGGCTGTTTCTGCATCAGCATCTCACCTTTGACATATTTCCATCTTGTGGCAGAACATCTGAGGGAAGAACAATAAAACTGAGTTAAACAACCAAACACAACAGGAGACACAGCGTTTCTATACAGTGTTACGTGTGTGTTACCGTGCTGACATGAAGACACTTGGACAGGCTTGGATAAAAGGGGGGTGTAAGTCAGTTGTAAACTCGCCAGCTGAGGGAAAGTTTCTTTAATGGCGCCATCGGTTTGCAGGAGGTTCAGGAAGTCTTTGCATTTATCTTCTCCTTTATTCATGATCGTATCCACGAGCTCACTGACGTGTGTCTCCACGTTTGCGTTGTTGATGCTTTTAAGATTGTTGTACTCCCGCTGAGTGATCAGCTTATTCTCATAAACTTTGTTGAGAATTAGCCCGCGGTCTCCGGACAGAATCCCATGAATGGCTTTTTTATTGCTCCTCATTGCATTTTGGGCCGACATGCTGAATCTGCGCAAAGGAAAGAGTCAGAGGTGATCCTAAACACTACTGTCTATGAGAAGGAAGTAGTTTACTACAGCTTACTATCGTAACAATAGCTGCACATTATATTACATAAAACGTAATTCTCTTACGGTCAGTTGGAACTTCTGCTGTCCTTGAAAACGAAACCTCGTTCCTTCTCTCAAATAACATCCAGCACGAAACTATCCCGCGTGTCGCTACCCGATCCGTACCGGAAACCCGATCGGTACCGCGCATGCGCGAAAGGTGTCTACTTCCGGTCGTAGCGTTTTACGATAGTTACGGGTCAGAGTATCGGTTAAGATGTTAAGAATAATAAGTATATCTTAAAATGTTTGCAATAATGAAGCATTTCAGTACAATGTAGACAAAAACGAAAAATAAAAAGATAGTTACGGATCGGGACTCCCCGATCCTTACTGCGCATGTGCAAAGTCGGACCGTACAAATCGGGTCTACCCGATCCGTACCGCGCATGTGCAGATGTTTTCTTCTTCTTCTGTTCGTTTAATGGCAGTGTACTCCCCAGTGTACGAGGATACTGCCACCTTCTGACCGAGCGGATGAACCCTATTGTAAACTGAATTGGCGTCATTACAAACGTGTGTTAAATTTGATTCAGTGATAGTCGAGTGTGTTTATGCTTGTCTGTGTGGAGAGGATTGACTGGAATAGTGATGATGATGTCCGCTATCACTGTCAATTGTCAGTAAACACTTCATCTGGCTGATGAATCTTCACGTGACACATTGCTAAGTCTGTATTATTAACTCTGTAATTAGGCGCCATTCTTCTTATTTTACGGCGCTGTTGTTCAATCGGGGACGCTCTCTGTTGAGGAGAAAAGCATGAATTTGTTTGTATACGGATTATCCATTGTTTAAATGTCCCGGGGAGTCGAAAAGGAGGCAGAGCTGTTGAGAAATGCTAGGAGCTAACTGGGCGCTAACCGTGTTGTCACTACCCGATCCGTACCGGAAACCCGATCGGTACCCCGCATGCGCAAATCTTACGTCACTTCCTCTCTTTGCGACATTCAATATATTTGAATGATACGGTTAGCGCCCAGTTAGCTCCTAGCATTTCTCAACAGCTCTGCCTCCTTTTCGACTGCCCGGGACATTTAAACAATGGAGAATCCGTATACAAACAAATTCATGCTTTTCTCCTCAACAGAGAGCGTTCCCCGATTGAACAACAGCGCCGTAAAATAAGAAGAATGGCGCCTAATTACAGACTTAATAATATTGACTTAGCAATGTGTCACGTGAAGATTCAGCAGCCAGATTAAGTGTTTACTGACAATTGACAGTGATAGCGGACATCATCATCACTATTCCAGTCAATCCTCTCCACACAGACAAGCATAAACACACTTGATGATCACTAAATCAAATTTAACACACGTTTGTAATGACGCCAATTCAGTTTACAATAGGGTTCATTTGCTCAGTCAGCAGGTGGCAGTATCCTCGTCCACTGGGGAGTAAACTGCCATTAAAAGAACAGAAGAAGAAGAAAACCCCTGCACATGCGCGGTACGGATCGGGTAGACCCGAGTTGTACGGTCCGACTTTGCACATGCGCAGTAAGGATCGGGGAGTTCCGATCCGTAACTGTCTTTTTAGTTTTTGTTTTTGTCTACATTGTACTGAAATGCTTCATTATTGCAAACATTTTAAGATATATTTAATATTCTTAACATTTTAACAGATACTCTGACCCATAACTATCGTAAAACGCTACGACCGGAAGTAGACACCATTCGCGCATGCGGGGTACCGATCGGGTTTCCGGTACGGATCGGGTAGTGACACCTGTCGCTACCCGATCCGTACCGGAAACCCGATCGGTACCCCGCATGCGCAAATCTTACGTCACTTCCTCTCTTTGCCAACATTGCGACATTCAATATATTTGAACGATACGGTTAGCGCCCAGTTAGCTCCTAGCATTTCTCAACAGCTCTGCCTCCTTTTCGACTCCCCGGGACATTTAAACAATGGATAATCCGTATACAAACAAATTCATGCTTTTCTCCTCAACAGAGAGCGTCCCCGATTGAACAACAGCGCCGTAAAATAAGAAGAATGGCGCCTAATTACAGAGTTAATAATACAGACTTAGCAATGTGTCACGTGAAGATTCATCAGCCAGATGAAGTGTTTACTGACAATTGACAGTGATAGCGGACATCATCATCACTATTCCAGTCAATCCTCTCCACACAGACAAGCATAAACACACTCGACTATCACTGAATCAAATTTAACGCACGTTTGTAATGACGCCAATTCAGTTTACAATAGGGTTCATCCGCTCGGTCAGAAGGTGGCAGTATCCTCGTACACTGGGGAGTACACTGCCATTAAACGAACAGAAGAAGAAGAAAACATCTGCACATGCGCGGTACGGATCGGGTAGACCCGATTTGTACGGTCCGACTTTGCACATGCGCAGTAAGGATCCGGGAGTCCCGATCCGTAACTATCTTTTTATTTTTCGTTTTTGTCTACATTGTACTGAAATGCTTCATTATTGCAAACATTTTAAGATATACTTATTATTCTTAACATCTTAACCGATACTCTGACCCGTAACTATCGTAAAACGCTACGACCGGAAGTAGACACCTTTCGCGCATGCGGGGTACCGATCGGGTTTCCGGTACGGATCGGGTAGCGACACGTGGGATAGTTTCGTGCTGGATGTTATTTGAGAGAAGGAACGAGGTTTCGTTTTCAAGGACAGCAGAAGTTCCAACTGACCGTAAGAGAATTACGTTTTATGTAATATAATGTGCAGCTATTGTTACGATAGTAAGCTGTAGTAAACTACTTCCTTCTCATAGACAGTAGTGTTTAGGATCACCTCTGACTCTTTCCTTTGCGCAGATTCAGCATGTCGGCCAAAGATGCAATGAGGAGCAATAAAACAGACATTCAAGATATTCTGTCCAGAAACCGCGAGCTAATTCTCAAGAAAGTTTATAAGAATAAGCTGATCACTCAGCGGGAGTACAACAATCTTAAAAGCATCAACAACGCAAACGTGGAGACACACGTCATTGAGCTCGTGGATACGATCATGAATAAAGGAGAAGAAAGATGCAAAGACTTCCTGAACCTCCTGCAAACCGATGGCGCCATTAAAGAAACTTTCCCTCAGCTGGCGAGTTTACAACTGACTTACACCCCCCTTTTATCCAAGCCTGTCCAAGTGTCTTCATGTCAGCACGGTAACACACACGTAACACTGTATAGAAACGCTGTGTCTCCTGTTGTGTTTGGTTGTTTAACTCAGTTTTATTGTTCTTCCCTCAGATGTTCTGCCACAAGATGGGAATATGTCAAAGGTGAGATGCTGATGCAGAAACAGCCTCCTACACTTGTGACATCGCTTGAGACAGATATGTAGATGAAATTCTGTGGTTACGCAGCCTGTAGTAACACATATAAAATCTTGGTGTCCACTCTTTAGGATGTTTATCAAATCATTAGCCGGCCCGTCGGCCTCTGCGTGATCATAAACAATAAGAACTTCTTGGATGGTTCACCAAGAAGAGGATCAGATAAAGACGCCCGTAAGTTTCAGGGGCAGATTTTTTATTCTTTCTTGTTAGTATCTGGTGCTTAAATATTTTTCTCTAATTACATTTTTTGCAGAAAGCTTGGCAGAGGTGTTCAGCTGGCTGGGCTTCAGAGTGCTGATGTGTAAAGACCTGACCAAGGATCAGATGGATCAGGCACTGACGTTTGTTGCTTCCCTGGCAGACATGTCTCAGCTGCAGAAGTTCAACTTTAAAGAGTGGGATGGCAGCAGCTTTGTTGATCCTCAGCAGGTTCTTGAGCACGGTGATGCTTTCATCTGCTCTATTCTGAGTCACAGAAAAAAGGGTGTTGTTTTGGGAACTGACAGGGACCCCTTCCCCATTAAAGAAATTACCCGAAAGTTCAGGGGGTGTGACCAGTCTGTCCTCACTGGTAAGCCCAAAGTGTTCCTGATCCAGGCCTGCCAAGGAAGTAACAAACAGCGTGGAGTGCAGTTGATGGAGACTGATGATGATACTTCACCATTGACCATCCCTGAGGAAGCTGATGTTCTGGTTGCCATGGCCACTGTTGAAGATCATGTTTCATTTAGACATATAGTCAATGGAAGCTGGTTCATTCAGTCTCTTTGTGAGCAGCTGAAGGAGCGCTGTCCCAGGTAATTGTTTTAAAATCACCAAACACATGTGTACACTGACCCTGACAGTGATATCAACATGTTTTTGTATCTCTATAAATGCTCTTAGGGGCGAGGACATCGTCTCCATCCTCCACTACGTGAACGATGATGTAGCACATAGCGAGACCTCCTCGTTGGACAAGCAGATGCCTGAAGTGAGATTCACCCTGAGAAAGAAACTTGTGCTGCCACCTCAGCGCACCTGAAGTCATCATGGAAATACAGCACATCTTACTGTGCAACTAGGGATGCATGATTAACTCAGAGTTACTTATTATGTTTCTTAAAATGTTTCCTTTATATTTTCCATCTTTCTCTCATCATTTTAAATCTTTTATTTTTCTAAATCTGAATCTCGCATTGAGGTGTTGCATTTTATTCATGTAGCAGTTTAATATCAAAGAATAAATCTCAGACTGGGAACACAACTGGTGTTATTTGTGTTGGGAGGTTTTTACATGTGCTGCAGTGAAGCTTCACGGGTGCTTTTCCTAAACTGAGCCTTTACATTCTTAAACCTAGTAACATTACCTAATCAATCAAAAAGGTTACTTTTTTTCTTCAAACAACAAATCTCACAACACTCTCCTGATAGTAACAATAAAAATGTTACATTTAACTTGTTATAATGTCTTTTAATTCTCTCAGAATACATCAGTTTGCTTCAGAACTGTTTGACTTGATTTCTCCCTCCACAAATCCTGAAAGATTACCATGGCTACTATATGTGGTTGAAAGAAACATGTTCCAGCAAAACCTTTTTTCAAAAATGTTGTTTATTTTCTTCTGTCCCTCATTTTGTTTTGTTTTTTTTTTCATGTGGATCTCTGAACTGTTAGATGAAGATAAATACTTGATTTAAAAAAGGAAGGTGAAGTTCAGAGAAGGACATCCCAGTGTTTGAGTGGTCTGTGCTGGAGCAAAGAGACCACAGCTGAAGCCTATTATGGTTAATAGGTATTGCGTAAGTGCTGTAGGAAACATCTGCACTGGCCTTCTATCGTCTGATCACACATTGAAGTCATCTGGGCAGTGCTGGAAAGTAACAGTCTTAAACAATCTGTCTATACGCATTGAAATCGCTATAAATAGTACTGAATATATCCAGATTCAAGTCATGTCATAGATATTAACGTATGATATGCAGCTTATAAATGTTTGGGCTGCCTGCAGAGATGAGCATCTCCCTGTGGTTTGTGTGCTTTGACACTTTCAAGAACCTGGCTTTCTGATCACTGATTACATCAGTGATCTGATTACATCACTGATTACATCACTGATTACATCAGTTGATCAATGTTTATTGTTAGTCTTTCAACCCAGTGTTAATAGGGTTGAAATTGAATCCATAAAGAAAGAACGGGTAGAGCCAAAAAACACCTTTGGTTACACGCTTGTCCATAAGTGACAGTGGCTTCCTTCTCAGGCTCCTCAGAAGCTGGTGTGCCCTCTGACTCTCACCTCCCTGCACTCCTCCATCTCATCCTATATGCAAGTCTGACTGAGTGAAATCCAGAATTTAAAAAACTCTACATCACTCAGCCCTCTGCTTCCTGAAGTGTGGACACAGGTTGAAAATGTGGGAGTCTTGCTGTCCACTACAAAGGACACTGAATCAAACATTTGTTTAAGGTTTAGTGGGATAGGTTTACTGTACATTTCTGAAATCCTACTAAGTTTAAAATAAGAATTGCCAAGAATATTGAATGAAAAAAAATTGACTTTTAGCAACAGAAACATAATATCTACAAATGTATCTATTTAGATTGTAAGGCCAACAAGGGACAATTGTTGAAAATTAGCAGTAGCTATAAACCTATGTGCGGTACATCAGTTTCATGTCTTGCACTTGAACTATGTTAAACTGCACTGTCCCTTTTAAATAAATAAATTCAAATGATCAAATTAAAAAAAAAATCACTTAAGCTCCCTTGTTGCTATAACATGTGAAATGGCCATCATTTTGAAAAGCAAGCATGTTGCCTGTGTTACGGATTCAAATATTGGGAATGGATACAAGAGGAAAACCCAAAATAACCACACTGGTCCGGCCGGGTCAAGTCAAACGATGATTTAATGAACACACGCGTGGGAGATGGACACCATACAGCAGACAGCATCAGATCTCAAAATGGTGGAGCCTTGATCAAACTCTTATAGCCTCTAATGGCCCCCACCTAATCATAAAAGCCTAAACATTCACATTCTTTCTCACACAGCGCCTAAGCTACGACCTTGGCTCCCTGTTTATCTGCTCCTGGTGAGGTGGGGCAGTATGCTCTGTTCTCTTCTAATCAGACAAATAAGGCGATGACTTTCTGTGAACAATATTTCTTATAACTCAGCAGTATAATGCATCATAAAACAATATCATTCATTCACAATAAATCAACAGTCTAATGTAATGCAAATCAGTTTACCAAATGTAATAATTATCACCTTCTTCTAGTTCAGGAGCATAATGCAAACTGAAACTACATAATAATTCACAATCTTTAATTAGGGGTCTAACATGGCATAAAATAATATCATAATCCCACAATTCCCCCTGATGAGCTCTTTAGACTTAAAGAGCTCACTTACACCCTGCAATCCAATGTTGCCGGGTTCATTTCTCCTTACTCCTGAGGCCCTTTGTCCCCCTGTTGGGTGAACCATATGTGACACGACCTCTGTGTTTACGCAGTTCAGATGCAAGAAAAACTATTATTACAACAACAACAGTAGGTACAGATGATACTCCCATCACTCCCCAGTTCTCCCACAGCTTTATTTCGGTGCTACCTTATACCCTCCAAACGTACTCAGACTAGAACCTCTGTCCGAGGAGCTTTTAACCTTTATTTTATTGCTGTAGGCACCAGTGTCTTCCAGTCGGGTGATCCTCTGCTCTCGTTTCCTTCGACCTCAGGGGTTAGACAACCCTTCAGTCGTTGCACAGATCAGGGGATTATTCTGCCCCGATTTCAAACAATGATCTGTGTATTCTGGGATCACAGCTGTGTTCCCCAGGAAAAGGAACAGAAAGGTGTTCTCCTTATGACCAACAGCCTCTCGAACGTCGTTGGTGTGGTGTTCCTGGATTTCCGTCAACCCCTTCGTGGTTATCGCTGTGTTTATTTGATCCATCCTTTTTAGGTGACTAACTGGAGCCCAAAATGCCATGACACTTGAACCCAGTTGATGTTTCAGCAGTCACCGTAACTGTCTCTGCTGCCAAGGATCCTCGTATATCTGTGACCTCGTCTGGTGTCTGTTCCTTTCTCTGTAAGAGACAGAAAACCAAAACACCTCTCTTCCTAGCTCTAACAATCTAATGTTGCTGTCTACTGATCTTTTGGTGATTCAGAATTTGTTTAGAACATTCAGAATGTCCCAAGGACTTATCCTAATTTAGTGTATGTGTGTGTAAGCGTGTTTGCATTTAGCCTGCTGCACTCAAGGCATTTCCTACACTTTATCAGTCCGGACTATCGCCGAACGAAGCTTATGACCTTCAAAAGACCGAGTGCCAACTCATTATAAGCACATTTGCAAGATATATATAAAAATGATTAAAACCACTCATTCTAATAAAAGACATAAAAAACAAATTAGCCATTTCTAATTCTAACATGTGTCCATTCAATTAAGCTAGAAAATTTAAAAAAAAGGTTAGTGACCTCATATCTTAGAAAGTATCAGACTTTCTCCTATCCAATGTCGTTGCTCCAGTCTTGTTATCCTGTGTTAGGGAATGAAATCAATTTAATTGTCATGTTAGATCTGTTCAACTCCTGGCTCCGCCCAGAGCCTGCGTCTTCACAATTGTCTACAAACAAAACCTGTATTATTATGAACTTCACTTCAACATGAACTTGTTGACTACTTTTGACACCTGTAGATAGAAGATTAACATGGGGTTATAACAATCACTGTAATACAAATGTTAATATGTCAATAGCTTCAATAAATGTTCAATGCAATGTTTGTTATATGATTCTAATGTAACAATAATGCTGATGCTAAAATAACAGTAAAACACACCCTTTTTATCCCTTACTGACCACAGCAGGGGCATCTATGTTTTAATTCAGCCATGAAGCTCACCTGATTCATCACTGAGCCCCACCGGCACTGGCATCTGACAGGGTGGTGCTGCATATTCTTCCTTTAATGTCACTATTTTCAATCTGTTAATTAGAGTGCTTAAACATGAAGTAGACTACATCCACTACAAGTCAATACAACTGTGAATGTGGCCAATTATCAATCTATTACCAATCAATAACAAAAAATAGCTTTTATTTTATGCATGCTTTTAGTCAACCACTCACCCACAGGATCTCCAATCCCAGAAAATTCCTTCTCCTCATTTAATAAGTCTGTCCTCCTTCCATGCCCTGGTAACTGGTCCATCCAGAGCTGTATCATTATGAAATATACATACAACAAGCCAAACCACACCTTGGTCACACCAACCCTTTTCCGCCCTGAAGATGTCCAACGCCATCTTAGTCTGGATTGTCAAAGGTGATTTTAACGCTGATTGTTCCGACAATCCATTTATAACATTTCCTGGTCAGATTAGCCAATCTCTGCACACTGGAATAAACATACTCAACATGATCAACATTTTTCCTGCGTGTTTTTCATCATCTTATTGATTCCAGCGCTCCATCCTTATGTGATTTGTTGCATTATGTTTATCTAGAACTCCACTCTGTCTCTAAATGTTTGAAGAATTTTTCATGTTTGGGGTCAAATCTTAAGAATTTGACCATACGTGAAATTAATGGTGTTATTGTAACATGGTAGACCAGTGTGCCTGTGTTAATTCAGCTCCATATTATTGTGTGAAGTTGCACTGGGTTGGGAGTGGTTTTTTGTGTGTGTGTCACATTTTTGGTGAGCCAATGGCTGGAATGGGGTTGGACTAATTAGAGGCAGGTGTACTTGATTGCACTGATACACTGGTCTACTTATAGCCCACACTACAAACACTGCTGTGTCATTTTGTCTCTCTGTGCATGTATGTAATGTGATAATCTGATATGTTTGGGATGGATGGGTTTTGCGCTATGAATTTTATACTGAAGGTGTCATTTTGTCTCTCTGTGCAGGCCAGGGCCTATTATATGCCACAGCCTAAAGGCAGCATAGTTGCACAGGTTGGAGTGATCACTGGCTATATGCTTGCAGGGTGGTGGGTCTCCAAGGACAACTTCTACCCCTGTTAAAGGCAACATGTGGAGTGCAACTGGCCGTGTGGCATAGCTGGCTCTGGCCTTGGGACTGTGTGTTTTTATTTGATTCATGAATGGGACACTGGACTGTTTTATCTTTTATCTCTTGATATTTTTTGTCACTAAATTATCTTTTAGAATTTTATTGACTGTCATCGTTTTGCCCACGACTGAGACGGTTGGTCAGACCTAAAATCTTTCTTTGGGTGTGTTACATTATCACCCCCATCGGGGCTTACCTTTCCCACTTCTGATGATATTCCTCCCTATTCTTTGCAAGTACCCCGTTTTGGTGGCGAGAAACTGTTGGTGTGGTCAAGTGGGCGCTGTAAAAACAAAAGCTCAGGACAGAACAGCTATCAGTCATGTACTTCATACAAAATTAGCATATATTCAATTTCATATTGATCCTCTGAGTGTAATGGTACGTTTTAATTTGAATTTATCAAAGCTAAACACAATAATTTTTCTTTATTTTGCTCTTGTTCTTGTGCAGCACCACATCTCAGCACATGCCCCTGTCGGTTCTATGTTACTTTTCTAAATTATTGACTATTTCAATGGAGAACCTAAATGACTTTGACCAACGTTTGTCATTACATATCTCTATTTTGAAAGTGACAGTCTATCATTCCCCTGTATCAATAGAGTTTTTTCTTGCTTTTTCTATCAAAATTGATTGACTTTTTACAGTGGCCCGCTATGGTTAATAATAACATGTTCAGTCATGAGTGAAATCAAAGCTTCTCTTCACTTTAGCATTTAACATTCCCAACAATATAATGTGCTGCATTAATCGAAACACAGCTAATAAAACCCAATTTTCTTGATGGAAACATCAGTAGCTCAAAATTAGCAACCAAAGGGTTAAGTCTGCAGTTCACACTCATGTGAAGCTACAGCCTCCCCCCCTAGTCTCTGTCCTTCTACTCCTGCAAAAACAAAACAAAGCGAGACAAAACATCCACCCTTCTTTTACAGGCTGGGTGAATTGTTTGTAGACATGTACTAATCCTAAAGTCGGTACCGTTTTTGTCTCAGTATCAAGTCAGTTAAAACTTTTAGTCATCAGTCCATCACAGTCCAGTCACATGCATACATTCACACACATTCATACCAGATATTGCTGATAATGGAGTCTCACGCGCAACCTAATCAAGCCTCCATCACCAGCAAGATGACGTCATCATTTTAAAGGAAAACAGTTCCTTGTTTTTTTTTTTTTGGACTGGATTGACTCGCTGCAATCCTTTTAGGTTCAGGACTTCTCATGTGATCAATGTCCCATATAAGTGAATTTCTCCAGAGCCCATTATAATCATGGAGAAAAATACTTTGCAACTGTTTTCAGTAAGAATGTTTATAGCGCTTTAAAGTTCAATCTCTCAGGCCTGGATTAAAGAGCTGATTTGTTAAATCAGGAACTCACAAAATACCAAAATATCACCACCGGTGGATCACTCCTCTCAGATGTTCTTATTTCAGTGCACTGTAACAAAAGCAAAGACAAACGTAACCAATAAAATACTCATATAATAACAAATACTGGGGCCCGTTGGAAACATGTCCAAGCATAAAACCATCTTTCTCTCTCTTAGAGAAAGAAAACAATCCAAACCTCACTGATAAAATCAACCTAGTGTTAAGCAAAACCCAAAATCAACCAAAACTTCACCAGAAAGTTTTCCTCCGTCCCAGGACAATATTGTGTAAGCATACAGGTACCGTAACTTCTTTTGCACTGACAAAAAACATGTTGGACTTATTTCAGTCAATAGTGGACACTAGTTGCACACAAATGTTTTGCTTTGGTAGAAACTTAAACAACTGAGTTAAATCAACACAACCTTTTCATATTCAGTTAACCTATGCATTTTGAGTTCATATTACACGATTAAGACATGTTCAGATGGAGTAAGTTAAGCTCCTGGAATATTTTAATCCTTCACAATTCTGTCATTTTATTTCAACACTATTCAATAACTTTTATCCAAATTCTACTTGGTCCCTTAAATACTACATGTTGTCTTCATATTGCCTACGGTTCAACAAAGTCTAAATTCTGATTACCATAAAAATTGAATGGGTCTACAACAACTACCATCCTCCTATCTTTATCCTAATTGCACGAGGGCTGGGAAATACCTCTAAAGTGATAGGTTACGAGGCAGGGTGCACCCCGAACCGGTCACCAGTCTATCACCTAGAAACAAACAACCATTTACACTTACATTCACGGATAATTTAGAATCATCAATTAACCTAGCTCTAATAGCTTCATGACTTTTCACTGTGGCAGGAAACCAGAATACCCAGAGAGAAACCACTGCAAACTAGCCAGACTGTGGACTTGCACCCCAGAACCTTCTTACTGTGGA
Organism: Neolamprologus multifasciatus; assembly: GCF_963576455.1. NCBI lineage: Eukaryota > Metazoa > Chordata > Actinopteri > Cichliformes > Cichlidae > Neolamprologus > Neolamprologus multifasciatus. Next base: position 28,121,090 of record NC_140456.1, on the reverse strand, counting down.
GCAACAGCACTCACCAGCATGCCAACAATGTAGGAAATACAGGGAAGCTATGATTTCCTGTTGAATTTTGTACAGATCTTTAAAGTCTGAGGCAATTGTGTTAAATACACGTGGGATGCTTACGTAAATCCAAGGGCTGGCCCCCTTTTCTTTTTTTCTTTTCTTTTATTTATTTATTTTTTTTTTCAGTGTGTTCCTCCTTCAATTAAATCTCAATCACAAAAATGTGGCGCTCCGAAATAAGGCTCACACCGTTAATTCATCATTTTCACTCTGTACCACTGCTCCTTATCAGGCTGTGCGAAGCACAGTAAACAATTCAGTCGAGGCCTTGAGCCATAAACAGACATCACTCACAGACATTGTTTTCATAACCAAACTGCTCTAGACCCTGTCCCCTAAATCTGCACAAATGCCCTCTGGGTGACATGAATTGCATTTAACCAATTAACAATCAATGGCTTCTTGTTATTGTAACAGATTCTGTATTTGGACATTTGTGTGCAGCATTTTGCGTATCAGCATAGCATTTGTTAGTAAAGCATTCTTCATTGCAGCAGCGTGTGTGTATCAGTCTTCATTGCACAAACATGTGTATGTGTGTATGTGTGTGTGTGTGGAACACTTCTCAGTGAATTGAATCAGCATTTCAATTTGTGTGCGTGTGTGTGTGTCATTTCTCAGTCAATCAACGAGTGCATATGTGTTCATATGTGTGTGAGTCAGTGTATGTAAATGTGTGTGTTTGTGTGTGTGTTTGTGTTCATCACTTTCCTGTTCTGGTGTTCTGGGTAAACCACGGCCTGAAGCGCGCTCTGGGGTCCTGCCCTCCCCCTTTTCAGTCCGTTTGGGTCCATTGGTGCTGCTGCCCAAAGTTCTCTCCATACTGGTTCTGGACCCCAATTGAGGCAGTCCTTTTCTCCAGTGTCCTGCATCTTCTCCTTGTCCAGCTCCTCCTTAACTTGACCCTTTTTGCTTCTGTAGGTCCTTCAGGGTTTGCTCCTGCTGTTGGAGCTTCTCGTCAGGTTTGACAACCTCCTGCTCCAGCAAGCTCCGGCCTGATTTTAAGTCCTGTATCTGGGACTCCAAGCCTGACTGATGGGTTCGATTAGCAGCCAGCTCCTCCTGAGGCATGCTCAGTTTCTGCTCTGATGTCTTGAGCTCTCACTGAGGGCAGAAACCTCAGAGTCTTTTCCGTACACGTCAGATTGAAGTTTATTGATGTTTTCCTTGCTTTGCTCCACGGCCTTCTGCAGCTCTGCTGTTCGGCTCTTCTCAGAGGTCAGCTCCTGACCGAGCCCCGACACCTGTGCCTTCAGCTTATGTTCTTCTGCTGCTTTTGTCCAATCTGAGGTGCCTTCTGACCTCAGTTACTCCTCGTGTCTCTGGCACGCCCTTTTTGCTGCCCGATCATCCGTGTTGGTCCGTCACTGTCCTGCACAGTTTTAATGCAGAGTTGTTAAGGTCAGCATTCTTTTGCTCGGCCTCACTTTTCATCCGGGCTTAATAGGCGTCTCGTCACAGCTCTGTCAGCTGAAGCTGTCTGGAAATCTCCCCCGTGTAGTGAAACGGGCCTTGGATTTAACGTTCTCCGTCTCCGCTGCATGAGATCTCTTTCCTGCAGCACTGTTGACATTCTCAGGCTGTTGTTGTGAGTCCAGCTGCTGTAGCATTTAGTCAGGGTCACATCAAAGATGGTAGAAGGGAGAGCCAAGATGGTAGAGGGGAGAGCAGGAGTCCAGGTCAGCCTCGGCTTTCCGGGCCGACAAAGCAGCCTGTAATTAAGCATAAAGAGAAAAAACAAAAACAAAAACAAAAACAGACGAACAGGAAAATGATGTTGTTTGAAAATAATGTTGTTTTGGCTATGTTATTCAGAGAGGGGCCAGGCCCTGTGTCAGCCTTCTCCCCCCCTTTTTTTTGTTTTTTCTCACTATATAATCAACTCATAACCCACCAAGTTGACAGGACAACACAAGTACACGTTAAAATTCTTAAGATCATGTTTAATAATTCAAAAAAGGAATTTTATTTCATTCAGTAATCACTTGTATTAATCAATCACAGGAAAACATGTCACAATTTGACTCTTTTAACCACTAAATTTGTTGTTTCATCACTGGTTTGTGATTTACCAGTGTCTGTCTTTTTGAAGTCAAGTTGTTGTCCTGCAACCCAGAGAGTTTAATTGTTAGTAGTGGATAAACTTTATCATTTAACATCAGGTGTATGTTAAGTTTCGCTGCTTTAAACTTGCTGGAAAATCTTCACATGTTCATGAATGTAAGCTGTTTCTTCATTGCGTGTATGTGCGTTTGTGGGTTATTTTAACTTTTTCTCCAACAAGGCATTTCTCTAATTGTGTATGTTTTTAATTTTGTTTCCCAAATTTTGATTTCCCACCTTAAATAACAGCATTCCATGTCTTCAGCCAGGAATTAGAGCTTGCTTGTGAGATTCAGGGACACATGGTGCCAAAAACAATTCAGTGAAAAACTTGCCTGAACATTTCCAGTGATGGTAACCGATAACTGGAGGAGAAGATGTCCTTTTAGCTTCTTTTTCGGGTGGGGACAAAGTGAGAGGTCAAGCTGTAAAATTTTGAGCCAGAGCTTGGCATGTGTGTCGTCCCAATTTTATTAATCTATCCTTTTGCTGCTGTACTCAGGTTTCCAAGTTGAGAGAAATCCACCTGTATTAAGAGACTAAAACATTCATTTACTATTTTTCTTAAAACATCCATTTGGTTCATCTGCCTAGATTTTACTCTCTCTCTTGGTGCATAGTTCACACAGTCAGGCAGTTGCCTTTTATGGGCATGCAAGTTTCCGGTCACTTACCCCCAGCAGCTGCGAAGCCGTCTCTCCCATATCAAAACTCAGCCAAACATCAAACATTCACCGTAGTCATTCAAAACTTTATTTGTAATATTATAATCAGCAAAATCAGCGTCTTAATTACAGGCATGTTTCATTGTTTGCAAATCATAATTATAAAACTCAATAACACGCTAAACAGGAAGTCCTCTGTGGGCTTCACAGCAGCCACCTCATTTGCATGTTCACACAAAATAGCTCGCAGCGCTGCAGCGCGCTATCGTCACACACAGCCTCGTTTTACACTCAACTCTCTATTATATTACAAAGACGTCTTATATTTACAATCACTCTCAGGCCTGAAAGTTTTAGCGCCTACACAATTTTGACAAATTTAAGATAATGGGTCCAACCGAAGAAAGTCCAACTTTTTCTAATCAATTAACCAGTATCAGCCTCTAACTGAGATGAGATGAGATGAGATGAGATAGCCTTTATTTGTCAGTTGCAGGTCTTTTGCCCACAACCGAGATGACAGACCTTGCCGACCGTACATACAATACACAAACATCACATTGGGAAGACAGGTCAGGCTAGGTAGCGAGGAAAAAAACATCGAAATGTGTAACACAGAAGGATAATACAGGAATGCACAGATATCAACACACCATAGCACAATAAACACAGACAAGCAACATGGGAAAGAGTTCCAGTGTGTACATCTGATCTGGGACCGCTGCAATCTTTCGACTGCGCCTCCAACTGACCCAATGTCCACATCAGAGGGGAGGTAAGCGTTGGAGGTGGCGTTGGATCCGGGGTAGGGAGGGTGATGCGTCGGTGAGTGCTTATCAGTATCAGTATATGTATGTGTGTGCGTTTCCATAGTTCAGCTGAGACAGTGTCCTTCGCCCTGCCAGGCTAAGTAAACAGTCTTCCAGCCAACCCAGGTGGCCTTGCATGGAATGGGAAGGAACAGACTAAACACAGTCGTTATCAGGGTGTTTTGTTCAGCTCCGGCCTTGTAGCTGGCGCCGAGAGGGTATCCACATGAAGTGATGTTATTTTTTACTTTAGTGCGAACAGCTCATATGAATTTCAAAGCAGTTCTACAGTCCAACACTGGTCTCTTAATCTCCCGTTGGAGAGCCGCGAGCTTCGCCATACTTGCGTTCTGTGATGTTGTCATTTCTTGTGCTCAAGGAGCCGATTTCAGAGAACTCACGGCAGTGTGCCTCCCCGAGATGTCATCCAATTTTGCGCCCAGAGATGTTATTCCGGGCTAGCCCTTCCGAGATGTATCCAGTCTGCAGTCAGAGATCTTATTCTGAGTATTCACAGCAGCCGTAGCCTCTCCAAGATCTTATCCGTGCTGACTCAATGAGCCCATTTTGAGAAACTCACACCTCTCCCATTGTTCCAATCCCAGCGGGCAGCCTTGTGTGGGTTTGAACAGCCAGTTCCGCTTTCTTAATTCTTCGATAAGTCAGGGCCAAGCCAGCTCCGATCCGCCAGAACCCTGTTACCATGGTTCCAAATAGGTAGATATCTTCAGCACTCAGGCTCACCCAAGCCCAAACTTCTCGTTGAAAGGGGTGTCAATTGCATTCAGAGACCAGTTGATTCAATCCATAATTCCTCTTTTAGGTTTTAGAGAACAGACTGTGAGAGAATGTTCCAGGGAAAATACAAAAAAACCACGAGACTAGACAAGGACATCAGCAGGGAAGATAAGGGAGAGGAGAAAAAGTGCGTCCGCCTCCTCCGAGAGCCAAAGAAAAGCACTGTATCTGGCCTCATCTCTAAAGTCCCTAACTCAATTTAAAGTGTCCAAAAAAGCGCAGATAAGGAGCCTCTAACTCCTAGCTTGTTCCAGGATGCCCTGTACCCCACAGTCAAGCCAACTGAACTAACCCTGTTCGCCGACAGGTCAAGGTCGCGCGTCCGCGGCCAGGAGGGAGCGTAACCTCCGGGCTATGCGCCTCTTAGTGGCCTCTAACCAACGTTCTAACAAAATTTATAATACTTTTAAACAACAGACAACACCCAAAAAACAAGAGTATGACTGAGGCAGATGCAACGTTATGGACAATGGAGCCTCTAACTCTCAACATAGCCAACACAGATGCAATCTTTTAAACCAATGGAGCCTCTAACTCACAAACTGACCAATTCCCTATCAAACTACCTGAGCCTCTAACTCAGTATTATTTTCTTTACCTGAGCCTCTAACTCAGTATTATTTTCCTTTATCTTGAGCCTCTAACTCAGTATTGTAACTTATAAGCTTATTTCAAGTTTCAAAACTCATGAGATTTTTCATCAAAATCAAAACAGGCCTTCACCAGTAATTTCAGTGAGTAGACTTTTAATTTATACAGACCAATTTGGCACAGTTTGGATTTACATTCAACAGGTTGTGCCTCACCTTTAAATGTGCCGGCTTGCCCACTCACGTCAGACCACTGGCTCGTGCCTGCCCGTTCAACCACCTCGGACCGTCCAAACCTCCAAAACGTCCATCCCAATACCACAGGACGAGCCCCCAAAACTGTTACGGATTCAAATATTGGGAATGGATACAAGAGGAAAACCAAAATAACAACACTGGTCCGGCCGGGTCAAGTCAAACGATGATTTAATGAACACACGCGTGGGAGATGGACACCATACACAGACAGCATCAGATCTCAAAATGGTGGAGCCTTGATCAAACTCTTATAGCCTCTAGTGGCCCCCACCTAATCATCAGGGCCTAAACATTCTTTCTCACACAGCGCCTAAGCTACGACCTTGGCTCCCTGTTTATCTGCTCCTGATGAAATGGGGCAGTATGCTCTGTTCTCTTCTAATCAGACAAATGAGACGATGACTTTCTGCAAACAGTATTTCTTATAACTCAGCAGTATAATGCATCATAAAACAATATCATTCATTCACAATAAATCAGCAGTCTAATATAATGCAAATCAGTTTACCAAATGTAATAATTATCACCTTCTTCTAATTCAAGAGCACAATACAAACTAAAACTACATAATAATTCACAATCTTTAATTAGGGGTCTAACATGGCATAAAATAATATTATAATCCAACACGTCCTACCCGGACACCGGCCGTCGAAGGATCCTACCGATCCTTCTGAGCATTCTTCCCCTGAATTTGGACACAGCCATTGTCAGTTCATCTGTTAATCTCTCCACAGTAGTCATAGTCTTCCATAGTTGTCATAGGTTTCACAGTTTGGTTATAGTTTTTTCACAGTTTATTCATAGTTTTATGTTGCTAATGTTATCGGCCGCAATGAAGGCTTGCTTTTTGTTAAAACCTGCAACTCCTCTGTCAGCATCTGCTTTTGGGTCCTGTTCCAAAAACACACGGCACACCCGGCCGTGACATAGCGGCTTCTGGGTCCAAACTCCTCTTCAGTTCTCAAAGTCAAACTAACCCTGCAGCGTCACTGAGAGTTACAAACTGTCTAAATTGTTTCATCTTTCATAAAATGATCGATGTAGCTGCTCTACCAGTTGTAACAATTAAGTTTAACACTAAGGCATCCATGAAAACAGGAATTATGACGTTTAACAGGCTTAAGTTAGCACAGTATTAGTTTCCATTTAAACATAATATACCATGTTCTGACTGAGGGATTTCTGAAAAATGAAAATGTAAAGCTCTGCTATCACTTCAGACATAAATGAAAACAGAAAACTAAACAGTAGTGACGTTTGTAGGATTACTGAATGTCCTTTGGCCATTAATTCAAAAAAACAGAACTTCTAAACACACGAAAATACTCCCGCTACATTTATGTTCCATTTAAAGTAATCAGACACTAAACCTGAAAATGAAGTCAATCACACATGAATCCAAAGGTTACAAAAATTAAAATGACTCAAAGCAAGATGCACCTTCGGGTCTTATTCTCCTCATGTGGGAATATTAACATAATTTTACATTTAGTTTTAAAGTAGTTTAATAAGAATAAAGCAAGTATAAGTCAGCTTAAACTGTTTTGACTGACTTAGAATTGACTCCATGTAACTTTAAAATTTAGAAAAATAAAAGATTTAGAATGATAAAAACGGACAGAAAATATTGCAAGAAATATGGTATGAAACCCTGAATTAATCATCTATTCTTAATTATGGAGTAAGGTGTGCTGCGGTGATTTAGATGGTGATTTGTGGTGATTCTGTTGCACCCAGGTGGCAGCACAAATTTCTTCCTCAGGGTGAAGCTCATTTCAGGCCTCACAGACTCATGTTAAAATGCCCAACACTACAAAAACACTATACTGCAAACTATATATAGTTTTCATAGTTTTAACAATATTAATATCCTGTTCATATCCTGTACATAGCTTGTACACTCACTACAGCCTGTACATACTTATAGTTATATCATATTCATAATATACCTTCACACCGTGTACATTGTAAAATACCTATAATAGATCAATATTCTGTAATATATCTATATTATTGCTAAAGCACTTTCTGGATGGATGCACACTGCATTTCGTTGCCTTGTACTTGTGACATGTGCAATGATAATAAAGTTGAATTCTATTCTATTCTATTCTATTCTATTCTATTCTATTCTAAAAGAATAAACATGTTTACAGCTTTAGGGATTTATAGCCAGTTTAATTTCCCATTAAAAGGCCAGCTGTGAGACAGTCACTGTATACTTGAATAAAAAAGGGCTGAGGAATTTGGAATAATTAAACACCAAAACCAAAATTTAGAATTAAACTATAAAGAAAAACAACACCAGTCATTCCTTTTAAAAAATATATAATTTTTTATAATTGTCTATTATTATATTTCTTTTTGTTTTGAGTCATTAAGTATACAAGTTCATTTGTTGTATATCATACACAGGACCTAACAAAATATCACACGTTTCTACAAATAAAGGGTTGAAAACAATATATACGACAGTGAAATTTTCCTTTTTATTTATTGAATTCATGTCCCAAAAGAAAGTAATTTGCTTATAATAATTGTCACCATATTTCTACTACTCTTATGTAATTTCTTTTGAAATTGTACTTAACATATATCTGTAATTAGTCATAACAAGTTGTGGGTTGGATGCTTGAAAGTCTGAAACCAGAGCATATAGAAGGTGAAGGAGTCTGGTTCCCGCTCAGGTGATGTAGACTACTCTGAAAAGTACTACTACTCTGATTTTATTAGACCAGCAGCACCAAAAGTATGATGTCTCCCCAACTTTAAATACAGGACACAGGCACTTCTGCCTATATGTAAACACCAATAAAAACACAATAATATACATTTTAGTAATCACCTCAGTGCCCAAATTCAATGACATGTACACATTAAATGGCATTATTAATCAGTTTTTAAATGTGGAGGAACGGTTTGTAAAACAAATGACCACCACTTAATCATAATTCAGTAGCGTATAATTATGTGGCAGAAAAAAAGACGACCCAGGGTCCCTGACCAGTTATGAATTATATTATTATTGTATGTATATTTGGTATTGCTGTCCTTCTCCCTGTTTGCGGGTGTGTGTGTGTGTGTATATGTGTTTTGGCGAGCGCCGGTTTGCGGGCGCCTTCAGGCCTAGTGGGTGTGGCCCTGCTGGCGGACTGGCCACACCCGAAGCCACACACCTGCTGATCAGGCCTCGTCGGGGGAGCTACTTAGGAGAGTCTTGGAGCTCCCCCACGACGCGGGATCATTGCGTGAGACTCCACGTTAGTCACCCAGTTGAGCTTGGTTAGTGTGTGTGTGTGTGTGTGTGTGTGTGTGTGTGTGTGTGTGTGTGTGTGTGTGTGTGTGTGTGTGTGTGTGCGCGCCCGCGGTTGTATGTGTCCTGACGGCTGCTTCTATTGTGTTCCCAGGAGAGGTGTGGAGTGCCAGACAGCAGCAGCACGGGGAGTGCTGAGACACTGGAGCGGAGAGCACAAACACTGGGAGAAGACACGACACGGGAGTCTGGGGAAAGCACGGGGATTTATTGTTGTTTAGTTCCATACACTGTAAATAAATGCACTGTTTAGACACAGAGCACCGCGCCTGGGTCCTCCTTCCCTACACCTCCACGGTCTGCCAGCCAGACTGTGACAAACAATTTCAGAAGCTAGATTTTATAACCACATTTTATATACTATGATATTTTATTTGATTCTTGAGATGAGATCAAAATAGAAATTCATTCATACATACACACTGTAAACCAGGCTCATCAAGTCTATGTGAATCTGGGACTTATTTTTGGTCACAGGCGGGTGACAGGTTTGAGGACGAGCTTCTTGGTGAGAGTGAATCTGGGCTCTGGCATTTGTTTGTATTTGTGGATGAAAAACTCTCTTTTGCTGACCTCCCTGTTCACACGTGTCAGGACAGTGAGGATATCATCCATCTCCTGACTGCAAGGAAAACATCAGAAACACACTAAAAAAAGACAACTTGAATTTTTGGAATATTTGAAACATTGACCTTTCTGATGTTTTACATAAGCACATCTTACATCACCAAAAGCAGACCTACATATTACTGTTTTCTTCCAAAGTAGCATTGTATCCTATTTCTCTCACCTTTCTGCTGATCTTGTCAGCTGCTTGCACAGCTCCTGGGTGTAGATACATCCTGTGACTCTGTTTTGAAACGTCACGAAATCCTCCACGGTGGCCATGCCGATCAGAAAGTCTGCTTCTGAAGGCACTGTCTCAAACTCTCTCCCCGGGTCTGCATTTCCTTCCAAGAAGAATTGTGTCTCCCTCCCATCCTCTTCAGGCCCCAAGCTGAAGGGACAGTATCCAGAATTTGCTTCTTCTTTTTTCAAAGCGGTCTTAAACAATAATCATTGGCTGCTTCTTCAATCATTTTTAGTTCAATTCTTTTATCTGATCTGAGGATGTTTTTCCTTTATCTTTAGGCACTTTCTAAAAACACATTTCTTCAAATTTATCGGATGCAAACTGTCAGTCCCTATAAAGATAGTGGACAGAAAACTATCTACAGCAGGTGAACAGTACATGAAATCCATGTCCCTAATAAATATGAAGAAAATCTAGCACCTGAGAGATCTGGCCCTTCAGTTTATCCAGCTACTGCTCACTTAAGTCTCATCAGACAAGGTCTTCGTGGAAGGGTGGCTGTCAACAAGCCATTCTTAAAAGGAAACGGGAAGAATGGGTTGAGGCATGCCAGATAACACAAGACCTGCAATGAAATCAGTCCAGCTCTTATGTAGTGACGGATCCAAATGTAAAACTTTTGGTGTGTGATTCTTATATAATGTTTTTTTCTTCTTTGAGGGCTCAAAGTGCTTTATGCAACCTGTCTCATTCACCTGTGGTTGTCACTGTATACAGAGGTCAAGAGAGAGGTACAACACTGGTCTATATGATGTAATGCTGTCTGGTTTGAAGCAGCATTTTAACCAGTACCTTATATAACCTATTACACCTCGGCAGCTCCTTTACCTGTAATGTTTATGTTTGGCAGTTGCTCAAATATTAAGAAGTGGTGTAAGAGTGTAAGATTTGATTTTATGATTCTTAGGTGAAAAACACTTTTCTAGAGTTTGGAAAACACCAAATAAAAAATTCCTATTTATATTTAAGAAATGACAAAAATGTACCATTTCATTTGCCACTGTGGATAATTTTTATTCAGTTCATAATTACAAAAATCACATTTATCAAACCAAACACACACAGTGTAAACTGTAATGTGAATCCGGGAATTGTGTAGACATGCAGTGTTGTATTTGGTCACAGTCGGGTCATACAAATTTGAGGACGAGCTTCTTGGTGAGAGTGTAGTTGGGCTGTGGCATTTGTTTGTGGGATAAATACTCTCCTTTGCTGACCTCCCTGTTCACACGTGTCAGGACAGTGAGGATATCATCCATCTCCTGTCTGGAAGGAACACACGTGAAACAAAAAGGATACATCTTGGATCATTTTAACAAAACACGCAGCTCATGCCAACACCATGTTTGAAAGCACCAAAAGCAGGAAGACAGAAATGTACAGAGATTTGATGCATTTGATTTGTCTTCCCTGATGACTTTTCAGCCTCAAAAAATGGGTGTAATTTTAAAACAGTTAAGACTGTGCTTTTTGTAAAACCCCTTGAATGAAAGCACAAGGTCTGATTGTGTGAAAATGTATTGAGGCGCTCTACAGAGGAAAAACTACTACATTTGTGTCTTTGTCCATAATTCTATGGACCGAACTGTATGTAACAGAAATTACATTAAAAAAATTCTACTTTGTTGGAAACTACTGCACTATGACCTTCCCATATGAGAGTAGTATGGTCTGCCATAAAGAAACTAATCACTTCAACTCACCTTCTTGCTGCTATTGTCAGCTGCTTGCACAGCTCCTGGATGTAGATAGATCCCGTGACTGTGTTTCGAAATGATCCGAAGTCCTGCAATGTGGCCATGCCGATCAGAAAGTCTGCTAGTTCAGGCACTAGCACTGCCTTATCAGGGACTGAGGCGTCTGATTGCAGTGCTCCTTTGTTTTGGTTCTCGTCCTCTCTGCTGCAGGGATAGTATCCTTTCTGGTATTCATCACCCTGACTTGCTTCAATGAAGAAGAGTTTGGGCTTCCCTGACAAGGTAGGGACTCTTCCACTTGTAAAGGGGAGCATCAGATCTTTCAGAAACACCTTTTCCCCGTCTGTGCCAAAGACACACCCCTTTTCTCCATGCGAAAGCACGCATACCACCTTAAATCAGAGGCATATTGAATAGATGTGGTGTTAAGAACAAAAAATGCAAAAGGACACATGGTAGTGGATTTTGTGAAAAGGATAAAAATAGCTGTGGTGACCACATACTTTAAGAAGAAGGTAGAAGTGAATTATAAGAGTGGAGAAAGGTTCACAAAGGTGAACTACATCAAACTACATCTTATGCAGAATCGTAAAGAGAGAGGATACTGCAAGGTGGTGTCAGGGGGGGAATGTAGCTAGGTAGATTTAAATGGTACTCTGAAGGTTGACTTTAGAAATGAAGAAGGGGAAGTGAACGAAGCCAAAAGCAAGGATTAAGTGAAGAAGAAGGACATTGTGCAGTATATAGGCAGATGTTACATGAACTATCAGGGCTGCTTATCAACCTCTGATCAGTATAAAGGTAGTATGAATGTTGGTAAATGATACCAAATTAACTAATTCACAACTGACAGTTGCCCTGGACCCAACCCTAGCCTGACGTATGCAATGAGTTAGGGATGCAGCTATCAATTATTTTTGTAATCAACTAATCTATCGATTATTTCATTGATTACTTGAGTAATCTGTTAACCAAATAAATCATGAAAAATTAGGTTTAAATTTTTTGGTGAAAAATTTGTTCATGACAGTCAGTGTTGGGGAGTACTGCATACATGTACCGGCATTACATATTTAAAATACAAAAGAAGTGTAACTGTTTTCCGTTAAAGTTACCATTTAAAAAGGTAATAATCAGAATACAGTTACTTTGTAAAAACAGATGGATAACACGGTGGTCTTTTCCTGTTTCATATTGTAAGCTATCCCCTCTTTATTTTTTGGTAATTCCACGCCGGTGGAAATCCAATGTGCAATAAGAGGCTCTAATGCCTGGGTCTCAATCTTGCGGCCCGCATAATGACATGAAGAAATATTTTTTAAAGATTAATATGCAAAAAATTATTTAATATGAAGGCAATATGAGCAGAGTGTTACAGGCATAGCCCTAAAGAATGTAGCCTAATGGGCAGTGTAGTTCGTGTTGCAGGGAGAATGTGTGGGACTGCCCCTGGTGTTATGTGTGTTTGTGAGCACGAGGAAGAGAGAAAAAGGAAAGTCAAAAAGTATGAGTTGCTATCGACTAGAAACGGGAGATGTAAGCATGTAAATATAATAATAACCACTGCAGCCAGTGCAGAGTGCCTGACGAGTCCAGTTGTAAGAGGTCATGACTCGACTGCACACTGTGTTTGCCGCCTCCAAAACAATCATTTCCATTGGATCAGCCTTTCAATGCCTCTCTCTGTCTCTCGCTAGCAAATTTGACCCAGACAGTAAAGCTAGTTCCCAGCTATGAGCCCGACACGGAACCCAACATATTAGCCAGAGGTCCCTTTACTATGGTTCGGAGCCGCGGACCTGGCCGAGGTATAAGAGAGTACAAAATAAATAAATAAAACAATTTTCACTAGCAACCAAAAACTAATGTGTACACTTGTGTCTGCATTTTTATTTTGTTAAATACGAGCAAAATGACAGCAGAAGTGCTGCCACATGTTTGGCCAAAAGAGAGTACCAATTTGTTTATTTGGTAGTTCAATAAAAAGCTTCAGTTAAGACTGTGAAAAAATTGGGTTCACGTTTGCAGTTTTGTCTTATTATGCAATATTTGAAATAAAAACAAACAAACAAACAAAACACTACATTTTCAGAAGTATTTTGTGTTTTTTTGTTTATTTGTGTATTTTCTACTACTTGAACACTGAAGTGGCCCTCCAATGAGATGACAGTGCCAGCAGTGGCCCACAGCTCATTTAAGTTTGAGACCTCTGGTCTAATGTAAGCGTCCTGTTAATGCTGATGGTGTCATTTACACAGTGGAGCCAGAGCCAGCAGTGCATGGACAGGAATGCATTTCTTACTTGGAAAATCGGACACCACTTCACATTTAAAGAACAAAGGGATGAGCAAAATCTGACCATGCAATGCAAACTGTTTGCCAGCAAACAAGCTGCTCTCAGCTGGAAGTAAATCTTTTTTTCAAAACTAACATTAGCCTACTGCAACTGCTTTGTTTAAGTTGTGGTAGCTACCTGGGTTATATCCAATTCAGTATCTTTGATGTACTACTGCTGTGTGATTTATTACTATTAATGAAGGCTGCATTAACAACCTGCTAGCTGCAAATAATCATGTGCAGTTCAGAAAGGAGACAAAAAGAAAACGTATTACTGATACAGGAGTAGCTTTCTATATGAGATCACTGCAAAAGGTGCAACATTACCTAATGTCCACCCTACTGTTACTCATTTTATATTAAGATTTAAAAAATCTAGTTGGTATTGGTATGGTGAGTAACCTTCAGTAATAGTAATAAATCACACAGCAATAGTACATTCATGAAGTTGTAAAAAGCATGACAGTATATTAAGTAATCCAAAGTGTTCAGAATACATTACTCTCACTGAGTAATAAAATACATTGCAAAATAGATTTTGGGGCATGTATTCTGTAATCTGTAGTGGAACACATTTTAAAAGTAACCTTCCCAACACTGATGACAGTGCAGATTTCTGAAATTTTGTGTAAATTTAAACATGTAAAAATGTGATTATTTAAAATGAAAAAACTGTGTGAAACTTTCTAACCATATATAAAATGCATATTACCAGTGATGGGAATAACTGCGTTACTAACAGCGTTACTTTTTTCAGTAATAAGTAATCTGACTAATTACTATTTCTATCGTTACAACGCCGTTACCATTACTAACAAAAAAATGCGGTGCGGTTGCGTTACTATTTTTCAGCAAACAGACGGTTGAAGCTGTCTTCAGCTTACCGCATCTTATATCAGTTGCACCGAAGTAGCTGTAAGTAATCTGGGCGCTACAGCTTTAAGAGAACCATCAGTCTTGGACTGATGGTTCTCTTAACCTCTAGTGTCTTAACATCTGGTTCAGGTGTTACCACCACAAAAGGCCCTAACCACCTTTAAGCTACAGCTCAGTGCAGCAGCTTCAGCAATGGAGGTGGTCCATTCGGACTTAATGTCCCCAGTCTCCCTTGGGATGGGTCGAAGCTCAGCCGGACCGTGGCCTCTGCCAGGTGTTCCCAGTGCACCCTCACTATATGTTTAGGCTTGCCAGGTCTATCCAGCCTCCTCTCCCACCACCTGGTCAGAATCACCACCAGGTGGTGATCGGTTTACACCAACACCAGACTGAGACAGAGTCCAGCAACTCTCCAGGAGACTGGTTCCAGAGCCTGATCTAGCCGGTACATCTCGACTTCACGCAATATATTCCATATCCTATTCGCTAGTCTCGGTAGCCAAGGGTCTGTCCACCAGGGTTTCCGCCCCTGGCTGCCAACCAGCACACAATACACCTGACCCCTATGGCACCTCCTGTGGGTGTTGGGCCTACAGGAGGGTGGGCCCATGTCCCTTTTTCGGGCTGTCCCAGCCAGCCCACATAGACTAAGGCCTGCCCACCAGACACTCACTGTTGGGCACCCTCCCCAGGCCTGGCTCCTGGGTAGATCCCGGTAACCCTATGCTGGGAAACTGTGCCCTGGATATTCTGCTTATAGGGGTTTTTGAATTGCTCTGTCTGGTCCCTCACCCAGGGCCAATTTGCCATGCAAAACCTTACCAGGTTACAAAAAGTCCTTGGCAACATAGCTTCTGGGATCACTGGGACATGCAAATCCAGGGATTTATAAAATAAATTAAGAATATAGAATGGTGGTTGAGGATACAATTCCAAAGATGTATGAATCTACTTACCAAGGCATTATCATTCACAAAATTCTTCTTGCTGTACATTCTTAATTCATTTCGTATTTGTGCTGCAGTCAGGTTGTTGTGTATCAGCACTTTAAAGCCTAAGCTTGTGAACACTGTGTTCAGAGCATCTGTGCCACATAGAAAAGAAACAAATGAAGGTATAGCAGTAGATTACAAAACCAAAGAATATCTGATCTGTATGTGCAGTAACTGGTGCAGGTCTCAGTGCTTCTAGTTAAAACAGTCATACATAAATCGGATCATGATATGGTTTGAAGGTAAGAACTCTACCTGCATCCTTCTGAGTTCCCCTTCGATGACATAGACATGTTTCAGTAGTGAAGGTCTCATTACTGATGATCACACATAAACCATGAGACTTATGAGTCAAAGTGTAGTATTCTGACTACAGGACACAAACAAAGCAAATGTGAATTATTATGTTTTTACATTAATATAAATTTTAGTGTTCCGACAAAAGAATGAATGAAAGCATAAAAGTCTGAACGAACTACCTGATCAGGAAGAGAGGTGGGCTGTGATCGTGCATCAGTGTAAATAATCTCTCCTCTGCCTTAGAGACAAAAGAACAATATATTTACATGCCCAGTTTTATTATGACAAAATAATAAAAACCAGAGTGACTGTAGGAATTCCTAAAAAATAATTACAAATTTTTCTGAACAGAGATACTTACAACTGCACTGAGTTTCAGTTACAGACAGAGGAAGATGGGATTCATTTGTGTCAAAAAACCTTTGTGGGAATAAACATCACAGTGATCAGCAAACTGACGCACAGAATTAAATGTTCAGAAACACACAGACAGATACACTTGTCAATACTGACATGAGGAGGTAACATCTGCTGCTGCTGGGGGACTCCTGTAACGAGTACAATCATTTGATGATGTTCACAGAAACACACTGTTTACATCTAAATGTTTTTCTGTGGTAAAGTGAAAAATGTCTCTCATACCTTGAACGTAGTTCTCTACAATCATTGCCAGCTCAGGATCAATCTCTTGGAGTATTTCATGCAACACACTGACATTTGTGTCTGATATTAAATCTTTCTTTTCCATCTCAGCAATCACCTCCAGCACTGTCTGGAATTAACAGCAAAGATGGTTTTAGTTCACAGAGGCTCTGCAGCTACACTATAAATCTATCAACTGCTTCACAGCAAAATGCTGCTCAAATGCCAGTTTAAAGACACAAATCTTCAGCTCTGTAATAAAACAAGTCAGCTGGGTGCACAGATCATAGACTGAAATTCTCTGTGACCTTCAGTTTTTAGTTTAGATTTAGGGATGGATGCACTTAGAATAATATGTTTAAAGCACTTCTTAAATGCTTTCACATTTCAGATCCAGAAGTTAGCTTTATATATGTTTTGTTTATTTTTTTACATCCAGTCTATGATCAAGAGAAACATAGAAATGAACCACTGTTCATTATGTTAACACATGTCTTTGAAAAATGTGGAGAGGCTTTGTCTTCATTGGCATTTCTGTTTGGCGCCAGCTATACAAAAAAGAGGCTGGTTATGATGGAAGCTGTTAAATTTTGTGGTGGGTCAAGCAAAACTTTCTATATATAAAAGAAGAAAAATTAAGATTAATAATATTGCAGGGAAAAGGGTTGATACAACTTTCATTTAGCTGGTTAAATATAGATGTCGACAAGTTCTACGAGGGCCTGATATCCACACGAGGACATTATACTGCCACTGTTCTTTTAAATTTAAAATGTCCCAATATGTGGATCTCACTTTTCTCAGAAACAAAAATCAGGAAAAAAATAAAAATCTGTAAATTCTTTGTTTTTACATTCATCTGTTCCCAATCAGCTCAAATAGCAAAGAGAAATTAAAAATTTCATGCCATGAAAGATTTCGGATCTTAGGAGGTTAAAACTGAATTTCCATTGTATCCATTGACAAATAATTTAACTGATTTTTCTTCTCAGTGGTGCTATAAGAAAAGAGTGTGTTTTGTTATATATGGTCAATTATATTTCAGCCCTGTGTTTCTGTGACAATTTTTTTTCTTCTTGTGATGTACTGATGTTCATTTATTGAGAAATAAATGTTTTGTTAAAAAGAAAATCACCACAGGATTTAAAATCTGAAGCCCAGATGCAGTTGTTTCTTAATGTCTACATCCTGTAGATGTAGATATGGTGAGTTGATTTTTAAATAGCTGGAAAGGTGTGCAAATGTTATCTCACTTTGCATTGATCCAGTGTGCTTTTCAGCAGCTTTGATCTCAGTAGAAACTTCATGATTGCGATATTGTCGTTATTCATAGCATCACATATTTTGTACAGCATCACCCTAACAGTGGAGAAAAAAGAAGAAAAAATAAAAATGTGGAGAGAAAGCCAAACAGGCAAAAGATTTTGTAATTCAAACTGATAGCATTTAAGTACTAATTATTACTATATGCATGTTGTCATATTAAAGTCAATGTGGGACTGCGTTCACCTGTACTGTGACAGAACAGGACTCCCATCTGTGTCCTTTGATCGTTTGCTATCTATGCCCAGGGACCTGACGAGGTCTACTCAATCAATAGTTGAGAGAAGCTGAGAAAGCAAACAATTGTTCTGCAGGAGACCTTTTTCCTCTAAGCTTGAGAACAGGTCTTTGATATTAGTGATCTGTGGGGTGGGGGGGGGGGGGGGGGGGTCATTAGAAAGTCTATCAGTGAATATGAACATATCTAAGCAATCTATCATACTGTCAGTCCTACAAGTGACGCATCCATAAACATGTCAGTAAAACAAGTGGAAGGATAACAGTATAGAACATGCAGCACTGACCCCTTTCAGATGACTTCTACTAACAACATCACGACACAGGAAGCAAAGTGCTGCCACCTCAGTAGAGTCCAGCTCGTCTTCTAGAGTTGAGTACAAGCTTTGTATCACAGACCTGCTCCCACCAGCACAGGCCTGGATGGACTGATAGATACAAACACTAAGTACCATAGGCTATATGAATGTAGCAACAGTCTTTGAGATGACCCTATGTCATACAGCTTGCAATATTATGTGAAGGAAATTGATTAAACAGCACATTATCTCTCTGACACAAATGTTGTAACTTATTTGAGCTGCTCTGCCTTTCCAGAAGTAGGACCTCACCTCCATTTGACTGGAGCCGTCTTGTGACAGAACATAGAGAGAAACAGAGTTACACATCCAACTAGAATATGATCTCAGACACAACATTTCTCTGTGTGTGTAATTACCTTGCTGAAGTAAAGAAGCTTGGTCAGGCTTAGGTACAAACAGGGTGTCATTCAGTTGAGGGAAAGTACTTTTAATGTTTTCATCAGTTTGCAGGAGGTTCAGAAAAGCTCCGCAGGTATCGTCTCCTTTACTCATGATCTTAATCACGAGCTCAACAACATGTCCCTCCACATCTTTTCCGCTGATACTTTTGAGGTTGTTGTACTCCTGTTCAGTGATCAGCTCCTTCTCATAAACTTTGTTGAGGATCAGCCTGTAGTCTCCAGACAGAATCGTTTGGATGGCTGTTTTATTTCTCCTCACAATGTCTTTGGCAGACATGCTGAGTCTGCATTACAGACATTTACACAGTTTAAATATCACAACTGTAACTAACAGCAGCACACAGGTTTTGTTAACTTACAAAGTCTTCATTTTAAATGTAATAGTTATTGCATGTTACCTCTTTTGGTGTCCTTGAGAGTGTGCGCACAGATGATTCAGCGGCCCTGCTTCATTGCATTATGTTCTGCAAAAGAATATACAACTCCTCAAAGCAAATACTTTCATTCTTCTGTAAGCTACTGTACTTGCTGCAGTAATTAATAATGGCTGGAAACAAAGCGATCATTTTGCAAGAAACGTGATTGTGCCTGAATGATAATTTCATGTGTGCCCTGTGGAAGACTACTTAGCCTAAAATGTGTATTACAACAACTTGTTGGGAAAAATTTGTTTAGACATAAATGTTGATGCCGTAATAATGAAAACTCAGACATGGTTGTAATTTCCATTCAAAATGTAGCTGTATGAAATGTATAACAGTCCGTTAACCAAATAATTCAGATCTTCTCTGTCTAAAATGTTAAGTGACAGACAAAATAATAATACTACTGATAACAAATATATTTTGCTTATATAGCTGTTTTGTGCACCATCAGTACCTATCAAAGAGGAAGCAGGCTGGACCTGTAGTGTATAACTACTCTGTCCTACAATCAAGTTTATGAGGATTTTTTTGTTTGTTTTTGTTGTTTTTTTTCCTTTTTCAAAGATAATATTTGAGAGAATAACTAATAACCTCTCAGAAGTCACCCTGGTTTTCTCCATCCTACCCAAATGTAAAAGGGGATATATTTCCTCAGGCTGCATGTCCCCATCTGCACGTTTGTCCCCATTCTATAAAGCACACATCCAGACCTACCACGAAGTAGATCATTTCCCTAGCAGGCACCTGCATGAGTCAAGCTGTAACTATCACCAGTTAATACAGGCTTGTTTCCTAAATGATCTTAACAGGCTGGAACAAAAGGCACTTATTCAAGTGGATGAGCAGAAGGTGACTCTGTGTGACAGCAGAAAAGTGTGATCAGAGGATTTCATTGAAGATATTTGTTTATTTTTGTTTTTGAACAAAACATTGTTTTGCCATTTTGGCTGGTAATTGCAAATGTAACTCAGTCCTCACAGACAGAATGTTAAAATGTCAAACACTATAGTAGGAATAAACGTGTTTACAGCCTTGGTATTTATAACCAGTTTTATTTCCCATAACTAGACCAGTTGTGAATGGGTTAGAGCAGGGGTCTCAAACTTAAATGTTCTGGCCACACACATGGCGGCTCATTAAATAATTTAATTATTTTTTGCTTTTTAAAGAACTTGTTTTAACATTGCACACAACAACAAACAAATCCTCTCTAACAAAAAAAACTTCAAGGGCCAAACTCCATCATATTTTTTTTCACGTCAATATACGGGTGGCTAGTTTGAGACCCCTGGGTTAGAGGAAAATATCATCAACTAAATAACTCACGTCACTTTTGGCACAACACGTATACATGAAATTACACGTAATCACAGGGTACTTGGGATCTAACAGTGTAATTATTTTATAGAATCCTGCAAAAAACTGACTTATTACAGAAATTACACATAATTACAGGCTACTTGTGCCTTAGCTGCGGGTGCTACCATGTAATTGCCTGCAAAATGCACATAAGGGGTACTTGCACCTTAGTCCTAGGGCTGGGTATCGTCACTGATTTCTAGAATCGATTCGATTTGACTCCTCCGTGAATCGCAACCTTATCGTGGTGGAGGGGTTTGTGTGTCCCAGGGATCCCAGGGGCTATGTTGTCTGGGGGCTTTTGCCCCCTGGTAGGGTCTCCCATGGCAAATTGGTCCTGGGTGAGGGACCAGACAAAGAGCGATTCAGAAGACCCCTATGAAAAAAACACAGAGGGAACAGTTTACCCTGCCCGGGATAGGGTTACCGGGGCCCCGCCCCTGAGCCAGGCCCGGGGAGGGTGCCCGAGGGCGAGCGTCTGGTGGCCGGGCCTTAGTCCACAGCCCGAAGAGGAGACATGGGCCCATCCTCCCGCAGGCCCACCACCCGCAGGAGGCGCCATAGGGGTCGGGTGCATTGTGTGTCGGGTGGCGGCCAGGAGCGGAGGCCCTGGCGGACTGACCCCCGGCTGCCAAGACTGGCAATAGGGACATGGAATGTCACCTCTCTGGTGGGGAAGGAGCCTGAGTTAGTGCGTGAGGTTGAGAGGTACCGGCTAGATATAGTCGGGCTCACCTCTACGCACGGCTTGGGCTCTGGAACCAGTCTCCTGGAGAGGGGCTGGACTCTGTCTCAGTCTGGAGTTGCCCCTGGTGAGAGGCGGCGGGCTGGGGTGGGTATTCTAATATCCCCTCGGCTTGCTGCCGGTACGTTGGGGTTTTTCCCGGTGGACGAGAGGGTTTGTTCCCTGCGCCTTAGGGTCGGGGAACGGGTCCTGACTGTCATCTGCGCTTATGCGCCGAGTGGCGGTTCGGAGTACCCAGCCTTCTTAGAGTCCCTGGGGGGGGTGCTGGAAGGTGCTCCACCTGGAGACTCTGTTGTCCTGCTGGGAGACTTCAATGCTCACGTGGGTAACGACAGCGAGACCTGGAGGGGCGTGATTGGGAGGAACGGCCTCCCTGATCTGAACCCGAGCGGTGCTTTGTTATTGGACTTCTGTGCTAATCACAGTTTGGCCATAACGAACACCTTGTTCGAACATAAGAGTGTCCATAAGTGCACGTGGCACCAGGACGCTCTAGGCCGCAGGTCGATGATCGATTTTGTAATCGTATCACCAGACCTGCGACCATATGTTCTGGACACTCGGGTAAAGAGAGGGGCTGAGCTGTCAACTGATCACCACCTGGTGGTGAGTTGGATCAGGTGGCGGGGGAGGACGCTGGACAGACCTGGTGCACCTAAACGCGTAGTGAGGGTGTGCTGGGAACGACTAGCAGAGGCCCCAGTCCGCGAGATCTTCAACGCACACCTCCGGCAGAGCTTCAACAGCATTCCGAGGGAGGCGGGGGACATCGAGTCCGAATGGACCATGTTCAGCGCCTCCATTGCCGAAGCTGCTGCATTGAGCTGCGGCCGCAAGGTGGTTGGTGCCTGCTGTGGTGGTAATCCCCGAACCAAATGGTGGACACCAGAGGTGAAGGGAGCCACCAGGCTGAAGAAGGAGTCCTATCGGGCTTGGTTAGCCTGTGGGACTCCGGAGGCAGCCGACAGGTATCGACAGGCCAAGCGGAATGCGGCTCGGGCAGTGACTGAAGCAAAAACTCGGGTGTGGGAGGAGTTCGGAGAGGCCATGGAAAAAGACTTTCGGACTGCCTCGAAGAGGTTCTGGCAAACCGTCAGGCGTCTCAGGAGGGGAAAGCGGTGCTCTACCTGCACTGTGTATAGTGCTGGCGGAGCGCTGCTGACGTCGACTGAGAAAATTGTCAGGCGGTGGAAGGAATACTTCGAGGACCTCCTTAATCCCACTGACGCGTCTTCCAAGGAGGAAGCAGAGTCTGGGGATGAGGGGAATGACCCGCCAATTTCTGGGGGCGAGGTCACTGAGGCAGTTAAACAACTCCTTGGTGGCAGAGCCCCTGGTGTTGATGAGGTCCGCCCCGAGTTCCTGAAGGCTCTGGACGTTGTAGGGCTGTCCTGGCTGACACGCCTCTGCAATGTTGCGTGGAGATCAGGGGCAGTACCCGTGGATTGGCAGACCGGGGTGGTGGTCCCCATCTTTTGTTCCAACTACAGGGGGATCACACTCCTCAGCCTCCCTGGGAAAGTCTATGCCAGGGTGCTGGAAAGGAGAGTTCGTCCGCTAGTCGAACCTCTGATGCAGGAGGAACAATGCGGTTTTCGTCCTGGTCGCGGAACACTGGACCAGCTCTTCATCCTCTCGAGGATACTTGAGGGTGCATGGGAGTTTGCCCAACCAGTCTACATGTGTTTTGTGGACTTGGAGAAGGCATTCGACCGTGTCCCTCGGGGTGTCCTGTGGGAGGTGTTGCGGGAGTATGGGGTGTCTGGCCCATTGCTACGGGCCATTCGATCCCTATACAACCGTTGCAAGAGCTTGGTTCGCATTGCCGGCAATAAGTCGGACTCGTTCCCGGTGGGTGATGGGCTCCGCCAGGGCTGCCCTTTGTCACCGGTTCTGTTCATAATTTTTATGGACAGGATTTCTAGGCGCAGCCAAGTGGCGGAGGGCTTTCGCTTTGGTGGCCTCAGGATCTCATCTCTGATCTTTGCGGATGATGTGGTTCTGTTGGCTTCATCGGGTGAGGGCCTCCAGCTCGCACTGGAGCGGTTCGCAGCCGAGTGTGACGCAGCGGGAATGAGGATCAGCACCTCCAAATCTGAGGCCATGGTTCTCAGCCGGAAAAGGGTGGAGTGCCCACTCCGGGTCGGGGATGAGGTCCTGCCCCAAGTGGAGGAGTTCAAGTATCTCGGGGTCTTGTTCGCGAGTGATGGGAGAAGGGAGCCGGAGATCGACAGACGGATTGGGGCTGCAGCTGCAGTAATGCAGATGCTGCACCGGTCCGTCGTGGTGAAGAGGGAGCTGAGTGTAAAAGCGAAGCTCTCAATTTACCGGTCGATCTACGTCCCTACCCTCACCTATGGCCACGAGCTGTGGGTAGTGACCGAAAGGACGAGATCGCGGATACAAGCGGCGGAAATGAGCTTCCTCCGAAGGGTGGCTGGCATCTCCCTTAGAGATAGGGTGAGAAGTTCGGCCATCCGGGAGGGGCTCAGAGTAGAGCCGCTGCTGCTCCACATCGAAAGGAGCCAGCTGAGGTGGTTTGGGCATCTGGTAAGGATGCCCCCTGGGCGCCTCCTGGGTGAGGTGTTCCAGGCATGTCCCACCGGGAGGAGGCCCCGGGGCAGACCCAGGACCCGCTGGAGAGATTATATCTCTCGGCTGGCCTGGGAACGCCTTGGTGTTCCCCCGGATGAGCTGGAGGAGGTGGCTGGGGAGAGGGAGGTCTGGGCCTCTTTGCTTAGGCTGCTGCCCCCGCGACCCGGCCCCGGATAAAGCGGATGAAGATGGATGGATGGATGGATTCGATTTGAATCGGGGAAATTTTGCCTCAGAAAGTCATAAATATTATAATTCTGATCATTTATCAGTACATATCCATATTTTCATATCTATAAAAAGAAAGCTGACAGTTGTGAGACTTCATCAGAGGTTTAAGCATCACAGCAGATGCCTTTGTGTGAAAGTAACTGAGGATAAAACACAAAAACATGAAAGAGATTTTCCTGGCCTGTGATTTTATAGCAGATAACAAACTTAAAAATATTCTGCAGTAGAACGAAAACTAAAGAAAACCATGAATCAACATATAAACAACACCTGACGCTGCTGAAGTGAAGCAGAGCAAAGTTACACAGGTTTAGAGACACAGCTAAGCTTTTTGCAATTTCACATTAAAACAGTTTAAATTTCTTCTGTCTTGAACAGCCGAAATGAGACTTTCTTGTTGGAAGTCAGTTAAATTAAAAACAAAAATCAACAACGGCCTGTTCATGACGGTGTGTAATAAGCAAACGAACAATGCAGAAAACAGAGATTTTTAGATGGGAAAGTGTTCTTAAAGTACAGAGGGAGAGTGAGAGAGAGAGAGAGATGTACTTGAAGTGTAATTTTATCGTGGTGGTAGCAAAACAGCAAAAGTAAGAGAGGACGATGTTTATGTGAAGCAAAATGTGGATCTTCTTTTGCTGCTGGTTCAGTCAGTTTTGGTTGGAGAGAGACAAAACCCGCTTCTTTAAAATCTAGAGCCAAAAGGGCGTAAACACAAAGCGCGGACGCGCCTACGCGTCAGAATCTGTGAGCTCTCGGTCTTCATCCCCGACGGCGTCGCCGACATGCTGTCGAGTGAGAAAGCCGACATCTCACTGATCTCACGTTTTTGTGCAGAATTCGTGTGCCTGCTTTCATTTACTGTTTTAGCTGTTTGGTGTTTATTGAAATTTTGTGAGGTTTAACCTGAAATTCTGGCGTTTTGGGCAAAATAAAGTTATATTTAAAAATCAGGATTCAGGATTTGAATGAATCGATATCGTGTTACTCAATCTAGAATCGATTTTAATTGGAAAATCAATAATCAAAACCTACCCCTACTTAGTCCCTCCATAACACGTACCCTAGAAAGTAAACGGTACTTGTTTCATTTGAAAACTGGTCTCTCCTTCTTCTCAGCTGGGCCTTTAGCTAGCAACACTGAAAAGAAACTGCACACAGACAGTTTGTGTGTTTGCTGATGTTTGTTGAGCTGATAGAAATGTTGCATTTGAAATTACCTGACACTCCAAAAAAAAAACCTCACTCCCTTTATGCTCGCTGGTCGTCAGTGGGGTTAGCTAGATGATGAAGTACCGCAAACATAACTTATGGACACCCGAAGTCGTTCCAGCCACAAGTAATACTAATAATTGTTGCCTCCTGTAATGTTATATATCAAACTGCACCAGTAGAGGGTGGTGTCATTAAAAAGTAGAAGTATAATCCTGTCCATAAAGTTTATGAGCTGCGTTCATTAAAAGTCACTTGTTCCTTGCTAATGATAAATAAATAAAAAGGCCCATTTAAACCCCTAACTATGGCACATGTGTTTGCCTCTTTAATCTCTTTTTATATCACATCTGGTGATTAATACACGAGCAGGACTGCCTTTCATGTGTTTCTCGCAGCGACGAAGTAATGACTCCATTCAAAAACGTCAAACCGAAAGTAACGAGCCTGTTTTGAAAATGAAAAGGAAAAAAACTACTCAAGTGAAGTAGATGTAAATTTAAAACTGTACTTAGCACAGTAACAAAATATCTGTCTTTACTGCCCACCTCTGCTGTTGTCCACGTCCAGGTTAATGCATGCACTGTTGATACTTCCGCTGAAGTGTAATCACAAGTGAAACACAGGCGCTGTGTCCCAATTCAGGGTCTGGACGCTTGAAGTACGTGCACTACGCGTACTACGTACGGCGCGTACTATGAGTACGAGAAGTGCGGAAGTGAGAGGCTTGTGAAATGGGACGGTCTAGCCCTTCGTTGCGCTGTTCAGGTTGCCTAGCAACCATGATACTAACCGCGAGAAACGTTACATACAGCATTGTTTGACAGAAATGAAGGAGAAAAATGTTTTGTCATGACATCACTTTGATTAGTTGAGTATCTGAGGCTGAGGCCACGGGACTGTAAAACATGATTGTTGGGCTTCATTTCTGTACTGAACAGTCATTTGAAGAGTAGTTAGTAAATAACAATTAGCTAATGTTGTTCATGAGACTAAAATCATCTCACTGTGGTAATGTAAATATAATATGGCCAATATTATATTATTTCCAGATTATTATGATATATATATATATATATATATATATATATATATATATATATATATATATATATATATATATATATATATATATATATATATAGTACACTTTGAATTGGGACAGCCGTCGTCGCGTGGCGGTGACATAATCGCACTTGAAATGCGTACTTCAAGCGTGAAGACCCTGAATTGGGACACAGCAAAGGCCGAGGATTATTACAGCCGGCGAGAACAGCGGACTCCCGGCACATCGTTTTCACCCCCCCCGCGGTCTTTTCGCTACTCAGGTTAAATGTCTGTGAAGGTTCTCAGTCATCCAGGTCATCGTGGTCAAAGGAGCTTGCAAAGAAAAGCGTCTGGACTTCTTTAAGTTACTTGAAGACGTTTCACCTCTCATCCGAGAAGCTTCTTCAGGGAAGGGATCTCAAAACTGGATTATAGATGGCAGTGAGTTGGTGTCGTAAACCACCGCCTCTGTTCAAAGATGGTCGCTCACAGTGGACATAGATGGCTTCTTTCACTCCTCTTTCAAACCATCTGTCCTCTCTGTCCAAAATGTGAACATTGGCATCCTCAAAAGAGTGTCCTTTATCCTTAAGATGCAGATGGACAGCTGAGTCTTGTCCTGTGGAGGTGGCTCTTCTGTGTTGTGCCATGCGCTTGGGAAGTGCCTTCCCAGACGCCTTAACACCCACTCACATCCTGGGCCATCTGACCTCAGGAATTCGCATGATAAGGTGGGGCCAGGTTTCACAATGAACTCACCCGAAACTCTGGCTGATTGGGACCCACACCCAGTTCCACACCTTGGCTCAGGCGATTAGAGGATCATCAGGGGGTCCTTTTGTCCCTGTGTGGGGGGATACTCCCACTAGGTTTATATCTGGGACTCTCCACCATTTGACCTTAGAACTGAAGAAGCTTCTCGGATGAGAGGTGAAACGTCTTCAAGTAACTTAAAGAAGTCCAGACGCTTTTCTTTGCAAGCTCCTTTGACTACTCAGGTTAAACAAACCCCAGTAGCTGTCTATTGTATTGAGTGTCCACTAAAATAAAAATAAAAGCGTTCTAACATCTCACCTGCTTGTTTTTATTAAGGTATGTACACGTATGTACATGTACACTATTTTTATTAATAGAGATTTCACTACTGAGGTTAAACATGATATATAAGTCACTTAGATCACTTCTAAATGTTAATGTTTGGTTTATTTCAGTGTTTTATTTGTTCCTGAGTAAACCGGTTTGGCTGTGATTAAAGTTAAGCTTCATAACATATTACTCACAGTTAAATTATGAGGGGACGGCAGTAAAAACTCCGGACCTGTGACGTCATCAAGTACGCTGGTGTTCCAATTGTACAAATCGCGAGTCCGTACTCCCGTGCGTTCTCGGCGGCGTACTTGAGAATTGAGAAAGGGCCTCACATTTCTTCTAGAGCCAAACCACACCTACATATATACATTGCAACACGTTCTCACTCCTCATCAAATATGCGACGCAGGGTCAGAGTCTGCTTCGCTTATCAACGACTATGGAAAGTCAGCGAGTGTCAATAATGTTAATATAGCATCCAGTTGAACTGAGAAGGCCAGAACTGATGGTTGTTGAATGACCTTTATTATTCCTTGCCGTGTATCAGACAACGAACCAACGTAAGAGCTAGACAAACAAATAAAACAATTACCATGTTATTTATGTAACACCATTTTAACCGCTCATTATGCAGGTCTAACCGTTAACCATTAAACTATATAATACATATTATGCATTTCAGATTGCTCAAATTAAGTCATATACATTACAAACCTTGTTCCCCTGTCAACTGTATCTAGAACCATTAATTTTGTACAATTTAACCATGTTTTTCTCTTCCTTTTCTCCGTTAGCATTAGTTTCCGTTTTCTTCCGTCTTTTTTGTACATCAAGTTGGTTACCGTTACATCGTTCACTTCCGGTCATGCAGGAAGTTACCAAAATAAAACCACAAACGTTATATTACGTGAGTATGAGCTAGCTTTACATATCAGCCGTTACAGTGAATGTGGTTATGTTAGTAATACAACGAGCAGAGGCGGAGCCAGACATTTGAAACACCCGGGGCTTAGCCCTAAAGGGTAGTATGCATGTGGGTTTTTTTTTTTTTTTTTTTTTTTGGGCGGGGGGGGGGGGGGGGGGGGGGGGGCAGAAATGACTGAAAGATTAATAGGCTCTGTTTTGGGTTTTGTTCAAAAAGGAATGACTTCATATAGGAAAAAAATATATCACATATGCAGGACACCTTAAACTAGTTTTTTAATTAAGCAGCGAGGCAGAACAAAATCAGGGCTGTATCAAGACACAGGGACTAAACCCCAATTCAACCAGACCCAGAACTGATCCGGAATTAAAACTGGACTACAAGAGTTCAAAATCAGGACTACTGAGGACTTAACCAAGACAGAACAAGAATCAGAACTAGATGACAGTAGCACTAAAAATCATCATAGACCTGCACTACACTAATTTTTTAATTCTACCAAAGTCCACTATTTAGATTGAGAAAAGTTTCTATAATTATTTAGCCTTGTTGTGCAAACAAGCCTGCAGAACTTAATAAATATAGAATTTGAAAAATAACAAAGAAACACTAGGTACGACCCATATGGAAAAGATATATATAAATCTTATAAAGTTTGTATCTGTTTTGTGTGAAACTTGTATGAAAAGCATACAAGAGTGAAAACAGATATAAGATCCCTTGAAGAATTATATAATGAAACTTGTATGTTTTGGATTCTTACTAAAACAATATATGAAAGTAATGAGAAAGTGGCCACTTTCATGAGTAAATCATATAAGTTTTTACTATTTCTTTTCCATATGGGGAGATACATGAGTACCTATGATACGGTGATACTTTTGGTAAACAACCATTTGACTAACATGTGTGTCTCACCTGCTCTTGTTCCATCTCTGTTCTGTCCTCATTCTCCTCTCTCTCCCTCTCTGTTCCTCTCTCTCCCTCTTTGTGCTGACAATCATCAAATATACAGTTGAAACCAGATATTTACAAACTCTTCAGATAAAAACACTTTTTTA
The DNA here is from genome assembly GCF_963576455.1 of Neolamprologus multifasciatus. Classification (NCBI taxonomy): domain Eukaryota; kingdom Metazoa; phylum Chordata; class Actinopteri; order Cichliformes; family Cichlidae; genus Neolamprologus; species Neolamprologus multifasciatus. The sequence continues at coordinate 28,091,779 of NC_140456.1, read as the reverse complement.
ATTGTAACATCAAATCAGACTAAATGTTTAATTTTTTTAGATTGATAAATATAAAAAACATATTTGTTAACTTTAAGAGTAAAGAGAGAAACTGTCTGTATTTCTTAATTGCAAATGGCACCAAATTGTATTCAAAACTGAGCCACACTTATGGAGCTCCACAATTCTTTTCCAGGTGTTTTGGTTGACATCTCTTGATTTTCCCATTTTAAAGAAACAGGCTCTGTGTTTTGCCTTATATGCATCCACAGGTGTGTCACCAATTTACTCACATGGACTCTGCTAACCTATCAGAAGCTTCTTCAGCTCAGAATGGAATCGTCTGCAGTTTTCTTAGCAATTAACAATAAACTTAGTGTACATGTACTCCTAAATTTGATGAAAGTGATAAAAAAAAGACAGCTCTGTCTCTCTTTATTCTGACATTTAACTCATTCAAAAGATATTTCAATATTTATTTATCCAAAACAAAACAAGTTTACTCTAACTTGATGTTGTACAGTAAAAAAATGTTCTTGTGTTTTCCGTAAAGTGTATATAAATATCTGGTTTAAACTGTGAATATACTGCTGTGTATTGAAGTTCCTCTTGTTTTGCATAGAAATATACTGAACAACATACAAAGCACAATATATAAAATACTACCAGAGTTTTTTCTTTGAAAGAAGCCCCTTATGTCCATTCTTGTATATCAGTGCATTACTGAAACCGATTTATTTAGCCGTGGAGGGAAACAACTGAAAATATGAAATAAACACACGTAAGCTAAGACTCTCTAAAGAAACAGCATTGTTGTTGTTCGGCTTTTCATTTCGCCATTTGTTGATTCACTTGAAGAGCAAGTAACGTAATATGGGTCAAGTGATCAGTTTGTTATCAATCTTTCGTGATACACCGTCATATTTAAATTATTTGTACAGTACGAATGATTTGCTTTGGTACCTGGTCGAACTTCAGTTCTCCTCTGTCTGCCTCGCTCCGTTTCTCCAACAGGCAGCAGCTGTCCCCGCCCCGCTTAGTGCCTGAGCTCGGATCATACCAATATTAGGGGGGATTTATGCACAGTCGTAAATTCCCACAGTGTGCACTATGTGCTTCGAGTATTGTGTGTAGTTTTTGTTTTATACAGTTGTCAGCAAGGCATCTAACTATGAAAAAATTACACTCCAAAAGACCCCGGGCTTCAGAAAAAACAACCCGGGCTTAAGCCCAGTAAGCCACCCCCCCCCCCCCCCCCCTCCGCCACTGACAACGAGTGCTAATATAACAGCTTTAAGATGCATTTGTAGATATTATTACGTGTTTTACTGTCTTTATGGTGCTAGTTTAACGTTACGTGTAAAGGTTAGCTTATATTACAATAAGGCTGTTACTATTTAAACGATTTTAGGACAGAAATATTAGCCTCTGTGATGAAGTAATGAGTTACTACTTAAAAAAGTTTCCAGTAAAGTGATTAATCGCAGCCACAGATTGACAGTAAATATCCCGATTAGCTTCAATGCATCTATAAAAATATGTGCAAGTTTCAGTGCTTCGTTTACATTGTATGATACTTATACTGATCTAGGTCAGTGTAAAATACAATCCTAGCTGTCTGAACAAGCAGGGGAAGGCGGGGCTTGTTCTTTCTTAACCAATTGGGTTTCGAATTTATTCTTTGGGGTTTCTTATATGTATAATATTTATATTTTATTACCGATTTAAATGAGGTCAACTCAAGTGATTGACAGCTAATTGATGAATCACACTTAACAATAACAACGTTGCACTGCATTACTGAGTCCTAAAACTCACTGCGCTACATACCAAACTGCACCACTGTGGAATACTGTCGAAGAATAATGCTGTCCAGGAATATAGTTAAGATGGCTAACTGATAAACACACATGTAAGCTGTACTACATTCAACGATCTTTATGTGCTACGTTCGTTAAAAGTCACTTGTTCTTTGCTGACGACTTCATTATCAGCCACCATTGCAATAATAAATAAATAAAAAACACGGGCGCACTTTAACCCCTGGCTATGGCACACGATTTTGCCTTTCATGTCTGTAATATCTCCTGGTGATGAATACACGAGCAGGACTGCCTTTCACGTGTTTCTGTTTAGGCTCAAGTTTTTATGTTTGGAGGCTCCCAGTGACGAAATACAACAAATAATGCCAGTTTCTCGATTCTCTCGCCAGTCCGAACTTTGTCGATTCACACGGGAGTCCTCCCGAGGACGGCAGTGTACGTGATGACATCTCCGTTCCGGAGTTTTTACTGCGTTGCCTTCTTAATGTAACTGTGATTAATATTTGCAATGGAAATTACACATGAAATGAAAAAAAATGCACATGATGTAGTAGATTTTTTTTAAGAAAAAAATAATTAAAAAGTATCTTAAGCACTTTGGCAAAATTCGCTTTTACATATCATCTGTTTCATAATGTCTAATGAGCTTCATACGGTTAAGCAAAACCACTACATGACAGAAACACAAGCTTAATCTCTCTATTAATAAACATACTACACATGTATGCCTGAATAAAGACAAACAGGTGAGATGTTAGAATACTTTTATTTTCATTTTAATAGACACTCAAAACTTACAGCACACAGCTGCTGGGGTTTGGAAGAGAACTGAACAATATTTAAAATACAATCTTCAGGATGTCCACTTATTAACATAATATTTTTGCTCCCGGTGAAAATGTTTCCTCTTGTATTAAAATATTTTTAATGTTAAATTCAATTCATAGTCAGCCGTTTAAATAAGAACAGAAGATTTTACATCGGGGGGATATGACGGGTGAAATTCAAAATTGACAGCTCTCAGAGTAAGGCTTCAATATTAAATTAAACGGTCCAATTATGAAGCCAAACCGATTTAGTCAGGAACCAATGAAACACCGAAATAAACCAAACATTAACATTTAGAAGTGACTTATAGATCATTTTTAACCTATGACGTTATTTTTGTGCCTCTATTCTAAGCGCACGTAAATAATTTTTGCAAGTACAAATGTTGCATTTTGAGGAGAAGATTATTCTCAAGAGAGTACAAACAAAAAGAAAACCCTTTTCACTAGCATTCAAAAACTAATGTGTACACTTATGTCTGCATTTTTATTTTAAATGTGAACAAAATGATAGCAGAAGAGCTGTCACGTGTCTGGCCAAAAGAGAGTGCCAATTTGTTTATTTGATTTTTCGATTAAAGGCTTCAGTTGAGAAAAAAGAATTGCGCTCACGTTTGCAGCTTCGTCTTGTTGTACAATATTTTAAATTAAAAACAAAAAAAAACCACTACATTTTAGAAAATATTTGCAGGTGTTTTCTTGTTTTCTTTAGTTTAGTGAAACTAAACCTTTATGGAGTTAGTTCAGTTACAACGGCATTTGTTTTATTTTTATTTTGTTACTATATACTATATACTATATATACTGATTTTGTTTTTGGTGTGTGTGTGTGTGTGTGTGTGTGTGTGTGTGTGTGTGTGTGTGTATATGTGTGTGTGTGTGTTTTGTTTTTGTTTTTTCCTGCGCTCAATTTCTGTTATTTTTAGATTTTTCTTTGACCCTTAGTCTGTTGTAATTATGCAATTTTTATTTTTATAGTATGGCTGGTTTCATTATGTCTATATCATCAGGCCTTTTTACCTGTAGTCTGTGTTCTGTTCATAATTCTAGTTTGATTGTATTCTGTTCCTTGGTTAAGTTTATTTTACGTTCCCCGTGTTTCATCCATATCTTATTTAGTCGCCATAATGTTTTATTTTTCTAGTCTGTCTCTTGTGCGTTTTTGCTTCCCCTGTTTAGTTATCTGATTATTTTCACCTGTTTCTTATTTTTCCCCAGATGTGACTCATTCTCTATTAATGCTCCGTCTGTCTGTATATAAAGTCTGGGTTTGTCCTAGCTTTCTGTTGTGTTGTACTTTTTGTCTGCCCATGTGTTTCCTTCCATTTTGGCTCAATGGACTTTGTGTTTCTGCTGGCTAAATGAAGCTTTTTGAAGCATTTAAGCTTGTACTGAAAAACGGTTCATTACTGAAAGCTTTTCAACACAGTCTTCTTTGGTGGCATCAAAACAAAATGAAGAGCAACCTAAATCTAAAACTTGAAACAAACTTCTTCAATTGTCCACTCAAGAGAGTTGTGTTCATAGCTTCTGTTTAATGACAGCTCTGTCTGAAATCGGGCTGCTGTTTGTTCTATTCAATTCAATTTTATTCATATAGCACCAAATCACAACATTAGTCGCCTCAAGGCGCTTTCTATTGTAAAGTTGACCCTACAATGATACATTCAGAGAAAAACCCAACAATCTATGACCCCCTATGAGCAAGCACTTTGGCCACAGTTTGAAGCGAAAAACTCCCTTTTAACAGGAAGAAACCTCTGGCAGAACCAGGCTCAGGGAGGGGCGGCCATCTGCTGCGACCGGTTGGGGTGAGGGAAGGAAGACAGGATAAAAGACATGCTGTGGAAGAGAGACAGAGGTTAATAACAAGTAGGATTCAATGCAGAGGTCTATTAACACACAGTGAGTGAGAAATGTAACTGAGGAAGAAATACTCAGTGCATCATGGGAATCCTATATGCCTTAGCAAAAAGGAAAGTTTTTTTTTTCCTTACACAATTCCACTTGTTTTGTGACATAAAATAACTAACCTCCATCCTCAGATATCAGTGTGTGGGAATGGGGCAATGGGAGTGGAACACCTGAGCCTGAGACAGGAGGTTGGCAGATATGTGGTTTATTTTACACATATACAAAAGGTCTGCCTTCACCAAATAAATTATCATGGTAAATACAATGCGCTCCTTAAATTTCTTTCTTAAAATGCAGCTTTTATGTCTTTTAATCATGATTTACAATGTACAATTGTACATGGGTGTGCACACACACGCACACACGCACGCACACACACACACACACGGATAAATTCAGTGTGAATTTGTGGGGAATACTCTCTGCTGCGACCGGGGGTGCTGGAGCACAGCTTCTTCTCAGTGCGACACCAAAGGCTGTAAACCTGTTATTCCTGCTGTCCAGAAGTAGAGGGCGCTATTGTATAGCGTGTAGTCGCTTTGGAGCGTGATGTCACGGGGTGGGCGTGGAAAGGATTTTGGCTCGATCCGCCATTTTCGGGGTCTAGCGCAAGTGAAAAGGGAGCGAAGGCACACGCAACAGCCACGGTTCATATTTGCTGTGTGGTCGGCTGCAATGTTCGATCGCACGACCGGCAAGAGAATAAGCTTGAAAATGGTTTATCTTTTCATTCTTTCCCAACCTGGAAGCAACACGAGGCAGCTCATGTATCAATGTTAGCAAACGAAGGTGTGTAGCCTGGATAGCAGCTGTGAGATGAGCTGATATCCAGTTCTCTTCCATCTCCAAATATCTGTTGGTGCTCCAGACAGTTTTATTCCGGTAAGTTCTAAATATGTTCATATCACTCTTCATAGCCTATTAGTTTTATTTTCGATGCACTCTGAGCTCATAGCAAATTAGAACAAACATCCTACTGAGTGATTTTGTAGAACCACCTTCTATTTATAGAGTTGCTAATTATTTGGCATTATTGCAGCAAACCAGCCTATGAAATGGATGAAACACATCGTGACTGGGTTCCAGCGCTACACAAGGGACCTGCTTCAAACATACCACCCTGCCAATCAGATTACTTCTTCCATGTGAGGGTGAAGAGGTGACCCTTCTGGATAAGATGGTGAAGGTTTGCTGCATTTTGGTGAACAGTGTGATAATAAAACCAGGAAAATATGAAACCTGCTCCTGTTAAATATTCTTAAGTATTGTGCTGTTAAAATTGCTGTATTTTTTCCAAAAGATACAGTAAATAAAGTAATGTTAGTAGTGGTTGATATCACGTAAACACTGTCATGATTTTGTGTAAACATTTTGTCATTTGTAAACTATAAATGACTGGATTCTACATTGTAACGGATGTGATGTTCTATAAAGTGGTTTTCATAATAATAAAAAAAAAGAGGCAGAAATTAGTTTGTTTCTTTATTCAATTTTTGAACAGTGGTACTCAGTGAGTACATATTCAGTAAATGCAAATTATTTACATGGCAGTGCACTACAGGCATAAATCTAGACCCCTAGATAAAACATTATGGGTCATTCCCACAACCCACAGCTTTACTGTGCTCCAGCAAAGTATCCCAAGTATCCTCCAGCAGTGACAACTCCTCCACAGTAGCAGGTGGGATTTTTCTTTTTTGAGGACGGCTCCTTTTCCCTGTCACTACGGATGGTCTGTTTATGTTTTGATCAAGAGCCTTTTTTTGGGCAGCTGAAGAGGAGAAGTCTATCTTACGGCCAACCTCTGACTGTATCTTGGTCACATTACCCAGCAAAACCCAGCATGCAGGTTCATCTGTAACAGTCCTGTGCCACAGATCAACACTGTTGCTTCTACATTACACAGAAGAGCAGTGACGTGGGTGCAGGTCTCCACGACTCCGGCCTTACAGGTGCAGTGGGCGGCTTCAACCTTCCCTGTGATGCTCACAGTGACCCATGGCTGTAATGCTCGTTCATTCAGTCTTTGAGAGTGCAGGACCTGAAACACACACAAAGTTCATTTAAAGACAAGAACTATGAGCCAAGGCTGACATAAATGTGTTTAATCTACTTTATCATAAATGTAACAAAGTTTTTAGAAAGTTAGCACATACATGTTTCATTTCTTTATGTGTCCATCTATAGAAGGCTGCATGTTATAGTGTTAATCTGCCTGTTCTCTGTCAGAAACCTGCCTGCAGAAAATGAACCTAAAGTATGTAATGCAAGGATGTCATCACTTTAGAGATGGAGAAAGCATAAAGTGACAATTATGAATCCCTTAATATGATAAGGAGATTATGCAGGTCATTAATCAATGTATAAAACTAAAATAAAATGTATTTTTAGTGACACAAGATACAAATATGGAAGCAAGATGTATAATTAGAATTATTTATAATAAATATGAATAAATTAGTGCAATTTCTTTAACCATAAAGAATAACTAAATCCTTCAGGACAATGTCACATCAGTGCACTGAACTCACTATGTTATCCCTCTAACAGCCTCCACATGTTCTCACTGTAATTTCCCCTCATGAATGAATTTATGCTGCACTAATCTGAATGTTTGCAGGGAAATCAAACGCATTTCACACGCAGTACTCGAGCTGACTTACCTTTGTTTGAATGACGACTTGTACGCGCTGACTCCACAGACAAGGTACGAAAATATGTCAGGCTACGTCAATAGCGGTTGGTCTTCAGGGTTTCTACTCCACAGCCGTGTTTCATACGGGTCCACATTTCCAATGCACGCTATTTTCTGCAAGTACCGCCGCTTCGCCTCTGGACGCAATCGGTCTCTATACAGTCCATTCTCTTTTGAGCTGCTTTTAAGCATCTTTCTTGTAGTCGTCGTTCCAACAGTGTGTTTGTTTTAATTCGTAGACCCCGAAAATGGCGCTGCGCTCCCATAATGCATTGCGGCGTGACGTCAACTCCAAAGCCCTATTGGAGGATCTGAGAGTCACTTCCAAGTTTGTTCTCAGAACGCGGTGTCACTACCCGATCCGTACCGGAAACCCGATCGGTACCCCGCATGCGCAAATCTTACGTCACTTCCTCTCTTTGCCAACATTGCGACATTCAATATATTTGAACGATACGGTTAGCGCCCAGTTAGCCAAGGACAATGATGCTTTCTTCTTTATAAATTTGGTTTTATTTTTGGCAAAATTTCATATACACAAAAGCAAAGTCCTCAGCAGAAAGCCTGAACTTCTTGTATTAAAAATGGAACTTGTACAATATATAAGGACAATCTCCTCATCAAAAAACACTAAGGCTCTCAAGACTGTTAACATCTATAACCGATTGAAACTGCTAACTTGATTTTGGCTCTTGCAAACTTTTGTTTATTTATGTTCCCCTTAATTTATTTTATTTTTTTGTACTCACTTTTGTCTCACTGTCCTTGTCACTCTCTCTCTTCCTCATTGTACTACTACAATGTCATCTTTTATGTGATCCCTGTTTTACTCGACTGTATGTCTAAAATGTGATAAATAAAGTTTATTAAAAAAAAAAAAAAAAAAAAAAAAAAAAAAAGTTAGCGCCCAGTTAGCTCCTAGCATTTCTCAACAGCTCTGCCTCCTTCTCGACTCCCCGGGACATTTAAACAATGGATAATCCGTATACAAACAAATTCATGCTTTTCTCCTCAACAGAGAGCGTCCCCGATTGAACAACAGCGCCGTAAAATAAGAAGAATGGCGCCTAATTACAGAGTTAATAATACAGACTTAGCAATGTGTCACGTGAAGATTCATCAGCCAGATGAAGTGTTTACTGACAATTGACAGTGATAGCGGACATCATCATCACTATTCCAGTCAATCCTCTCCACACAGACAAGCATAAACACACTCGACTATCACTGAATCAAATTTAACACACGTTTGTAATGACGCCAATTCAGTTTACAATAGGGTTCATCCGCTCGGTCAGAAGGTGGCAGTATCCTCGTACACTGGGGAGTACACTGCCATTAAACGAACAGAAGAAGAAGAAAACATCTGCACATGCGCGGTACGGATCGGGTAGACCCGATTTGTACGGTCCGACTTTGCACATGCGCAGTAAGGATCGGGGAGTCCCGATCCGTAACTATCTTTTTATTTTTCGTTTTTGTCTACATTGTACTGAAATGCTTCATTATTGCAAACATTTTAAGATATACTTATTATTCTTAACATCTTAACCAATACTCTGACCCGTAACTATCGTAAAACGCTACGACCGGAAGTAGACACCTTTCGCGCATGCGCGGTACCGATCGGGTTTCCGGTACGGATCGGGTAGCGACACGCGGGATAGTTTCGTGCTGGATGTTATTTGAGAGAAGGAATGAGGTTTCGTTTTCAAGGACAGCAGAAGTTCCAACTGACCGTAAGAGAATTACGTTTTATGTAATATAATGTGCAGCTATTGTTACGATAGTAAGCTGTAGTAAACTACTTCCTTCTCATAGACAGTAGTGTTTAGGATCACCTCTGACTCTTTCCTTTGCGCAGATTCAGCATGTCGGCCCAAAATGCAATGAGGAGCAATAAAAAAGCCATTCATGGGATTCTGTCCGGAGACCGCGGGCTAATTCTCAACAAAGTTTATGAGAATAAGCTGATCACTCAGCGGGAGTACAACAATCTTAAAAGCATCAACAACGCAAACGTGGAGACACACGTCAGTGAGCTCGTGGATACGATCATGAATAAAGGAGAAGATAAATGCAAAGACTTCCTGAACCTCCTGCAAACCGATGGCGCCATTAAAGAAACTTTCCCTCAGCTGGCGAGTTTACAACTGACTTACACCCCCCTTTTATCCAAGCCTGTCCAAGTGTCTTCATGTCAGCACGGTAACACACACGTAACACTGTATAGAAACGCTGTGTCTCCTGTTGTGTTTGGTTGTTTAACTCAGTTTTATTGTTCTTCCCTCAGATGTTCTGCCACAAGATGGGAATATGTCAAAGGTGAGATGCTGATGCAGAAACAGCCTCCTACACTTGTGACATCGCTTGAGACAGATATGTAGATGAAATTCTGTGGTTACGCAGCCTGTAGTAACACATATAAAATCTTGGTGTCCACTCTTTAGGATGTTTATCAAATCATTAGCCGGCCCGTCGGCCTCTGCGTGATCATAAACAATAAGAACTTCTTGGATGGTTCACCAAGAAGAGGATCAGATAAAGACGCCCGTAAGTTTCAGGGGCAGATTTTTTATTCTTTCTTGTTAGTATCTGGTGCTTAAATATTTTTCTCTAATTACATTTTTTGCAGAAAGCTTGGCAGAGGTGTTCAGCTGGCTGGGCTTCAGAGTGCTGATGTGTAAAGACCTGACCAAGGATCAGATGGATCAGGCACTGACGTTTGTTGCTTCCCTGGCAGACATGTCTCAGCTGCAGAAGTTCAACTTTAAAGAGTGGGATGGCAGCAGCTTTGTTGATCCTCAGCAGGTTCTTGAGCACGGTGATGCTTTCATCTGCTCTATTCTGAGTCACAGAAAAAAGGGTGTTGTTTTGGGAACTGACAGGGACCCCTTCCCCATTAAAGAAATTACCCGAAAGTTCAGGGGGTGTGACCAGTCTGTCCTCACTGGTAAGCCCAAAGTGTTCCTGATCCAGGCCTGCCAAGGAAGTAACAAACAGCGTGGAGTGCAGTTGATGGAGACTGATGATGATACTTCACCATTGACCATCCCTGAGGAAGCTGATGTTCTGGTTGCCATGGCCACTGTTGAAGATCATGTTTCATTTAGACATATAGTCAATGGAAGCTGGTTCGTTCAGTCTCTTTGTGAGCAGCTGAAGGAGCGCTGTCCCAGGTAATTGTTTTAAAATCACCAAACACATGTGTACACTGACCCTGACAGTGATATCAACATGTTTTTGTATCTCTATAAATGCTCTTAGGGGCGAGGACATCGTCTCCATCCTCCACTACGTGAACGATGATGTAGCACATAGCGAGACCTCCTCGTTGGACAAGCAGATGCCTGAAGTGAGATTCACCCTGAGAAAGAAACTTGTGCTGCAACCTCAGCGCACCTGAAGTCATCATGGAAATACAGCACATCTTACTGTGCAACTAGGGATGCATGATTAACTCAGAGTTACTTATTATGTTTCTTAAAATGTTTCCTTTATATTTTCCATCTTTCTCTCATCATTTTAAATCTTTTATTTTTCTAAATCTGAATCTCGCATTGAGGTGTTGCATTTTATTCATGTAGCAGTTTAATATCAAAGAATAAATCTCAGACTGGGAACACAACTGGTGTTATTTGTGTTGGGAGGTTTTTACATGTGCTGCAGTGAAGCTTCACGGGTGCTTTTCCTAAACTGAGCCTTTACATTCTTAAACCTAGTAACATTACCTAATCAATCAAAAAGGTTACTTTTTGTCTTCAAACAACAAATCTCACAACACTCTCCTGATAGTAACAATAAAAATGTTACATTTAACTTGTTATAATGTCTTTTAATTCTCTCAGAATACATCAGTTTGCTTCAGAACTGTTTGACTTGATTTCTCCCTCCACAAATCCTGAAAGATTACCGTGGCTACTATATGTGGTTGAAAGAAACATGTTCCAGCAAAACCTTTTTTCAAAAATGTTGTTTATTTTCTTCTGTCCCTCATTTTGTTTTGTTTTTTTTTTCATGTGGATCTCTGAACTGTTAGATGAAGATAAATACTTGATTTAAAAAAGGAAGGTGAAGTTCAGAGAAGGGCATCCCAGTGTTTGAGTGGTCTGTGCTGGAGCAAAGAGACCACAGCTGAAGCCTATTATGGTTAATAGGTATTGCGTAAGTGCTGTAGGAAACATCTGCACTGGCCTTCTATCGTCTGATCACACATTGAAGTCATCTGGGCAGTGCTGGAAAGTAACAGTCTTAAACAATCTGTCTATACGCATTGAAATCGCTATAAATAGTACTGAATATATCCAGATTCAAGTCATGTCATAGATATTAATGTATGATATGCAGCTTATAAATGTTTGGGCTGCCTGCAGAGATGAGCATCTCCCTGTGGTTTGTGTGCTTTGACACTTTCAAGAACCTGGCTTTCTGATCACTGATTACATCAGTGATCTGATTACATCACTGATTACATCACTGATTACATCAGTTGATCAATGTTTATTGTTAGTCTTTCAACCCAGTGTTAATAGAGTTGAAATTGAATCCATAAAGAAAGAACGGGTAGAGCCAAAAAACACCTTTGGTTACACGCTTGTCCATAAGTGACAGTGGCTTCCTTCTCAGGCTCCTCAGAAGCTGGTGTGCCCTCTGACTCTCACCTCCCTGCACTCCTCCATCTCATCCTATATGCAAGTCTGACTGAGTGAAATCCAGAATTTAAAAAACTCTACATCACTCAGCCCTCTGCTTGCTGAAGTGTGGACACAGGTTGAAAATGTGGGAGTCTTGCTGTCCACTACACAGGACACTGAATCAAACATTTGTTTAAGGTTTAGTGGGATAGGTTTACTGTACATTTCTGAAATCCTACTAAGTTTAAAATAAGAATTGCCAAGAATATTGAATGAAAAAAAATTGACTTTTAGCAACAGAAACATAATATCTACAAATGTATCTATTTAGATTGTAAGGCCAACAAGGGACAATTGTTGAAAATTAGCAGTAGCTATAAACCTATGTGCGGTACATCAGTTTCATGTCTTGCACTTGAACTATGTTAAACTGCACTGTCCCTTTTAAATAAATAAATTCAAATGATCAAATTTAAAAAAAAATCACTTAAGCTCCCTTGTTGCTATAACATGTGAAATGGCCATCATTTTGAAAAGCAAGCATGTTGCCTGTGTTACGGATTCAAATATTGGGAATGGATACAAGAGGAAAACCAAAAATAACCACACTGGTCCGGCCGGGTCAAGTCAAACGATGATTTAATGAACACACGCGTGGGAGATGGACACCATACAGCAGACAGCATCAGATCTCAAAATGGTGGAGCCTTGATCAAACTCTTATAGCCTCTAATGGCCCCCACCTAATCATAAAAGCCTAAACATTCACATTCTTTCTCACACAGCGCCTAAGCTACGACCTTGGCTCCCTGTTTATCTGCTCCTGGTGAGGTGGGGCAGTATGCTCTGTTCTCTTCTAATCAGACAAATAAGGCGATGACTTTCTGTGAACAATATTTCTTATAACTCAGCAGTATAATGCATCATAAAACAATATCATTCATTCACAATAAATCAACAGTCTAATGTAATGCAAATCAGTTTACCAAATGTAATAATTATCACCTTCTTCTAGTTCAGGAGCATAATGCAAACTGAAACTACATAATAATTCACAATCTTTAATTAGGGGTCTAACATGGCATAAAATAATATCATAATCCCACAATTCCCCCTGATGAGCTCTTTAGACTTAAAGAGCTCACTTACACCCTGCAATCCAATGTTGCCGGGTTCATTTCTCCTTACTCCTGAGGCCCTTTGTCCCCCTGTTGGGTGAACTATATGTGACATGACCTCTGTGTTTACGCAGTTCAGATACAAGAAAAACTATTATTACAACAACAACAGTAGGTACAGATGATACTCCCATCACTCCCCAGTTCTCCCACAGCTTTATTTCGGTGCTACCTTATACCCTCCAAACGTACTCAGACTAGAACCTCTGTCCGAGGAGCTTTTAACCTTTATTTTATTGCTGTAGGCACCAGTGTCTTCCAGTCGGGTGATCCTCTGCTCTCGTTTCCTTCGACCTCAGGGGTTAGACAACCCTTCAGTCGTTGCACAGATCAGGGGATTATTCTGCCCCGATTTCAAACAATGATCTGTGTATTCTGGGATCACAGCTGTGTTCCCCAGGAAAAGGAACAGAAAGGTGTTCTCCTTATGACCAACAGCCTCTCGAACGTCGTTGGTGTGGTGTTCCTGGATTTCCGTCAACCCCTTCGTGGTTATCGCTGTGTTTATTTGATCCATCCTTTTTAGGTGACTAACTGGAGCCCAAAATGCCATGACACTTGAACCCAGTTGATGTTTCCGCAGTCACCGTAACTGTCTCTGCTGCCAAGGATCCTCGTATATCTGTGACCTCGTCTGGTGTCTGTTCCTTTCTCTGTAAGAGACAGAAAACCAAAACACCTCTCTTCCTAGCTCTAACAATCTAATGTTGCTGTCTACTGATCTTTTGGTGATTCAGAATTGGTTTAGAACATTCAGAATGTCCCAAGGACTTATCCTAATTTAGTGTATGTGTGTGTAAGCGTGTTTGCATTTAGCCTGCTGCACTCAAGGCATTTCCTACACTTTATCAGTCCGGACTATCGCCGAACGAAGCTTATGACCTTCAAAAGACCGAGTGCCAACTCATTATAAGCACATTTGCAAGATATATATAAAAATGATTAAAACCACTCATTCTAATAAAAGACATAAAAAACAAATTAGCCATTTCTAATTCTAACATGTGTCCATTCAATTAAGCTAGAAAATTAAAAAAAAAAGGTTAGTGACCTCATATCTTAGAAAGTATCAGACTTTCTCCTATCCAATGTCGTTGCTCCAGTCTTGTTATCCTGTGTTAGGGAATGAAATCAATTTAATTGTCATGTTAGATCTGTTCAACTCCTGGCTCCGCCCAGAGCCTGCGTCTTCACAATTGTCTACAAACAAAACCTGTATTATTATGAACTTCACTTCAACATGAACTTGTTGACTACTTTTGACACCTGTAGATAGAAGATTAACATGGGGTTATAACAATCACTGTAATACAAATGTTAATATGTCAATAGCTTCAATAAATGTTCAATGCAATGTTTGTTATATGATTCTAATGTAACAATAATGCTGATGCTAAAATAACAGTAAAACACACCCTTTTTATCCCTTACTGACCACAGCAGGGGCATCTATGTTTTAATTCAGCCATGAAGCTCACCTGATTCATCACTGAGCCCCACCGGCACTGGCATCTGACAGGGTGGTGCTGCATATTCTTCCTTTAATGTCACTATTTTCAATCTGTTAATTAGAGTGCTTAAACATGAAGTAGACTACATCCACTACAAGTCAATACAACTGTGAATGTGGCCAATTATCAATCTATTACCAATCAATAACAAAAAATAGCTTTTATTTTATGCATGCTTTTAGTCAACCACTCACCCACAGGATCTCCAATCCCAGAAAATTCCTTCTCCTCATTTAATAAGTCTGTCCTCCTTCCATGCCCTGGTAACTGGTCCATCCAGAGCTGTATCATTATGAAATATACATACAACAAGCCAAACCACACCTTGGTCACACCAACCCTTTTCCGCCCTGAAGATGTCCAACGCCATCTTAGTCTGGACTGTCAAAGGTGATTTTAACGCTGATTGTTCCGACAATCCATTTATAACATTTCCTGGTCAGATTAGCCAATCTCTGCACACTGGAATAAACATACTCAACATGATCAACATTTTTCCTGCGTGTTTTTCATCATCTTATTGATTCCAGCGCTCCATCCTTATGTGATTTGTTGCATTATGTTTATCTAGAACTCCACTCTGTCTCTAAATGTTTGAAGAATTTTTCATGTTTGGGGTCAAATCTTAAGAATTTGACCATACGTGAAATTAATGGTGTTATTGTAACATGGTAGACCAGTGTGCCTGTCTTAATTCAGCTCCATATTATTGTGTGAAGTTGCACTGGGTTGGGAGTGGTTTTTTGTGTGTGTGTCACATTTTTGGTGAGCCAATGGCTGGAATGGGGTTGGACTAATTAGAGGCAGGTGTACTTGATTGCACTGATACACTGGTCTACTTATAGCCCACACTACAAACACTGCTGTGTCATTTTGTCTCTCTGTGCATGTATGTAATGTGATAATCTGATATGTTTGGGATGGATGGGTTTTGCGCTATGAATTTTATACTGAAGGTGTCATTTTTGTCTCTCTGTGCAGGCCAGGGCCTATTATATGCCACAGCCTAAAGGCAGCATAGTTGCACAGGTTGGAGTGATCACTGGCTATATGCTTGCAGGGTAGTGGGTCTCCAAGGATAACTTCTACCCCTGTTAAAGGCAACATGTGGAGTGCAACTGGCCGTGTGGCATAGCTGGCTCTGGCCTTGGGACTGTGTGTTTTTATTTGATTCATGAATGGGACACTGGACTGTTTTATCTTTTATCTCTTGATATTTTTTGTCACTAAATTATCTTTTAGAATTTTATTGACTGTCATCGTTTTGCCCACGACTGAGACGGTTGGTCAGACCTAAAATCTTTCTTTGGGTGTGTTACATTATCACCCCCATCGGGGCTTACCTTTCCCACTTCTGATGATATTCCTCCCTATTCTTTGCAAGTACCCCATTTTGGTGGCGAGAAACTGTTGGTGTGGTCAAGTGGGCGCTGTAAAAACAAAAGCTCAGGACAGAACAGCTATCAGTCATGTACTTCATACAAAATTAGCATATATTCAATTTCATATTGATCCTCTGAGTGTAATGGTACATTTTAATTTGAATTTATCAAAGCTAAACACAATAATTTTTCTTTATTTTGCTCTTGTTCTTGTGCAGCACCACATCTCAGCACATGCCCCTGTCGGTTCTATGTTACTTTTCTAAATTATTGACTATTTCAATGGAGAACCTAAATGACTTTGACCAACGTTTGTCATTACATATCTCTATTTTGAAAGTGACAGTCTATCATTCCCCTGTTATAGGTATCAATAGAGTTTTTTCTTGCTTTTTCTATCAAAATTGATTGACTTTTTACAGTGGCCCGCTATGGTTAATAATAACATGTTCAGTCATGAGTGAAATCAAAGCTTCTCTTCACTTTAGCATTTAACATTCCCAACAATATAATGTGCTGCATTAATCGAAACACAGCTAATAAAACCCAATTTTCTTGATGGAAACATCAGTAGCTCAAAATTAGCAACCAAAGGGTTAAGTCTGCAGTTCACACTCATGTGAAGCTACAGCCTCCCCCCCTAGTCTCTGTCCTCCTACTCCTGCAAAAACAAAACAAAGCGAGACAAAACATCCACCCTTCTTTTACAGGCTGGGTGAATTGTTTGTAGACATGTACTAATCCTAAAGTCGGTATCGTTTTTGTCTCAGTGTCAAGTCAGTTTAAACATTTAGTCGTCAGTCCATCACAGTCCAGTCACATGCATACATTCACACACATTCATACCAGATATTGCTGATAATGGAGTCTCACGCGCAACCTAATCACGCCTCCATTACCAGCAAGATGACGTCATCATTTTAAAGGAAAACAGTTCCTTGTTTTTTTTTTTTGGACTGGATTGACTCGCTGCAATCCTTTTAGGTTCAGGACTTCTCATGTGATCAATGTCCCATATAAGTGAATTTCTCCAGAGCCCATTATAATTATGGAGAAAAATACTTTGCAACTGTTTTCAGTAAGAATGTTATAGCGCTTTAAAGTTCAATCTCTCAGGCCTGGATTAAAGAGCTGATTTGTTAAATCAGGAACTCACAAAATACCAAAATATCACCACCGGTGGATCACTCCTCTCAGATGTTCTTATTTCAGTGCACTGTAACAAAAGCAAAGACAAACGTAACCAATAAAATACTCATATAATAACTAGGGATGGGTACCGGTATCCGGTGCCATCATGGCACCGGTTCTGACATAAACGGTAGTAACCAGACCGAAAAGCAGCGCGCATTTCGGTGCTTTATTTCGGTGCTTTTTTTTCCTGAGCTGTGATACACTTTCTTCTTCCTTACATTTCTATTGGCGGTTGGCAAACAACTGAAAGGTGCATTACCGCCACCAACTGGTATGGAATGATACACTTTAGATTCTAGCCAATGGACTATGTGCACGTTAGCATATGCTACTTCCGGTGCGGAAACTCCTGTGGGGAGCTTTCTTTCCGGTGTCCTATTCGCGCCTTGTTTAAGCTCCAAAACAAGTTAACCAAATGAATGAATTAAGCGGCGATTTACATTTCTCTAGATGTCTTGGTCATTTACCTAATATAACTGTAAATGATGTTCATCGACTTGTCGATATTTTTTCCCCTGCGCCTCAGAACAAAAGAGAAAAGGGATTAAAATTTTATATTTGTCAGTATCTGTATAATTTTGAAGGTAAGTCACAACATATCCTTCAGAAATACTAATATGTAGAGACCCTTAACAGCAATCATTCATTTATTTATTTTTATATAGGGCTTTTTTACGGTTTGTTGACATGCTGTGTATGTGTGTATTTAACTGTGCTTGCTAATATCGACATAATGGGGGAAACATCTGGCTTTCACTATTGTTCACCCGTAGTTTGCATGCTGAACATTTGCCTGTTTAAATCATAAGAACTGTCACTATACAGAGATGTGCTTCCGAGTGTGGACGATGTGTCTTCTCATTTTGTAATGCAGTTATGCTTGCATTGAGTGATGTAAACAACCAATCGATCTACACTCATCAAACATAAAAACTTATCATTAGATTTTTTTTATGAGAATGTCTGCTTCAAGGGTCTATATATGTTTCTATGCTTATACTTACCAACTAACACGTTATTCTATTACTAACTTTACTGAAATTGTTGTTTTTCTACAGTGTCTGACAAAGAGCAGGGCTCAGGAGAGGTGGTGGTCAGGGCAGAGTGCTTCAGGTCTATGAGGAAAACAGAGAAATCTCACAAACTCAGCGTATGATCATGAAAAAGAGGCAGTGTGAAATTGTGTTTAGTGTATATAGTGCATAATGTATCATAGGATCATGTCAGGCTGTCATATCAGGGAGGTGTTCAGAAATAAATGCATCGGGCAAACATGGATAATACTTTCTAAGGATATTAATTGATGACATTAAATACATTGAAATATTGTACTTTGTAGGTGGTCCTAAAAGATTTGCTGCCTGTGCAACTGCTGCACTTCTCCTGCACGTGCAAGGCTGGAAAAGCTCTGTGCAACCATTGTGTTGCTCTTCTGTTTCAATCTGCACACTATTCGCAGTTGAAAGTCCAAGTCGTTCCCCCAATATTGAGCTGCACTGAAGGTGAACAACAGTGGCATAAGCCCAGAGTTATGGTGAGTGCAATCATCGCAATATTTTTAATGTAACTTTATATTTTATAATTATTTTTTTCCATATTGTAATAGGGGATAAAGCCTGGCCCTGTTGAGAAGATGGCTGTGCTCTCAGCCAAACCCAAAACAAGAAAGACCACAGAGGGAGTGCGGTAAGTGCTTGCTACTGATGAGGTTTCAGATATCATCACAACATTCGTTAGGGAAATACTATTTAATACAGAATGGGGGGCAACTAATTATTGTTAAAAAGCAGATTCTAGTGTTAATATGGTGAGTTTTAGGGCCTAGCAACTAATAAAAATGACTTGTTTCAGCATTTATAAATTTAAAGTTTTGATCTGCCATGGCAAATGTAATGAATAAGAAAGTTGACTTCTTGTCCCCCAGTAGCACTATGACATCATGGTATTCTGTCTGAAGTCTAATCTGAAAACTGAAAATCTGTTTAAAATTATTATGCTTTTTTGTTACATATCATTCAGGAGGTGTTTTTCGAATTTCACACCTCTAATCATTAGTCATAATGTTCATTTGTAAAATGTGTGTGTGTGTATGTACATATATATATATGTGTGTATATATTTATATATATATATATATATATATATATATATATATATATATATATATATAGCTATTATTGTACCTGTAATTGTAGTAGATTTCCCTTAAATTTAAAATGTTTGTGTGTGTGTGTGTGTGTTTTCTGTAACATCCAGGAGCAAACTGTACAAAGGCCTTTACGGGGACCTTCCTGACCTCTCGGTTCTGCGGGTATCTGAAGTGTACCAAACCTTCTCTGATGCTGACCGGCCTATGATTTGTACCATGGGAATAAGTGACGATATCCCACTTGTGGAGTCACGTTTTGGCAAGGTGCA
This sequence comes from Neolamprologus multifasciatus, assembly GCF_963576455.1. Classification (NCBI taxonomy): domain Eukaryota; kingdom Metazoa; phylum Chordata; class Actinopteri; order Cichliformes; family Cichlidae; genus Neolamprologus; species Neolamprologus multifasciatus. The sequence continues at coordinate 28,072,224 of NC_140456.1, read as the reverse complement.
ACAAGGAAGTCCACTTTCTTATCAGCAACCATCCAAAGAGAAAGCGCAGACTCTTCATAATGCTCCACCTCCACCATCATTGCCACTGCAGGACTACAGACTGAAACCATCAGAGTGCATGTTTGTCTGTTCCAGGAAGCAACAGCTGCACATGAAAAGTCTGGAGGTGACGCTGGAAATGTCCCAGAGCATAGAATGTGCTACGCGAGAGCAGAGTGAGTGTGACGATTGGTATAATGTACGGAGACCACGAGTGACTGCATCTCGTTTTAGAGAGATCTGTCATGTGAGCAAATCCTCTGAAGAGCTGCTGGCTGAACGCATCTTAAAAGGTACTCACCAGACAGGCCCTATGAAGAGGGGTTTAGAGTTAGAGGCAGATGCGATCTGGGAATACTGTCAGATAAAACGAGTGAACCACTACAAATGTGGATTTGTGGTGCACCCAGATGCGTCATGGATTGGTGCATCACCCGATGGTATCATTTTCGACCCCTTGGAGCAACCTCCGTTTGGCCTAGTAGAAATGAAATGTCCAAACATTAAAAGTTATGTAGATGCACCTTACCTCAAGGTCAGCAGAGGGACATTGCAGCTTAAACCAACACATGCCTATTATTGGCAAGTTCAGGGCCAGCTGCTAACTACAGGTATGAGTTGGTGCGATTTTGTAGTCTCCACTCAAGAAGATGTCTTCATACAAAGAATACAGAGGGATGAGGGTTTGATGGAGACAATGAAGCCTAAGATAGATATGTTCTATTTTCACGTGTACATGGACAAATACCTTGCAGTGTCATAAATGGGCAGCTTGTCATTCCTGACTTTAATGTCATAAACTTACATGGTGGGCAAGGGCCATTGTATTATTTGCTTGTTTTGTTTTGATCAAAATAGAAATCTGTTAATAAAAGTAGGTTTGGTGAAGAGTTCACACAGACGAGTTTTGTGTTATTAATATCAGCAGTGTTTGTGTTCAAAACACGGGTTTTTTTTGGTAGAAAAGAATTTGATATCCTTACTGTTGTAAAACTCAAAGTATGTTAAATAAAGTTGATAATTTGAAATCTGTGTTTTTTATTTTCAGAATTCCAGAGAAACAGTATTTAGTATCTTTATAAAATCTATTGCAATCAATAAGAAGCACACAGAACAGTGCAATAGACAATGCGGTTAAAGTAAGGCAGTTTTATTTGCAGAGTAACAGTAAAACATCAAGTGATTTATTATTTAACTTTATCCAGGAAAGGGGGTGTGTTAGCTGTTGATCAATTTTACTTAAGTAACAAAATTTGCTACTTAAATTCTTGGAAAGTAACTAAATACATGAATTTAAAATAATAACAATATTCTAAAGATATTCAAAGTATTCAGAATACAGTATTCTGACTAGACAATGTAATGGAATGTGCTTTTAATCAACCACCCATTTTTTGACCAGTGGTCCGTATTGATAATTTGTGAGGAGACATGCAACAGTAAAAATTTGGTTTATACTCCCAGAAATGGAGAGAGGGATGACAGTGTCAAAAAGTTTGTTTTCTTTAACCCTCCTGATGAGCCTCTCCACGTGGACCCTCAGACGTGCAATGGACTGGGTTCTAAGGACATCCAACTCTGACATTTGAGCTTGCTTGGACAAAAAGGCTGGGCGATGGACTTTCCCAGGCACCAGCTCATCTACCAGAAACCCTTTGTCCACCATTATATCCATCTCAGGTGTCAGGAGGGAGGTGATGCCAGAGTGACGGAAAATCTCCTTGTCACTGATGGAGCCTTCAAAAAGTGCTGAGACAAATGTCAATGCTCCATTGGGGGACATGCCAATAAGCGCTTTGAAAGTGGAGTGCGACTTGTAAGTTGAAAATACCTCGCTCTGGAGCAGAAGGGAGGAGGGTGTTTGGCATCTCATTTCAGTACAGTCCAGAATGACATGGGTATTTTTATAAGTCCCACTAAAATCCGTGGAGCAGTTTGCTCTCACTCTGCCAGGTGCCATCCAGATGGAGACAGATCCAAGCAAAGTGTACAAAAAGTTGGACCATGACACAAGTATTCTACTCACTGTAGCTCTGTGGATGTTAAACTTGTGACAAAGCTCCCTTTGTGTACAGCCGGTTGCCAGATAATTAAGGAACAAGAAGAGCTCATCAATTGGCAACAATTTCTGGAAGAGAAAAAAAATTGCTGCAGTCACAAAAATGTGCAACACACACAGATCAAGCAGGTAGTAATTGTGTAGAACTTACAGTTGGTCTGTTTACAGGGATCTCTGTGGATGTGCTGGTGGAAAGGCTCTTCTGACCACTGGTGACCCTCACCATCCTGCTTGTTGCCTCTTGGATTAGATTCCAAAAGGCCATCAAATGCTCATATGACGGAAATCTGCATTTAAATGGTGGATGTTAACATAGTTTTTTTATCTGCAGCTATTGCTAAATTTCAGATGACATTACAACTTTCTATTGGTAAATTTAATACAGATCAGAGGTAAGTTACATTAATATTTTTAAAGTGATGAGGCTAGAAACGAAAACCAACTCCAGCCTTGTGTTAAAATGCACTTTTGTGTGGTAATATTATTAAGGTCATGGGTCACTAGTTGAAAACTTCAGGATTTCTTACCTTGTATAGTACCGAATGTCCTCAGGTGATGTGGCAAATCGCTGCAGTCCAAATCCCTGCGTCAAATGATACGACTCAAGCTGCCGTCTAAGCTCCTCAATCTCCCGTGACATAGTTTCATATTTAATGCGGTCTACCACAATCAAAGGACTTGCTGCATAGTCGTGGTCGTCAATCAGGGGAATGGAGGCAGGAGCAGACTCAGTACAACCAGTAATGGGCATATCAGACACATCGTTTTCATCCTCTGTGTTGTAATCTACGGTTGCCATAGCCACGGTATCAGCATGTCGAGGTCGGCGCTCCCAAACTCCGGGTCGCTCCGTCTTTTTTGAAAAATTATTCCAGTGGAATAAGGAGGGAACAGCTTTCGGCTGAAGACAACGCTTACCAGAGGAAGACACGAAAATCTCTCCTGTCTCAAAATGCCGACTACACACTCTAGACCTGGTTGTAACTGTGAAGCCGTCCCTTCTGATTTTTATCAGCCATTGTGCTCGCAATTCAGAATCTGTGGGAAAGGAGTGGAAACTTAACATCTTGTTAAACCTCCCTCCAGCAGTACACAGCGGGACACAGCAATGGTGACCGGTCCCACCTTCTGCTCTTTGTAATTTGAAGCGATCTTTCCGTTTCTGTTTGTTAGACATCATTTTGAAGTCCATCTCCGCAGTAGCGATTGACGGCGAAATAAAGCTACCGGAAATATACAACCCCACATCCGGTCTCAAACCAGGAAGTTAGCATTTTCTCGTGCACAGAGTCCATCAATTTACGTTTCGAGGATAGTAGGCGGGTCCAGGTACGTACGTTCTTTTAGAGCAGAGCTACAGATTAAAAATGCCCAAGGCAAAGCGGTCAAAAGTCTGGCTGTACTTCACAGCAAAAGATGCAAACTCAGCAGCTGCAACAAGTGCTTTAAGCTGATACTGTGATGCTGTCAAAGGAGGTCACACTTTACGATGAACCTAGCCCTGCCAGTGTAGCAGAAATGATGATGATGATGATGATGCAGCAGCAGCCGTTCTTCTCTGCGTGAGTAGCTTAATGTTGTTCGTGTGTAATTTACGTTGAGTAAGCTAACCGCGTTATTAAATTAATGCATGTAAGGTGAACTAGCAAACACCATCATAGCTACATGCGGCTGTCTTCTTGTTTGATGGCAGATACTCCCTTCACCCTGGCCAAAAAGGCTAAAATGACCGAAGAAAAAGTGGAAAACAGCTAAACATGAGAGGTTTTTGGACAAAGTTTGTGTTTTTTCCATTGTTTAAGCTGCTTCCAGCCCAGAGTGATACCATATATGCCCTATACCTGCAGAAAAGACTAACATTGTTATCTTTTTACAAAAAAAAACAGCTGAACATGAGAGGTTTTCGGACCAATTTTGTGTTTTCCATTCTTTAAGCACCGGTTTGAGCACCGTATAAGCACCGGCACCGTTTCAAAAGTACCGGTTTGGCACCGGTATCAGATAAAACCTAAACGATACCCATCCCTAATAATAACAAATACTGGGGCCCGTTGGAAACATGTCCAAGCATAAAACCATCTTTCTCTCTCTTAGAGAAAGAAAACAATCCAAACCTCACTGATAAAATCAACCTAGTGTTAAGCAAAACCCAAAATCAACCAAAACTTCACCAGAAAGTTTTCCTCCGTCCCAGGACAATATTGTGTTTGCATACAGGTACCGTAACTTCTTTTGCACTGACAAAAAACATGTTGGACTTATTTGATTCAATAGTGGACACTAGTTGCACACAAATGTTTTGCTTTGGTAGAAACTTAAACAACTGAGTTAAATCAACACAACCTTTTCATATTCAGTTAACCTGTGCATTTTGAGTTCATATTACACGATTAAGACATGTTCAGATGGAGTAAGTTGAGCTCCTGGAATATTTTAATCCTTCACAATTCTGTCATTTTATTTCAACACTATTCAATAACTTTTATCCAAATTCTACTTGGTCCCTTAAATACTACATGTTGTCTTCATATTGCCTACGGTTCAACAAAGTCTAAATTCTGATTACCATAAAAATTGAATGGGTCTACAACAACTACCATCCTCCTATCTTTATCCTAATTGCACGAGGGCTGGGAAATACCTCTAAAGTGATAGGTTACGAGGCAGGGTGCACCCCGAACAGGTCACCAGTCTATCACCTAGAAACAAACAACCATTTACACTTACATTCACGGATAATTTAGAATCATCAATTAACCTAGCTCTAATAGCTTCATGACTTTTCACTGTGGCAGGAAACCAGAATACCCATACAGAAACCACTGCAAACTAGCCAGACTGTGGACTTGCACCCCAGAACCTTCTTACTGTGGAGCAACAGCACTCACCAGCATGCCAACAATGTAGGAAATACAGGGAAGCTATGATTTCCTGTTGAATTTTGTACAGATCTTTAAAGTCTGAGGCAATTGTGTTAAATACACGTGGGATGCTTACGTAAATCCAAGGGCTGGCCCCCTTTTCTTCTTTTTTTTTTTTTTTTCAGTGTGTTCCTCCTTCAATTAAATCTCAATCACAAAAATGTGGCGCTCCGAAATAAGGCTCACACCGTTAATTCATAATTTTCACTCTGTACCACTGCTCCTTATCAGGCTGTGCGAAGCACAGTAAACAATTCAGTCGAGGCCTTGAGCCATAAACAGACATCACTCACAGACATTGTTTTCATAACCAAACTGCTCTAGACCCTGTCCCCTAAATCTACACAAATGCCCTCTGGGTGACATGAAATGCATTTAACCAATTAACAATCAATGGCTTCTTGTTGTTGTAACAGATTCTGTATTTGGACATTTGTGTGCAGCATTTTGCGTATCAGCATAGCATTTGTTAGTAAAGCATTCTTCATTGCAGCAGCGTGTGTGTATCACTCTTCATTGCACAAACATGTGTATGTGTGTATGTGTGTGTGTGTGGAACACTTCTCAGTGAATTGAATCAGCATTTCAATTTGTGTGCGTGTGTGTGTGTCATTTCTCAGTCAATCAACGAGTGCATATGTGTTCATATGTGTGTGAGTCAGTGTATGTAAATGTGTGTGTTTGTGTGTGTGTTTGTGTTCATCACTTTCCTGTTCTGGTGTTCTGGGTAAACCACGGCCTGAAGCGCGCTCTGGGGTCCTGCCCTCCCCCTTTTCAGTCCGTTTGGGTCCATTGGTGCTGCTGCCCAAAGTTCTCTCCATACTGGTTCTGGCCCCAATTGAGGCAGTCCTTTTCTCCAGTGTCCTGCATCTTCTCCTTGTCCAGCTCCTCCTTAACTTGACCCTTTTTGCTTCTGTAGGTCCTTCAGGGTTTGCTCCTGCTGTTGGAGCTTCTCGTCAGGTTTGACAACCTCCTGCTCCAGCAAGCTCCGGCCTGATTTAAAGTCCTGTATCTGGGACTCCAAGCCTGACTGATGGGTTCGATTAGCAGCCAGCTCCTCCTGAGCCATGCTCAGTTTCTGCTCTGATGTCTTGAGCTCTCACTGAGGGCAGAAACCTCAGAGTCTTTTCCGTACACGTCAGATTGAAGTTTATTGATGTTTTCCTTGCTTTGCTCCACGGCCTTCTGCAGCTCTGCTGTTCGGCTCTTCTCAGAGGTCAGCTCCTGACCGAGCCCTGACACCTGTGCCTTCAGCTTATGTTCTTCTGCTGCTTTTGTCCAATCTGAGGTGCCTTCTGACCTCAGTTACTCCTCGTGTCTCTGGCACGCCCTTTTTGCTGCCCGATCCTCCGTGTTGGTCCGTCACTGTCCTGCACAGTTTTAATGCAGAGTTGTTAAGGTCAGCATTCTTTTGCTCGGCCTCACTTTTCATCCGGGCTTAATAGGCGTCTCGTCACAGCTCTGTCAGCTGAAGCTGTCTGGAAATCTCCCCCGTGTAGTGAAACGGGCCTTGGATTTAACGTTCTCCGTCTCCGCTGCATGAGATCTCTTTCCTGCAGCACTGTTGACATTCTCAGGCTGTTGTTGTGAGTCCAGCTGCTGTAGCATTTGGTCAGGGTCACATCAAAGATGGTAGAAGGGAGAGCCAAGATGGTAGAGGGGAGAGCAGGAGTCCAGGTCAGCCTCGGCTTTCCGGGCCGACAAAGCAGCCTGTAATTAAGCATAAAGAGAAAAAACAAAAACAAAAACAAAAACAGACGAACAGGAAAATGATGTTGTTTGAAAATAATGTTGTTTTGGCTATGTTATTCAGAGAGGGGCCAGGCCCTGTGTCAGCCTTCTCCCCCCCTTTTTTTTGTTTTTTCTCACTATATAATCAACTCATAACCCACCAAGTTGACAGGACAACACAAGTACACGTTAAAATTCTTAAGATCATGTTTAATAATTCAAAAAAGGAATTTTATTTCATTCAGTAATCACTTGTATTAATCAATCACAGGAAAACATGTCACAATTTGACTCTTTTAACCACTAAATTTGTTGTTTCATCACTGGTTTGTGATTTACCAGTGTCTGTCTTTTTGAAGTCAAGTTGTTGTCCTGCAACCCAGAGAGTTTAATTGTTAGTAGTGGATAGACTTTATCATTTAACATCAGGTGTATGTTAAGTTTCGCTGCTTTAAACTTGCTGGAAAATCTTCACATGTTCATGAATGTAAGCTGTTTCTTCATTGCGTGTGTGTGCGTTTGTGGGTTATTTTAACTTTTTCTCCAACAAGGCATTTCTCTAGCACTTGCCTTTCTCATACATTTCTCTGGTTGTGTGTGTATTTAATTTTGTTTCCCAAATTTTGATTTCCCACCTTAAATAACAGCATTCCATGTCTTCAGCCAGGAATTAGAGCTTGCTTGTGAGATTCAGGGACACATGGTGCCAAAAACAATTCAGTGAAAAACTTGCCTGAACATTTCCAGTGATGGTAACCGATAACTGGAGGAGAAGATGTCCTTTTAGCTTCTTTTTCGGGTGGGGACAAAGTGAGAGGTCAAGCTGTAAAATTTTGAGCCAGAGCTTGGCATGTGTGTCGTCCCAATTTTATTAATCTATCCTTTTGCTGCTGTACTCAGGTCTCCTGGTTGAGAGAAATCCACCTGTATTAAGAGACTAAAACATTCATTTACTATTTTTCTTAAAACATCCATTTGGTTCATCCACCTAGATTTTACTCTCTCTCTTGGTGCATAGTTCACACAGTCAGGCAGTTGCCTTTTATGGGCATGCAAGTTTCCGGTCACTTACCCCCAGCAGCTGCGAAGCCGTCTCTCCCATATCAAAACTCAGCCAAACATCAAACATTCACCGTAGTCATTCAAAACTTTATTTGTAATATTATAATCAGCAAAATCAGCGTTTTAATTACAGGCATGTTTCATTGTTTGCAAATCATAATTATAAAACTCAATAACACGCTAAACAGGAAGTCCTCTGTGGGCTTCACAGCAGCCACCTCATTTGCATGTTCACACAAAATAGCTCGCAGCGCTGCAGCGCGCTATCGTCACACACAGCCTCGTTTCACACTCAACTCTCTATTATTTTACAAAGACGTCTTATATTTACAATCATTCTCAGGCCTGAAAGTTTTAGCGCCTACACAATTTTGACAAATTTAAGATAACGGGTCCAACCGAAGAAAGTCCAACTTTTTTGTAATCAATTAACCAGTATCAGCCTCTAACTGTATCTGGCCTCATCTCTAAAGTCCCTAACTCAATTTAAAGTGTCCAAAAAAGCGCAGATAAGGAGCCTCTAACTCCTAGCTTGTTCCAGGATGCCCTGTACCCCACAGTCAAGCCAACTGAACTAACCCTGTTCGCCGACAGGTCAAGGTCGCGCGTCCGCGGCCAGGAGGGAGCGTAACCTCCGGGCTATGCGCCTCTTAGTGGCCTCTAACCACCGTTCTAACAAAATTTATAATACTTTTAAACAACAGACAACACCCAAAAAACAAGAGTATGACTGAGGCAGATGCAACGTTATGGACAATGGAGCCTCTAACTCTCAACATGGCCAACACAGATGCAATCTTTTAAACCAATGGAGCCTCTAACTCACAAACTGACCAATTCCCTATGAAACTACCTGAGCCTCTAACTCAGTATTATTTTCTTTACCTGAGCCTCTAACTCAGTATTATTTTACTTTATCTTGAGCCTCTAACTCAGTATTATTTTCCTTTACCTTGAGCCTCTAACTCAGTATTATTTTACTTTATCTTGAGCCTCTAACTCAGTATTATTTTACTTTATCTTGAGCCTCTAACTCAGTATTATTTTCCTTTATCTTGAGCCTCTAACTCAGTATTATTTTCCTTTACCTGAGCCTCTAACTCAGTATTATTTTACTTTATCTTGAGCCTCTAACTCAGTATTATTTTCCTTTACCTTGAGCCTCTAACTCAGTATTATTTTCCTTTATCTTGAGCCTCTAACTCAGTATTATTTTACTTTATCTTGAGCCTCTAACTCAGTATTATTTTACTTTATCTTGAGCCTCTAACTCAGTATTATTTTCTTTTATCTTGAGCCTCTAACTCAGTATTATTTTCCTTTACCTGAGCCTCTAACTCAGTATTATTTTACTTTACCTTGAGCCTCTAACTCAGTATTATTTCCCTTTATCTTGAGCCTCTAACTCAGTATTATTTTCCTTTATCTTGAGCCTCTAACTCAGTATTGTAACTTATAAGCTTATTTCAAGTTTCAAAACTCATGAGATTTTTCATCAAAATCAAAACAGGCCTTCACCAGTAATTTCAGTGAGTAGACTTTTAATTTATACAGACCAATTTGGCACAGTTTGGATTTACATTCAACAGGTTGTGCCTCACCTTTAAATGTGCCGGCTTGCCCACTCACGTCAGACCACTGGCTCGTGCCTGCCCGTTCAACCACCTCGGACCGTCCAAACCTCCAAAACTTCCATCCCAATACCACAGGACGAGCCCCCAAAACTGTTACGGATTCAAATATTGGGAATGGATACAAGAGGAAAACCAAAATAACAACACTGGTCCGGCCGGGTCAAGTCAAACGATGATTTAATGAACACACGCGTGGGAGATGGACACCATACAGCAGACAGCATCAGATCTCAAAATGGTGGAGCCTTGATCAAACTCTTATAGCCTCTAGTGGCCCCCACCTAATCATCAGAGCCTAAACATTCTTTCTCACACAGCGCCTAAGCTACGACCTTGGCTCCCTGTTTATCTGCTCCTGATGAAATGGGGCAGTATGCTCTGTTCTCTTCTAATCAGACAAATGAGACGATGACTTTCTGCAAACAGTATTTCTTATAACTCAGCAGTATAATGCATCATAAAACAATATCATTCATTCACAATAAATCAGCAGTCTAATATAATGCAAATCAGTTTACCAAATGTAATAATTATCACCTTCTTCTAATTCAAGAGCATAATACAAACTAAAACTACATAATAATTCACAATCTTTAATTAGGGGTCTAACATGGCATAAAATAATATTATAATCCAACACGTCCTACCCGGACACCGGCCGTCGAAGGATCCTACCGATCCTTCTGAGCATTCTTCCCCTGAATTTGGACACAGCCATTGTCAGGTCATCTGTTAATCTCTCCACAGTAGTCATAGTCTTCCATAGTTGTCATAGGTTTCACAGTTTGGTTATAGTTTTTTCACAGTTTATTCATAGTTTTATGTTGCTAATGTTATCGGCCGCAATGAAGGCTTGCTTTTTGTTAAAACCTGCAACTCCTCTGTCAGCATCTGCTTTTGGGTCCTGTTCCAGAAACACACGGCACACCCGGCCGTGACATAGCGGCTTCTGGGTCCAAACTCCTCTTCAGTTCTCAAAGTCAAACTAACCCTGCAGCGTCACTGAGAGTTACAAACTGTCTAAATTGTTTCATCTTTCATAAAATGATCGATGTAGCTGCTCTACCAGGTGTAACAATTAAGTTTAACACTAAGGCATCCATGAAAACAGGAATTATGACGTTTAACAGGCTTAAGTTAGCACAGTATTAGTTTCCATTTAAACATAATATACCATGTTCTGACTGAGGGATTTCTGAAAAATGAAAATGTAAAGCTCCGCTATCACTTCAGACATAAATGAAAACAGAAAACTAAACAGTAGTGACGTTTGTAGGATTACTGAATGTCCTTTGGCCATTAATTTTTTAAAAAACAGAACTTCTAAACACACGAAAATATTCCCGCTACATTTATGTTCCATTTAAAGTAATCAGACACTAAACCTGAAAATGAAGTCAATCACACATGAATCCAAAGGTTACAAAAATTAAAATGTCTCAAAGCAAGATGCACCTTCGGGTCTTATTCTCCTCATGTGGGAATATTAACATAATTTTACATTTAGTTTTAAAGTAGTTTAATAAGAATAAAGCATGTATAAGTCAGCTTAAACTGTTTTGACTGACTTAGAATTGACTCCATGTAACTTTAAAATTTAGAAAAATAAAAGATTTAGAATGATAAAAACGGACAGAAAATATTGCAAGAAATATGGTATGAAACCCTGAATTAATCATCTATTCTTAATTATGGAGTAAGGTGTGCTGCGGTGATTTAGATGGTGATTTGTGGTGATTCTGTTGCACCCAGGTGGCAGCACAAATTTCTTCCTCAGGGTGAAGCTCATTTCAGGCCTCACAGACTCATGTTAAAATGCCCAACACTACAAAAACACTATACTGCAAACTATATATAGTTTTCATAGTTTTAACCATATTTATATCCTGTTCATAGCCTGTACATAGCTTGTACACTCACTACAGCCTGTACATACTTATAGTTATATCATATTCATAATATACCTTCACACCGTGTACATTGTAAAATACCTATAATAGATCAATATTCTGTAATATATCTATATTATTGCTAAAGCACTTTCTGGATGGATGCACACTGCATTTCGTTGCCTTGTACTTGTGACATGTGCAATGATAATAAAGTTGAATTCTATTCTATTCTATTCTAAAAGAATAAACATGTTTACAGCTTTAGGGATTTATAGCCAGTTTAATTTCCCATTAAAAGGCCAGCTGTGAGACAGTCACTGTATACTTGAATAAAAAAGGGCTGAGGAATTTGGAATAATTAAACACCAAAACCAAAATTTAGAATTAAACTATAAAGAAAAACAACACCAGTCATTCCTTTTAAAAAATATATAATTTTTTATAATTGTCTATTATCATATTTCTTTTTGTTTTGAGTCATTAAGTATACAAGTTCATTTGTTGTATATCATACACAGGACCTAACAAAATATCACACGTTTCTACAAATAAAGGGTTGAAAACAATATATACGACAGTGAAATTTTCCTTTTTATTTATTGAATTCATGTCCCAAAAGAAAGTAATTTGCTTATAATAATTGTCACCATATTTCTACTACTCTTATGTAATTTCTTTTGAAATTGTACTTAACATATATCTGTAATTAGTCATAACAAGTTGTGGGTTGGATGCTTGAAAGTCTGAAACCAGAGCATATAGAAGGTGAAGGAGTCTGGTTCCCGCTCAGGTGATGTAGACTACTCTGAAAAGTACTACTACTCTGATTTTATTAGACCAGCAGCACCAAAAGTATGATGTCTCCCCAACTTTAAATATAGGACACAGGCACTTCTGCCTATATGTAAACACCAATGAAAACACAATAATATACATTTTAGTAATCACCTCAGTGCCCAAATTCAATGACATGTACACATTAAATGGCATTATTAATCAGTTTTTAAATGTGGAGGAACGGTTTGTAAAACAAATGACCACCACTTAATCACAATTCAGTAGCGTGTAATTATGTGGCAGAAAAAAAGACGACCCAGGGTCCCTGACCAGTTATGAATTATATTATTATTGTATGTATATTTGGTATTGCTGTCCTTCTCCCTGTTTGCGGGTGTGTGTGTGTGTGTGTATATGTGTTTTGGCGAGCGCCGGTTTGCGGGCGCCTTCAGGCCTAGTGGGTGTGGCCCTGCTGGCGGACTGGCCACACCCGAAGCCACACACCTGCTGATCAGGCCTCGTCGGGGGAGCTACTTAGGAGAGTCTTGGAGCTCCCCCACGACGCGGGATCATTGCGTGAGACTCCACGTTAGTCAGCCAGTTGAGCTTGGTTAGTGTGTGTGTGTGTGTGTGTGTGTGTGTGTGTGTGTGTGTGTGTGTGTGTGTGTGTGTGTGTGTGTGTGCGCGCCCGCGGTTGTATGTGTCCTGACGGCTGCTTCTATTGTGTTCCCAGGAGAGGTGTGGAGTGCCAGACAGCAGCAGCACGGGGAGTGCTGAGACACTGGAGCGGAGAGCACAAACACTGGGAGAAGACACGACACGGGAGTCTGGGGAAAGCACGGGGATTTATTGTTGTTTAGTTCCATACACTGTAAATAAATGCACTGTTTAGACACAGAGCACCGCGCCTGGGTCCTCCTTCCCTACACCTCCACGGTCTGCCAGCCAGACTGTGACAAACAATTTCAGAAGCTAGATTTTATAACCACATTTTATATACTATGATATTTTATTTGATTCTTGAGATGAGATCAAAATAGAAATTCATTCATACATACACACTGTAAACCAGGCTCATCAAGTCTATGTGAATCTGGGACTTATTTTTGGTCACAGGCGGGTGACAGGTTTGAGGACGAGCTTCTTGGTGAGAGTGAATCTGGGCTCTGGCATTTGTTTGTATTTGTGGATGAAAAACTCTCTTTTGCTGACCTCCCTGTTCACACGTGTCAGGACAGTGAGGATATCATCCATCTCCTGACTGCAAGGAAAACATCAGAAACACACTAAAAAAAGACAACTTGAATTTTTGGAATATTTGAAACATTGACCTTTCTGATGTTTTACATAAGCACATCTTACATCACCAAAAGCAGACCTACATATTACTGTTTTCTTCCAAAGTAGCATTGTATCCTATTTCTCTCACCTTTCTGCTGATCTTGTCAGCTGCTTGCACAGCTCCTGGGTGTAGATACATCCTGTGACTCTGTTTTGAAACGTCACGAAATCCTCCACGGTGGCCATGCCTATCAGAAAGTCTGCTTCTGAAGGCACTGTCTCAAACTCTCTCCCCGGGTCTGCATTTCCTTCCAAGAAGAATTGTGTCTCCCTCCCATCCTCTTCAGGCCCCAAGCTGAAGGGACAGTATCCAGAATTTGCTTCTTCTTTTTTCAAAGCGGTCTTAAACAATAATCATTGGCTGCTTCTTCAATCATTTTTAGTTCAATTCTTTTATCTGATCTGAGGATGTTTTTCCTTTATCTTTAGGCACTTTCTAAAAACACATTTCTTCAAATTTATCGGATGTAAACTGTCAGTCCCTATAAAGATAGTGGACAGAAAACTATCTACAGCAGGTGAACAGTACATGAAATCCATGTCCCTAATAAATATGAAGAAAATCTAGCACCTGAGAGATCTGGCCCTTCAGTTTATCCAGCTACTGCTCACTTAAGTCTCATCAGACAAGGTCTTCGTGGAAGGGTGGCTGTCAACAAGCCATTCTTAAAAGGAAACGGGAAGAATGGGTTGAGGCATGCCAGATAACACAAGACCTGCAATGAAATCAGTCCAGCTCTTATGCAGTGACGGATCCAAATGTAAAACTTTTGGTGTGTGATTCTTATATAATGTTTTTTTCTTCTTTGAGGGCTCAAAGTGCTTTATGCAACCTGTCTCATTCACCTGTGGTTGTCACTGTATACAGAGGTCAAGAGAGAGGTACAACACTGGTCTATATGATGTATCGCTGTCTGGTTTGAAGCAGCATTTTAACCAGTACCTTATATAACCTATTACACCTCGGCAGCTCCTTTACCTGTAATGTTTATTTTTGGCAGTTGCTCAAATATTAAGAAGTGGTGTAAGAGTGTAAGATTTGATTTTATGATTCTTAGGTGAAAAACACTTTTCTAGAGTTTGGAAAACACCAAATAAAAAATTCCTATTTATATTTAAGAAATGACAAAAATGTACCATTTCATTTGCCACTGTGGATAATTTTTATTCAGTTCATAATTACAAAAATCACATTTATCAAACCAAACACACACAGTGTAAACTGTAATGTGAATCCGGGAATTGTGTAGACATGCAGTGTTGTATTTGGTCACAGTCGGGTCATACAAATTTGAGGACGAGCTTCTTGGTGAGAGTGTAGTTGGGCTGTGGCATTTGTTTGTGGGATAAATACTCTCCTTTGCTGACCTCCCTGTTCACACGTGTCAGGACAGTGAGGATATCATCCATCTCCTGTCTGGAAGGAACACACGTGAAACAAAAAGGATACATCTTGGATAATTTTAACAAAACACGCAGCTCATGCCAACACCATGTTTGAAAGCACCAAAAGCAGGAAGACAGAAATGTACAGAGATTTGATGCATTTGATTTGTCTTCCCTGATGACTTTTGAGCCTCAGAAAATGGGTGTAATTTTAAAACAGTTAAGACTGTGCTTTTTGTAAAACCCCTTGAATGAAAGCACAAGGTCTGATTGTGTGAAAATGTATTGAGGCGCTCTACAGAGGAAAAACTACTACATTTGTGTCTTTGTCCATAATTCTATGGACCAAACTGTATGTAACAGAAATTACATTTAAAAAATCTACTTTGTTGGAAACTACTGCACTATGACCTTCCCATATGAGAGTAGTATGGTCTGCCATAAAGAAACTAATCACTTCAACTCACCTTCTTGCTGCTATTGTCAGCTGCTTGCACAGCTCCTGGATGTAGATAGATCCCGTGACTGTGTTTCGAAATGATCCGAAGTCCTGCAATGTGGCCATGCCGATCAGAAAGTCTGCTAGTTCAGGCACTCGCACTGCCTTATCAGGGATTGAGGCGTCTGATTGCAGTGCTCCTTTGTTTTGGTTCTCGTCCTCTCTGCTGCTGGGATAGTATCCTTTCTGGTATTCATCACCCTGACTTGCTTCAATGAAGAAGAGTTTGGGCTTCCCTGCCAAGGTAGGGACTCTTCCACTTGTAAAGGGGAGCATCAGATCTTTCAGGAACACCTTTTCCCCGTCTGTGCCAAAGACACACCCCTTTTCTCCATGCGAAAGCACGCATACCACCTTAAATCAGAGGCATATTGAATAGATGTGGTGTTAAGAACAAAAAATGCAGAAGGACACATGGTAGTGGATTTTGTGAAAAGGATAAAAATAGCTGTGGTGACCACATACTTTAAGAAGAAGGTAGAAGTGAATTATAAGAGTGGAGAAAGGTTCACAAAGGTGAACTACATCAAACTACATCTTATACAGAATCGTAAAGAGAGAGGATACTGCAAGGTGGTGTCAGGGGGGGAATGTAGCTAGGTAGATTTAAATGGTACTCTGAAGGTTGACTTTAGAAATGAAGAAGGGGAAGTGAACGAAGCCAAAAGCAAGGATTAAGTGAAGAAGAAGGACATTGTGCAGTATATAGGCAGGTGTTACATGAACTATCTGGGCTGCTTATCAACCTCTGATCAGTATAAAGGTAGTATGAATGTTGGTAAATGATACCAAATTAACTAATTCACAACTGACAGTTGCCCTGGACCCAACCCTAGCCTGACGTATGCAATGAGTTAGGGATGCAGCTATCAATTATTTTTGTAATCAACTAATCTATCGATTATTTCATTGATTACTCGAGTAATCTGTTAACCAAATAAATCATGAAAAATTAGGTTTAAATTTTTTGGTGAAAAATTTGTTCATGACAGTCAGTGTTGGGGAGTACTGCATACATGTACCGGCATTACATATTTAAAATACAAAAGAAGTGTAACTGTTTTCCGTTAAAGTTACCATTTAAAAAGGTAATAATCAGAATACAGTTACTTTGTAAAAACAGATGGATAACACGGTGGTCTTTTCCTGTTTCATATTGTAAGCTATCCCCTCTTTATTTTTTGGTAATTCCATGCCGGTGGAAACCCAACGTGCAATAAGAGGCTCTAATGCCTGGGTCTCAATCTTGCGGCCCGCATAATGACATGAAGAAATATTTTTTAAAGATTAATATGCAAAAAATTATTTAATATGAAGGCAATATGAGCAGAGTGTTACAGGCATAGCCCTAAAGAATGTAGCCTAATGGGCAGTGTAGTTCGTGTTGCAGGGAGAATGTGTGGGACTGCCCCTGGTGTTATGTGTGTTTGTGAGCACGAGGAAGAGAGAAAAAGGAAAGTCAAAAAGTATGAGTTGCTATCGACTAGAAACGGGAGATGTAAGCATGTAAATATAATAATAACCACTGCAGCCAGTGCAGAGTGCCTGACGAGTCCAGTTGTAAGAGGTCATGACTCGACTGCACACTGTGTTTGCCGCCTCCAAAACAATCATTTCCATTGGAGCAACATTTCAATGCCTCTCTCTGTCTCTCGCTAGCAAATTTGACCCAGACATTAAAACTAGTTCCCAGCTATGACCCGACACGGAACCCAACATATTAGCCAGAGGTCCCTTTACTATGGTTCGGAGCCGCGGACCTGGCCGAGGTATAAGAGAGTACAAAATAAATAAATAAAACAATTTTCACTAGCAACCAAAAACTAATGTGTACACTTGTGTCTGCATTTTTATTTTGTTAAATACGAGTAAAATGACAGCAGAAGTGCTGCCACAAGTTTGGCCAAAAGAGAGTACCAATTTGTTTATTTGGTAGTTCAATAAAAAGCTTCAGTTAAGACTGTGAAAAAATTGGGTTCACGTTTGCAGTTTTGTCTTATTATGCAATATTTGAAATAAAAACAAACAAACAAACAAAACACTACATTTTCAGAAGTATTTTGGTTTTTTTTTGTTTATTTGTGTATTTTCTACTACTTGAACACTGAAGTGGCCCTCCAATGAGATGACAGTGCCAGCAGTGGCCCACAGCTCATTTAAGTTTGAGACCTCTGATCTAATGTAAGCGTCCTGTTAATGTTGATGGTGTCATTTACACAGTGGAGCCAGAGCCAGCAGTGCATGGACAGGAATGCATTTCTTACTTGGAAATTCGGACACCACTTCACATTTAAAGAACAAAGGGATGAGCAAAATCTGACCATGCAATGCAAACTGTTTGCCAGCAAACAAGCTGCTCTCAGCTGGAAGTAAATCTTTTTTTCAAAACTAACATTAGCCTACTGCAACTGCTTTGTTTAAGTTGTGGTAGCTACCTGGGTTATATCCAATTCAGTATCTTTGATGTACTACTGCTGTGTGATTTATTACTATTAATGAAGGCTGCATTAACAACCTGCTAGCTGCAAATAATCATGTGCAGTTCAGAAAGGAGACAAAAAGAAAATGTATTACTGATACAGGAGTAGCTTTCTATATGAGATCACTGCAAAAGGTGCAACATTACCTAATGTCCACCCTACTGTTACTCATTTTATATTAAGATTTAAAAAATCTAGTTGGTATTGGTATGGTGAGTAACCTTCAGTAATAGTAATAAATCACACAGCAATAGTACATTCATGAAGTTGTAAAAAGCATGACAGTATATTAAGTAATCCAAAGTGTTCAGAATACATTACTCTCACTGAGTATTAAAATACATTGCAAAATAGATTTTGGGGCATGTATTCTGTAATCTGTAGTGGAACACATTTTAAAAGTAACCTTCCCAACACTGATGACAGTGCAGATTTCTGAAATTTTGAGTAAATTTAAACATGTAAAAATGTGATTATTTAAAATGAAAAAACTGTGTGAAACTTTCTAACCATATATAAAATGCATATTACCAGTGATGGGAATAACTGTGTTACTAACAGCGTTACTTTTTTCAGTAATAAGTAATCTAACTAATTACTATTTCTATCGTTACAACGTCGTTACCGTTACTAACAAAAAAATGCGGTGCGGTTGCGTTACTATTTTTCAGCAAACAGATGGTTGAAGCTGTCTTCTGCTTACCGCATCTTATATCAGTTGCACCGAAGTAGCTGTAAGTAATCTGGGCGCTACAGCTTTAAGAGAACCATCAGTCTTGGACTGATGGTTCTCTTAACCTCTAGTGTCTTAACTAGGGATGGGTATCGTTTAGGTTTTATCCGATACCGGTGCCAAACCGGTACTTTTGAAACGGTGCCGGTGCTTAAACGGTGCTCAAACCGGTGCTTAAAGAATGGAGAACACAAAATTGGTCCAAAAACCTCTCATGTTTAGCTGTTTTTTTGTAAAAAGAAAACAATGTTAGCCTTTTCTGCAGCTATGGGGCATATATGGTATCACTCTTGGCTGGAAGCAGCTTAAACAATGGAAAAAACACAAACTTTGTCCAAAAACCTCTCATGTTTAGCTGTTTTCCACTTTTTCTTTGGTCATTTTAACCTTTTTGGCCAGGGTGAAGGGAGTATCTGCCATCAAACAAGAAGACAGCCGCATGTAACTACAACGGTGTTTGCTAGTTCACCTTACATACATTAATGTAATAACGTGGTTAGCCTACTCAACGTAAATTACAAACGCACAACATTAAGCTACTCACGCAGAGAAGAACGGCTGCTGCTGCCATCATCCGTCATCATTTCTGCTACACTGGCAGGGCTACGGGTCCGATAACAGGCACCACACGCGTAGTAGATGTGCTCGGTGTGAGGTCTCGCAGCAAGCTATCAAATACGGCGCATTTCTCGGCTTTTAAAAAAAACCGCTATGCGTCGCCAGGTGTTTCATCGGATTTGAGGTGTTACCTCCTTTGACAGTGTCACAGTATCAGCTTAAAGCACTTGTTGCAGCTGCTGAGTTTGCATATTTTGCTGTGAAGTACAGCCAGACTTTTGACCGCTTCGCTTCGGGCATTTTTAATCTGTAGCTCTGCTCTAAAAGAACGTATGCACCTGGCCCCGCCTACTATCCTCGGAAATGTAAAATGATTGGCTAGAATGTAAAGTGTATCACAGCTCAGGAAAAAAAAAAGCACCGAAATAAAGCACCGAAATGTGCGCTGCTTTTCGGTCTGGTTACTACCGTTTATGTCAGAACCGGTGCCATCATGGCACCGGACACCGGTACCCATCCCTAGTCTTAACATCTGGTTCAGGCCCTAACTACCTTTAAGCTACAGCTCAGTGCAGCAGCTTCAGCAATGGAGGTGGTCCATTCGGACTTAATGTCCCCAGTCTCCCTTGGGATGGGTCGAAGCTCAGCCGGACCGTGGCCTCTGCCAGGTGTTCCCAGTGCACCCTCACTATATGTTTAGGCTTGCCAGGTCTATCCAGCCTCCTCTCCCACCACCTGGTCAGAATCACCACCAGGTGGTGATTGGTTTACACCAACACCAGACTGAGACAGAGTGCAGCAACTCTCCAGGAGACTGGTTCCAGAGCCCGATCTAGCCGGTACATCTCGACTTCACGCAATATATTCCATATCCTATTCGCTAGTCTCGGTAGCCAAGGGTCTGTCCACCAGGGTTTCCGCCCCTGGCTGCCAACCAGCACACAATGCACCTGACCCCTATGGCACCTCCTGTGGGTGTTGGGCCTACAGGAGGGTGGGCCCATGTCCCTTTTTCGGGCTGTCCCAGGCAGCCCACATAGACTAAGGCCTGCCCACCAGACACTCACTGTTGGGCACCCTCCCCAGGCCTGGCTCCTGGGTAGATCCCAGTAACCCTATGCTGGGAAACTGTGCCCTGGATATTCTGCTTATAGGGGTTTTTGAATTGCTCTGTCTGGTCCCTCACCCAGGGCCAATTTGCCATGCAAAACCTTACCAGGTTACAAAAAGTCCTTGGCAACATAGCCTCTGGGATCACTGGGACATGCAAATCCAGGGATTTATAAAATAAATTAAGAATATAGAATGGTGGTTGAGGATACAATTCCAAAGATGTATGAATCTACTTACCAAGGCATTATCATTTACAAAATTCTTCTTGCTGTACATTCTTAATTCATTTCGTCTTTGTGCTGCAGTCAGGTTGTTGTGTATCAGCACTTTAAAGCCTAAGCTTGTGAACACTGTGTTCAGAGCATCTGTGCCACATAGAAAACAAACAAATGAAGGTATAGCAGTAGATTACAAAACCAAAGAATATCTGATCTGTATGTGTAGTAATTGGTGCAGGTCTCAGTGCTTCTAGTTAAAACAGTCATACATAAATCGGATCATGATATGGTTTGAAGGTAAGAACTCTACCTGCATCCTTCTGAGTTCCCCTTCGATGACATAGACATGTTTCAGTAGTGAAGATCTCATTATTGATGATCACACATAAACCATGAGACTTATAAGTCAAAGTGTAGTATTCTGACTACAGGACACAAACAAAGCAAATGTGAATTATTATGTTTTTACATTAATATAAATTTTAGTGTTCCGACAAAAGAATGAATGAAAGCATAAAAGTCTGAACGAACTACCTGATCAGGAAGAGAGGTGGGCTGTGATCGTGCATCAGTGTAAATAATCTCTCCTCTGCCTTAGAGACAAAAGAACAATATATTTACATGCCCAGTATTATTATGACAAAATAATAAAAACCAGAGTGACTGTAGGAATTCCTAAAAAATAATTACAAATTTTTCTGAACAGAGATACTTACAACTGCACTGAGTTTCAGTTACAGACAGAGGAAGATGGGATTCATTTGTGTCAAAAAACCTCTGTGGGAATAAACATCACAGTGATCAGCAAACTGACGCACAGAATTAAATGTTCAGAAACACACAGACAGATACACTTGTCAATACTGACATGAGGAGGTAACATCTGCTGCTGCTGGGGGACTCCTGTAACGAGTACAATCATTTGATGATGTTCACAGAAACACACTGTTTACATCTAAATGTTTTTCTGTGGTAACATGAAAAATGTCTCTCATACCTTGAACGTAGTTCTCTACAACCATTGCCAGCTCAGGATCAATCTCTTGGAGTATTTCATGCAACACACTGACATTTGTGTCTGATATTAAATCTTTCTTTTCCATCTCAGCAATCACCTCCAGCACTGTCTGGAATTAACAGCAAAGATGGTTTTAGTTCACAGAGGCTCTGCAGCTACACTATAAATCTATCAACTGCTTCACAGCAAAATGCTGCTCAAATGCCAGTTTAAAGACACAAATCTTCAGCTTCAGCTCAGAAATTAAAAATTCATGCCATGAAAGAGTTCGGGTCTTAGGAGGTTAAAACTGAATTTCCATTGTATCCATTGACAAATAATTTAACTGATTTTTCTTCTCAGTGGTGCTTTAAGAAAAGAGTGTGTTTTGTTATATATGGTCAATTATATTTCAGCCCTGTGTTTCTGTGACAATTTTTTTTCTTCTTGTGATGTACTGATGTTCATTTATTGAGAAATAAATGTTTTGTTAAAAAGAAAATCACCACAGGATTTAGTTTCATTAGAAAGTCTATCAGTGAATATGAACATATCTAAGCAATCTATCATACTGTCAGTCCTACAAGTGACGCATCCATAAACATGTCAGTAAAACAAGTGGAAGGATAACAGTATAGAACATGCAGCACTGACCCCTTTCAGATGACTTCTACTAACAACATCACGACACAGGAAGCAAAGTGCTGCCACCTCAGTAGAATCCAGCTCGTCTTCTAGAGTTGAGTACAAGCTTTGTATCACAGACCTGCTCCCACCAGCACAGGCCTGGATGGACTGATAGATACAAACACTAAGTACCATAGGCTATATGAATGTAGCAACAGTCTTTGAGATGACCCTATGTCATACATCTTGCAATATTATGTGAAGGAAATTGATTAAACAGCACATTATCTCTCTGACACAAATGTTGTAACTTATTTGAGCTGCTCTGCCTTTCCAGAAGTAGGACCTCACCTCCATTTGACTGGAGCCGTCTTGTGACAGAACATAGAGAGAAACAGAGTTACACATCCAACTAGAATATGATCTCAGACACAAAATTTCTCTGTGTGTGTAATTACCTTGCTGAAGTAAAGAAGCTTGGTCAGGCTTAGGTACAAACAGGGTGTCATTCAGTTGAGGGAAAGTACTTTTAATGTTTTCATCAGTTTGCAGGAGGTTCAGAAAAGCTCCGCAGGTATCGTCTCCTTTACTCATGATCTTAATCACGAGCTCAACAACATGTCCCTCCACATCTTTTCCGCTGATACTTTTGAGGTTGTTGTACTCCTGTTCAGTGATCAGCTTCTTCTCATAAACTTTGTTGAGGATCAGCCTGTAGTCTCCAGACAGAATCGTTTGGATGGCTGTTTTATTTCTCCTCACAATGTCTTTGGCAGACATGCTGAGTCTGCATTACAGACATTTACACAGTTTAAATATCACAACTGTAACTAACAGCAGCACACAGGTTTTATTAACTTACAAAGTCTTCATTTTAAATGTAATAGTTATTGCATGTTACCTCTTTTGGTGTCCTTGAGAGTGTGCGCACAGATGATTCAGCGGCCCTGCTTCATTGCATTATGTTCTGCAAAAGAATATGCAACTCCTCAAAGCAAATACTTTCATTCTTCTGTAAGCTACTGTACTTGCTGCAGTAATTAATAATGGCTGGAAACAAAGCGATCATTTCGCAAGAAATGTGAATGTGCCTGAATGATAATTTCATGTGTGCCCTGTAGAAGACTACTTAGCCTAAAATGTGTATTACAACAACTTGTTGGGAAAAATTTGTTTAGACATAAATGTTGATGCCATAATAATGAAAACTCAGACATGGTTGTAATTTCCATTCAAAATGTAGCTGTATGAAATGTATAACAGTCCGTTAACCAAATAATTCAGATCTTCTCTGTCTAAAATGTTAAGTGACAGACAAAATAATAATACTACTGATAACAAATATATTTTGCTTATATAGCTGTTTTGTGCACCATCAGTACCTATCAAAGAGGAAGCAGGCTGGACCTGTAGTGTATAACTACTCTGTCCTACAATCAAGTTTATGAGGATTTTTTTGTTTGTTTTTGTTGTTTTTTTCCTTTTTCAAAGATAATATTTGAGAGAATAACTAATAACCTCTCAGAAGTCACCCTGGTTTTCTCCGTCCTACACAAATGTAAAAGGGGATATATTTCCTCAGGCTGCATGTCCCCATCTGCCATGTTTGTCCCCATTCTATCAGAGTGATCAGAGGATTTCATTGAAGATATTTGTTTATTTTTGTTTTTGAACAAAACATTGTTTTACCATTTTGGCTGGTAATTGCTGTCCTCACAGACAGAATGTTAAAATGTCAAACACTATAGTAGGAATAAATGTTGTTTACAGCCTTGGTATTTATAACCAGTTTCATTTCCCATAACTAGGCCAGTTGTGAATGGGTTAGAGCAGGGGTCTCAAACTTAAATGAGCTGGCCACACACATGGCGGCTCATTAAATAATTTAATTATTTTTTGCTTTTTAAAGAACTTGTTTTAACATTGCACTCAACAACAATCAAATCCTCTCTAACAAAAAAAAGTGACTTCAAGGGCCAAACTCCATCATATGTTTTTTCACGTCAATATACGGGTGGCTAGTTTGAGACCCCTGGGTTAGAGGAAAATATCATCAACTAAATAACTCACGTCACCTTTGGCACAACACGTATACATGAAATTACACGTAATCACAGGGTACTTGGGATCTAACAGTGTAATTATTTTATAGAATCCTGCAAAAAACTGACTTATTACAGAAATTACACATAATTACAGGCTACTTGTGCCTTAGCTGCGGGTGCTACTGTGTAATTGCCTGCAAAATGCATGTAAGGAGTACTTGCACCTTAGTCCTAGGGCTGGGTATCGTCACTGATTTCTAGAATCGATTCGATTTGAATCGGGGAAATTTTGCCTCAGAAAGTCATAAATATTATAATTCTGATCATTTATCAGTACATATCCATATTTTCATATCTATAAAAAGAAAGCTGACAGTTGTGAGACTTCATCAGAGGTTTAAGCATCACAGCAGATGCCTTTGTGTGAAAGTAACTGAGGATAAAACACAGAAAAACATGAAGGAGATTTTCCTGGCCTGTGATTTTATAGCAGATAACAAACAAATATTCTGCAGTAGAACGAAAACTAAAGAAAACCATGAATTAACATATAAACAACAGCTACATGAAGTGTAATTTAATCGTGGTGGAAGCAAAACAGCAAAAGTAAGAGGGGACGATGTTTATGTGAAGCAAAATGTGGATCTTCTTTTGCTGCTGGTTCGGTCAGTTTTGGTTGGAGAGAGACAAAACCCGCTTCTTTAAAATCTAGAGCCAAAAGGGCGTAAACACAACGCGCGGAAGCGCCGACGCGTCAGAAACGGCGTGTCCGTGCTGTCGAGTGAGAAAGCCGACATCTCACTGATCTCACGTCTTTGTGCAGAATCCGTGTACCTGCTCTCATTTACTGTTTTAGCTGTTTGGTGGTTATCGAAATTTTGTGAATGACTCGATATTGTGTTATTCAATCTAGACTCGATTTTATTTGGAAAATCAATAATCAAAACCTACCCCTACTTAGTCCCTTCATAACACGACCCGTGCCCTGTAGAAAGTAAACGGTATTTGTTTCATTGTTTCATTTGAAAACTGTTCTCTCTCTGTAAAATACAGCAGCTGGGCCTTTAGCTAGCAACACTGAAAAGAAACTGCACACAGACAGTTTGTGTGTTCGCTGATGTTTGTTGAGCTGATAGAAATGTTGCATTTGAAATTACCTGACACTCCAAAAAAAAAAAAAACTCACTCCCTTTATGCTCGCTGGTCGTCAGTGGGGTTAGCTAGATGCTGAAGTACCGCAAACATAACTTATGGACACCCGAAGTCGTTCCAGCCACAAGTAATACTAATAATTGTTGTGTTCTGTAATGTTATATATCAAACTGCACCAGTAGAGGGTGGTGTCATTAAAAAGTAGAAGTATGATCCTGTCCATAAAGTTTATGAGCTGCGTTCATTAAAAGTCACTTGTTCCTTGCTGATGATAAATAAATAAAAAGGCCCACTTAAGGTTGTATGATACACTGATCTAGGGTCAGTGTAAAATACAATCCTTGCTGTCTGTACAAAGTCTGCCTCATTTAATCCCACATGACAAACCTCAGGATGCAAATTTATTGAGCCTCTTTCCTGCTGGCACACCTGAGAGTCAGCTGGAAACTTACAGTAACGTGGATATCATGCAAAGACTGACAGACTCTGTAATACTGTAAATCATAGGTGTCAAACTCTGGCCCGCAGCCTAAATTTGGCCCGCAGCCTAATTACATTTGGCCCGCGAAGCCATACCAAATTACTATTAGAGCCGGCCTACTGGTATTATACAGCTAATATATATATTGTTTAGTATTAAGCTTTGCTTGTTCCATATTCAGTTTTCCAGCAAAACTTATTTGAGTCCATAAGAAAAGATTCATTCTTATATCTGGAGGAAGTTTTTTTTTTCAATAAATATTAATGTTAGCCCGCGACTTTGTTCCAGTTTTGAATTTTGGCCCACTGTGTATTTGAGTTTGACACCCCTGCTGTAAATGATCGGTGACTCAGGTTAACACTAAACTTTAAACAGTACCTCTCTCTGTGTGTGTCTGTGTGTGTGTCTGTGTGTGTGTGTGTGTGTATGTGTGTGCTGAACATCAAGAATCAGTCAGGATGGAGTCAGGCTGCATCGGAGCACGTAAATAGCAGGGGAAGGCGGGGCTTGTTCTTTCTTAACCAATTGGGTTTCGAATTTATTCTTTGGGGATTCTTATATGTATAATATTTATATTTTATTATCGATTTAAATGAGGTCAATTCAAGTGATTGACAGCTAATTGATGAATCACACTTAACAATAACAACGTTGCACTGCATTACTGAGTCCTAAAACTCACTGCGCTACATACCAAACTGCACCACTGTGGAATACTGTCGAAGAATAATGCTGTCCAGGAATATAGTTAAGAATGCTAACTGATAAACACACATGTAAGCTGTACTACATTCAACGATCTTTATGTGCTACGTTCGTTAAAAGTCACTTGTTCTTTGCTGACGACTTCATTATCAGCCACCATTGCAATAATAAATAAATAAAAAACACGGGCGCACTTTAACCCCTGGCTATGGCACACGATTTTGCCTTTCATGTCTGTAATATCTCCTGGTGATGAATACACGAGCAGGACTGCCTTTCACGTGTTTCTGTTTAGGCTCAAGTTTTTATGTTTGGAGGCTCCCAGTGACGAAATACAACAAATAACGCCAGTTTCTCGATTCTCTCGCCAGACACGGGAGTCCTGACTTCCCGAGGACCGCAGTGTACGTGATGACATCACGAGTTTTAACTGCGTTGCCTTCTTAATGTAACTGTGATTAATATTTGCAATTGAAATTACACATGAAATGAAAAAAATGCACATGATGCAGTAGATTTTTTTTAAGAAAAAAATAATTAAAAAGTATCTTAAGCACTTTGGCAAAATTCGCTTTTACATATCATCTGTTTCATAATGTCTAATGAGCTTCATACGGTTAAGCAAAACCACTACATGACAGAAACACAAGCTTAATCTCTCTATTAATAAACATAGTACACATGTATGCCTGAATAAAGACAAACAGGTGAGATGTTAGAATGCTTTTATTTTCATTTTAATAGACACTCAAAACTTACAACACACAGCTGCTGGGGTTTGGAAGAGAACTGAACAATATTTAAAATACAAAATTCAGGATGTCCACTTATTAACATAATATTTTTGCTCCCGGTGAAAATGTTTCCTCTTGTATTAAAATATTTTTAATGTTAAATTCAATTCATAGTCAGCCGTTTAAATAAGAACAGAAGATTTTACATCGGGGGGATATGACAGGTGAAATTCAAAATGTACTGACAGCTCTCAGAGTAAGGCTTCAATATTAAATTAAACGGTCCAATTATGAAGCCAAACCGATTTAGTCAGGAACCAATGAAACACCGAAATAAACCAAACATTAACATTTAGAAGTGACTTATAGATCATTTTTAACCTATGACGTTATTTTTGTGCCTCTATTCTAAGCGCACGTAAATAATTTTTGCAAGTACAAATGTTGCATTTTGAGGAGAAGATTATTCTCAAGAGAGTACAAACAAAAAGAAAACCCTTTTCACAAGCATTCAAAAACTAATGTGTACACTTATGTCTGCATTTTTATTTTAAATGTGAACAAAATGATAGCAGAAGAGCTGTCACGTGTCTGGCCAAAAGAGAGTGCCAATTTGTTTATTTGATTTTTCGATTAAAGGCTTCAGTTGAGAAAAAAGAATTGCGTTCACGTTTGCAGCTTCGTCTTGTTGTACAATATTTTTAATAAAAAACAAAAAAAAAAACCACTACATTTTAGAAAATATTTGCAGGTGTTTTCTTGTTTTCTTTAGTTTAGTGAAACTAAACCTTTATGGAGTTAGTTCAGTTACAACGGCATTTGTTTTATTTTTATTTTGTTACTATATACTATATACTATATATACTGATTTTGTTTTTGGTGTGTGTGTGTGTGTGTGTGTGTGTGTTTTGTTTTTGTTTTTTCCTGCGCTCAATTTCTGTTATTTTTAGGTTTTTCTTTGACCCTTAGTCTGTTGTAATTATGCAATTTTTATTTTTATAGTATGGCTGGTTTCATTATGTCTACATCATCAGGCCTTTTTACCTGTAGTCTGTGTTCTGTTCTTAATTCTAGTTTGATTGTATTCTGTTCCTTGGTTAAGTTTATTTTACGTTCCCCGTGTTTCATCCATATCTTATTTAGTCGCCATAATGTTTTATTTTTCTAGTCTGTCTCTTGTGCGTTTTTGCTTCCCCTGTTTAGTTATCTGATTATTTTCACCTGTTTCTTATTTTTCCCCAGATGTGACTCATTCTCTATTAATGCTCCGTCTGTCTGTATATAAAGTCTGGGTTTGTCCTAGCTTTCTGTTGTGTTGTACTTTTTGTCTGCCCATGTGTTTCCTTCCATTTTGGCTCAATGGACTTTGTGTTTCTGCTGGCTAAATGAAGCTTTCTGAAGCATTTAAGCTTGTACTGAAAAACGGTTCATTACTGAAAGCTTTTCAACACAGTCTTCTTTGGTGGCATCAAAACAAATGAAGAGCAACCTAAATCTAAAACTTGAAACAAACTTCTTCAATTGTCCACTCAAGAGAGTTGTGTTCATAGCTTCTGTTTAATGACAGCTCTGTCTGATATCGGGCTGCTGTTTGTTCTATTCAATTCAATTTTATTCATATAGCACCAAATCACAACATTAGTCGCCTCAAGGCGCTTTTTATTGTAAAGTTGACCCTACAATGATACATTCAGAGAAAAACCCAACAATCTATGACCCCCTATGAGCAAGCACTTTGGCCACAGTTTGAAGCGAAAAACTCCCTTTTAACAGGAAGAAACCTCTGGCAGAACCAGGCTCAGGGAGGGGCGGCCATCTGCTGCGACCAGTTGGGGTGAGGGAAGGAAGACAGGATAAAAGACATGCTGTGGAAGAGAGACAGAGGTTAATAACAAGTAGGATTCAATGCAGAGGTCTATTAACACACAGTGAGTGAGAAATGTAACTGAGGAAGAAATACTCAATGCATCATGGGAATATGCCTTAGCAAAAAGGAAAGTTTTTTTTTTCCTTACACAATTCCACTTGTTTTGTGACATAAAATAACTAACCTCCATCCTCAGATATCAGTGTGTGGGAATGGGGCAATGGGAGTGGAACACCTGAGCCTGAGACAGGAGGTTGGCAGATATGTGGTTTATTTTACACATATACAAAAGGTCTGCCTTCACCAAATAAATTATCATGGTAAATACAATGCACTCCTTAAATTTCTTTCTTAAAATGCAGCTTTTATGTCTTTTAATCATGATTTACAATGTACAATTGTACATGGGTGTGCACACACACGCACACACGCACGCACACACACACACACGGATAAATTCAGTGTGAAATTCACAGTGAGATCTTTACAAAATATGTTATGTTTGTATAATAATACTGTGCGTTTTTGCAGCAGGGTGGGGGATTTGTGGGGAATACTCTCTGCTGCGACCGGGGGTGCTGGAGCACAGCTTCTTCTCAGTGCGACACCAAAGGCTGTAAACCTGTTATTCCTGCTGTCCAGAAGTAGAGGGCGCTATTGTATAGCGTGTAGTCGCTTTGGAGCGTGATGTCACGGGGTGGGCGTGGAAAGGATTTTGGCTCGATCCGCCATTTTCGGGGTCTAGCGCAAGTGAAAAGGGAGCGAAGGCACACACAACAGCCACGGATCATATTTGCTGTGTGGTCGGCTGCAATGTTCGATCGCACGACCGGCAAGAGAATAAGCTTGAAAATGGTTTATCTTTTCATTCTTTCCCAACCTGGAAGCAACACGAGGCAGCTCATGTATCAATGTTAGCAAACGAAGGCGTGTAGCCTGGATAGCAGCTGTGAGATGAGCTGATATCCAGTTCTCTTCCATCTCCAAATATCTGTTGGTGCTCCAGACAGTTTCATTCCGGTAAGTTCTAAATATGTTCATATCACTCTTTATAGCCTATTAGTTTTATTTTCGATGCACTCTGAGCTCATAGCAAATTAGAACAAACATCCTACTGAGTGATTTTGTAGAACCACCTTCTATTTATAGAGTTGCTAATTATTTGGCATTATTGCAGCAAACCAGCCTATGAAATGGATGAAACACATCGTGACTGGGTTCCAGCGCTACACAAGGGACCTGCTTCAAACATACCACCCTGCCAATCAGATTACTTCTTCCATGTGAGGGTGAAGAGGTGACCCTTCTGGATAAGATGGTGAAGGTTTGCTGCATTTTGGTGAACAGTGTGATAATAAAACCAGGGAAATATGAAACCTGCTCCTGTTAAATATTCTTAAGTATTGTGCTGTTAAAATTGCTGTATTTTTTCCAAAAGATACAGTAAATAAAGTAATGTTAGTAGTGGTTGATATCACGTAAACACTGTCATGATTTTGTGTAAACATTTTGTCATTTGTAAACTATAAATGACTGGATTCTACATTGTAACGGATGTGATGTTCTATAAAGTGGTTTTCATAATAATAAAAAAAAGAGGCAGAAATTAGTTTGTTTCTTTATTCAATTTTTGAACAGTGGTACTCAGTGAGTACATATTCAGTAAATGCAAATTATTTACATGGCAGTGCACTACAGGCATAAATCTAGACCCCTAGATAAAACATTATGGGTCATTCCCACAACCCACAGCTTTACTGTGCTCCAGCAAAGTATCCAAGTATCCTCCAGCAGTGACAACTCCTCCACAGTAGCAGGTGGGATTTTTCTTTTTTGAGGACGGCTCCTTTTCCCTGTCACTACGGATGGTCTGTTTATGTTTTGATCAAGAGCCTTTTTTTGGGCAGCTGAAGAGGAGAAGTCTATCTTACGGCCAACCTCTGACTGTATCTTGGTCACATTACCCAGCAAAACCCAGCATGCAGGTTCATCTGTAACAGTCCTGTGCCACAGATCAACACTGTTGCTTCTACATTAAACAGAAGAGCAGTGACGTGGGTGCAGGTCTCCACGACTCCGGCCTTACAGGTGCAGTGGGCGGCTTCAACCTTCCCTGTGATGCTCACAGTGACCCATGGCTGTAATGCTCGTTCATTCAGTCTTTGAGAGTGCAGGACCTGAAACACACACAAAGTTCATTTAAAGACAAGAACTATGAGCCAAGGCTGACATAAATGTGTTTAATCTACTTTATCATAAATGTAACAAAGTTTTTAGAAAGTTAGCACATACATGTTTCATTTCTTTATGTGTCCATCTATAGAACGCTGCATGTTATAGTGTTAATCTGCCTGTTCTCTGTCAGAAACCTGCCTGCAGAAAATGAACCTAAAGTATGTAATGCAAGGATGTCATCACTTTAGAGATGGAGAAAGCATAAAGTGACAATTATGAATCCCTTAATATGATAAGGAGATTCTGCAGGTCATTAATCAATGTATAAAACTAAAATAAAATGTATTTTTAGTGACACAAGATACAAATATGGAAGCAAGATGTATAATTAGAATTATTTATAATAAATATGAATAAATTAGTGCAATTTCTTTAACCATAAAGAATAACTAAATCCTTCAGGACAATGTCACATCAGTGCACTGAACTCACTATGTTATCCCTCTAACAGCCTCCACATGTTCTCACTGTAATTTCCCTCATGAATGAATTTATGCTGCACTAATCTGAATGTTTGCAGGGAAATCAAACGCATTTCACACGCAGTACTCGAGCTGACTTACCTTTGTTTGAATGACGACTTGTACGCGCTGACTCCACAGACAAGGTACGAAAATATGTCAGGCTACGTCAATAGCGGTTGGTCTTCAGGGTTTCTACTCCACAGCCGTGTTTCATACGGGTCCACATTTCCAATGCACGCTATTTTCTGCAAGTACCGCCGCTTCGCCTCTGGACGCAATCGGTCTCTATACAGTCCATTCTCTTTTGAGCTGCTTTTAAGCATCTTTCTTGTAGTCGTCGTTCCAACAGTGTGTTTGTTTTAATTCGTAGACCCCGAAAATGGCGCTGCGCTCCCATAATGCATTGCGGCGTGACGTCAACTCCAAAGCCCTATTGGAGGATCTGAGAGTCACTTCCGAGTTTGTTCTCAGAACGCGGTGTCACTACCCGATCCGTACCGGAAACCCGATCGGTACCCCGCATGCGCAAATCTTATGTCACTTCCTCTCTTTGCCAACATTGCGACATTCAATATATTTGAACGATACGGTTAGCGCCCAGTTAGCTCCTAGCATTTCTCAACAGCTCTGCCTCCTTTTCGACTCCCCGGGACATTTAAACAATGGATAATCCGTATACAAACAAATTCATGCTTTTCTCCTCAACAGAGAGCGTCCCCGATTGAAGAACAGCGCCGTAAAATAAGAAGAATGGCGCCTAATTACAGAGTTAATAATACAGACTTAGCAATGTGTCACGTGAAGATTCATCAATCAGATGAAGTGTTTACTGACAATTGACAGTGATAGCGGACATCATCATCACTATTCCAGTCAATCCTCTCCACACAGACAAGCATAAACACACTCGACTATCACTGAATCAAATTTAACGCACGTTTGTAATGACGCCAATTCAGTTTACAATAGGGTTCATCCGCTCGGTCAGAAGGTGGCAGTATCCTCGTACACTGGGGAGTACACTGCCATTAAACGAACAGAAGAAGAAGAAAACATCTGCACATGCGCAGTAAGGATCGGGGAGTCCCGATCCGTAACTATCTTTTTATTTTTCGTTTTTGTCTACATTGTACTGAAATGCTTCATTATTGCAAACATTTTAAGATATACTTATTATTCTTAACATCTTAACCGATACTCTGACCCGTAACTATCGTAAAACGCTACGACCGGAAGTAGACACCTTTCGCGCATGCGCGGTACCGATCGGGTTTCCGGTACGGATCGGGTAGCGACACGCGGGATAGTTTCGTGCTGGATGTTATTTGAGAGAAGGAATGAGGTTTCGTTTTCAAGGACAGCAGAAGTTCCAACTGACCGTAAGAGAATTACGTTTTATGTAATATAATGTGCAGCTATTGTTACGATAGTAAGCTGTAGTAAACTACTTCCTTCTCATAGACAGTAGTGTTTAGGATCACCTCTGACTCTTTCCTTTGCGCAGATTCAGCATGTCGGCCCAAAATGCAATGAGGAGCAATAAAAAAGCCATTCATGGGATTCTGTCCGGAGACCGCGGGCTAATTCTCAACAAAGTTTATGAGAATAAGCTGATCACTCAGCGGGAGTACAACAATCTTAAAAGCATCAACAATGCAAACGTGGAGACACACGTCAGTGAGCTCGTGGATACGATCATGAATAAAGGAGAAGATAAATGCAAAGACTTCCTGAACCTCCTGCAAACCGATGGCGCCATTAAAGAAACTTTCCCTCAGCTGGCGAGTTTACAACTGACTTACACCCCCCTTTTATCCAAGCCTGTCCAAGTGTCTTCATGTCAGCACGGTAACACACACGTAACACTGTATAGAAACGCTGTGTCTCCTGTTGTGTTTGGTTGTTTAACTCAGTTTTATTGTTCTTCCCTCAGATGTTCTGCCACAAGATGGGAATATGTCAAAGGTGAGATGCTGATGCAGAAACAGCCTCCTACACTTGTGACATCGCTTGAGACAGATATGTAGATGAAATTCTGTGGTTACGCAGCCTGTAGTAACACATATAAAATCTTGGTGTCCACTCTTTAGGATGTTTATCAAATCATTAGCCGGCCCGTCGGCCTCTGCGTGATCATAAACAATAAGAACTTCTTGGATGGTTCACCAAGAAGAGGATCAGATAAAGACGCCCGTAAGTTTCAGGGGCAGATTTTTTATTCTTTCTTGTTAGTATCTGGTGCTTAAATATTTTTCTCTAATTACATTTTTTGCAGAAAGCTTGGCAGAGGTGTTCAGCTGGCTGGGCTTCAGAGTGCTGATGTGTAAAGACCTGACCAAGGATCAGATGGATCAGGCACTGACGTTTGTTGCTTCCCTGGCAGACATGTCTCAGCTGCAGAAGTTCAACTTTAAAGAGTGGGATGGCAGCAGCTTTGTTGATCCTCAGCAGGTTCTTGAGCACGGTGATGCTTTCATCTGCTCTATTCTGAGTCACAGAAAAAAGGGTGTTGTTTTGGGAACTGACAGGGACCCCTTCCCCATTAAAGAAATTACCCGAAAGTTCAGGGGGTGTGACCAGTCTGTCCTCACTGGTAAGCCCAAAGTGTTCCTGATCCAGGCCTGCCAAGGAAGTAACAAACAGCGTGGAGTGCAGTTGATGGAGACTGATGATGATACTTCACCATTGACCATCCCTGAGGAAGCTGATGTTCTGGTTGCCATGGCCACTGTTGAAGATCATGTTTCATTTAGACATATAGTCAATGGAAGCTGGTTCATTCAGTCTCTTTGTGAGCAGCTGAAGGAGCGCTGTCCCAGGTAATTGTTTTAAAATCACCAAACACATGTGTACACTGACCCTGACAGTGATATCAACATGTTTTTGTATCTCTATAAATGCTCTTAGGGGCGAGGACATCGTCTCCATCCTCCACTACGTGAACGATGATGTAGCACATAGCGAGACCTCCTCGTTGGACAAGCAGATGCCTGAAGTGAGATTCACCCTGAGAAAGAAACTTGTGCTGCCACCTCAGCGCACCTGAAGTCATCATGGAAATACAGCACATCTTACTGTGCAACTAGGGATGCATGATTAACTCAGAGTTACTTATTCTGTTTCTTAAAATGTTTCCTTTATATTTTCCATCTTTCTCTCATCATTTTAAATCTTTTATTTTTCTAAATCTGAATCTCGCATTGAGGTGTTGCATTTTATTCATGTAGCAGTTTAATATCAAAGAATAAATCTCAGACTGGGAACACAACTGGTGTTATTTGTGTTGGGAGGTTTTTACATGTGCTGCAGTGAAGCTTCGCGGGTGCTTTTCCTAAACTGAGCCTTTACATTCTTAAACCTAGTAACATTACCTAATCAATCAAAAAGGTTACTTTTTTTCTTCAAACAACAAATCTCACAACACTCTCCTGATAGTAACAATAAAAATGTTACATTTAACTTGTTATAATGTCTTTTAATTCTCTCAGAATACATCAGTTTGCTTCAGAACTGTTTGACTTGATTTCTCTCTCCACAAATCCTGAAAGATTACCATGGCTACTATATGTGGTTGAAAGAAACATGTTCCAGCAAAACCTTTTTTCAAAAATGTTGTTTATTTTCTTCTGTCCCTCATTTTGTTTTGTTTTTTTTTTCATGTGGATCTCTGAACTGTTAGATGAAGATAAATACTTGATTTTAAAAAAGGAAGGTGAAGTTCAGAGAAGGACATCCCAGTGTTTGAGTGGTCTGTGCTGGAGCAAAGAGACCACAGCTGAAGCCTATTATGGTTAATAGGTATTGCGTAAGTGCTGTAGGAAACATCTGCACTGGCCTTCTATCGTCTGATCACACATTGAAGTCATCTGGGCAGTGCTGGAAAGTAACAGTCTTAAACAATCTGTCTATACGCATTGAAATCGCTATAAATAGTACTGAATATATCCAGATTCAAGTCATGTCATAGATATTAACGTATGATATGCAGCTTATAAATGTTTGGGCTGCCTGCAGAGATGAGCATCTCCCTGTGGTTTGTGTGCTTTGACACTTTCAAGAACCTGGCTTTCTGATCACTGATTACATCAGTGATCTGATTACATCAGTGATTACATCACTGATTACATCAGTTGATCAATGTTTATTGTTAGTCTTTCAACCCAGTGTTAATAGGGTTGAAATTGAATCCATAAAGAAAGAACGGGTAGAGCCAAAAAAACACCTTTGGTTACACGCTTGTCCATAAGTGACAGTGGCTTCCTTCTCAGGCTCCTCAGAAGCTGGTGTGCCCTCTGACTCTCACCTCCCTGCACTCCTCCATCTCATCCTATATGCAAGTCTGACTGAGTGAAATCCAGAATTTAAAAAACTCTACATCACTCAGCCCTCTGCTTCCTGAAGTGTGGACACAGGTTGAAAATGTGGGAGTCTTGCTGTCCACTACAAAGGACACTGAATCAAACATTTGTTTAAGGTTTAGTGGGATAGGTTTACTGTACATTTCTGAAATCCTACTAAGTTTAAAATAAGAATTGCCAAGAATATTGAATGAAAAAAAATTGACTTTTAGCAACAGAAACATAATATCTACAAATGTATCTATTTAGATTGTAAGGCCAACAAGGGACAATTGTTGAAAATTAGCAGTAGCTATAAACCTATGTGCGGTACATCAGTTTCATGTCTTGCACTTGAACTATGTTAAACTGCACTGTCCCTTTTAAATAAATAAATTCAAATGATCAAATTAAAAAAAAAATCACTTAAGCTCCCTTGTTGCTATAACATGTGAAATGGCCATCATTTTGAAAAGCAAGCATGTTGCCTGTGTTACGGATTCAAATATTGGGAATGGATACAAGAGGAAAACCAAAAATAACCACACTGGTCCGGCCGGGTCAAGTCAAACGATGATTTAATGAACACACGCGTGGGAGATGGACACCATACAGCAGACAGCATCAGATCTCAAAATGGTGGAGCCTTGATCAAACTCTTATAGCCTCTAATGGCCCCCACCTAATCATAAAAGCCTAAACATTCACATTCTTTCTCACACAGCGCCTAAGCTACGACCTTTGCTCCCTGTTTATCTGCTCCTGATGAAATGGGGCAGTATGCTCTGTTCTCTTCTAATCAGACAAATGAGACGATGACTTTCTGTGAACAGTATTTCTTATAACTCAGCAGTATAATGCATCATAAAACAATATCATTCATTCACAATAAATCAACAGTCTAATGTAATGCAAATCAGTTTACCAAATGTAATAATTATCACCTTCTTCTAGTTCAGGAGCATAATGCAAACTGAAACTACATAATAATTCACAATCTTTAATTAGGGGTCTAACATGGCATAAAATAATATCATAATCCCACAATTCCCCCTGATGAGCTCTTTAGACTTAAAGAGCTCACTTACACCCTGCAATCCAATGTTGCCAGGTTCATTTCTCCTTACTCCTGAGGCCCTTTGTCCCCCTGTTGGGTGAACCATATGTGACATGACCTCTGTGTTTACGCAGTTCAGATGCAAGAAAAACTATTATTACAACAACAACAGTAGGTACAGATGATACTCCCATCACTCCCCAGTTCTCCCACAGCTTTATTTCGGTGCTACCTTATACCCTCCAAACGTACTCAGACTAGAATCTCTGTCCGAGGAGCTTTTAACCTTTATTTTATTGCTGTAGGCACCAGTGTCTTCCAGTCGGGTGATCCTCTGCTCTCGTTTCCTTCAACCTCAGGGGTTAGACAACCCTTCAGTCGTTGCACAGATCAGGGGATTATTCTGCCCCGATTTCAAACAATGATCTGTGTATTCTGGGATCACAGCTGTGTTCCCCAGGAAAAGGAACAGAAAGGTGTTCTCCTTATGACCAACAGCCTCTCGAACGTCGTTGGTGTGGTGTTCCTGGATTTCCGTCAACCCCTTCGTGGTTATCGCTGTGTTTATTTGATCCATCCTTTTTAGGTGACTAACTGGAGCCCAAAATGCCATGACACTTGAACCCAGTTGATGTTTCAGCAGTCACCGTGTCTGTCTCTGCTGCCAAGGATCCTCGTATATCTGTGACCTCGTCTGGTGTCTGTTCCTTTCTCTGTAAGAGACAGAAAACCAAAACACCTCTCTTCCTAGCTCTAACAATCTAATGTTGCTGTCTACTGATCTTTTGGTGATTCAGAATTGGTTTAGAACATTCAGAATGTCCCAAGGACTTATCCTAATTTAGTGTATGTGTGTGTAAGCGTGTTTGCATTTAGCCTGCTGCACTCAAGGCATTTCCTACACTTTATCAGTCCGGACTATCGCCGAACGAAGCTTATGACCTTCAAAAGACCGAGTGCCAACTCATTATAAGCACATTTGCAAGATATATATAAAAATGATTAAAACCACTCATTCTAATAAAAGACATAAAAAACAAATTAGCCATTTCTAATTCTGACATGTGTCCATTCAATTAAGCTAGAAAATTTAAAAAAAAGGTTAGTGACCTCATATCTTAGAAAGTATCAGACTTTCTCCTATCCAATGTCGTTGCTCCAGTCTTGTTATCCTGTGTTAGGGAATGAAATCAATTTAATTGTCATGTTAGATCTGTTCAACTCCTGGCTCCGCCCAGAGCCTGCGTCTTCCCAATTGTCTACAAACAAAACCTGTATTATTATGAACTTCACTTCAACATGAACTTGTTGACTACTTTTGACACCTGTAGATAGAAGATTAACATGGGGTTATAACAATCACTGTAATACAAATGTTAATATGTCAGTAGCTTCAATAAATGTTCAATGCAATGTTTGTTATATGATTCTAATGTAACAATAATGCTGATGCTAAAATAACAGTAAAACACACCCTTTTTATCCCTTACTGACCACAGCAGGGGCCTCTATGTTTTAATTCAGCCATGAAGCTCACCTGATTCATCACTGAGCCCCACCGGCACTGGCATCTGACAGGGTGGTGCTGCATATTCTTCCTTTAATGTCACTATTTTCAATCTGTTAATTAGAGTGCTTAAACATGAAGTAGACTACATCCACTACAAGTCAATACAACTGTGAATGTGGCCAATTATCAATCTATTACCAATCAATAACAAAAAATAGCTTTTATTTTATGCATGCTTTTAGTCAACCACTCACCCACAGGATCTCCAATCCCAGAAAATTCCTTCTCCTCATTTAATAAGTCTGTCCTCCTTCCATGCCCTGGTAACTGGTCCATCCAGAGCTGTATCATTATGAAATATACATACAACAAGCCAAACCACACCTTGGTCACACCAACCCTTTTCCGCCCTGAAGATGTCCAACGCCATCTTAGTCTGGACTGTCAAAGGTGATTTTAACGCTGATTGTTCCGACAATCCATTTATAACATTTCCTGGTCAGATTAGCCAATCTCTGCACACTGGAATAAACATACTCAACATGATCAACATTTTTCCTGCGTGTTTTTCATCATCTTATTGATTCCAGCGCTCCATCCTTATGTGATTTGTTGCATTATGTTTATCTAGAACTCCACTCTGTCTCTAAATGTTTGAAGAATTTTTCATGTTTGGGGTCAAATCTTAAGAATTTGACCATACGTGAAATTAATGGTGTTATTGTAACATGGTAGACCAGTGTGCCTGTGTTAATTCAGCTCCATATTATTGTGTGAAGTTGCACTGGGTTGGGAGTGGTTTTTTGTGTGTGTGTCACATTTTTGGTGAGCCAATGGCTGGAATGGGGTTGGACTAATTAGAGGCAGGTGTACTTGATTGCACTGATACACTGGTCTACTTATAGCCCACACTACAAACACTGCTGTGTCATTTTGTCTCTCTGTGCATGTATGTAATGTGATAATCTGATATGTTTGGGATGGATGGGTTTTGCGCTATGAATTTTATACTGAAGGTGTCATTTTGTCTCTCTGTGCAGGCCAGGGCCTATTATATGCCACAGCCTAAAGGCAGCATAGTTGCACAGGTTGGAGTGATCACTGGCTATATGCTTGCAGGGTAGTGGGTCTCCAAGGATAACTTCTACCCCTGTTAAAGGCAACATGTGGAGTGCAACTGGCCGTGTGGCATAGCTGGCTCTGGCCTTGGGACTGTGTGTTTTTATTTGATTCATGAATGGGACACTGGACTGTTTTATCTTTTATCTCTTGATATTTTTTGTCACTAAATTATCTTTTAGAATTTTATTGACTGTCATCGTTTTGCCCACGACTGAGACGGTTGGTCAGACCTAAAATCTTTCTTTGGGTGTGTTACATTATCACCCCCATCGGGGCTTACCTTTCCCACTTCTGATGATATTCCTCCCTATTCTTTGCAAGTACCCCGTTTTGGTGGCGAGAAACTGTTGGTGTGGTCAAGTGGGCGCTGTAAAAACAAAAGCTCAGGACAGAACAGCTATCAGTCATGTACTTCATACAAAATTAGCATATATTCAATTTCATATTGATCCTCTGAGTGTAATGGTACATTTTAATTTGAATTTATCAAGCTAAACACAATAATTTTTCTTTATTTTGCTCTTGTTCTTGTGCAGCACCACATCTCAGCACATGCCCCTGTCGGTTCTATGTTACTTTTCTAAATTATTGACTATTTCAATGGAGAACCTAAATGACTTTGACCAACGTTTGTCATTACATATCTCTATTTTGAAAGTGACAGTCTATCATTCCCCTGTATCAATAGAGTTTTTTCTTGCTTTTTCTATCAAAAT
This sequence comes from Neolamprologus multifasciatus, assembly GCF_963576455.1. Classification (NCBI taxonomy): domain Eukaryota; kingdom Metazoa; phylum Chordata; class Actinopteri; order Cichliformes; family Cichlidae; genus Neolamprologus; species Neolamprologus multifasciatus. The sequence goes on along the minus strand of NC_140456.1, from coordinate 28,031,732 downwards.
TGATTGACTTTTTACAGTGGCCCGCTATGGTTAATAATAACATGTTCAGTCATGAGTGAAATCAAAGCTTCTCTTCACTTTAGCATTTAACATTCCCAACAATATAATGTGCTGCATTAATCGAAACACAGCTAATAAAACCCAATTTTCTTGATGGAAACATCAGTAGCTCAAAATTAGCAACCAAAGGGTTAAGTCTGCAGTTCACACTCATGTGAAGCTACAGCCTCCCCCCCTAGTCTCTGTCCTCCTACTCCCGCAAAAACAAAACAAGCGAGACAAAACATCCACCCTTCTTTTACAGGCTGGGTGAATTGTTTGTAGACATGTACTAATCCTAAAGTCGGTATCGTTTTTGTCTCAGTGTCAAGTCAGTTTAAACATTTAGTCGTCAGTCCATCACAGTCCAGTCACATGCATACATTCACACACATTCATACCAGATATTGCTGATAATGGAGTCTCACGCGCAACCTAATCAAGCCTCCATCACCAGCAAGATGACGTCATCATTTTAAAGGAAACAGTTCCTTGTTTTTTTTTTTTTGGACTGGATTGACTCGCTGCAATCCTTTTAGGTTCAGGACTTCTCATGTGATCAATGTCCCATATAAGTGAATTTCTCCAGAGCCCATTATAATCATGGAGAAAAATACTTTGCAACTGTTTCTAGTAATCATGTTTTATAGCGCTTTAAAGTTCAATCTCTCAGGCCTGGATTAAAGAGCTGATTTGTTAAATCAGGAACTCACAAAATACCAAAATATCACCACCGGTGGATCACTCCTCTCAGATGTTCTTATTTCAGTGCACTGTAACAAAAGCAAAGACAAACGTAACCAATAAAATACTCATATAATAACAAATACTGGGGCCCGTTGGAAACATGTCCAAGCATAAAACCATCTTTCTCTCTCTTAGAGAAAGAAAACAATCCAAACCTCACTGATAAAATCAACCTAGTGTTAAGCAAAACCCAAAATCAACCAAAACTTCACCAGAAAGTTTTTCTCCGTCCCGGGACAATATTGTGTAAGCATACAGGTACCGTAACTTCTTTTGCACTGACAAAAAACATGTTGGACTTATTTCAGTCAATAGTGGACACTAGTTGCACACAAATGTTTTGCTTTGGTAGAAACTTAAACAACTGAGTTAAATCAACACAACCTTTTCATATTCAGTTAACCTATGCATTTTGAGTTCATATTACACGATTAAGACATGTTCAGATGGAGTAAGTTAAGCTCCTGGAATATTTTAATCCTTCACAATTCTGTCATTTTATTTCAACACTATTCAATAACTTTTATCCAAATTCTACTTGGTCCCTTAAATACTACATGTTGTCTTCATATTGCCTACGGTTCAACAAAGTCTAAATTCTGATTACCATAAAAATTGAATGGGTCTACAACAACTACCATCCTCCTATCTTTATCCTAATTGCACGAGGGCTGGGAAATACCTCTAAAGTGATAGGTTACGAGGCAGGGTGCATCCCGAACCGGTCACCAGTCTATCACCTAGAAACAAACAACCATTTACACTTACATTCACGGATAATTTAGAATCATCAATTAACCTAGCTCTAATAGCTTCATGACTTTTCACTGTGGCAGGAAACCAGAATACCCAGAGAGAAACCACTGCAAACTAGCCAGACTGTGGACTTGCACCCAGAACCTTCTTACTGTGGAGCAACAGCACTCACCAGCATGCCAACAATGTAGGAAATACAGGGAAGCTATGATTTCCTGTTGAATTTTGTACAGATCTTTAAAGTCTGAGGCAATTGTGTTAAATACACGTGGGATGCTTACGTAAATCCAAGGGCTGGCCCCCTTTTCTTTTTTTCTTTTCTTTTATTTATTTTTTTTTTTCAGTGTGTTCCTCCTTCAATTAAATCTCAATCACAAAAATGTGGCGCTCCGAAATAAGGCTCACACCGTTAATTCATCATTTTCACTCTGTACCACTGTTCCTTATCAGGCTGTGCGAAGCACAGTAAACAATTCAGTCGAGGCCTTGAGCCATAAACAGACATCACTCACAGACATTGTTTTCATAACCAAACTGCTCTAGACCCTGTCCCCTAAATCTGCACAAATGCCCTCTGGGTGACATGAAATGCATTTAACCAATTAACAATCAATGGCTTCTTGTTATTGTAACAGATTCTGTATTTGGACATTTGTGTGCAGCATTTTGCGTATCAGCATAGCATTTGTTAGTAAAGCATTCTTCATTGCAGCAGCGTGTGTGTATCACTCTTCATTGCACAAACATGTGTATGTGTGTATGTGTGTGTGTGTGGATCACTTCTCAGTGAATTGAATCAGCATTTCAATTTGTGTGCGTGTGTGTGTGTCATTTCTCAGTCAATCAACGAGTGCATATGTGTTCATATGTGTGTGAGTCAGTGTATGTAGATGTGTGTGTTTGTGTGTGTGTTTGTGTTCATCACTTTCCTGTTCTGGTGTTCTGGGTAAACCACGGCCTGAAGCGCGCTCTGGGGTCCTGCCCTCCCCCTTTTCAGTCCGTTTGGGTCCATTGGTGCTGCTGCCCAAAGTTCTCTCCATACTGGTTCTGGCCCCAATTGAGGCAGTCCTTTTCTCCAGTGTCCTGCATCTTCTCCTTGTCCAGCTCCTCCTTAACTTGACCCTTTTTGCTTCTGTAGGTCCTTCAGGGTTTGCTCCTGCTGTTGGAGCTTCTCGTCAGGTTTGACAACCTCCTGCTCCAGCAAGCTCCGGCCTGATTTTAAGTCCTGTATCTGGGACTCCAAGCCTGACTGATGGGTTCGATTAGCAGCCAGCTCCTCCTGAGGCATGCTCAGTTTCTGCTCTGATGTCTTGAGCTCTCACTGAGGGCAGAAACCTCAGAGTCTTTTCCGTACACGTCAGATTGAAGTTTATTGATGTTTTCCTTGCTTTGCTCCACGGCCTTCTGCAGCTCTGCTGTTCGGCTCTTCTCAGAGGTCAGCTCCTGACCGAGCCCTGACACCTGTGCCTTCAGCTTATGTTCTTCTGCTGCTTTTGTCCAATCTGAGGTGCCTCCTGACCTCAGTCACTCCTCGTATCTCTGGCACGCCCTTTTCGCTGCCCGATCCTCCGTGTTGGTCCGTCACTGTCCTGCACAGTTTTAATGCAGAGTTGTTAAGGTCAGCATTCTTTTGCTCGGCCTCACTTTTCATCCGGGCTTAATAGGCGTCTCGTCACAGCTCTGTCAGCTGAAGCTGTCTGGAAATCTCCCCCGTGTAGTGAAACGGGCCTTGGATTTAACGTTCTCCGTCTCCGCTGCATGAGATCTCTTTCCTGCAGCACTGTTGACATTCTCAGGCTGTTGTTGTGAGTCCAGCTGCTGTAGCATTTGGTCAGGGTCACATCAAAGATGGTAGAAGGGAGAGCAAAGATGGTAGAGGGGAGAGCAGGAGTCCAGGTCAGCCTCGGCTTTCCGGGCTGACAAAGCAGCCTGTAATTAAGCATAAAGAGAAAAAACAAAAACAAAACAAAAACAGACGAACAGGAAAATAATGTTGTTTTGGCTGTGTTATTCAGAGAGGGGCCAGGCCCTGTGTCAGCCTTCTCCCCCCCTTTTTTTTTGTTTTTTTCTCACTATATAATCAACTCCTAACCCACCAAGTTGACAGGACAACACAGGTACACGTTAAAATTCTTAAGATCATGTTTAACAATTCAAAAAAGGAATTTTATTTCATTCAATAATCTCTTGTATTAATCAATCAGAGGAAAACATGTCACAGTTTGACTCTTTTAACCACTAAATTTGTTGTTTCATCACTGGTTTTGTCATACCAGTGTCTGTCTTTTTGAAGTCAAGTTGTTGTCCTGCAACCCAGAGAGTTTAATTGTTAGTAGTGGATAGACTTTATCATTTAACATCAGGTGTATGTTAAGTTTCGCTGCTTTAAACTTGCTGGAAAATCTTCACGTGTTCATGAATGTAAGCTGTTTCTTCATTGCGTGTGTGTGCGTTTGTGGGTTATTTTAACTTTTTCTCCAACAAGGCATTTCTCTAGCACTTGCCTTTCTCATACATTTCTCTGGTTGTGTGTGTATTTTTATTTTGTTTCCCAAATTTTGATTTCCCACCTTAAATAACAGCATTCCATGTCTTCAGCCAGGAATTAGAGCTTGCTTGTGAGATTCAGGGACACATGGTGCCAAAAACAATTCAGTGAAAAACTTGCCTGAACATTTCCAGTGATGGTAACCGATAACTGGAGGAGAAGATGTCCTTTTAGCTTCTTTTTCGGGTGGGGACAAAGTGAGAGGTCAAGCTGTAAAATTTTGAGCCAGAGCTTGGCATGTGTGTCGTCCAATTTTATTAATCTATCCTTTTGCTGCTGTACTCAGGTTTCCAAGTTGAGAGAAATCCACCTGTATTAAGAGACTAAAACATTCATTTACTATTTTTCTTAAAACATCCATTTGGTTCATCTGCCTAGATTTTACTCTTTCTCTTGGTGCATAGTTCACACAGTCAGGCAGTTGCCTTTTATGGGCATGCAAGTTTCCGGTCACTTACCCCCAGCAGCTGCGAAGCCGTCTCTCCCATATCAAAACTCAGCCAAACATTAAACATTCACCGTAGTCATTCAAAACTTTATTTGTAATATTACAATCAGCAAAATCAGCGTTTTAATTACAGGCATGTATCATTGTTTGCAAATCATAATTATAAAACTCAATAACACGCTAAACAGGAAGTCCTCTGTGGGCTTCACAGCAGCCACCTCATTTGCATGTTCACACAAAATAGCTCGCAGCGCTGCAGCGCGCTATCGTCACACACAGCCTCGTTTCACACTCAACTCTCTATTATATTACAAAGACGTCTTATATTTACAATCATTCTCAGGCCTGAAAGTTTTAGCGCCTACACAATTTTGACAAATTTAAGATAACGGGTCCAACCGAAGAAAGTCCAACTTTTTTGTAATCAATTAACCAGTATCAGCCTCTAACTGAGATGAGATGAGATGAGATGAGATAGCCTTTATTTGTCAGTTGCAGGTCTTTTGCCCACAACCGAGATGACAGACCTTGCCGACCGTACATACAATACACAAACATCACATTGGGGAGACAGGTCAGGCTAGGTAGCGAGGAAAAAAACATCGAAATGTGTAACACAGAAGGATAATACAGGAATGCACAGATATCAACACACCATAGCACAATAAACACAGACAAGCAACATGGGAAAGAGTTCCAGTGTGTACATCTGATCTGGGACCGCTGCAATCTTTCGACTGCGCCTCCAACTGACCCAATGTCCACATCAGAGGGGAGGTAAGCGTTGGAGGTGGCGTTGGATCCGGGGTAGGGAGGGTGATGCGTCGGTGAGTGCTTATCAGTATCAGTATATGTATGTGTGTGCGTTTCCATAGTTCAGCTGAGACAGTGTCCTTCGCCCTGCCAGGCTAAGTAAACAGTCTTCCAGCCAACCCAGGTGGCCTTGCATGGAATGGGAAGGAACAGACTAAACACAGTCGTTATCAGGGTGTTTTGTTCAGCTCCGGCCTTGTAGCTGGCGCCGAGAGGGTATCCACATGAAGTGATGTTATTTTTTACTTTAGTGCGAACAGCTCATATGAATTTCAAAGCAGTTCTACAGTCCAACACTGGTCTCTTAATCTCCCGTTGGAGAGCCGCGAGCTTCGCCATACTTGCGTTCTGTGATGTTGTCATTTCTTGTGCTCAAGGAGCCGATTTCAGAGAACTCACGGCAGTGTGCCTCCCCGAGATGTCATCCAATTTTGCGCCCAGAGATGTTATTCCGGGCTAGCCCTTCCGAGATGTATCCAGTCTGCAGTCAGAGATCTTATTCTGAGTATTCACAGCAGCCGTAGCCTCTCCAAGATCTTATCCGTGCTGACTCAATGAGCCCATTTTGAGAAACTCACGCCTCTCCCATCGTTCCAATCCCAGCGGGCAGCCTTGTGGGGGTTTGAACAGCCGGTTCCGCTTTCTTAATTCTTCGATAAGTCAGGGCCAAGCCAGCTCCGATCCGCCAGAACCCTGTTACCATGGTTCCAAATAGGTAGATATCTTCAGCACTCAGGCTCACCCAAGCCCAAACTTCTCGTTGAAAGGGGTGTCAATTGCATTCAGAGACCAGTTGATTCAATCCATAATTCCTCTTTTAGGTTTTAGAGAACAGACTGTGAGAGAATGTTCCAGGGAAAATACAAAAAAACCACGAGACTAGACAAGGACATAAGCAGGGAAGATAAGGGAGAGGAGAAAAAGTGCGTCCGCCTCCTCCGAGAGCCAAAGAAAAGCACTGTATCTGGCCTCATCTCTAAAGTCCCTAACTCAATTTAAAGTGTCCAAAAAAGCGCAGATAAGGAGCCTCTAACTCCTAGCTTGTTCCAGGATGCCCTGTACCCCACAGTCAAGCCAACTGAACTAACCCTGTTCGCCGACAGGTCAAGGTCGCGCGTCCGCGGCCAGGAGGGAGCGTAACCTCCGGGCTATGCGCCTCTTAGTGGCCTCTAACCACCGTTCTAACAAAATTTATAATACTTTTAAACAACAGACAACACCCAAAAAACAAGAGTATGACTGAGGCAGATGCAACGTTATGGACAATGGAGCCTCTAACTCTCAACATGGCCAACACAGATGCAATCTTTTAAACCAATGGAGCCTCTAACTCTCAACATGGCCAACACAGATGCAATCTTTTAAACCAATGGAGCCTCTAACTCACAAACTGACCAATTCCCTATCAAACTACCTGAGCCTCTAACTCAGTATTATTTTCCTTTATCTTGAGCCTCTAACTCAGTATTATTTTCCTTTACCTGAGCCTCTAACTCAGTATTATTTTCCTTTATCTTGAGCCTCTAACTCAGTATTATTTTCCTTTACCTGAGCCTCTAACTCAGTATTATTTTCCTTTACCTGAGCCTCTAACTCAGTATTATTTTCCTTTATCTTGAGCCTCTAACTCAGTATTATTTTCCTTTACCTGAGCCTCTAACTCAGTATTATTTTCCTTTATCTTGAGCCTCTAACTCAGTATTATTTTCCTTTACCTGAGCCTCTAACTCAGTATTATTTTACTTTATCTTGAGCCTCTAACTCAGTATTATTTTCTTTACCTGAGCCTCTAACTCAGTATTATTTTCCTTTATCTTGAGCCTCTAACTCAGTATTGTAACTTATAAGCTTATTTCAAGTTTCAAAACTCATGAGATTTTTCATCAAAATCAAAACAGGCCTTCACCAGTAATTTCAGTGAGTAGACTTTTAATTTATACAGACCAATTTGGCACAGTTTGGATTTACATTCAACAGGTTGTGCCTCACCTTTAAATGTGCCGGCTTGCCCACTCACGTCAGACCACTGGCTCGTGCCTGCCCGTTCAACCACCTCGGACCGTCCAAACCTCCAAAACTTCCATCCCAATACCACAGGACGAGCCCCCAAAACTGTTACGGATTCAAATATTGGGAATGGATACAAGAGGAAAACCAAAATAACAACACTGGTCCGGCCGGGTCAAGTCAAACGATGATTTAATGAACACACGCGTGGGAGATGGACACCATACACAGACAGCATCAGATCTCAAAATGGTGGAGCCTTGATCAAACTCTTATAGCCTCTAGTGGCCCCCACCTAATCATCAGGGCCTAAACATTCTTTCTCACACAGCGCCTAAGCTACGACCTTGGCTCCCTGTTTATCTGCTCCTGATGAAATGGGGCAGTATGCTCTGTTCTCTTCTAATCAGACAAATGAGACGATGACTTTCTGTGAACAGTATTTCATATAACTCACAGTATAATGCATCATAAAACAATATCATTCATTCACAATAAATCAGCAGTCTAATATAATGCAAATCAGTTTACCAAATGTAATAATTATCACCTTCTTCTAATTCAAGAGCATAATACAAACTAAAACTACATAATAATTCACAATCTTTAATTAGGGGTCTAACATGGCATAAAATAATATTATAATCCAACACGTCCTACCCGGACACCGGCCGTCGAAGGATCCTACCGATCCTTCTGAGCATTCTTCCCCTGAATTTGGACACAGCCATTGTCAGGTCATCTGTTAATCTCTCCACAGTAGTCATAGTCTTCCATAGTTGTCATAGGTTTCACAGTTTGGTTATAGTTTTTTCACAGTTTATTCATAGTTTTATGTTGCTAATGTTATCGGCCGCAATGAAGGCTTGCTTTTTGTTAAAACCTGCAACTCCTCTGTCAGCATCTGCTTTTGGGTCCTGTTCCAAAAACACACGGCACACCCGGCCGTGACATAGCGGCTTCTGGGTCCAAACTCCTCTTCAGTTCTCAAAGTCAAACTAACCCTGCAGCGTCACTGAGAGTTACAAACTGTCTAAATTGTTTCATCTTTCATAAAATGATCGATGTAGCTGCTCTACCAAGTGTAACAATTAAGTTTAACACTAAGGCATCCATGAAAACAGGAATTATGACGTTTAACAGGCTTAAGTTAGCACAGTATTAGTTTCCATTTAAACATAATATACCATGTTCTGACTGAGGGATTTCTGAAAAATGAAAATGTAAAGCTCCGCTATCACTTCAGACATAAATGAAAACAGAAAACTAAACAGTAGTGACGTTTGTAGGATTACTGAATGTCCTTTGGCCATTAATTCAAAAAAACAGAACTTCTAAACACACGAAAATATTCCCGCTACATTTATGTTCCATTTAAAGTAATCAGACACTAAACCTGAAAATGAAGTCAATCACACATGAATCCAAAGGTTACAAAAATTAAAATGACTCAAAGCAAGATGCACCTTCGGGTCTTATTCTCCTCATGTGGGAATATTAACATAATTTTACATTTAGTTTTAAAGTAGTTTAATAAGAATAAAGCAAGTATAAGTCAGCTTAAACTGTTTTGACTGACTTAGAATTGACTCCATGTAACTTTAAAATTTAGAAAAATAAAAGATTTAGAATGATAAAAACGGACAGAAAATATTGCAAGAAATATGGTATGGTAAACCCTGAATTAATCATCTATTCTTAATTATGGAGTAAGGTGTGCTGCGGTGATTTAGATGGTGATTTGTGGTGATTCTGTTGCACCCAGGTGGCAGCACAAATTTCTTCCTCAGGGTGAAGCTCATTTCAGGCCTCACAGACTCATGTTAAAATGCCCAACACTACAAAAACACTATACTGCAAACTATGTATAGTTTTCATAGTTTTAACCATATTTATATCCTGTTCATAGCCTGTACATAGCTTGTACACTCACTACAGCCTGTACATACCTATAGTTATATCATATTCATAATATAACTTCACACCATGTACATTGTAAAATACCTATAATAGATCAATATTCTGTAATATATCTATATTATTGCTAAAGCACTTTCTGGATGGATGCACACTGCATTTCGTTGCCTTGTACTTGTGACATGTGCAATGATAATAAAGTTGAATTCTATTCTATTCTATTCTATTCTAAAAGAATAAACATGTTTACAGCTTTAGGGATTTATAGCCAGTTTAATTTCCCATTAAAAGGCCAGCTGTGAGACAGTCACTGTATACTTGAATAAAAAAGGGCTGAGGAATTTGGAATAATTAAACACCAAAACCAAAATTTTGAATTAAACTATAAAGAAAAACATCACCAGTCATTCCTTTTAAAAAATATATAATTTTTTATAATTGTCTATTATTATATTTCTTTTTGTTTTGAGTCATTAAGTATACAAGTTCATTTGTTGTATATCATACACAGGACCTAACAAAATATCACACGTTTCTACAAATAAAGGGTTGAAAACAAAATATACGACAGTGAAATTTTCCTTTTTATTTATTGAATTCATGTCCCAAAAGAAAGTAATTTGCTTATAATAATTGTCACCATATTTCTACTACTCTTATGTAATTTCTTTTGAAATTGTACTTAACATATATCTGTAATTAGTCATAACAAGTTGTGGGTTGGATGCTTGAAAGTCTGAAACCAGAGCATATAGAAGGTGAAGGAATCTGGTTCCCACTCAGGTGATGTAGACTACTCTGAAAAGTACTACTACTCTGATTTTATTAGACCAGCAGCACCAAAAGTATGATGTCTCCCCAACTTTAAATATAGGACACAGGCACTTCTGCCTATTTGTAAACACCAATGAAAACACAATAATATACATTTTAGTAATCACCTCAGTGCCCAAATTCAATTACATGTACACATTAAATGGCATTATTAATCAGTTTTTAAATGTGGAGGAACGGTTTGTAAAACAAATGACCACCACTTAATCACAATTCAGTAGCGTATAATTATGTGGCAGAAAAAAAGACGACCCAGGGTCCCTGACCAGTTATGAATTATATTATTATTGTATGTATATTTGGTATTGCTGTCCTTCTCCCTGTTTGCGGGTGTGTGTGTGTGTGTATATGTGTTTTGGCGAGCGCCGGTTTGCGGGCGCCTTCAGGCCTAGTGGGTGTGGCCCTGCTGGCGGACTGGCCACACCCGAAGCCACACACCTGCTGATCAGGCCTCGTCGGGGGAGCTACTTAGGAGAGTCTTGGAGCTCCCCCACGACGCGGGATCATTGCGTGAGACTCCACGTTAGTCACCCAGTTAAGCTTGGTTAGTGTGTGTGTGTGTGTGTGTGTGTGTGTGTGTGTGTGTGTGTGTGTGCGTGCGTGCGCCCGTGGTTGTATGTGTCCTGACGGCTGCTTCTATTGTGTTCCCAGGAGAGGTGTGGAGTGCCAGACAGCAGCAGCACGGGGAGTGCTGAGACACTGGAGCAGAGAGCACAAACACTGGGAGAAGACACGACACGGGAGTCTGGGGAAAGCACGGGGATTTATTGTTGTTTAGTTCCATACACTGTGAATAAATGCACTGTTTAGACACAGAGCACCGCGCCTGGGTCCTCCTTCCCTACACCTCCACGGTCTGCCAGCCAGACTGTGACAAACAATTTCAGAAGCTAGATTTTATAACCACATTTTATATACTATGATATTTTATTTGATTCTTGAGATGAGATCAAAATAGAAATTCATTCATACATACACACTGTAAACCAGGCTCATCAAGTCTATGTGAATCTGGGACTTATTTTTGGTCACAGGCGGGTGACAGGTTTGAGGACGAGCTTCTTGGTGAGAGTGAATCTGGGCTCTGGCATTTGTTTGTATTTGTGGATGAAAAACTCTCCTTTGCTGACCTCCCTGTTCACACGTGTCAGGACAGTGAGGATATCATCCATCTCCTGACTGCAAGGAAAACATCAGAAACACACTAAAAAAAGACAACTTGAATTTTTGGAATATTTGAAACATTGACCTTTCTGATGTTTTACATAAGCACATCTTACATCACCAAAAGCAGACCTACATATTACTGTTTTCTTCCAAAGTAGCATTGTATCCTATTTCTCTCACCTTTCTGCTGATCTTGTCAGCTGCTTGCACAGCTCCTGGGTGTAGATACATCCTGTGACTCTGTTTTGAAACGTCACGAAATCCTCCACGGTGGCCATGCCTATCAGAAAGTCTGCTTCTGAAGGCACTGTCTCAAACTCTCTCCCCGGGTCTGCATTTCCTTCCAAGAAGAATTGTGTCTCCCTCCCATCCTCTTCAGGCCCCAAGCTGAAGGGACAGTATCCAGAATTTGCTTCTTCTTTTTTCAAAGCGGTCTTAAACAATAATCATTGGCTGCTTCTTCAATCATTTTTAGTCCAATTCTTTTATCTGATCTGAGGATGTTTTTCCTTTATCTTTAGGCACTTTCTAAAAACACATTTCTTCAAATTTATCGGATGCAAACTGTCAGTCCCTATAAAGATAGTGGACAGAAAACTATCTACAGCAGGTGAACAGTACATGAAATCCATGTCCCTAATAAATATGAAGAAAATCTAGCACCTGAGAGATCTGGCCCTTCAGTTTATCCAGCTACTGTTCACTTAAGTCTCATCAGACAAGGTCTTCGTGGAAGGGTGGCTGTCAACAAGCCATTCTTAAAAGGAAACGGGAAGAATGGGTTGAGGCATGCCAGATAACACAAGACCTGCAATGAAATCAGTCCAGCTCTTATGCAGTGACGGATCCAAATGTAAAACTTTTGGTGTGTGATTCTTATATAATGTTTTTTTCTTCTTTGAGGGCTCAAAGTGCTTTATGCAACCTGTCTCATTCACCTGTGGTTGTCACTGTATACAGAGGTCAAGAGAGAGGTACAACACTGGTCTATATGATGTATCGCTGTCTGGTTTGAAGCAGCATTTTAACCAGTACCTTATATAACCTATTACACCTCGGCAGCTCCTTTACCTGTAATGTTTATGTTTGGCAGTTGCTCAAATATTAAGAAGTGGTGTAAGAGTGTAAGATTTGATTTTATGATTCTTAGGTGAAAAACACTTTTCTAGAGTTTGGAAAACACCAAATAAAAAATTCCTATTTATATTTAAGAAATGACAAAAATGTACCATTTCATTTGCCACTGTGGATAATTTTTATTCAGTTCATAATTACAAAAATCACATTTATCAAACCAAACACACACACAGTGTAAACTGTAATGTGAATCCGGGAATTGTGTAGACATGCAGTGTTGTATTTGGTCACAGTCGGGTCATACAAATTTGAGGACGAGCTTCTTGGTGAGAGTGTAGTTGGGCTGTGGCATTTGTTTGTGGGATAAATACTCTCCTTTGCTGACCTCCCTGTTCACACGTGTCAGGACAGTGAGGATATCATCCATCTCCTGTCTGGAAGGAACACACGTGAAACAAAAAGGATACATCTTGGATAATTTTAACAAAACACGCAGCTCATGCCAACACCATGTTTGAAAGCACCAAAAGCAGGAAGACAGAAATGTACAGAGATTTGATGCATTTGATTTGTCTTCCCTGATGACTTTTGAGCCTCAGAAAATGGGTGTAATTTTAAAACAGTTAAGACTGTGCTTTTTGTAAAACCCCTTGAATGAAAGCACAAGGTCTGATTGTGTGAAAATGTATTGAGGCGCTCTACAGAGGAAAAACTACTACATTTGTGTCTTTGTCCATAATTCTATGGACCGAACTGTATGTAACAGAAATTACATTAAAAAAAATCTACTTTGTTGGAAACTACTGCACTATGACCTTCCCATATGAGAGTAGTATGGTCTGCCATAAAGAAACTAATCACTTCAACTCACCTTCTTGCTGCTATTGTCAGCTGCTTGCACAGCTCCTGGATGTAGATAGATCCCGTGACTGTGTTTCGAAATGATCCGAAGTCCTGCAATGTGGCCATGCCGATCAGAAAGTCTGCTAGTTCAGGCACTAGCACTGCCTTATCAGGGACTGAGGCGTCTGATTGCAGTGCTCCTTTGTTTTGGTTCTCGTCCTCTCTGCTGCAGGGATAGTATCCTTTCTGGTATTCATCACCCTGACTTGCTTCAATGAAGAAGAGTTTGGGCTTCCCTGACAAGGTAGGGACTCTTCCACTTGTAAAGGGGAGCATCAGATCTTTCAGAAACACCTTTTCCCCGTCTGTGCCAAAGACACACCCCTTTTCTCCATGCGAAAGCACGCATACCACCTTAAATCAGAGGCATATTGAATAGATGTGGTGTTAAGAACAAAAAATGCAAAAGGACACATGGTAGTGGATTTTGTGAAAAGGATAAAAATAGCTGTGGTGACCACATACTTTAAGAAGAAGGTAGAAGTGAATTATAAGAGTGGAGAAAGGTTCACAAAGGTGAACTACATCAAACTACATCTTATGCAGAATCGTAAAGAGAGAGGATACTGCAAGGTGGTGTCAGGGGGGGAATGTAGCTAGGTAGATTTAAATGGTACTCTGAAGGTTGACTTTAGAAATGAAGAAGGGGAAGTGAACGAAGCCAAAAGCAAGGATTAAGTGAAGAAGAAGGACATTGTGCAGTATATAGGCAGATGTTACATGAACTATCTGGGCTGCTTATCAACCTCTGATCAGTATAAAGGTAGTATGAATGTTGGTAAATGATACCAAATTAACTAATTCACAACTGACAGTTGCCCTGGACCCAACCCTAGCCTGACGTATGCAATGAGTTAGGGATGCAGCTATCAATTATTTTTGTAATCAACTAATCTATCGATTATTTCATTGATTACTCGAGTAATCTGTTAACCAAATAAATCATGAAAAATTAGGTTTAAATTTTTTGGTGAAAAATTTGTTCATGACAGTCAGTGTTGGGGAGTACTGCATACATGTACCGGCATTACATATTTAAAATACAAAAGAAGTGTAACTGTTTTCCGTTAAAGTTACCATTTAAAAAGGTAATAATCAGAATACAGTTACTTTGTAAAAACAGATGGATAACACGGTGGTCTTTTCCTGTTTCATATTGTAAGCTATCCCCTCTTTATTTTTTGGTAATTCCACGCCGGTGGAAATCCAATGTGCAATAAGAGGCTCTAATGCCTGGGTCTCAATCTTGCGGCCCGCATAATGACATGAAGAAATATTTTTTAAAGATTAATATGCAAAAAATTATTTAATATAAAGGCAATATGAGCAGAGTGTTACAGGCATAGCCCTAAAGAATGTAGCCTAATGGGCAGTGTAGTTCGTGTTGCAGGGAGAATGTGTGGGACTGCCCCTGGTGTTATGTGTGTTTGTGAGCACGAGGAAGAGAGAAAAAGGAAAGTCAAAAAGTATGAGTTGCTATCGACTAGAAACGGGAGATGTAAGCATGTAAATATAATAATAACCACTGCAGCCAGTGCAGAGTGCCTGACGAGTCCAGTTGTAAGAGGTCATGACTCGACTGCACACTGTGTTTGCCGCCTCCAAAACAATCATTTCCATTGGAGCAACATTTCAATGCCTCTCTCTGTCTCTCGCTAGCAAATTTGACCCAGACAGTAAAGCTAGTTCCCAGCTATGAGCCCGACACGGAACCCAACATATTAGCCAGAGGTCCCTTTACTATGGTTCGGAGCCGCGGACCTGGCCGAGGTATAAGAGAGTACAAAATAAATAAATAAAACACGTGTTGGATTATAATATTATTTTATGCCATGTTAGACCCCTAATTAAAGATTGTGAATTATTATGTAGTTTTAGTTTGTATTATGCTCTTGAATTAGAAGAAGGTGATAATTATTACATTTGGTAAACTGATTTGCATTATATTAGACTGCTGATTTATTGTGAATGAATGATATTGTTTTATGATGCATTGTACTGTGAGTTATAAGAAATACTGTTCACAGAAAGTCATCGTCTCATTTGTCTGATTAGAAGAGAACAGAGCATACTGCCCCATTTCATCAGGAGCAGATAAACAGGGAGCCAAGGTCGTAGCTTAGGCGCTGTGTGAGAAAGAATGTTTAGGCCCTGATGATTAGGTGGGGGCCACTAGAGGCTATAAGAGTTTGATCAAGGCTCCACCATTTTGAGATCTGATGCTGTCTGTGTATGGTGTCCATCTCCCACGCGTGTGTTCATTAAATCATCGTTTGACTTGACCCGGCCGGACCAGTGTTGTTATTTTGGTTTTCCTCTTGTATCCATTCCCAATATTTGAATCCGTATCAGTTTTGGGGGCTCGTCCTGTGGTATTGGGATGGAAGTTTTGGAGGTTTGGACGGTCCGAGGTGGTTGAACGGGCAGGCACGAGCCAGTGGTCTGACGTGAGTGGGCAAGCCGGCACATTTAAAGGTGAGGCACAACCTGTTGAATGTAAATCCAAACTGTGCCAAATTGGTCTGTATAAATTAAAAGTCTACTCACTGAAATTACTGGTGAAGGCCTGTTTTGATTTTGATGAAAAATCTCATGAGTTTTGAAACTTGAAATAAGCTTATAAGTTACAATACTGAGTTAGAGGCTCAAGATAAAGGAAAATAATACTGAGTTAGAGGCTCAAGGTAAAGGAAAATAATACTGAGTTAGAGGCTCAGGTAAAGTAAAATAATACTGAGTTAGAGGCTCAAGATAAAGTAAAATAATACTGAGTTAGAGGCTCAGGTAGTTTGATAGGGAATTGGTCAGTTTGTGAGTTAGAGGCTCCATTGGTTTAAAAGATTGCATCTGTGTTGGCCATGTTGAGAGTTCGAGGCTCCATTGTCCATAACGTTGCATCTGCCTCAGTCATACTCTTGTTTTTTGGGTGTTGTCTGTTGTTTAAAAGTATTATAAATTTTGTTAGAACGGTGGTTAGAGGCCACTAAGAGGCGCATAGCCCGGAGGTTACGCTCCCTCCTGGCCGCGGACGCGCGACCTTGACCTGTCGGCGAACAGGGTTAGTTCAGTTGGCTTGACTGTGGGGTACAGGGCATCCTGGAACAAGCTAGGAGTTAGAGGCTCCTTATCTGCGCTTTTTTGGACACTTTAAATTGAGTTAGGGACTTTAGAGATGAGGCCAGATACAGTTAGAGGCTGATACTGGTTAATTGATTACAAAAAAGTTGGACTTTCTTCGGTTGGACCCGTTATCTTAAATTTGTCAAAATTGTGTAGGCGCTAAAACTTTCAGGCCTGAGAGTGATTGTAAATATAAGACGTCTTTGTAATATAATAGAGAGTTGAGTGTGAAACGAGGCTGTGTGTGACGATAGCGCGCTGCAGCGCTGCGAGCTATTTTTAGATAGTGTGTGAACATGCAAATGAGGTGGCTGCTGTGAAGCCCACAGAGGACTTCCTGTTTAGCGTGTTATTGAGTTTTATAATTATGATTTGCAAACAATGAAACATGCCTGTAATTAAAACGCTGATTTTGCTGATTATAATATTACAAATAAAGTTTTGAATGACTACGGTGAATGTTTAATGTTTGGCTGAGTTTTGATATGGGAGAGACGGCTTCGCAGCTGCTGGGGGTAAGTGACCGGAAACTTGCATGCCCATAAAAGGCAACTGCCTGACTGTGTGAACTATGCACCAAGAGAGAGAGTAAAATCTAGGCAGATGAACCAAATGGATGTTTTAAGAAAAATAGTAAATGAATGTTTTAGTCTCTTAATACAGGTGGATTTCTCTCAACCTGGAAACCTGAGTACAGCAGCAAAAGGATAGATTAATAAAATTGGGACGACACACATGCCAAGCTCTGGCTCAAAATTTTACAGCTTGACCTCTCACTTTGTCCCCACCCGAAAAAGAAGCTAAAAGGACATCTTCTCCTCCAGTTATCGGTTACCATCACTGGAAATGTTCAGGCAAGTTTTTCACTGAATTGTTTTTGGCACCATGTGTCCCTGAATCTCACAAGCAAGCTCTAATTCCTGGCTGAAGACATGGAATGCTGTTATTTAAGGTGGGAAATCAAAATTTGGGAAACAAAATAAAAATACACACACAACCAGAGAAATGTATGAGAAAGGCAAGTGCTAGAGAAATGCCTTGTTGGAGAAAAAGTTAAAATAACCCACAAACGCACACACACGCAATGAAGAAACAGCTTACATTCATGAACACGTGAAGATTTTCCAGCAAGTTTAAAGCAGCAAAACTTAACATACACCTGATGTTAAATGATAAAGTCTATCCACTACTAACAATTAAACTCTCTGGGTTGCAGGACAACAACTTGACTTCAAAAAGACAGACACTGGTAAATCACAAACCAGTGATGAAACAACAAATTTAGTGGTTAAAAGAGTCAAACTGTGACATGTTTTCCTCTGATTGATTAATACAAGAGATTATTGAATGAAATAAAATTCCTTTTTTGAATTATTAAACATGATCTTAAGAATTTTAACGTGTACCTGTGTTGTCCTGTCAACTTGGTGGGTTATGAGTTGATTATATAGTGAGAAAAAACAAAAAAAAGGGGGGGAGAAGGCTGACACAGGGCCTGGCCCCTCTCTGAATAACACAGCCAAAACAACATTATTTTCAAACAACATCATTTTCCTGTTCGTCTGTTTTTGTTTTTGTTTTTGTTTTTTCTCTTTATGCTTAATTACAGGCTGCTTTGTCGGCCCGGAAAGCCGAGGCTGACCTGGACTCCTGCTCTCCCCTCTACCATCTTTGCTCTCCCTTCTACCATCTTTGATGTGACCCTGACCAAATGCTACAGCAGCTGGACCCACAACAACAGCCTGAGAATGTCAACAGTGCTGCAGGAAAGAGATCTCATGCAGCGGAGACGGAGAACGTTAAATCCAAGGCCCATTTCACTACACGGGGGAGATTTCCAGACAGCTTCAGCTGACAGAGCTGTGACGAGACGCCTATTAAGCCCGGATGAAAAGTGAGGCCGAGCAAAAGAATGCTGACCTTAACAACTCTGCATTAAAACTGTGCAGGACAGTGACGGACCAACACGGAGGATCGGGCAGCGAAAAGGGCGTGCCAGAGATACGAGGAGTGACTGAGGTCAGGAGGCACCTCAGATTGGACAAAAGCAGCAGAAGAACATAAGCTGAAGGCACAGGTGTCGGGGCTCGGTCAGGAGCTGACCTCTGAGAAGAGCCGAACAGCAGAGCTGCAGAAGGCCGTGGAGCAAAGCAAGGAAAACATCAATAAACTTCAATCTGACGTGTACGGAAAAGACTCTGAGGTTTCCCTCAGTGAGAGCTCAAGACATCAGAGCAGAAACTGAGCATGCCTCAGGAGGAGCTGGCTGCTAATCGAACCCATCAGTCAGGCTTGGAGTCCCAGATACAGGACTTAAAATCAGGCCGGAGCTTGCTGGAGCAGGAGGTTGCCAAACCTGACGAGAAGCTCCAACAGCAGGAGCAAACCCTGAAGGACCTACAGAAGCAAAAAGGGTCAAGTTAAGGAGGAGCTGGACAAGGAGAAGATGCAGGACACTGGAGAAAAGGACTGCCTCAATTGGGGTCAGAACCAGTATGGACAGAACTTTGGGCAGCAGCACCAATGGACCCAAACGGACTGAAAAGGAGGAGAGCAGGACCCCAGAGCACGCTTCAGGCCATGGTTTACCCAGAACACCAGAACAGGAAAGTGATGAACACAAACACACACACACAAACACACACATCTACATACACTGACTCAGAAGCAAGAGAAACATCCATATGAACACATATGCACTCGTTGATTGACTGAGAAATGACACACACACACACACAAATCGAAATGCTGATTCAATTCACTGAGAAGTGATCCACACACACACACATACATATACATGTTTGTGCAATGAAGAGTGATACACACACGCTGATGCAATGAAGAATGCTTTACTAACAAATGCTATGCTGATACGCAAAATGCTGCACACAAACCTCCAAATACAGAATCTGTTACAACAACAAGAAGCCATTGATTGTTAATTGGTTAAATGCATTTCATGTCACCCAGAGGGCATTTGTGTAGATTTAGGGGACAGGGTCTAGAGCAGTTTGGTTATGAAAACAATGTCTGTGAGTGATGTCTGTTTATGGCTCAAGGCCTCGACTGAATTGTTTACTGTGCTTCGCACAGCCTGATAAGGAGCAGCGTACAGAGTGAAAATGATGAATTAACGGTGTGAGCCTTATTTCGGAGCGCCACATGTTTGTGATTGAGATTTAATTGAAGGAGGAACACACTGAAAAAAAATAAATAAATAAATAAAAGAAAAAAAAGAAAAGGGGGCCAGCCCTCGGATTTACTTAAGCATCCCACGTGTATTTAACACAATTGCCTCAGGCTTTAAAGATCTGTACAAAATTCAACAGGAAATCATAGCTTCCCTGTATTTCCTACATTGTTGGCATGCTGGTGAGTGCTGTTGCTCCACAGTAAGAAGGTCCTGGGTGCAAGTCCACAGTCTGGCTAGTTTGCAGTGGTTTCTCTCTGGGTATTCTGGTTTCCTGCCACAGTGAAAAGTCATGAAGCTATTAGAGCTAGGTTAATTGATGATTCTAAATTATCCGTGAATGTAAGTGTAAATGATTGTTTGTTTCTAGGTGATAGACTGGTGACCTGTTCGGGGTGCACCCTGCCTCGTAACCTATCACTTTAGAGTTATTTCCCAGCCCTCCTGCAATCAGGATAAAGATAGGAGGATGGTAGTTGTTGTAGACCCATTCAATTTTTATGGTAATCAGAATTTAGACTTTGTTGAACCGTAGGCAATATGAAGACAACATGTAGTATTTAAGGGACCAAGTAGAATTTGGATAAAAGTTATTGAATAGTGTTGAAATAAAATGACAGAATTGTGAAGGATTAAAATATTCCAGGAGCTCAACTTACTCCATCTGAACATGTCTTAATCGTGTAATATGAACTCAAAATGCATAGGTTAACTGAATATGAAAAGGTTGTGTTGATTTAACTCAGTTGTTTAAGTTTCTACCAAAGCAAAACATTTGTGTGCAACTAGTGTCCACTATTGACTGAAATAAGTCCAACATGTTTTTTGTCAGTGCAAAAGAAGTTACGGTACCTGTATGCTTACACAATATTGTCCCGGGACGGAGAAAAACTTTCTGGTGAAGTTTTGGTTGATTTTGGGTTTTGCTTAACACTAGGTTGATTTTATAAGTGAGGTTTGGATTGTTTTCTTTCTCTAAGAGAGAGAAAGATGGTTTTATGCTTGGACATGTTTCCAACGGGCCCCAGTATTTGTTATTATATGAGTATTTTATTGGTTACGTTTGTCTTTGCTTTTGTTACAGTGCACTGAAATAAGAACATCTGAGAGGAGTGATCCACCGGTGGTGATATTTTGGTATTTTGTGAGTTCCTGATTTAACAAATCAGCTCTTTAATCCAGGCCTGAGAGATTGAACTTTAAAGCGCTATAAAACATGATTACTAGAAACAGTTGCAAAGTATTTTTCTCCATGATTATAATGGGCTCTGGAGAAATTCACTTATATGGGACATTGATCACATGAGAAGTCCTGAACCTAAAAGGATTGCAGCGAGTCAATCCAGTCCAAAAAAAAAAAACAAGGAACTGTTTTCCTTTAAAATGATGACGTCATCTTGCTGGTGATGGAGGCTTGATTAGGTTGCGCGTGAGACTCCATTATCAGCAATATCTGGTATGAATGTGTGTGAATGTATGCATGTGACTGGACTGTGATGGACTGACGACTAAATGTTTAAACTGACTTGACACTGAGACAAAAACGATACCGACTTTAGGATTAGTACATGTCTACAAACAATTCACCCAGCCTGTAAAAGAAGGGTGGATGTTTTGTCTCGCTTTGTTTTGTTTTTGCAGGAGTAGGAGGACAGAGACTAGGGGGGGAGGCTGTAGCTTCACATGAGTGTGAACTGCAGACTTAACCCTTAAGGATCCTTGGCAGCAGAGACAGTTACGGTGACTGCGGAAACATCAACTGGGTTCAAGTGTCATGGCATTTTGGGCTCCAGTTAGTCACCTAAAAAGGATGGATCAAATAAACACAGCGATAACCACGAAGGGGTTGACGGAAATCCAGGAACACCACACCAACGACGTTCGAGAGGCTGTTGGTCATAAGGAGAACACCTTTCTGTTCCTTTTCCTGGGGAACACAGCTGTGATCCCAGAATACACAGATCATTGTTTGAAATCGGGGCAGAATAATCCCCTGATCTGTGCAACGACTGAAGGGTTGTCTAACCCCTGAGGTTGAAGGAAACAAGAGCAGAGGATCACCCGACTGGAAGACACTGGTGCCTACAGCAATAAAATAAAGTCTAAAGAGCTCATCAGGGGGAATTGTCGGATTATAATATTATTTTATGCCATGTTAGACCCCTAATTAAAGATTGTGAATTATTATGTAGTTTTAGTTTGCATTATGCTCCTGAACTAGAAGAAGGTGATAATTATTACATTTGGTAAACTGATTTGCATTACATTAGACTGTTGATTTATTGTGAATGAATGATATTGTTTTATGATGCATTATACTGCTGAGTTATAAGAAATATTGTTCACAGAAAGTCATCGCCTTATTTGTCTGATTAGAAGAGAACAGAGCATACTGCCCCACCTCACCAGGAGCAGATAAACAGGGAGCCAAGGTCGTAGCTTAGGCGCTGTGTGAGAAAGAATGTGAATGTTTAGGCTTTTATGATTAGGTGGGGGCCATTAGAGGCTATAAGAGTTTGATCAAGGCTCCACCATTTTGAGATCTGATGCTGTCTGCTGTATGGTGTCCATCTCCCACGCGTGTGTTCATTAAATCATCGTTTGACTTGACCCGGCCGGACCAGTGTGGTTATTTTTGGTTTTCCTCTTGTATCCATTCCCAATATTTGAATCCGTAACACAGGCAACATGCTTGCTTTTCAAAATGATGGCCATTTCACATGTTATAGCAACAAGGGAGCTTAAGTGATTTTTTTTTTAATTTGATCATTTGAATTTATTTATTTAAAAGGGACAGTGCAGTTTAACATAGTTCAAGTGCAAGACATGAAACTGATGTACCGCACATAGGTTTATAGCTACTGCTAATTTTCAACAATTGTCCCTTGTTGGCCTTACAATCTAAATAGATACATTTGTAGATATTATGTTTCTGTTGCTAAAGTCAATTTTTTTTCATTCAATATTCTTGGCAATTCTTATTTTAAACTTAGTAGGATTTCAGAAATGTACAGTAAACCTATCCCACTAAACCTTAAACAAATGTTTGATTCAGTGTCCTTTGTAGTGGACAGCAAGACTCCCACATTTTCAACCTGTGTCCACACTTCAGGAAGCAGAGGGCTGAGTGATGTAGAGTTTTTTAAATTCTGGATTTCACTCAGTCAGACTTGCATATAGGATGAGATGGAGGAGTGCAGGGAGGTGAGAGTCAGAGGGCACACCAGCTTCTGAGGAGCCTGAGAAGGAAGCCACTGTCACTTATGGACAAGCGTGTAACCAAAGGTGTTTTTTGGCTCTACCCGTTCTTTCTTTATGGATTCAATTTCAACCCTATTAACACTGGGTTGAAAGACTAACAATAAACATTGATCAACTGATGTAATCAGTGATGTAATCAGTGATGTAATCAGATCACTGATGTAATCAGTGATCAGAAAGCCAGGTTCTTGAAAGTGTAAAAGCACACAAACCACAGGGAGATGCTCATCTCTGCAGGCAGCCCAAACATTTATAAGCTGCATATCATACATTAATATCTATGACATGACTTGAATCTGGATATATTCAGTACTATTTATAGCGATTTCAATGCGTATAGACAGATTGTTTAAGACTGTTACTTTCCAGCACTGCCCAGATGACTTCAATGTGTGATCAGACGATAGAAGGCCAGTGCAGATGTTTCCTACAGCACTTACGCAATACCTATTAACCATAATAGGCTTCAGCTGTGGTCTCTTTGCTCCAGCACAGACCACTCAAACACTGGGATGTCCTTCTCTGAACTTCACCTTCCTTTTTTAAATCAAGTATTTATCTTCATCTAACAGTTCAGAGATCCACATGAAAAAAAAACAAAACAAAATGAGGGACAGAAGAAAATAAACAACATTTTTGAAAAAAGGTTTTGCTGGAACATGTTTCTTTCAACCACATATAGTAGCCATGGTAATCTTTCAGGATTTGTGGAGGGAGAAATCAAGTCAAACAGTTCTGAAGCAAACTGATGTATTCTGAGAGAATTAAAAGACATTATAACAAGTTAAATGTAACATTTTTATTGTTACTATCAGGAGAGTGTTGTGAGATTTGTTGTTTGAAGAAAAAAAGTAACCTTTTTGATTGATTAGGTAATGTTACTAGGTTTAAGAATGTAAAGGCTCAGTTTAGGAAAAGCACCCGTGAAGCTTCACTGCAGCACATGTAAAAACCTCCCAACACAAATAACACCAGTTGTGTTCCCAGTCTGAGATTTATTCTTTGATATTAAACTGCTACATGAATAAAATGCAACACCTCAATGCGAGATTCAGATTTAGAAAAATAAAAGATTTAAAATGATGAGAGAAAGATGGAAAATATAAAGGAAACATTTTAAGAAACAGAATAAGTAACTCTGAGTTAATCATGCATCCCTAGTTGCACAGTAAGATGTGCTGTATTTCCATGATGACTTCAGGTGCGCTGAGGTGGCAGCACAAGTTTCTTTCTCAGGGTGAATCTCACTTCAGGCATCTGCTTGTCCAACGAGGAGGTCTCGCTATGTGCTACATCATCGTTCACGTAGTGGAGGATGGAGACGATGTCCTCGCCCCTAAGAGCATTTATAGAGATACAAAAACATGTTGATATCACTGTCAGGGTCAGTGTACACATGTGTTTGGTGATTTTAAAACAATTACCTGGGACAGCGCTCCTTCAGCTGCTCACAAAGAGACTGAATGAACCAGCTTCCATTGACTATATGTCTAAATGAAACATGATCTTCAACAGTGGCCATGGCAACCAGAACATCAGCTTCCTCAGGGATGGTCAATGGTGAAGTATCATCATCAGTCTCCATCAACTGCACTCCACGCTGTTTGTTACTTCCTTGGCAGGCCTGGATCAGGAACACTTTGGGCTTACCAGTGAGGACAGACTGGTCACACCCCCTGAACTTTCGGGTAATTTCTTTAATGAGGAGGGGGTCCCTGTCAGTTCCCAAAACAACACCCTTTTTTCTGTGACTCAGAATAGAGCAGATGAAAGCATCACCGTGCTCAAGAACCTGCTGAGGATCAACAAAGCTGCTGCCATCCCACTCTTTAAAGTTGAACTTCTGCAGCTGAGACATGTCTGCCAGGGAAGCAACAAACGTCAGTGCCTGATCCATCTGATCCTTGGTCAGGTCTTTACACATCAGCACTCTGAAGCCCAGCCAGCTGAACACCTCTGCCAAGCTTTCTGCAAAAAATGTAATTAGAGAAAAATATTTAAGCACCAGATACTAACAAGAAAGAATAAAAAATCTGCCCCTGAAACTTACGGGCGTCTTTATCTGATCCTCTTCTTGGTGAACCATCCAAGAAGTTCTTATTGTTTATGATCACGCAGAGGCCGACGGGCCGGCTAATGATTTGATAAACATCCTAAAGAGTGGACACCAAGATTTTATATGTGTTACTACAGGCTGCGTAACCACAGAATTTCATCTACATATCTGTCTCAAGCGATGTCACAAGTGTAGGAGGCTGTTTCTGCATCAGCATCTCACCTTTGACATATTCCCATCTTGTGGCAGAACATCTGAGGGAAGAACAATAAAACTGAGTTAAACAACCAAACACAACAGGAGACACAGCGTTTCTATACAGTGTTACGTGTGTGTTACCGTGCTGACATGAAGACACTTGGACAGGCTTGGATAAAAGGGGGGTGTAAGTCAGTTGTAAACTCGCCAGCTGAGGGAAAGTTTCTTTAATGGCGCCATCGGTTTGCAGGAGGTTCAGGAAGTCTTTGCATTTATCTTCTCCTTTATTCATGATCGTATCCACGAGCTCACTGACGTGTGTCTCCACGTTTGCATTGTTGATGCTTTTAAGATTGTTGTACTCCCGCTGAGTGATCAGCTTATTCTCATAAACTTTGTTGAGAATTAGCCCGCGGTCTCCGGACAGAATCCCATGAATGGCTTTTTATTGCTCCTCATTGCATTTTGGGCCGACATGCTGAATCTGCGCAAAGGAAAGAGTCAGAGGTGATCCTAAACACTACTGTCTATGAGAAGGAAGTAGTTTACTACAGCTTACTATCGTAACAATAGCTGCACATTATATTACATAAAACGTAATTCTCTTACGGTCAGTTGGAACTTCTGCTGTCCTTGAAAACGAAACCTCGTTCCTTCTCTCAAATAACATCCAGCACGAAACTATACCGCGTGTCGCTACCCGATCCGTACCGGAAACCCGATCGGTACCGCGCATGCGCGAAAGGTGTCTACTTCCGGTCGTAGCGTTTTACGATAGTTACGGGTCAGAGTATCGGTTAAGATGTTAAGAATAATAAGTATATCTTAAAATGTTTGCAATAATGAAGCATTTCAGTACAATGTAGACAAAAACGAAAAATAAAAAGATAGTTACGGATCGGGACTCCCCGATCCTTACTGCGCATGTGCAAAGTCGGACCGTACAAATCGGGTCTACCCGATCCGTACCGCGCATGTGCAGATGTTTTCTTCTTCTTCTGTTCGTTTAATGGCAGTGTACTCCCCAGTGTACGAGGATACTGCCACCTTCTGACCGAGCGGATGAACCCTATTGTAAACTGAATTGGCGTCATTACAAACGTGTGTTAAATTTGATTCAGTGATAGTCGAGTGTGTTTATGCTTGTCTGTGTGGAGAGGATTGACTGGAATAGTGATGATGATGTCCGCTATCACTGTCAATTGTCAGTAAACACTTCATCTGGCTGATGAATCTTCACGTGACACATTGCTAAGTCTGTATTATTAACTCTGTAATTAGGCGCCATTCTTCTTATTTTACGGCGCTGTTGTTCAATCGGGGACGCTCTCTGTTGAGGAGAAAAGCATGAATTTGTTTGTATACGGATTATCCATTGTTTAAATGTCCCGGGGAGTCGAAAAGGAGGCAGAGCTGTTGAGAAATGCTAGGAGCTAACTGGGCGCTAACCGTATCGTTCAAATATATTGAATGTCGCAATGTTGGCAAAGAGAGGAAGTGACGTAAGATTTGCGCATGCGGGGTACCGATCGGGTTTCCGGTACGGATCGGGTAGTGACACCGCGTTCTGAGAACAAACTCGGAAGTGACTCTCAGATCCTCCAATAGGGCTTTGGAGTTGACGTCACGCCGCAATGCATTATGGGAGCGCAGCGCCATTTTCGGGGTCTACGAATTAAAACAAACACACTGTTGGAACGACGACTACAAGAAAGATGCTTAAAAGCAGCTCAAAAGAGAATGGACTGTATAGAGACCGATTGCGTCCAGAGGCGAAGCGGCGGTACTTGCAGAAAATAGCGTGCATTGGAAATGTGGACCCGTATGAAACACGGCTGTGGAGTAGAAACCCTGAAGACCAACCGCTATTGACGTAGCCTGACATATTTTCGTACCTTGTCTGTGGAGTCAGCGCGTACAAGTCGTCATTCAAACAAAGGTAAGTCAGCTTGAGTACTGCGTGTGAAATGCGTTTGATTTCCCTGCAAACATTCAGATTAGTGCAGCATAAATTCATTCATGAGGGGAAATTACAGTGAGAACATGTGGAGGCTGTTAGAGGGATAACATAGTGAGTTCAGTGCACTGATGTGACATTGTCCTGAAGGATTTAGTTATTCTTTATGGTTAAAGAAATTGCACTAATTTATTCATATTTATTATAAATAATTCTAATTATACATCTTGCTTCCATATTTGTATCTTGTGTCACTAAAAATACATTTTATTTTAGTTTTATACATTGATTAATGACCTGCAGAATCTCCTTATCATATTAAGGGATTCATAATTGTCACTTTATGCTTTCTCCATCTCTAAAGTGATGACATCCTTGCATTACATACTTTAGGTTCATTTTCTGCAGGCAGGTTTCTGACAGAGAACAGGCAGATTAACACTATAACATGCAGCCTTCTATAGATGGACACATAAAGAAATGAAACATGTATGTGCTAACTTTCTAAAAACTTTGTTACATTTATGATAAAGTAGATTAAACACATTTATGTCAGCCTTGGCTCATAGTTCTTGTCTTTAAATGAACTTTGTGTGTGTTTCAGGTCCTGCACTCTCAAAGACTGAATGAACGAGCATTACAGCCATGGGTCACTGTGAGCATCACAGGGAAGGTTGAAGCCGCCCACTGCACCTGTAAGGCCGGAGTCGTGGAGACCTGCACCCACGTCACTGCTCTTCTGTTTAATGTAGAAGCAACAGTGTTGATCTGTGGCACAGGACTGTTACAGATGAACCTGCATGCTGGGTTTTGCTGGGTAATGTGACCAAGATACAGTCAGAGGTTGGCCGTAAGATAGACTTCTCCTCTTCAGCTGCCCAAAAAAAGGCTCTTGATCAAAACATAAACAGACCATCCGTAGTGACAGGGAAAAGGAGCCGTCCTCAAAAAAGAAAAATCCCACCTGCTACTGTGGAGGAGTTGTCACTGCTGGAGGATACTTGGATACTTTGCTGGAGCACAGTAAAGCTGTGGGTTGTGGGAATGACCCATAATGTTTTATCTAGGGGTCTAGATTTATGCCTGTAGTGCACTGCCATGTAAATAATTTGCATTTACTGAATATGTACTCACTGAGTACCACTGTTCAAAAATTGAATAAAGAAACAAACTAATTTCTGCCTCTTTTTTTTTATTATTATGAAAACCACTTTATAGAACATCACATCCGTTACAATGTAGAATCCAGTCATTTATAGTTTACAAATGACAAAATGTTTACACAAAATCATGACAGTGTTTACGTGATATCAACCACTACTAACATTACTTTATTTACTGTATCTTTTGGAAAAAATACAGCAATTTTAACAGCACAATACTTAAGAATATTTAACAGGAGCAGGTTTCATATTTCCCTGGTTTTATTATCACACTGTTCACCAAAATGCAGCAAACCTTCACCATCTTATCCAGAAGGGTCACCTCTTCACCCTCACATGGAAGAAGTAATCTGATTGGCAGGGTGGTATGTTTGAAGCAGGTCCCTTGTGTAGCGCTGGAACCCAGTCACGATGTGTTTCATCCATTTCATAGGCTGGTTTGCTGCAATAATGCCAAATAATTAGCAACTCTATAAATAGAAGGTGGTTCTACAAAATCACTCAGTAGGATGTTTGTTCTAATTTGCTATGAGCTCAGAGTGCATCGAAAATAAAACTAATAGGCTATAAAGAGTGATATGAACATATTTAGAACTTACCGGAATGAAACTGTCTGGAGCACCAACAGATATTTGGAGATGGAAGAGAACTGGATATCAGCTCATCTCACAGCTGCTATCCAGGCTACACGCCTTCGTTTGCTAACATTGATACATGAGCTGCCTCGTGTTGCTTCCAGGTTGGGAAAGAATGAAAAGATAAACCATTTTCAAGCTTATTCTCTTGCCGGTCGTGCGATCGAACATTGCAGCCGACCACACAGCAAATATGAACCGTGGCTGTTGTGTGTGCCTTCGCTCCCTTTTCACTTGCGCTAGACCCCGAAAATGGCGGATCGAGCCAAAATCCTTTCCACGCCCACCCCCGTGACATCACGCTCCAAAGCGACTACACGCTATACAATAGCGCCCTCTACTTCTGGACAGCAGGAATAACAGGTTTACAGCCTTTGGTGTCGCACTGAGAAGAAGCTGTGCTCCAGCACCCCCGGTCGCAGCAGAGAGTATTCCCCACAAATCCCCCACCCTGCTGCAAAAACGCACAGTATTATTATACAAACATAACATATTTTGTAAAGATCTCACTGTGAATTTCACACTGAATTTATCCGTGTGTGTGTGTGTGCGTGCGCGTGTGCGTGTGTGTGTACACCCATGTACAATTGTACATTGTAAATCATGATTAAAAGACATAAAAGCTGCATTTTAAGAAAGAAATTTAAGGAGCGCATTGTATTTACCATGATAATTTATTTGGTGAAGGCAGACCTTTTGTATATGTGTAAAATAAACCACATATCTGCCAACCTCCTGTCTCAGGCTCAGGTGTTCCACTCCCATTGCCCCATTCCCACACACTGATATCTGAGGATGGAGGTTAGTTATTTATGTCACAAAACAAGTGGAATTGTGTAAGGAAAAAAAAAACTTTCCTTTTTGCTAAGGCATATAGGATTCCCATGATGCATTGAGTATTTCTTCCTCAGTTACATTTCTCACTCACTGTGTGTTAATAGACCTCTGCATTGAATCCTACTTGTTATTAACCTCTGTCTCTCTTCCACAGCATGTCTTTTATCCTGTCTTCCTTCCCTCACCCCAACTGGTCGCAGCAGATGGCCGCCCCTCCCTGAGCCTGGTTCTGCCAGAGGTTTCTTCCTGTTAAAAGGGAGTTTTTCGCTTCAAACTGTGGCCAAAGTGCTTGCTCATAGGGGGTCATAGATTGTTGGGTTTTTCTCTGAATGTATCATTGTAGGGTCACCTTTACAATAGAAAGCGCCTTGAGGTGACTAATGTTGTGATTTGGTGCTATATGAATAAAATTGAATTGAATAGAACAAACAGCAGCCCGATTTCAGACAGAGCTGTCATTAAACAGAAGCTATGAACACAACTCTCTTGAGTGGACAATTGAAGAAGTTTGTTTCAAGTTTTAGATTTAGGTTGCTCTTCATTTTGTTTTGATGCCACCAAAGAAGACTGTGTTGAAAAGCTTTCAGTAATGAACCGTTTTTCAGTACAAGCTTAAATGCTTCAGAAAGCTTCATTTAGCCAGCAGAAACACAAAGTCCATTGAGCCAAAATGGAAGGAAACACATGGGCAGACAAAAAGTACAACACAACAGAAAGCTAGGACAAACCCAGACTTTATATACAGACAGACGGAGCATTAATAGAGAATGAGTCACATCTGGGGAAAAATAAGAAACAGGTGAAAATAATCAGATAACTAAACAGGGGAAGCAAAAACGCACAAGAGACAGACTAGAAAAATAAAACATTATGGCGACTAAATAAGATATGGATGAAACACGGGGAACGTAAAATAAACTTAACCAAGGAACAGAATACAATCAAACTAGAATTATGAACAGAACACAGACTACAGGTAAAAAGGCCTGATGATATAGACATAATGAAACCAGCCATACTATAAAAATAAAAATTGCATAATTACAACAGACTAAGGGTCAAAGAAAAACCTAAAAATAACAGAAATTGAGCGCAGGAAAAAACAAAAACAAAACACACACACACACATATACACACACACACACACACACACACACACACACACACACACACACACACACACCAAAAACAAAATCAGTATATATAGTATATAGTAACAAAATAAAAATAAAACAAATGCCGTTGTAACTGAACTAACTCCATAAAGGTTTAGTTTCACTAAACTAAAGAAAACAAGAAAACACCTGCAAATATTTTCTAAAATGTAGTGGGTTTTTTTTTGTTTTTAATTTAAAATATTATACAACAAGACGAAGCTGCAAACGTGAACGCAATTCTTTTTTCTCAACTGAAGCCTTTAATCGAAAAATCAAATAAACAAATTGGCACTCTCTTTTGGCCAGACACGTGACAGCTCTTCTGCTATCATTTTGTTCACATTTAAAATAAAAATGCAGACATAAGTGTACACATTAGTTTTTGAATGCTAGTGAAAAGGGTTTTCTTTTTGTTTGTACTCTCTTGAGAATAATCTTCTCCTCAAAATGCAACATTTGTACTTGCAAAAATTATTTACGTGCGCTTAGAATAGAGGCACAAAAATAACGTCATAGGTTAAAAATGATCTATAAGTCACTTCTAAATGTTAATGTTTGGTTTATTTCGGTGTTTCATTGGTTCCTGACTAAATCGGTTTGGCTTCATAATTGGACCGTTTAATTTAATATTGAAGCCTTACTCTGAGAGCTGTCAATTTTGAATTTCACCCGTCATATCCCCCCGATGTAAAATCTTCTGTTCTTATTTAAACGGCTGACTATGAATTGAATTTAACATTAAAAATATTTTAATACAAGAGGAAACATTTTCACCGGGAGCAAAAATATTATGTTAATAAGTGGACATCCTGAAGATTGTATTTTAAATATTGTTCAGTTCTCTTCCAAACCCCAGCAGCTGTGTGCTGTAAGTTTTGAGTGTCTATTAAAATGAAAATAAAAGTATTCTAACATCTCACCTGTTTGTCTTTATTCAGGCATACATGTGTACTATGTTTATTAATAGAGAGATTAAGCTTGTGTTTCTGTCATGTAGTGGTTTTGCTTAACCGTATGAAGCTCATTAGACATTATGAAACAGATGATATGTAAAAGCGAATTTTGCCAAAGTGCTTAAGATACTTTTTAATTATTTTTTTTCTTAAAAAAATCTACTACATCATGTGCATTTTTTTTCATTTCATGTGTAATTTCCATTGCAAATATTAATCACAGTTACATTAAGAAGGCAACGCAGTAAAAACTCCGGAACGGAGATGTCATCACGTACACTGCCGTCCTCGGGAGGACTCCCGTGTGAATCGACAAAGTTCGGACTGGCGAGAGAATCGAGAAACTGGCATTATTTGTTGTATTTCGTCACTGGGAGCCTCCAAACATAAAAACTTGAGCCTAAACAGAAACACGTGAAAGGCAGTCCTGCTCGTGTATTCATCACCAGGAGATATTACAGACATGAAAGGCAAAATCGTGTGCCATAGCCAGGGGTTAAAGTGCGCCCGTGTTTTTTATTTATTTATTATTGCAATGGTGGCTGATAATGAAGTAGTCAGCAAAGAACAAGTGACTTTTAACGAACGTAGCACATAAAGATCGTTGAATGTAGTACAGCTTACATGTGTGTTTATCAGTTAGCCATCTTAACTATATTCCTGGACAGCATTATTCTTCGACAGTATTCCACAGTGGTGCAGTTTGGTATGTAGCGCAGTGAGTTTTAGGACTCAGTAATGCAGTGCAACGTTGTTATTGTTAAGTGTGATTCATCAATTAGCTGTCAATCACTTGAGTTGACCTCATTTAAATCGGTAATAAAATATAAATATTATACATATAAGAAACCCCAAAGAATAAATTCGAAACCCAATTGGTTAAGAAAGACAAGCCCCGCCTTCCCCTGCTTGTTCAGACAGCTAGGATTGTATTTTACACTGACCTAGATCAGTATAAGTATCATACAATGTAAACGAAGCACTGAAACTTGCACATATTTTTATAGATGCATTGAAGCTAATCGGGATATTTACTGTCAATCTGTGGCTGCGATTAATCACTTTACTGGAAACTTTTTTAAGTAGTAACTCATTACTTCATCACAGAGGCTAATATTTCTGTCCTAAAATCGTTTAAATAGTAACAGCCTTATTGTAATATAAGCTAACCTTTACACGTAACGTTAAACTAGCACCATAAAGACAGTAAAACACGTAATAATATCTACAAATGCATCTTAAAGCTGTTATATTAGCACTCGTTGTATTACTAACATAACCACATTCACTGTAACGGCGGATATGTAAAGCTAGCTCATATTCACGTAATATAACGTTTGTGGTTTTATTTTGGTAACTTCCTGCATGACCGGAAGTGAACGATGTAACGGTAACCAACTTGATGTACAAAAAAGACGGAAGAAAACGGAAACTAATGCTAACGGAGAAAAGGAAGAGAAAAACATGGTTAAATTGTACAAAATTAATGGTTCTAGATACAGTTGACAGGGGAACAAGGTTTGTAATGTATATGACTTAATTTGAGCAATCTGAAATGCATAATATGTATTATATAGTTTAATGGTTAACGGTTAACGGTTAGACCAGCATAATGAGCGGTTAAAATGGTGTTACATAAATAACATGGTAATTGTTTTATTTGTTTGTCTAGCTCTTACGTTGGTTCGATGTCTGATACACGGCAAGGAATAATAAAGGTCATTCAACAACCATCAGTTCTGGCCTTCTCAGTTCGACTGGATGCTATATTAACATTATTGACACTCGCTGACTTTCCATAGTCGTTGATAAGCGAAGCAGACTCTGACCCTGCGTCACATATTTGATGAGGAGTGAGAACGTGTTGCAATGTATATATGTAGGTGTGGTTTGGCTCTAGAAGAAATGTGAGGCCCTTTCTCAATTCTCAAGTACGCCGCCGAGAACGCACGGGAGTACGGACTCGCGATTTGTACAATTGGAACACCAGCGTACTTGATGACGTCACAGGTCCGGAGTTTTTACTGCCGTCCCCTCATAATTTAACTGTGAGTAATATGTTATGAAGCTTAACTTTAATCACAGCCAAACCGGTTTACTCAGGAACAAATAAAACACTGAAATAAACCAAACATTAACATTTAGAAGTGATCTAAGTGACTTATATATCATGTTTAACCTCAGTAGTGAAATCTCTATTAATAAAAATAGTGTACATGTACATACGTGTACATACCTTAATAAAAACAAGCAGGTGAGATGTTAGAACGCTTTTATTTTTATTTTAGTGGGACACTCAATACAATAGACAGCTACTGGGGTTTGTTTAACCTGAGTAGTCAAGGAGCTTGCAAAGAAAAGCGTCTGGACTTCTTTAAGTTACTTGAAGACGTTTCACCTCTCATCCGAGAAGCTTCTTCAGTTCTAAGGTCAAATGGTGGAGAGTCCCAGATATAAAACCTAGTGGGAGTATCCCCCCACACAGGGACAAAAGGACCCCCTGATGATCCTCTAATCGCCTGAGCCAAGGTGTGGAACTGGGTGTGGGGTCCCCATCAGCCAGAGTTTCGGGTGAGCTCATTGTGAAACCTGGCCCCACCTTATCATGCGAATTCCTGAGGTCAGATGGCCCAGGATGTGAGTGGGTGTTTAAGGCGTCTGGGAAGGCACTTCCCAAGCGCATGGCACAACACAGAAGAGCCACCTCCACAGGACAAGACTCAGCTGTCCATCTGCATCTTAAGGATAAAGGACACTCTTTTGGAGGATGCCAATGTTCACATTTTGGACAGAGAGGACAGATGGTTTGAAAGAGGAGTGAAAGAAGCCATCTATGTCCACTGTGAGCGACCATCTTTGAACAGAGGCGGTGGTTTACGACACCAACTCTCTGCCATCTATAATCCAGTTTTGAGATCCCTTCCCTGAAGAAGCTTCTCGGATGAGAGGTGAAACGTCTTCAAGTAACTTAAAGAAGTCCAGACGCTTTTCTTTGCAAGCTCCTTTGACCACGATGACCTGGATGACTGAGAACCTTCACAGACATTTAACCTGAGTAGCGAAAAGACCGCGGGGGGGGGTGAAAACGATGTGCCGGGAGTCCGCTGTTCTCGCCGGCTGTAATAATCCTCGGCCTTTGCTGTGTCCCAATTCAGGGTCTTCACGCTTGAAGTACGCATTTCAAGTGCGATTATGTCACCGCCACGCGACGACGGCTGTCCCAATTCGAAGTGTACTATATATATATATATATATATATATGTTCAAGACAGAAGAAATTTAAACTGTTTTAATGTGAAATTGCAAAAAGCTTAGCTGTGTCTCTAAACCTGTGTAACTTTGCTCTGCTTCACTTCAGCAGCGTCAGGTGTTGTTTATATGTTGATTCATGGTTTTCTTTAGTTTTCGTTCTACTGCAGAATATTTTTAAGTTTGTTATCTGCTATAAAATCACAGGCCAGGAAAATCTCCTTCATGTTTTTCTGTGTTTTATCCTCAGTTACTTTCACACAAAGGCATCTGCTGTGATGCTTAAACCTCTGATGAAGTCTCACAACTGTCAGCTTTCTTTTTATAGATATGAAAATATGGATATGTACTGATAAATGATCAGAATTATAATATTTATGACTTTCTGAGGCAAAATTTCCCCGATTCAAATCGAATCGATTCTAGAAATCAGTGACGATACCCAGCCCTAGGACTAAGGTGCAAGTACCCCTTATGTGCATTTTGCAGGCAATTACACGGTAGCACCCGCAGCTAAGGCACAAGTAGCCTGTAATTATGTGTAATTTCTGTAATAAGTCAGTTTTTTTGCAGGATTCTATAAAATAATTACACTGTTAGATCCCAAGTACCCTGTGATTATGTGTAATTTCATGTATACGTGTTGTGCCAAAAGTGACGTGAGTTATTTAGTTGATGATATTTTCCTCTAACCCAGGGGTCTCAAACTAGCCACCCGTATATTGACGTGAAAAAAAATATGATGGAGTTTGGCCCTTGAAGTTTTTTTTGTTAGAGAGGATTTGTTTGTTGTTGTGTGCAATGTTAAAACAAGTTCTTTAAAAAGCAAAAAATAATTAAATTATTTAATGAGCCGCCATGTGTGTGGCCAGAACATTTAAGTTTGAGACCCCTGCTCTAACCCATTCACAACTGGCCTAGTTATGGGAAATAAAACTGGTTATAAATACCAAGGCTGTAAACACGTTTATTCCTACTATAGTGTTTGACATTTTAACATTCTGTCTGTGAGGACTGAGTTACATTTGCAATTACCAGCCAAAATGGCAAAACAATGTTTTGTTCAAAAACAAAAATAAACAAATATCTTCAATGAAATCCTCTGATCACACTTTTCTGCTGTCACACAGAGTCACCTTCTGCTCATCCACTTGAATAAGTGCCTTTTGTTCCAGCCTGTTAAGATCATTTAGGAAACAAGCCTGTATTAACTGGTGATAGTTACAGCTTGACTCATGCAGGTGCCTGCTAGGGAAATGATCTACTTCGTGGTAGGTCTGGATGTGTGCTTTATAGAATGGGGACAAACGTGCAGATGGGGACATGCAGCCTGAGGAAATATATCCCCTTTTACATTTGGGTAGGATGGAGAAAACCAGGGGTGACTTCTGAGGAGGTTATTAGTTATTCTCTCAAATATTATCTTTGAAAAAGGAAAAAAAACACAAAAACAAACAAAAAAAATCCTCATAAACTTGATTGTAGGACAGAGTAGTTATACACTACAGGTCCAGCCTGCTTCCTCTTTGATAGGTACTGATGGTGCACAAAACAGCTATATAAGCAAAATATATTTTTTATCAGTAGTATTATTATTTTGTCTGTCACTTAACATTTTAGACAGAGAAGATCTGAATTATTTGGTTAATGGACTGTTATACATTTCATAGCAGCTACATTTTGAATGGAAATTACAACCATGTCTGAGTTTTCATTATTACGGCATCAACATTTATGTCTAAACAAATTTTTCCCAACAAGTTGTTGTAATACACATTTTAGGCTAAGTAGTCTTCCACAGGCACACATGAAATTATCATTCAGGCACAATCACGTTTCTTGCAAAATGATCGCTTTGTTTCCAGCCATTATTAATTACTGCAGCAAGTACAGTAGCTTACAGAAGAATGAAAGTATTTGCTTTGAGGAGTTGTATATTCTTTTGCAGAACATAATGCAATGAAGCAGGGCCGCTGAATCATCTGTGCTGCACACTCTCAAGGACACCAAAAGAGGTAACATGCAATAACTATTACATTTAAAATGAAGACTTTGTAAGTTAATAAAACCTGTGGTGCTGCTGTTAGTTACAGTTGTGATATTTAAACTGTGTAAATGTCTGTAATGCAGACTCAGCATGTCTGCCAAAGACATTAGGAGGAGAAATAAAACAGCCAACGATTCTGTCTGGAGACTACAGGCTGATCCTCAACAAAGTTTATGAGAAGGAGCTGATCACTGAACAGGAGTACAACAACCTCAAAAGTATCAGGCGGAAAAGATGTGGAGGGACATGTTGTTGAGCTCGTGATTAAGATCATGAGTAAAGGAGACGATACCTGCGGAGCTTTTCTGAATCTCCCCTGCAAACTGATGAAAACATTAAAAGTACTTTCCCTCACTGAATGACACCCTGTTTGTACCTAAGCCTGACCAAGCTTCTTTACTTCAGCAAGGTAATTACACACACAGAGAATGTTGTGTCTGAGATCATATTCTAGTTGGATGTGTAACTCTGTTTCTCTCTATGTTCTGTCACAAGACGGCTCCAGTCAAATGGAGGTGAGGTCCTACTTCTGGAAAGGGCAGAGCAGCTCAAATAAGTTACAACATTTGTGTCAGAGAGATAATGTGCTGTTTAATCAATTTCCTTCACATAATATTGCAAGCTGTATGACATAGGGTCATCTCAAAGACTGTTGCTACATTCATATAGCCTATGGTACTTAGTGTTTGTATCTATCAGTCCATCCAGGCCTGTGCTGGTGGGAGCAGGTCTGTGATACAAAGCTTGTACTCAACTCTAGAAGACGAGCTGGACTCTACTGAGGTGGCAGCACTTTGCTTCCTGTGTCGTGATGTTGTTAGTAGAAGTCATCTGAAAGGGGTCAGTGCTGCATGTTCTATACTGTTATCCTTCCACTTGTTTTACTGACATGTTTTATGGATGCGTCACTTGTAGGACTGACAGTATGATAGATTGCTTAGATATGTTCATATTCACTGATAGACTTTCTAATGACCCCCCCCCCCCCCCCCCCCACCCCACAGATCACTAATATCAACGACCTGTTCTCAAGCTTAGAGGAAAAGGTCTCCTGCAGAACAATTGTTTGCTTTCTCAGCTTCTCTCAAACTATTGATGAGTAGACCTCGTCAGGTCCCTGGGCATAGATAGCAAACGATCAAAGGACACAGATGGGAGTCCTGTTCTGTCACAGTACAGGTGAACGCAGTCCCACATTGACTTTAATATGACAGCATGCATATAGTAATAATTAGTACTTAAATGCTATCAGTTTGAATTACAAAATCTTTTGCCTGTTTGGCTTTCTCTCCACATTTTTATTTTTTCTTCTTTTTTCTCCACTGTTAGGGTGATGCTGTACAAAATATGTGATGCTATGAATAACGACAATATCGCAATCATGAAGTTTCTACTGAGATCAAAGCTGCTGAAAAGCACACTGGATCAATGCAAAGTGAGATAACATTTGCACACCTTTCCAGCTATTTAAAAATCAACTCACCATATCTACATCTACAGGATGTAGTCATTAAGAAACAACTGCATCTGGGCTTCAGATTTTAAATCCTGTGGTGATTTTCTTTTTAACAAAACATTTATTTCTCAATAAATGAACATCAGTACATCACAAGAAGAAAAAAAATTGTCACAGAAACACAGGGCTGAAATATAATTGACCATATATAACAAAACACACTCTTTTCTTAAAGCACCACTGAGAAGAAAAATCAGTTAAATTATTTGTCAATGGATACAATGGAAATTCAGTTTTAACCTCCTAAGATCCGAAATCTTTCATGGCATGAAATTTTTAATTTCTCTTTGCTATTTGAGCTGATTGGGAACAGATGAATGTAAAAACAAAGAATTTACAGATTTTTATTTTTATTTTTTTCCTGATTTTTGTTTCTGAGAAAAGTGAGATCCACATATTGGGACATTTTAAATTTAAAAGAACAGTGGCAGTATAATGTCCTCGTGTGGATATCAGGCCCTCGTAGAACTTGTCGACATCTATATTTAACCAGCTAAATGAAAGTTGTATCAACCCTTTTCCCTGCAATATTATTAATCTTAATTTTTCTTCTTTTATATATAGAAAGTTTTGCTTGACCCACCACAAAATTTAACAGCTTCCATCTTACCAGCCTCTTTTTTGTATAGCTGGCGCCAAACAGAAATACCAATGAAGACAAAGCCTCTCCACATTTTTCAAAGACATGTGTTAACATAATGAACAGTGGTTCATTTCTATGTTTCTCTTGATCATAGACTGGATGTAAAAAAATAACCAAAACATATATAAAGCTAACTTCTGGATCTGAAATGTGAAAGCATTTAAGAAGTGCTTTAAACATATTATTCTAAGTGCATCCATCCCTAAATCTAAACTAAAAACTGAAGGTCACAGAGAATTTCAGTCTATGATCTGTGCACCCAGCTGACTTGTTCATTACAGAGCTGAAGATTTGTGTCTTTAAACTGGCATTTGAGCAGCATTTTGCTGTGAAGCAGTTGATAGATTTATAGTGTAGCTGCAGAGCCTCTGTGAACTAAAACCATCTTTGCTGTTAATTCCAGACAGCGCTGGAGGTGATTGCTGAGATGGAAAAGAAAGATTTAATATCAGACACAAATGTCAGTGTGTTGCATGAAATACTCCAAGAGATTGATCCTGAGCTGGCAATGATTGTAGAGAACTACGTTCAAGGTATGAGAGACATTTTTCACTTTACCACAGAAAAACATTTAGATGTAAACAGTGTGTTTCTGTGAACATCATCAAATGATTGTACTCGTTACAGGAGTCCCCCAGCAGCAGCAGATGTTACCTCCTCATGTCAGTATTGACAAGTGTATCTGTCTGTGTGTTTCTGAACATTTAATTCTGTGCGTCAGTTTGCTGATCACTGTGATGTTTATTCCCACAGAGGTTTTTTGACACAAATGAATCCCATCTTCCTCTGTCTGTAACTGAAACTCAGTGCAGTTGTAAGTATCTCTGTTCAGAAAAATTTGTAATTATTTTTTAGGAATTCCTACAGTCACTCTGGTTTTTATTATTTTGTCATAATAAAACTGGGCATGTAAATATGTTGTTCTTTTGTCTCTAAGGCAGAGGAGAGATTATTTACACTGATGCACGATCACAGCCCACCTCTCTTCCTGATCAGGTAGTTCGTTCAGACTTTTATGCTTTCATTCATTCTTTTGTCGGAACACTAAAATTTATATTAATGTAAAAACATAATAATTCACATTTGCTTTGTTTGTGTCCTGTAGTCAGAATACTACACTTTGACTCATAAGTCTCATGGTTTATGTGTGATCATCAATAATGAGATCTTCACTACTGAAACATATCTACGTGATCGAAGGGGAACTCAGAAGGATGCAGGTAGAGTTCTTACCTTCAAACCATATCATGATCCGATTTATGTATGACTGTTTTAACTAGAAGCACTGAGACCTGCACCAGTTACTGCACATACAGATCAGATATTCTTTGGTTTTGTAATCTACTGCTATACCTTCATTTGTTTGTTTTCTATGTGGCACAGATGCTCTGAACACAGTGTTCACAAGCTTAGGCTTTAAAGTGCTGATACACAACAACCTGACTGCAGCACAAATACGAAATGAATTAAGAATGTACAGCAAGAAGAATTTTGTGAATGATAATGCCTTGGTAAGTAGATTCATACATCTTTGGAATTGTATCCTCAACCACCATTCTATATTCTTAATTTATTTTATAAATCCCTGGATTTGCATGTCCCAGTGATCCCAGAAGCTATGTTGCCAAGGACTTTTTGTAACCTGGTAAGGTTTTGCATGGCAAATTGGCCCTGGGTGAGGGACCAGACAGAGCAATTCAAAAACCCCTATAAGCAGAATATCCAGGGCACAGTTTCCCAGCATAGGGTTACTGGGATCTACCCAGGAGCCAGGCCTGGGGAGGGTGCCCAACAGTGAGTGTCTGGTGGGCAGGCCTTAGTCTATGTGGGCTGCCTGGGACAGCCCGAAAAAGGGACATGGGCCCACCCTCCTGTAGGCCCAACACCCACAGGAGGTGCCATAGGGGTCAGGTGCATTGTGTGCTGGTTGGCAGCCAGGGGCGGAAACCCTGGTGGACAGACCCTTGGCTACCGAGACTAGCGAATAGGATATGGAATATATTGCGTGAAGTCGAGATGTACCGGCTAGATCGGGCTCTGGAACCAGTCTCCTGGAGAGTTGCTGCACTCTGTCTCAGTCTGGTGTTGGTGTAAACCGATCACCACCTGGTGGTGATTCTGACCAGGTGGTGGGAGAGGAGGCTGGATAGACCTGGCAAGCCTAAACATATAGTGAGGGTGCACTGGGAACACCTGGCAGAGGCCACGGTCCGGCTGAGCTTCGACCCATCCCAAGGGAGACTGGGGACATTAAGTCCGAATGGACCACCTCCATTGCTGAAGCTGCTGCACTGAGCTGTAGCTTAAAGGTAGTTAGGGCCTTTTGTGGTGGTAACACCTGAACCAGATGTTAAGACACTAGAGGTAAGTAATCTGGGCTGTAGCACCCAGATTACTTACAGCTACTTCGGTGCAACTA